>NC_060119.1:326720420-327332420 GCF_021461395.2 Schistocerca americana | reverse complement strand
TTAGAGAAGAGAAACACTGGGACGCCACATCCAAGGTATCACCATCCGATGCACGACTTCGCCACCTCGCTCTGCGCGTCTCCAGTCAGCTGGGCGAGACGGCGACACGAGATACACACTGCCACGCGTAATCAGACGCCGCCGCCGCCGCTGCCGCAGCAGAAGACTTCGCAAACGACACAGCTACCGCTCTCCGAGCCAGAACATCGAGTAAGAAACAGTTGTACAAATCTTCAATAAAAGTTATCTTATGTAAAAATGATGTTTCATTCGACCTCATACCCAAGCCAAGGAAGAACCCACCCTGCCCACTTGTTGTTAAGAGAGAAAAATTAATTAATTTAGTATTTTCACCCTGACATAATGCTTTAGAATGCTCATCCTGACAATTGACTAGCATCAAAAGAGAAAATCCAGTTACATTTATTATCAGAACTGTTACAATATTTTCATGTGCTGTTTTCTCCTGTTGCTTTTCTACTGCCAATGACTCTTCTGGATCACCCCAATTTTTTCACTGTATTCATTACACCGTTCCAAATCCTTTTCCTACAATATCTTATACGAATATTGTCACTTTCCTCATCTGTGAGTTTCTTTTTCCTGTAAAATGGAGTACTGCCACCCCTTTACTTACAAAGTCACACGATCGTCACTGAAATCGAGCTTGCTCTTGTATTTATTAAAGAAATCTACCCCTATCTACATGTCGATCCTCAAACCGTAAATTATGAGAAAGTTGTTACACGACTGGGTACCACTTAAGTTAATAAGTAAATCAATTCAAATTTAATAGGCGTTTTACTTTTCCAGTGGTTACATTGATTTGAATATTCATGACAGGCACTATTATCAACTCCTCCTTATTAGGTAAAGCATCTAACAACTTCTGCATGACAGCACAAAGGTCACTACCGCTGTCAGTTAAGCACTTCACTTCATCTTGAACCATCAGAAAAATTACTGGCTCTCTTGTCTATTCTCTAATATTGTTTTCTTTGTGTTCTTCCAGCGAATCGTGTACAGCTTCCCACCCATCAAAACCTCCTGTGTCTGAAGCTTACATACATCTCTGCAAGTTTTCTCCCACGATTCACTCTCTTAGCATTTGTCTGTCTACTAATAACGTACTAGGAACCCAACGGGCGATAAAAATGTTTCTCAGTAACAGATTTAATGACCGATTAATTGAAAGGTTGTCTGTGGATGATTACTTCGATATACTGACACTTGTTTGGTCCAAAAACGTTTCCAAATCCTTGCTAATCTGAAGTTTCAACACACAGACGTAATCACAGTCACTCGTAATAGCTAGTTTATGGTGATTAACCGAACCAATTACCAAATGGATTCTCTGTGACAGAATGCTCACTCAAATATTACACAATTTGATCACTAAGAGTGTTCTGTTTGCGGTCTCAGCTCATATAACATGCAACAAAATACGCGCGTACGTACTGTCCTTTGATTGAGTGATACGTATAGTAACCAATCCTATATTAGTATGAAACCGGGCAGTCATTGTAATTTTTCTGCTTGACCAATCAAAACTCAATAGCTTTTGTGAATAGTTTACTAAATGAAAGAATTTAGGAAGTCCACAAATATTACGATTATCGTAAAATGTTTCTTATTCTCCCATTGCCACATACTGGCTAGTTGTGCGTAACAAAATTGCCCTGAATGTATAATTTACTTTCTCCGTACAATCACATTTCCCACACTAACGTGTACTAAGGTAATAGCTATAAAAATATTTATTTAACAACTTACTTTCCATTCACACTACCATTCATATTAATAAAAATTAAACAATTAATGACAGTCGTAATAATCACAATAACTTCAGTTTTGTTCCTAAAAAAAGGTTTTAACTATTTGATAATTTCATAGTCTGTAAGAAGCTGTCAGCTTTCGGCCATAGTCGAAGCTACTTGTAGCTAGCTACTGGATCACAGCGCATTGTCATGCAGTAACCATGACTCATTATCTGAAGCTGTTTGCCCACTACCGTCTCTTACTTAACGTGAAGTGTTACGCCTAAATGCGTTATCTCACTTCGAAGGTAGCAAAATTTCTTAAATTCTTCTACTCCGTGATCCACTAATGTGCAGCTCATCACTAACTTAAGTTACCCTTCATTACTTTCGAGTTCCTTTGGTTTATTTTCTATCCATTTTCTGTGCCCATTAATTACATTTCTTTCAACAGGTCCTGCCATTATTACCTTCACTAAATATAGCAGTGTTACGAGCGAATCTTATCACTGATATCCTTCCTCACGAATTTCAATCACAATCTAGAATCTACCTTTTATTTCCGTCATAACTTCTTCGATGTATAATTTAAGTAGTAGGGCGAAAGACCGAACGTTGTTTTCGTTTCTCTCTTTGCTGAATCTATCCTTCCATTTAACATTCCATTTCAGATTTCTTCACATTTTTCCTGCACCCATTTCGCCTTGGCGTTTCTGCACTTGGTGTGTTCCTGTCTCTTCCTGCACGTCTTTGTATTTCTTTTTTTTCCGTCGATCACTTAAACTATTACTTGAGTTACCCAAGGTATCTTCAGTTACTTGCTTTGTAAGTATATTTACCTGTCGAGCTTCCTTATAGCGATTTTAGATACTTTCATTCCTCTGCAGATAAACTGCCTACTATGATATTCGTTATCACAGTTTCTGTAGTTTCAGACAATTTGAAACGCATCTTATCATTCCTCAGTATTTCAGCATGCCACTTATTTCCATATTAGGTCTTCCAGACGATTCTGTCAAACTTCAGTCTGACAAACTGCCTGTTGACTTCTGTCTCAGTTTCTTTGATTTTTCCGACGCTACGCCAGCACATGCGGCTGGCGTTATCAAAGCTTCACCCTCAATTGCTAGTGGTGGATTGGAATCGAACTCGCGGCCGCAAGTTATATGTATCTGGCGCACCAACGTCCAAGGCTTTCCCGTTGTCATTTCCTCTACGGTTCTTCCCTTGCTACCTGCAACGTTCGTTCGCTGCAGCAAGAAAATTCAGGATCCGTTCACCTTTAGGCTTTCTTCTTTCTTGTTGAAGCTTTTGTCATGTTTGTGTATTTCTATTGATTCTATGAACAAGCGTGTGTGATAGCTCTTCTCAACAGCAAGAACTTAATTTCCTTACCATGTTCAAAATTCTTACATTCCACGCCTCGAATCGTAGAATGTTATATTTTCGTTGGTTTTTCAGTTATTGGTTACCTCGCTTGGAATCCTTAGCCTATGAAGTGATCTTTCTAATCATTTTTAATTACGAGCCACATACGCTGTCGATACACACAATGTGTCTCTTGCAGTTGCTTCCATTGCCTTCTGCGTCCATATACAGTTGATCATTGATGATTTTTCAGCATTTCAGTGTCAGTTTCGTATCGCAGAGTCAAGAAGGCGACCTGAAACTGTTCACTCCACCGCTCTCTTTGGCAACGCTTTTGGCAGAACGAGGGTCTTCTTGGAGGATGGCAGTTCTCAAGACTTCTTCTGAAACGTTCTTAAGCGATAGTATCACTGCAGCATTTTCAATGTTTCCCTCATCTTAGTAAACTTAGTGATGTGTATAGTTGTAGCAACTAACAGATCTTTCTTTCCTAATTGACAAACTTCTTTTGCCACGTTATTTTGGCCTGTAGCCTTCTCGTTATCATTTTCTCTCTATTGTTGTCAAATGATTGTTCTTCGGGTAATACGGCAGTACTCGAAGTATACGCTTCCGGTTTAAATCCCTCACCATGCAAATCACATCTTGCTTATCTGTTAAAATCGTCGATATTTGTTATTACGGTTGGTTTCATATATTTCTTCCGACTGCCAGCGTGCATTTCAAAATTTTTCTTCTATTATTTGCGTGATAAAATGTTTGGTAAATTGCGAATGTCTTTTCCTATTTTTTTTCAACTTTCAAGCAGATACCTTCATACTCTGCTGTATGTCTCTCCATTTACGTTCATTATTAGACGAGTCTGAAGATGCCTCAGGAACTAATAAACCCTTCTTTTGCATTCCAAAGGTTCATGAATACATGAAACTATCGGTTCTAAGAGTCTGGCAGTCTCAAATCTATTTCATCAAGTTTACTCAGAACGAGGTGCTGCTGCTGATGCTTGCAGTGTCGCTTTTTGATGGACCTGTAATTCACTTTGGTTCAGGAGCGAAGTATTAAACTTTGCTAATCTTGAAAGCAGTCTTTTCGGATTGAAGGTGAAAATAACGGGAACTAACCGGTGATCAATGCCTGCATTAAATCTGTTCAGTACAGGCAAACAACACCATGCATTAACGAAAGTGTAAATTACATGAAAGAGTTTCATAGCGCTGATAACGAATATCACCATGCAAATTGGAACTTATCTCTGACTTACGAAAGTTTTGTGTCACAAAGTAAAACAGGAAAAGAAAAGAAAAAATGCTTCAAATGGCTCTAAGTACTATGGGACTTAACATCTGAGGCCATCAGTCCCCCAGATTTAGAACGACTTAAACCTAACTGAAGGACATCACACACATCGATGCCTGAGGCAGGATTCGAACCTGTGACCGTAGCAG
This sequence comes from Schistocerca americana, assembly GCF_021461395.2. NCBI lineage: Eukaryota > Metazoa > Arthropoda > Insecta > Orthoptera > Acrididae > Schistocerca > Schistocerca americana. The sequence continues at coordinate 327,327,850 of NC_060119.1, read as the reverse complement.
CAGCGCGGTTCCGGCCTGAAGTGCCTAGAACCGGTTGGACAGGAAAAGAAATTAACACCATCACATGTACATTGTTACACATGCAAAGAATGGAATAATAATAGCAATCAACGCTTAGGTAACGCTGGCTAACTACTGCAACTCAGTAAGGCTCTTGTTTCTGCCTCCAGAGAATTGTGTATCGATACACGTGGTCTTGTTCGTGCTGTCTCACTACTAACAGTGCGCAAATCGTGACACTCGCTCTGCGAGCGGCGGTACGAGCCAGGAACACATAGCACAGAGTCATGTAAGATCACGCGGCGCCAGTCAACTTTTTCCTACTTCTAATAAACGTACCAACACCCCTAACGATTGAGACGCCAATCTCGAGAATCGACTACGCTTGACTGAACCTATCAACTGATCTCAGAAAGCATCGCTTACGCACCGAATCTTAAATCAGCGTCGTCACCAAAATTTCCGCAGTTCGTTCTGCAGTGAGGAATTCAATAACACATCTCTCTTTCAGAGATTAGGAACTCTCTTCTTCTGCTGCTGCTGCTGCTGCTGCCAGTCACGGGACAACGACACGAAGAAGATATTAGAAGGAAGATCCAAAATTACTAGACTGCACGGAAAACCGAAAAACCCGATAGACCAAAATACAGATGTTTTCACCGGAAACTGCTATTTACTGCATTTCTGAATCATGCTGCGTGTTAGGTCTGAAATCCCACCACATTACTTACACGTTACTCGCCGGAGACTGACAGATTATCAACAAACTTACGTTTAGAATAAATTGTATTTCGTATCACTTAATTTCAGTTTACGTTTGGAAAATAATCGTCCATTTTTTTCTATTTTCCATCGTCTTTTTCCTGACAACTGCTCTCATTTTCCGGGGAGTTAGAGCATCAGTACAATAAACTGAATATTGCGCTTCGTACTCTATCTATGCAGCTCAGTGTATCTATGCTTGTGATAACCAATTTCTCGGTCACCGCGTATTCCCTCTCTTCCCTATCGAACATAGATTCTTAACTGTATGTACTAGACTTAGATGGTCAAATTCCAGTTCACAGACATCTCTGTTAGTGCTACGTTTCACAAGCAGAAGTGATACACAAACAAGATATTCCACACTAGGATAATCAGGAAATTGATGTAGTGCATGGGTCATCCGCATTTTTTGCTACCGCCTACTTTTGTATCTCTGTTAGGAGTAAAAATTTTTAACCACCCACTGAACCGACAATGGTGATTTATATACTACGATGGTATCTGTTCTTTCGGACATGTCAGAAAGAACAGCTACCATCTTAGTATATATGTCCAAAAGAACAGATACCATCTTAGTATATATATAGTTAAGGCTCACCGGCCACTTGACCATCTTCTTCTTCTGTGCGAATGCACAAACAGTGCCCGAACTCTTACGGTAATCGGCAACGCGCCGCGAGTAATGAGTATAATGGGCGGGGGCACTACGAATGTAGTGCGGGGCAATATGTTGAGAATATGGGTTTCGCGGGAGGCGTGCCAGAGATAAATCCCTGCAGTCGTGCTACCCTCTGTGTCCTCGGTGGCTCAGTTGGATAGAGCGTCTGCAATGTAAGCAGAAAATCTCGGGTTCGAGTCCCAATCGCGGCACACATTTTCATCTATCCTCATTGACGTATGTCAACGCCTGTAAGCAGCTAAGGGTGTTCATTTCATTGTAATGGTGATTTATTATGTAGAGAAGAGACCTCATGTTTATAAACCACAGTCACAGGAAGATAAAGTATGTACTAATAATTACTTACAAAACATTTCATATAAAATTTTATGAGAAGCTAATGGAAACGTGTAATACATACCTCCTGCCACGCACCATGAACGTTGGAACGCCTACTAGTAAGCAGCAGCGACCAGGTTTATTAGTACTGATAGGTAAACTGGCGTAGACACTCAGTCACTATAAAGAATAGGAGATATTGAGTTTCAGAGTAACTGTCGTAGCCGGCCGAAGTGGCCGTGCAGTTCTAGGTGCTACAGTCGGGAACCGAGCGACCGCTACGGTTACAGGTTCGAATCCTGCCTCGGGCATGGCTGTGTGTGATGTCCTTAGGTTCGATAGGTTTAATTAGTTCTAAGTTCTAGGTGACTGATGACCTCAGAAGTTAAGTCGCATAGTGCTCAGAGACATTTGAACCATTTGAACTGTCGTAACATGCTGTTATAGTTTAAATGACTGAATAGTAAGTATTACGTCCATGTTTCAGACGAAGATGGGGCTGACAGTGCTGCTGCTGATGCTCGCAGTGTCGCTTGACAAGGTGACGTGCAGCTCAACAATCATTAAGGTGCCACCAATAAAGCCCGGCGAGGTGAACCAGACCATTGTAGTGAACGTCCCACCGACGGTAGACGTGACGCGCACCGTGCAGCAGGGCAACGACACTTCGGCTCGGCTGGTCCTGCAGCCACAGCCGTCCCCGACGGGCGACTGCCTGCTGTCCGACTGCGACGAGAACGACGTGGGCTGCGACGGGCTGCCGCCGTGCGGGCCCTTCTGCCCCCAGGAGGCGTGCTCGCGCGTCAACTGCACCCAGTGTTGGCAGGCGGGCTTCGGCGGGCCCTGCTGCTGGTCGTGCTGTTCCCAGTACATGCCCTACACATTCCCCCAACAGCCCCTGACGACTCCCCAACAATGGCAGCTGCGGCCGTTCTTCCCGTACCCACTGCCCGAGGCTATACCTCTGGCACCGGCACAGCCCATGCCTTTCCCACAGCTACGTCCCATGCCCATTCCACAGCAACAAGCAATCCCCATTCCACAGCAGCAAGCCATTCCGATTCCACAGCCACAACCTTACCCACTTGCACAGCCACAACGTATCCCCATTTCTCAGCCACAACCCATCCCCATTCCACAACCGCAGCCCATCCCCGTGTCTCAGTCCCAGTCCATTCCCATTTCGCAGCCCTGGTCAGTCCCTTTCCCCATCTCGGCGTCCCAGCCTTACGCCGTTCCCCAACCGATCCCATATCCCCAACTCCAACCTCAGGTACAGTCCCAACCGCAGGAGGTAATGTACGACATTCCACAGCAGTGCCGTCCGATACCGTGGTGGCCGTTCCTGCAGTGTCCCCAACCTCCCAGCTGCGGACCGTGGTACAACCCTGGCTGTACCCCACAACAACCTACCTGGCCAAATCTGTGTTACACTGCACATCCCTGCTAAAGGCTAGACAACGCTTACACATATGCATGTCCCTTTCTGTGATTCATTTTTTTCTTCACAGTTTGTAACAAAACCATACTGACAAACTACGAGGGAATTTCTTTTATACTACTTATTTTGGCCTCAGGTCACGTAGTTTGTAGCAGTGTTTCAGCTTGCTACCAAGTCACCACCTTTCAAAGCAGATCACTTGATGACGAATTAATAGTGAGTCAACACTCGTAAAGATACCATCTGTATGACCAGAGGCAGCAAATCTATTATTAATATTATTATTTCTATAAGATAGTCACTCTGTTTGACTAAGGCAGTATATCTACTCTGCATACATTTTAGTGGTTGTACAACCTGTTACGGAAAAATTTGACGACAGGAACTCCCATCCGAAAAACATGCGGCTAAGCAACGTTCAGGCAGCAAACTCGAATTTTTACGCTGATAGACAGCAAGCGGAATTTATTGCTCTGTGCCTGACACCACGTACTACATTACGTGGAGAGGAACGAGTCCAAGCCTGACACAAAAGCCTACAAATGCACATTCCCAACGAAAGGGGTTGCACTGGCCCCTACAGCTTCCAAGCTCCATTGCATCAACAGATAATATTTCTAGACATGGGTTCACATCCTCATTTTATTCCTCAGCATACACTCTACAAATCTAGGAACTTCTTCACTTGTTTGTTACACATTGCATATTTGCTCTATTCTATATAGAAAGTTGTTAAGTAGCAATTTCATTTCCATTTTTTCTGCAACGTGTTAATTTTGATGTCAACAGCGTTAAGGGAGCCTTGATCCATAAACCATTCAAAGACGTAGGGGTCAAAATAAGGTTATAAGTTTCAGCTTTATCTGTACTGACGTATATAACAATGTTCTCACGAATAATATGGTATGTAAACAATAAAATGTGTGTGTTTTTAACAGAAACACGTGTCATTTCCGTAAAATTTCCAAGAATTTGTCTCATGTTCCCATGCTTTCCATTACAGTTGTTGGAAGTTATTAACATAATGCAGTGCGTAATACTATGTTCGCATGACGCCCATATCCACGTCCGCTGAGCTCTGTTTATTATGGTTTCGATAAAACTTGTGTGTCTTGGTAAACAAGGCATTTAGGCTTCCACTTACTCTCACATAGTATCTGCAGTCAGATGTTCGTCGAAAGTTAACGAACGTATGCCTTTAAACAGTCTGCAGGAAGTAGCATGTTAGGAATTACGCTTATGAAACGAGGAAATCTATGAGCAACCGTTTTTAAACTTTTTGTCTCTTTCTTAACTGTATCACAGGCGTTCAAGATTGAATTTGCGAATCTTTAAATACTGAGGTGTCATTATTGCCCTAATTACAGATGAAACACTATTGCGAAATTGATTGTTGAAGAATGAATCGAAAATTAGTCATACCATGTGTATCAGTGTAATGTTTCTGAAATAATTCACGTTGACAAATATCGGAAACGGAGGAGTGATCTATAATTGTTGTAGGAGATAAAAAGGATACCAGCTCTATCTTGACACGCCATTTATAAACTATCTGAACCAGAAAGAAAACAGCGTCCTTCCTTCTACATTCCGCTTACTGTTCCACGTGTAGTTTTAAAGCTACACACATCAAATAAGTTTTGCATCACCCCGGTTCCCAAAAACCCTGAAGATATACGTTGACTGTGGATTTTGTGTCGCGGGTACAGTCCCTTTCACTGTACAGAGATGTCACTGAGCCCGCCCAAAGATGTAAACAACCACGCTTGAGCAGCGCCCATTAGACAAATGGGGTCCGACAGCCGATCAGTTCCAGTCATTCCAGCAGGAAAGAGGTACACGGCTAATGTCGTCTGTAGTTCAATCATGCCTAGACGGTCCATACCGCTGTTCGATCACATCCGCGTTGTTATTTTGTGCCAGGAAGGGCTCTCAATAAGGGAAGTGTCCAGACGTCTCGGATTGAGCAAAAACGATGTTGTTCGGACATGTAGGAGATACAAAGAGACAGGAACTGCCGATGACATACCTCGCTCAGGCTGCCCAAGGGCTACTACTGCAGTGGATGACCGCTACCACGGAATATAGTTCGGAGGATACCCCGACAGCAACGCCACCATTTTGAATAACGCTCTCCGTGCAGCCACTACTCAAGCTGTGCGCAATGGGCTGCATGATGCTCAACTTCACCATCGACGTCCATGGCAAGGTCCATCTTTGCAACCACGACACCATGCTGCACGGTAGAGATGGGTCCAACATGATGCCGAAAGGATGCTCAGGATTGGCCTCACGTTCTCTTCATCGATGAGTATCGCATATGCCTTCAACGATATTTCTCGACTAGAGTGGCTAGCATGTTTTCCAGACGTGAACCCTATCGAACATGCCTGGAATGCATTGAAAAAGGCTGTTTATGGACGACGTGGCCCACCAACTACTCTGAGGGATCCACCCCGAATCGCCGTTGAGGAGTGGGACAATCTGGACCAGCAGTGCCTTGATGAACTTGTGGAGAGTATGCCACGACGAATACAGGCATATATCAATACAAGAGGACGTGCTACTGGGTATTACTGGTACAGGTATCTACAGCAATGTGGACCAGCACATCTGAAGGTGTCGCTGTATGGTGGTACAACATGCAATATGTGGTTTTAATGAGCAGTAAAAAGGGCAGAAATGATGTTTATATTGCTCTCTATTCCAGTTTTCTGTAAAGGTTTTGAAATTCTCGGAACCGAGGTGATGCAAAACATTTTTTTTATGTGTGTATAATTTTCCCCAACTTTTTCGTTATAGCTTGAACAATCCTGCAGTCTGTAGTACCCGCACAATTCCGTGGTCTACAGTAGTATATCAACACTAGGAGTTATCACTAAAGGAAGACTGTGTTACAGTTACAATCTAATAATTCCGGTTTACAAAGTCTGATCGTTTTGCCGCTAGTATAACACTACTTCTACGTCGACTAACTTTCTTTTGTATTACTTTTCTATCAGTATTTGTTGACGTTGTTTGACGTGTTTCGTCAGCAGGATGGGTATGGATCATACTACAGTCTTCCCTATGGTACAGCTATTATTAAGGGAAACGAGACAACGTGTAGAACATCTTAGAACAGAACGCACCTGCTGAAGAGTTTTGTAGTAGTCACAAATAATGGCTACAGTGCTAATATGGTAGACAAAGTGTACACTACAAAATTTCATAACAAAATTATCAGTATAAAGGAATAACATTAATAAGAGAAACAGAAAAATTGAAATACGTTGCTTTACCTTATTGTGCCGCATCAGACAGAATAGCGATAATTTTGGTAAGACTAATGTACGAATCAGATTCCATACGACTAACCAAATAAAAACAGTAATCAGTCACCCACTAATCAAAACCATTTACAGAATCAGGGATGCATACAATCAAATGAGGTGAATGTGAAAGTTTCCATGTGAGGCAGACAAGCATATTTTTCCCACCCAGATTTAAGGCGCGTACGAACATAAGCGAGAACTTAAATATTCATTTAGTACACATCTACGACTCTATAATCACAACACGAACAGCATCGAGGAATCTTCATTCGTTAGAGAATGGCAGATTGTGAAGGCTCCAGCAGAAATCGAAATTTATACAGACTTCAAATGAAAACCAAAATACATACTGAACGAACAGACAGACCTCAGAAATAAAGAAAAATAAACTAGGTTATTTGAGACATTCACTCAAATATATACGTGCACGCTATTGATGCGAACCTTTCGCGATACACACGAGGGACATTCTACAAGTAAAACAATTACTCTTGTCCTCAGCCAGTTTCGGTTGGAAAAAGTCGTAATTTGTTGTAGGGCATCATTAAGTTATGCACCCCCCCCCCCCCCCTCAGTTCCTATAGTTTCATGAAGTTCCGACAAGTGGCGGCGCTATACGTAGCCCTCAAAATGGCGTCTGTAACGGAGATCCGTACCAAGCAGAGAGCTGTCACTGAGTTTCTTTTGGCTGAAAACCCGAGCATCTCAGATATTCATAGGCCCTTCCTGAACGTTTACGGAGACCTGACAGTCAACAAAAGCACACTGAGTCGTTGGCGGGGCTTGTGCTATCACCGCAACAAGGTCTCTAAAAATGTGTGTGAATTCCAAAGGGGCCAAACTGCTGAGCTCATCTGTCCCTAGACTTAAACACTACTTAAACTAACGTTCACTAAGGACAACACACACACCCATGCCCGGGGGAGGACTCCAACCTCCGGCGCGAAGGGTCACGCAGACTGTGACATGGCGAGTCAAACCGCGCGACCACTGCGCGCTGCTGCGCTGCAGATACGTGTCCGGTATCCCGCGTGCCGGTCGGACGCACACAGCTGTGGCCGCGGCAGCATTGGAACATACGCACATCCTCATTTGACCTCATAGACGGACCACAATCAACCTCCACGCTGCCCAACTGGACGTCGCTGTTCGTACTGCAGTTGCCTTCGCCCACGTGTTTGAGTACTTACAGGTGTTTGCGCCCGCTTTGCTTCTCGCACCCAAACAGAAGACTAAAAGAGCAACGAAGGACCATCTATTTGACCCAATGGAGGAATTACACGGCGGGAAATAGTACGTGGGTGATGGGGAGGTTTTTGATGCAGCTGCACGTAGACTCTGGCGTTGACCAGTAGAATGTTACAATGTGGGTGTTGAAAGGTGGCTACACTGAGCCACAGCGCCAGAGAGTTTTGTTTCGCCGCCTTCACTGGCAGTGATTATTGAGAAGTAGCGGAGGGCAGTGCTTGTTGAGAACTCGTAGTAGTCTGTGCTTGCTGAGATGTCGTAGTGAAGAGTGCTTGTCGAGATGTGGCAGTAGTCAGTTCTTGTTGAGATGTGGTAGTAGCGAGTCGGTGTAGAGATATTGTAATGATTAGAGTGCTTTTGATCAATATATATGAAGGTAAAAGAGAAAAATTTTTCCTTTTCTCTTTATTATCTCAATGTTTTAAATAATGCGTCATTACAGGTTCAGTCAACAAAGCATCTGGCTTGTGTTCTTGTATTAGAGTGTAATTCTGGTTTTCTTGCGCAATTATAGTATTTCTAATTTTTTTATCACTTCAGTATAAATGGTATTTGAAGTTTCTTGTCTTATCGAAGAGGAACCGTGCCAGATGTGTACGTTGAATCACACTCCCACACAAAGAACAACTACACTTGTGTTTTGGTTTCGTAGGTTTTATAGTTGCTGGGGACTTAATTAATTAATTAATTGTGTTAACGAAAATTTTCTTTCATTCTTTGTTGTTGTTCCATGCAGTCAGATTGCGTACAAAAACTAGTCAGGGCCAACCGCTTACGAGACATAGCGTAATCGGACATACAGCTACGAAAAATAAAAAAACTATTTTCATTTATTCAATTAAGCCCCCATGCAGTGTGCAGACCCGTTCAGTAAGGTGGCTTAAGACCATCGCATTGAACTGTGTTTGTGCTGAAAAATAGACATTTTTAACCAAAGGAGTGGGAAATAAAATGTTGTATTGGAATCCTGAATAAAACCAATCTGCTTTCAGAAAAAAAAAGTGATATGTAACATTACTCACTGAACGCCCCTCGTAGAATACATTGCAATACATGAAATGAAATACTGCCTAGTATCACTAATTAGTTATTCGTTGATGTGCGTATTACGTTGCTAGCTCTGTCTAACCTAAGCCTATATTTCAAAATCTTGTGACTATACCAATGTCAAGAAACTACCACACTGGTTGTACATACTGTTGTTCCCACTTACAAAGCTCTCATTACTTTGTCGGAAACAGCAGTCGTAAAGTAACTCTGTAGCCGCTGAAAGCAAGATGCCTGCATTTAAAAACTTTGTAAAAACTCTGAACCCATATAATGAGAAAGTAGTGTAGGGTTGCGGAAAGTGGCAGTTGACCCTGAATAAAGAAAAGTGTGAAGTTATTCACATGAATACTAAAAGAAATCCCTAAATTTCTATTACGCGGTAAGCCACAAAAATGTGAAAACTAAATACTTAGAGATTACAATTACCATAACCTAAATTGGAACGATCACATTGATAATATTGTGGGTAGAGCAAACCAAAGACTGCGGTTCATTGGCAGAACACTTAGAAGGTGCAACAGGTCTACTAAAGAGACTGCTTACACCACGCTTGTCCTTGTGGAGTATTGCTGTGTAGTGTGGGATCCGCATCAGGTGTGACTCACGGATGACATCGAAAAAGTACAAAGGGGGACATAGTGTCACAGAGTTGGAGTGGCAATCATTAAAACAAAAGCGCTTCTCGTTGCGATGGGATCTTTTCATGAAATTTCATTCGCCAGTTTTCCCCTCCTATTGCGAAAACATTCTGTTGGCACCCAGCTACATAGGGAGAAATGATCATCAAGATAAAATAGGAGAAATAAGGGCTCGCACAGATAAATTTAAGTGCTCATATTTCCCGCGCGCCGATCGAGAATGGAACGGTAGGGAGACAAAAAAATGGCTCTGAGCACTATGGGACTTAACTTCTGAGGTCATCAGTCCCCTAGAACTCAGAACTACTTAAACCTAACTAACCTAAGGACATCACACACATCCATGCCCGAGGCAGGATTCGAACCTGCGACCATAGCGGTCGGGCGGTCCCAAACTGAAGCGCTTAGAACCGCACGGCCACATCGGCCGGCGATAGAGAGACATCTTGAAGGTGATTCACTAAACTTTCCTCCAGGCACTTTATTGTCAGTAGCAGAGTAATCATGTAGTTGTAGATGTAGATTAAGGATGCCGAAGATTAGATGGTTTTAACGTGCAAGTAATAGATGTTTTTTCAAGCCACGGCTAGTACCGTCCCCAAGGCCATTCTCTACTGACATCTACATAGCAACACACAGCAAAGTACACCACAATTAGTGAAACGCTAGCAAATCTCATCATCGACAACAATTCAAATACGTAAATGTTCAAAACAATACATAAATGCTCAAAACAATTTGTCTACACGCTTCATTGAAACAATAAAGTAACATAACGTAGTATGAACTTGTCTGTCGTTAAAATGTATCTATTTTATGTAAATTAACCAATATAAAAAACTTGTTAACAAACATCATTAGAACACCACCGTAATATAAATATTGTTGAGACGGTTACAATCCAGGAAATCTACATATGTCTCCTCACTTTTTATGTCAGTTGTCGTATGACAGTACAGGATGACTGCTTAGGTCTGCGAGGAATGGCACTTCGGAGAGGCAAGTCTGTAGGGAGGAGGCAGGTAAGCAGGCAAAGGAGTGATAAAATCTGCTAAAATTTGTTAAAAGATAAATGAAATACAAAACAAATTCTACAGCAATGACTGTCAGAGATGATTAATAAAAAGGTGTGTAAACCACATTATTAAATTACGAGAAAGCACAGGTACGACTCTTTGAGACTCTACGACGATCGAAAATTAGATCTAGGCACCAAAGATAGATAGTAAACGGATGGAAGCACGCAGACACATGGTTAAGATGATATGGAGCCACAAGGAACTGACCACGGTCTGCCGTTTACAATAAATGGACCTACTGTACTATGTAAAAAAAACATAATAGCGCCAAAATTAATCACACGATGAAACATCAAACACATTCTGAAAGGTATTAAGGAAAACAATGTTTTTTCAAAAAAATGGCTCTGAGCACTATGGGACTTAACATCTATGGTCATCAGTCCCCTAGAACTTAGAACTACTTAAACCTAACTAACCTAAGGACAGCACACAACACCCAGCCATCACGAGGCAGAGAAAATCCCTGACCCCGCCGGGAAAATGTTCTTTCAGACTCTCTTTCCAAGTAACAATAAGAAGATAACTTATAACTTAGATTACGCCTGAATAATAAAGAAGCTAACAAGAAACTGTTCCAGATTTCCTCCAAAAATAGCTATCATTTCTCCGCAGATGAGAAACTGGAGTTTCTTCTAAACAGAGGCAAGTTAGCTAGTGAGAATGTGGCCGAAATGATAAACATCCTCTCGTTTCCCCTCCACGGGGACGTTACTTAAAATCCCAGCACATTTTTTCTCCAATTTAATATTAAAATTGAGTTTAAAAGCGAGGACACATGACGTCAGCAATTTTTACACAACATTAAAACTGAAAACAACAAATCTGCAACTGCAAGCATTTACAAAATCTGCAAATGAAAGCATTTGTAAAATCTGCTGCACTAATTGCAACGCATTTTATATTGGCCAAAAAGGCAGAAACTTCAAAACTAGAGTCAAACAGCATACATAAATATGGAAGGAAAAGGAAGCAAGATCGGGTTTCACGTGTCGTCGACATTGAGGTCATCCTACACCTAGGACAAGCTCTGACTGTGTCAGGGATGGAGAAAGAAATCGACCGTGCCCCTCCAAAGAAAGCGTCACGGCATTTGCCTGGAGCAATGTAGGGGAAGGATATAATGGAGGAAGACTGCAGAAGACAAATCTACATTTGGTTGTCACTTTATTTCAAAATGACACAGTGTCACTGATATTCCGAGAACCTCACATTTTTGCATTAAACGGAAAAAGGTTCCCGTATTGATATTGTGGGAGCAACTGAAACTATGATCATGCGCACCAGAATAAGAGGCTGATAAACATTGTCCTCTAGAGTGCCTTTGAGAATGTGTTCGATATATTATCATGTGCTTAATTTTAATGATGTTATGTCTTTTTATGTAGTACAGAAGGCCCATTTACTGTAAACAGGAGATCGTGCTCGCGCTGAATTCCTTATGAGTACACGTCGAATTAACATCGGGTCTGCATGCGCAAATATACTTTCCTGCTTCCTTTCGTTTACTATCGTTGGTTCCTAAGCGACCTCTCATCCTTAATAGGATCTCTTAGCGTAGTATGCTGTAGTTTCTTGAAATTTAATAATGCATTTTACACATTTTTACTAAGCATTTTCTCTGTCATTTAATTTCAATTTGTATTGTAATTGATTCAACTTTTGAATCATTTGCTCAGTTCCAATCACTTGCCATTGCTTCCTTGACAACTTGACCGTACTGGCCCTACTTGTAAATTGCATCTTCTCTTCTGAACTGCCACTCGTAGCGCGCCTCAATAGTCATCCTGTGTCCTCCTAGAACGCCTGATATGTGAGTTTAGGAGACGTACGTCAGTTTCCTTGATGTAACCAACTTCTTAAAATAATTATGTTTTTATGATGATCGTTGACAAGTTGTCATTCAACATTATTAAATTTGCGTGAGTATTTCAATTTCAATAATAGAACAGTTCATACTACATTATTTTCATTTTTTGCTTTTATGAAGTGTGTGGACGAATTGTTTCGAAAAATTATGTAACTCAATTGGTGTTGATGATGCGTATTGCTAACATTTGGCTAATTGTAGTGTACCTGCTTCCTGTTACTACGTAGATAACGCTAGATAATGACCTTGGGGAGAAATTGGTCTCGGGTTCAAATAAAAAGGAAAGTGCAACCGGTGCGGACATTTTCTTCAAATTAACTACCACAATCACGGAATCGTCAGAAAAATGTTCCACATGCTGGACAAAAAGTTAATGGAGATGTACTGAATCGCATGGTGGAGGAAAGAAATGTATAATGCATCTTGACTAAAAGAACAGATCTGTTTGTAAGACACATTCCGACGTATCATGCAGCAATGAGTTTGGTAATGGAAAGTGTGTGTTTGTGTGTGTGTGTGTGTGTGTGTGTGTGTGTGTGGTAGGGGGGAAGGGGTTGATAATTCAAGAGGGATACAACGGTTTGAGAACGGTAAACAACTTCAAATGTATGTTGGTTGAAATAGTTCATGGAGATGTAGAGAATAGCACAGAATACGCTACTGAGGAGATGTGCCTGAAGCGAGACTGTACACCGTAACGACTGTAAATACAGAACTGTTTTATGACCAGCTCCGTGTAGAATGCGTCTGCAAAAATTACACTACTGCCTGTTACTTCATATTCTGTGTTACTACAGTCCACGTTTCGGTTCTATTCAGTGCTATGTTTCAGACATGCACTGTTAGCAATCCCTTCTTCATTTCCATGACGACATTTGAAATCATGTAACCATTCTGCATCGCTTTACTTTCAGTTTCTTTCGTCTTATGGACGCTCGATAACAGTTTAGTTTACCATATCGCCTAATGTACCATGTGTTATCAAGTTCCTAAGTTTCTTAATTATTTCCATCTTCCTCTTTGCTTGGTTTATCATTAACCTAAATTCTATGATAGACAGATCATCTCACTCTTTACTTCTCCAATATCTCCTTTGCTTTCCTTCAGAGATCGGTAAAAACCTTATCATTCTTTTGCGCTAAAAATTTAAGGTAATATAACGGTGCACCTCACAGAAGAAAATTGCACCTACGCATAACACGTTTAGAGGGTAATTTATTCCCTTAATTTATTTTGGAGATGAAACTAAGGCAATAGACCTTGGGCCTCCCTGCTTTTACGCTATGCATGGAATATCTGTAAAGGTGCCAAACCAGCAGCAAGCCTCTCACCTCCCCGACACGAGTCTTCGTGCCCCTGGGGAGTTCCGGAGGAAACAAGTGGGAGCACAAGGAAGAAGTGCCCCTGCGAATGCGCAGCCCGGCAGTGCACGTGGATCGCCGCCCTGCCCAGGCACAGCATTTGTATGCATACCGGGGGCCGCTCCGCCGTGCAGGGTAAGATGACGTCATCAGTCGGCTGACTCAGTGAAGTCTCTCGCTGCTGTTCCACACAGAGACCTCCGGCTGCCCTCAGGTCGCATGCCTGGACATGGCGCTCAACAGTTCTGGAAGCAACACCATACACCGCGCCACCATATAGCCATCGTTATCACACTGTAACGTACCTCAACTCTTTGTTCCCCTGACTCACTTTGCATTGCGTATTCCAGTGTCCAGTTCTGATCTTCGCTGAAATGATCTATCAAAAAAAATGGTTCAAATGGCCCAGAGCACTATGGGACTTAACATCTGAGGTCATCAGTCCCCTAGACTTGAACTACTTAAACCTAACTAACCCAAGGACATCACACACATCCATGCCCGAGGCAGGATTAGAACCTGCGACCGTAGCGGTCACGCGGTTCCAGACTGAAGCGCCTAGAACCGCACGGCCACACCGGCCGGCAAATGATCTCTGAATCGATATCTGCCAGCCTGTCAGTACCTTCACAGTGCACATTGTCCTCACTCTAATGGACTTATTGTTCGCTGCAGAACCATCAATGTGCTGCAGTCGGAAGAAGTTGCTGGGTTTTGGACAAATACACCTTCGACTGGCCGTTTACATATTTCATTCTCACTTCCTCAGGGCAGCAGGGAAGTGGGGGGGGGGGGGGGTTTCTGCTGTAGGACTTTGTCATTTTCAGCCAAATATATCAACAGACAGTGAGTGGCACAGGAATCCAGTGATCGCAACTCCAGTTGGAGATTGCCGGTTTTAGTATTAGCCCAAGAAAAACCTCCCGAAACATTTATCAAGCTGCGGGATTGGAACCATTTAAATTTACATCTGGGACAATGTCTACATAATGTTGTTGTTGTGGTCTTCAGTCCTGAGACTGGTTTGATGCAGCTCTCCATGCTACTCTATCCTTTGCAAGCTTCTTCATCTCCCAGTACCTACTGTAGCCTACATCCTTCGCCGGCCGCGGTGGTCTCGCGGTTCTAGGCGCGCAGTCCGGAACGCGCGACTGCTACGGTCGCAGGTTCGAATCCTGCCTCGGGCATGGATGAGTGTGATGTCCTTAGGTTAGTTAGGTTTAAGAAGTTCTAAGTTCTAGGGGACTGATAACCACAGCTGTTAAGTCCCATAGTGCTCAGAGCCATTTGAACCATTTGAACCTACATCCTTCTGAATCTGCTTAGTGTATTCATCTCTTGGTCTCCCTCTACGACTTTTACCCTCCACGCAGCCCTCCAGTACTAAATTGGTGATCCCTTGATGCCTCAGAACATGTCCTACCAACCAATCCCTTCTTCTAGTCAAGTTGTACCACAAACTCCTCCCCAATTCTGTTCAATACCTCATCATTAGTTATGTGATCTACCCATCTAATCTTCAGCATTTTTCTCTAGCACCACATTTCGAAAGCTTCTATTCACTTCTTGTCTAAACTATTTGTCGTCCACGATTCACTTCCATACATGGCTACACTCCATACAAATACTTTAGAGAAACGACTTCCTGACACTCAAATCAATATTCGATGTTAACAAATTTCTCTTCTTCATAAACGTTTTCCTTGCCATTGCCAGTCTTCATTTTTTTTCCTCTCTATTTCGACCATGATCAGTTATTTTGCTCCCCAAATAGCAAAACTCCTTTACTACTTTAAGTGTCTCATTTCCTAATCTAATTCCCTCAGCATCACCCGACTTAATTCGACTACATTCCATTATCCTCGTTTTGCTTTTGTTGATGTTCATCATATACCCTCCTTTCAAGACACTGTCCATTCCGTTCAACTGCTCTTCCAAGTCCTTTGCTGTCTCTGACAGAATTACAATGTCATAGGCGTATCGCAAAGTTTTTATTTCTTCTCCATGGATTTTAATACCTACTCCGAACTTTTGTTTTGTTTCCTTTACTGCTTTCTCAGTATACAGATTGAATAGCATCGGGGAGAGACTACAACCCTCTCTGACTCCCTTCCTATCCACTCCTTCCCTTTCATGTCCCTCGACTCTTATAGCTGCCATCTGGTTTCTGTACAAATTGTAAATGGCCTTTCTACATAATGTGCCAGACAAAACTTAAATTTAAGTGGTGGTAATCTATGGAAGGGGATTTCCGTTTCTAGCATTAACCTGATTATCAAGGTAAACCCCTCAAAATCTTGGTTTAACTTGGGGGCTGGAAACAGTGGGCATTCAAAACACTACATGAAAAATTTATTATAAATAGATATATCCTTTCAAATAACTTCCGGGAATTCAGCCAGGTAACACTTTCAGCGACCGCCGATATTTCGGCGGGAGAACACCCCGCCATTTTCAAGGCAAACTGCAACGGACAGGCGGCGTACATGCAAATTTAATACCTCGGTTCTCGGACAGAAGCAGGAAAGATAACACACACACACACACACACACACACACACACACTGAACACTAGTGCCACCAAAGATGACCAAAGTCAGAGCTATCGATAGTGAGACTATGAATTTGCAGGTGAGGCAGCATTGACTCTGTTCCTCTGTTTTTTGACATGGGAGAGAGCCGGATTCCAAACAGAGTTTAAACAGAAACCTTCATCCCTGTTAACGAGGTTGCTCGCTAATTTAATCTCAACTGCCTCCCTAATAACACTGTCCCAATAGCTGGACGTGCATGCCAATATCTCGGTGTTTTAAATAAACATTATTATGTACAAAAGATGCAACGTTTACTATCTGATTCAACGTATTGCAGAATCGATGCTGACCCCACGAAAAGTGTTGAGAGAAAGACCAACAGCCTCCTGAAGAAAAGTGGTTTGTCGCAGGACACAATCAAGAGGCTTAACACCTATAGTGCTGTTCCCCCTAGGTTATATGGCCTTCCAAAGGTTCATAAGGAAGGGGTTCCTTTCCGTCCTATAGTGAGTAACATCGGCGCTCCGACATATGGTGTATCCAAGCATCTTGCTTCTCTGTTGAGTCCACAAGTAGGACGGTGTGAACATCATATCAGGAACTCAGCTGATTTTTTACGTCGTTTGGAGGGACTGAGGCTGAATGACTCTGTTATTTTAGTGAGTTTCGATGTGGTCTCTCTCTTCACTCGTGTTCCTCTGTCTGATTCGTTGCGGTTAATTGAAGCCAGGTTTGGTGCTGATTTAACTAATCTCTTTAGGCATGTGTTGACATCCACTTACTTTTTATTTAATGACCAGTATTACGAGCAGACAGATGGAGTTGCGATGGGTAGTACGTTGTCTCCTGTGATCGCAAATTTGTTTATGGAAGACTTCGAGGAACGTGTATTGGAGTCGGCGCCTTTAAAACCCGCCTGTTTCTTTAGATACGTTGACGATACCTTCGTTGCTTGGCCTCACGGTAGGGAGAATTTGAATGTCTTTCTAGAACATCTGAACTCGATCCAAGCGAACATTCGTTTTACGATGGAGGTGGAAGAGGATGGTTGCCTTCCCTTTCTCGACGTGTTGGTTAGGAGGAAGGATGATGGATCATTGGGACATGCAGTCTACAGGAAACGTACTCACACCGACTTGTACTTACAAGCTAATAGTTGTCACCATTCGGCTCAGCGTGAAGGGGTACTTCGTACCTTGGTACACAGGGCACACGTCGTTTCTGACGCAGAGACTTTGCCAGCTGAGCTGTCCCATCTTGAAGTTACATTTCGTCAAAATGGTTATAGTGATAGACAGATTGAACGTGCGTTGCGCTATCGAACAACTGTACATCGGGTGATTGATGATAATTCTGAGTCAACACCTAAGTCTACTGCCTTTTTGCCTTACGTAGGAAACACGTCCAATAAGATCGGTCGTATTTTACGGAAATACGATGTGAAATGTGTTTTCCGACCTCCATCTAAAGTTAGAGCACTTTTGAGTTCCGTTAAGGATGATCTTGGACTGCGTAAGGCGGGTGTATATCGTACTCCTTGTAGCTGCGGCATGGCATATATTAGTCAAACTATCAGGACCGTGGAGGACAGATGAACTGAGCATAAACGGCACACACGATAACAGCAGCCAAATAGATCTGCTATTGCCGAACATTGCTTGGATACTGGTCACCCCATGTTATATAATAACACCGAGATATTGGCATGCACGTCCAGCTATTGGGACAGTGTTATTAGGGAGGCAGTTGAGATTAAATTAGCGAGCAACCTCGTTAACAGGGATGGAGGTTTCTATTTAAACTCTGTTTGGAAACCGGCTCTCTCCCATGTCAAAAAACAGAGGAACAGAGTCAATGCTGCCTCACCTGCGAATTCATAGTCTCACTATCGATAGCTCTGACTTTGGTCATCTTTGGTGGCACTAGTGTTCAATGTGTGTGTGTGTGTGTGTGTGTGTGTGTGTGTGTGTGTGTGTGTGTGTGTGTGTGTTATCTTTCCTGCTTCTGTCCGAGAACCGAGGTATTAAATTTGCATGTACGCCGCCTGTCCGTTGCAGTTTGCCTTGAAAATGGCGGGGTGTTCTCCCGCCGAAATATCGGCGGTCGCTGAAAGTGTTACCTGGCTGAATTCCCGGAAGTTATTTGAAAGTTGTATACGCCAGGAGGAACTCAGGTCTCATAAATAGAAATAGTTTGAAAATGAGCTGATGGATGATATTCTAAAAGTAGCATACTTTTTTACCATTGTAGTCAACAAAATAAAAGAGATTCAAGGAGTGAGATCTAGCCAATTAGAAGCATGGACGTCAGTCGTTACAAACAAAACGGAAAACTGGAAACCAGTTCACTGTTTGCCTTTCAAGACAAAGTTTACATGACGAGTTTCAGCAAGAACAGAAGATAAGTCATAAATTAAATTAGGAATCTCAAGGTGCAAAGACGAGCTGAAAGAAAGTCTGTAGAGGTAAACAAACACAAACTGCACACACATACACACACAAACACACACAGACACACACACGCACAAACAAACACACGCACTCTTGCACGCATGGACACACCAACTGAGTGATGTAAGCATTGTTAGCAGTGCTATTATCTGTTAGGCAGTACCGGTATTTTAGAAAAGCAAATAAAATACCAATTTCTCAGGTTTAGATACTTCACTGATCACATTTAAACGACAAATTCCATTAGGACATCAAACTACCATGCAACTTTGAACTCCGCAACTGGACAACAAACAGAGATCATACGACTTCACTCACCATCTAACTGGTTACAAAAAAATGTTCATGTTGCAAGCTGCTCTTTCATTTACAACCAAGACTTTAATAAAATGACGGAGGTAATATAAATCATAACACTGCGAGGAATTGTGATCTAAATAATAATTCATTTATTCATTCTTAACATCACATGACAAAAGATGACTAAAGAAACCCCATACAAACATTTCTATCTGACATACGCTTTCAGTAATATGCGGTCTATGCTTAACAAAGTGATCAGCTGGGGATCAACGCACTTCACAAACTAAAACTAATCGATTTATCTGACTTCATAAATTTGAATCTGTGGTATGGTCCGAAAACTACCTACTATCAAGCATCCACACTCTACTACTCCATAAAGGAAAATATGGCGCCAAGGAACAGGGTTCTGAGAGGCATATAGTGGAGCCCTACTATGCAGCGGCGAATACTTTACCCTTCTGCAGGTGAGGGCGGCACAGCTCGACGCGCTCGCCGACTGCAGTCATGGACACCGGCAATCTGTTAGTAACGGCGCTCGCTCGGAAATATCCAAGTACACAGTCTCGCGTTGGGCTGATTCTGAATGCAGATACTTCTCTTCGAGCCTCTGAAACCTCAGTGGAATGCAGTGCGCAGGTGGACCCGTTTGCTGGTCTGCCAAACCAATTTGACTTCGTGACAACTGTGAGTGACAGAATATGTCCAACGTTTAGACGGCCAACTCAAAACAAATAAGTACACCCACACATAACTCGTTGTCTGTGTGACGCAAGAAACAGTAAGTTCAGATGGTGACTGGCACAGACTCTAAGTGGCGCACTAGCAAAGGACACAAGTCTCATCTATTAGGTAAAGACCTGCCGTTCTTTACTAGTGAAGTGACAGTTCAAGAGTGAGCTCTTCTCTTTCTCTACAGCTTTCCTCCAAAGCTCGGTAGCATAGTACATTTGCATGCTTAGACTAGATCCACTTTAGCACAAGCCAATCACGAGCTGGATCTCGGCATTCGAAGCTGGGAGACCGCCCTCTCCTGCTCTGCATACACAGATTTGACCAACCACCTACTTTAACAATTAAGTGGGAAAAAATGAAAAAGGATTCAGATTTGCGCCCTCTTTTCCAAGCGTTTACGCCGTGTCTTTGCTAAAAGCACGACTAGGATAGAACGACAGCCCTCCATAAAAAGATTATTATCACCGCTGTTGTGTCCATTTCGAACTTTCCAAAGAACAGCCATAAACTCTTTAAAAACCTCGTGCCTTCACAAATATTTTACGTAGCAGAGTCTGGACGAATGGGCGCCACTGCCCTGTCCCACACTTTTCGCAGAAACTCTCAGCCATCTGATCTACCTAACAGGGGCTCATACGCTGTTTTATTGCCGGCCATCAGATCTTACAATGCACCACTCATAGCTGCAGCGACTCCCCGACGTTAGTCAGCCTACCAGGACGTGGCCGCCGACCGACCGGCACCACCCAATGTGTCTGCACAATGAGACCGGGGGACTTGGCTGTCGGCAAACGTTTTCACCCAGGTTGGGCAGAAAAAAGC
The DNA here is from genome assembly GCF_021461395.2 of Schistocerca americana. Lineage (NCBI taxonomy): Eukaryota > Metazoa > Arthropoda > Insecta > Orthoptera > Acrididae > Schistocerca > Schistocerca americana. The sequence continues at coordinate 327,307,243 of NC_060119.1, read as the reverse complement.
TCCCCTCTGCTCTCAGCTGCTGTACACTTTCACTGCAGTCAGTTAACTCAGCATACTCTTCCTTCAAACACAGGTAAAGCCTATGGCTATGCCTTCACTATAACACAGAAGCAAGAGTGTTAACTACTGCCAACCATTTCAACATATTAATCAAGTCAGATCATATCAAATATAGCAGCCAAGTAATACAGGTCACCTTCCTCATGAACATTAAGCAGCATGACACAGTATCAAAACTGAGAGTGCCCAGCAGTCTCTCAATGTCACTAGTGTTAGTTTTTACAGTGTACTATGTATTAAATAAAAAATTTCGGATTTTTTTGATAACTAATTGAACTGTGCACTGATTTAAAACATATCTTATTCGAATTTCATAAGTTCAGTACAGAATGTGAAAGACACACGCAATGTTAGCCAGATAACCCTCAAAAAATGGTTCTGAGCACTATGCGACTTAGCTTCTGAGGTCATCAGTCGCCTAGAACTTAGAACTAGTTAAACCTAACTAACCTAAAGACATCACACACATCCATGCACGAGGCAGGATTCGAACCTGCGACCGTAGTGGTAGCTCGGCTCCAGACAGTAGCGCCAAGAACCACATGGCCACTCCGACCGGCAGATAATCCTCATAATATTGTGTATCCTCTTATATCGTAATTAAGAAAATGCGTAAAGCTATAACAAAACTGTTCAAACACTAGTTTTTTTTTAAATTAAGTGGCAACCGATACAACTTTATATAGGGATTACTTACGTAAACGTTGAAAGATTATCTTCTCGTCTGTGTATAACGAACACAATAAGGGTTCACGGATTGATAAAAGACAGTGTATGTTATAACATACGGGTAACAGCTCTTGTAACTGAGATGACAGTCTGTTTACTGCAACCCCAATATTTTCAGATACAAAAGATTTCTAATCCCAGGACACCATTGCTTTGAGTTTCCCTGCGGGTGAAACCGTATTTTCCTTCTTTCATGCACTTCCATATGCACTGCTGCTTGAATTGCTCCTTTGTTACTGGTTCAAATGGATCTGAGCACTATGGGACTTAACATCTTAGGTCATCAGTCCCCTAGAACTTAGAACTACTTAATCCTAACTAACCTAAGGACATCACACAACACCCAGCCATCACGAGGCAGAGAAAATCTCTGACCCCGCCGGGAATCGAACCCGTGAACCCGGGCGTGGGAAGCGAGAACGCTACCACACGACCACGAGATGCGGGCTTTGTTACTGGTGAGAAACAACAGGATAATTCTCTTTCATCGTTTGTCAAAGCGGCTGAATTTGCATATAAAGAAGTCTAAAGATTTGTCCAGTCGAATACGCTTTGGTCGACAGACAACAGACGTGGTATCTGTTGTGTCTAGACAAGACAGCCTAAACACAATGAGAGGAAGCCGAAAGGCACGCGCTACGCTCACGCAGATGGGCGTGAGGTCTGAAACAGGATAAGTAATGAATGCTATAAAGAAAAGTACGTAGCTTCTGGAATACTTAACTTTAATCCATCCTTTTGGTACATCTGGAGATTGTGGCGATACAAGTGAGACTCTTTAGATACATGCAATGTTACTAATGGCGCCTTGCTAGGTCGTAGCCATTGACTTAGCTGAAGGCTATTCTAACTATCTGCTCGGCTAATGAGCAATGCTTCGTCCATGTAGTCGCTAGCAATGTCGTCCGTACAACTGGGGCGAGTGCTAGTCAGTCTCTCGAGACCTGCCTTGTGGTGGCGCTCGGTCTGCGATCCCTGACAGTGGCGACACGCGGGTCCGACATGAACTAATGGACCGCGGCCGATTTAAAGCTACCACCTAGCAAGAGTGGTGTCTGGCGGTGACACCACATTCCTCCCCCGCAAATCGGCGAACGGTCGTGTTATAAGGCTTCCGCCCGCCGTGGGGAGGACCCTATGTTGACGTATGCGATGAGGTGGGGAGCCTAACAACAGGCGAGGCTGTGCCACCCGCACCCGGCCATTCGGTCCGAGGGGAACTAGGAAACGCCTGAAAACCTAGTCCAGGGCGCACGTCAACATGCGGTGGATGCGCCCGTAAAGAGACAGGAGGGGCCGAAGGGTCGACCTCCATTGCGTCGGGGTATCCGACGCGCGAAGGCGCCATGTGGTCCGGGGCGGGCAAGAGTTCCATGGCGGAGGACAGCTGGTCACGGGAAGCGATCGGCGGCGCGTGACCCAGGGAGGCGCTTGGCGGCTGCAGCGAAGCGTCCACTGCGGGCGGCGCTGGCTGGAGGACAGGCGGCGGCGGCGGCGGAGGCGGCGGCGGCGCGTCGCCATGGGGCAAAATGGAAGGCAACGTCGGTAACACCTGGGGATGAGGTGAACCAGTAGATGGGTCCCCAGGGCGCTGACCGGACGGCACCGTCGCTGAAAGCAGACGGGGAGCGGCAGAACCCGTGCGACGACAGAGGCGCAGCTGATTGAGATGCCGACGCACCTCACCAGAGGCCCCCAAAACCAAATACAGCGCGCGGCCGAGGCAGCGAAGAATGCGCCCTGCGAGCCAACGCCGTGAACCTCGATAGTTGCGATAGAATACAACGTCGCCTGGAGCTAAAGCAGGAGTCTGCCGCTGCACAGGAACCTGATGCGGCGGATGCAGCAAAGACATCAAGGTTCGATGAGGACGACCGTGGAGCAACTCAGCCGGCGAGCGACCATCTTGGGGCTGAGAGCGATACGAAGACAAAAAGAGCAATAACGCGTCCTCCCGAGAATGCGACTCTTTCAACTTCAACATCTGTGACTTGAAAGTCCGGACCAAATTTCAGCGGCACCGTTTGAGTGAGGCGAAAACGGCGCGGAATGACTGAAATTCTGCGGACATGAATTGTGGGCCATTGTCGGAAACAATAGTCTGTGGAAGGCCTTCAATGCAAAAAATAGCAGACAACGCTTGGATGGTGGCAGATGACGTCGTGGAAGACATCCGGACAACAAAAGGAAAATTACTGAAGGCATCTACCAGAACCAACCATCGAGCATTCCAGAATGGACCAGCAAAATCGATGTGCAAGCGTTGCCAAGGGGAAGTGGCTTTTGGCCATGCAAAGACTTTCCGCGACGGTGCGGATTGTTGTTCGGCACACGCCATGCAAGAAGAACACATTTTCGGAATCGCAGCATCGATTTAGAACCAAGTACAGTGCTGACGAGCAAGTTGTTTCGTTCGCACTATACCCCAATGTCCTTGGTGAAGAAGCCGTAAAACAGAGGACTGTAACGAACGTGGGACCACGACTCTGGACTGATCATTATCAGAACGCAACAACAAAACACCACGTCGTACAAAAAGTCTCTCCTTATGAGCAAAAAATCGGCGAACCAACGGATCCTCGATCCGAGACTTTGACAAAGGCCATTGTGTAGCAACAAAACGCAAAACGGTAGCAAGGACAGGGTCAGCAGCTGTGGCTGTAGCTACACGACGAAAATCAATCGGAAACGATTCGACCACGTCATCAGTTTCCGCATCAATTAACATGGAAGCAAGTTCGGAAGAATCGAATGCTCTATCCTCAGCAACAGGCAAACGGGACAACGCATCGGCATTTCCGTGCTTAGCAGTGGACCGATACAAGATATCGTAGCGGTACTGCGAGAGGAAAATAGACCAGTGAATGAATTTCTGCGGTGTACGTGGAGGTACAGGCTTGGTCGGATGAAAAAGCGATGTCAAGGGTTTGTGGTCTGTGATGATGGTAAAGTGACGACCATACAAGAAATCATGAAACTTTGTAACACCAAAGACGAGAGCCAAAGCTTCTTTCTCTATCTGCGAGTAATTTCTTTGCGCAGACGAGAGCAATTTGGACGCAAAGGCAATAGGGCGATCATGCGATCCATCTTTGTGCGCAAGCACAGCACCGATCCCGAAATCCGATGCATCTACCATCAACAAAAGGGGTTTCTGGGGATCGAATGGCGTAAGGCAAGTATTTGAAAGCAACACCGATTTCAACTGGCGAAAAACGCGTTCGCATTCCGTCGTCCAGACGAACGGAACACCTTTACGGCGTAAGCGATGAAGCGGAGCTGAAATGGAAGAGGCATTGCGCAGAAAGCGATGATAATAGTTAATTTTACCCAACACACTCTGTAGCTGCTTCAAATTCTGCGGCGAAGGCAAGTCTTGTATGGCACGGAGGTGCTCTGGACTGGGATGTATGCCTTGGGCATTGAATACATGTCCCAGATATGGCGAGTCACGAGCAAAAAACACACATTTGTCCTTCCACAAGCGAAGACCATTTTGTTGCAAAAACCCGAAATAATGTTCGTAGATTTGCTAAATGTTCATCTGCTGTCTTTCCGGAGATCACAATATCGTCCAGATACACTCCTGGAAATGGAAAAAAGAACACATTGACACCGGTGTGTCAGACCCACCATACTTGCTCCGGACACTGCGAGAGGGCTGTACAAGCAATGATCACACGCACGGCACAGCGGACACACCAGGAACCGCGGTGTTGGCCGTCGAATGGCGCTAGCTGCGCAGCATTTGTGCACCGCCGCCGTCAGTGTCAGCCAGTTGCCGTGGCATACGGAGCTCCATCGCAGTCTTTAACACTGGTAGCATGCCGCGACAGCGTGGACGTGAACCGTATGTGCAGTTGACGGACTTTGAGCGAGGGCATATAGTGGGCATGCGGGAGGCCGGGTGGACGTACCGCCGAATTGCTCAACACGTGGGGCGTGAGGTCTCCACAGTACATCGATGTTGTCGCCAGTGGTCGGCGGAAGGTGCACGTGCCCGTCGACCTGGGACCGGACCGCAGCGACGCACGGATGCACGCCAAGACCGTAGGATCCTACGCAGTGCCGTAGGGGACCGCACCGCCACTTCCCAGCAAATTAGGGACACTGTTGCTCCTCGGGTATCGGCGAGGACCATTCCCAACCGTCTCCATGAAGCTGGGCTAAGGTCACGCACACCGTTAGGCCGTCTTCCGCTCACAGCCCAACATCGTGCAGCCCGCCTCCAGTGGTGTCGCGACAGGCGTGAATGGAGGGACGAATGGAGACGTGTCGTCTTCAGCGATGAGAGTCGCTTCTACCGTGGTGCCAATGATCGTCGTATGCGTGTTTGGCGCCGTGCAGGTGAGCGCCACAATCAGGACTGCATACGACCGAGGCACACAGGGCCAGCACCCGGCATCATGGTGTGGGGAGCTATCTCCTACACTGGCCGTACACCACTGGTGATCGTCGAGGGGACACTGAATAGTGCACGGTACATCCAAACCGTCATCGAACCCATCGTTCTACCATTCCTAGACCGGCAAGGGAACTTGCTGTCCCAACAGGACAATGCACGTCCGCATGTATCCCGTGCCACCCAACGTGCTCTAGAAGGTGTAAGTCAACTACCCTGGCCAGCAAGATCTCCGGATCTGTCCACCATTGAGCATGTTTGGGACTGGATGAAGCGTCGTCTCACGCGGTCTGCACGTCCAGCACGAACGCTGGTCCAACTGAGGCGCCAGGTGGAAATGGCATGGCAAGCCGTTCCACAGGACTACATCCAGCATCTCTACGATCGTCTCCATGGGAGAATAGCAGCCTGCATTGCTGCGAAAGGTGGATATACACTGTACTAGTGCCGACATTGTGCATGCTCTGTTGCCTGTGTCTATGTGCCTGTGGTTCTGTCAGTGTGATCATGTGATGTATCTGACCCCAGGAATGTGTCAATAAAGTTTCCCCTTCCTGGGACAATGAATTCACGGTGTTCTTATTTCAATTTCCAGGAGTGTAGTTCGCAGCAGTAGGGACCGACGCACAAACAGTTTGTAAATATTGCTGAAACAATGCAGGGGCGGATGCACACCCGAAAGGCAGTCTTTTGAATCGGTACAAACCAAGATGCGTGTTAACCACCAAGACGCGCTGGGATTCTTCGTCCACCGGTATTTGCAAGTACGCATCTGCGAGGTCCAACTTCGAAAAGTATTTACCCGGGCACAGTTTATCAAAAAGATCTTCCGGGCGGGGTAAAAGAAAAGTTACAGTCACTAGTTGTGGATTCACTGTGGCCTTGAAGTCCACACAAAGTCGCAGTTTTCCGGAAGGTTTTGGCAAAATTACTAAGGGTGAGGCCCAGAGAGAAGCCTGCACACGTTCAATTACACCTTGTGATTCTAAATCGTGTAATGTTCTTGCGACCTCATCACGCAATGCGTGAGGAACATTGCGCGCTCTGAAAAATTTCGGTTGCGCATTGACTTTCAGTTCCAAATGTGCTTCATAGTTTTTAGCGCAACCTAAGCCCGGTGCAAAAATGTCTGCAAATTCTTCACATAGACGAGAAACACTGTCTGAAGGCACAGTCTGATTCATAGATAGGACCTGATTTACTATAGACATGTTAAACAACTGAAATAAATCTAAACCAAACAAGTTCACTGCAGTAGAAGAACGAAGAACGTAAAATGACACAAGTTTTGTTTGCCCCTTGTATGTTGCAAGAAGAGTGCACTGTCCTAACACAGGGATATGCTGTCCTGAATAACTAGTGAGCTGAACATATGCGGCACGCAACGGAGGTTTGCCCAGTTGGTTGTACGTGTCGTGATTGATCAATGAAACTGCAGCTCCGGTATCGAGCTGGAATGGTATGACCTTGCCATTAAAGTCCAAATCTACAAAAAGTTTATTGTCCTGCTGACGACAAGAGCGACTGTCTCGTGCAATTTGAACTGATACAGGTACAGCATCACTTGCTAATTGACGTGATTTCCGGCGACGTCGACGCACACTTTTTGTGGGACGAACACAGTCACTGTTAGAAAGAGTGGCACTGGACGAAGTGGAATCAACTACATGAATGTCCATGGGCGAAGGTTCACGAGCCTGAGTATTCTTGGTTCGATTCCGGCGCGAAGCAAAATGCCTGGAATGGTTGTGATTGTTTGATCTGAGCTTTTTCTGGAAAACACTTTGAACATGTCCTTTCTTATTACAGTAAAAACAAATAGCTTGGCGTGACGGGCAATTGTCACGCGAATGTCTAGTAGCACACCGCGGGCATGATTTCACTGCATTTGTATGCTGTTGCGGCACACCTGGTTTAGAGCATGGCGGCAGCTGCGTGGACGTGCGCGAGGGCAGTCGACCGTCCTGTGCAGTGCGCCAGGCGGGCCGGTTAATGTTACACATGGCTGGCGAAGTTGCAAATGATTCCTGAGCAAAGTCAAGCGTGTCTTGTCTATCCAATATGTCTATCACTTGTTGAAGGGAGGGATTGAAGAGTTTCAAAATCTGTTCCCATATGCGAACATCAGAAACGTTCTGTGCTATTGCATCACGTACCATAGTATCTGAATAAGGGAGCCCACATTCACACTCAAAAGCACAATCCCGTGTAAGGCCTTGCAATGCTGCAACCCACTCCCGATTAGTTTGACCGGCCGTACGTTTTGTACGAAAGAAAGTATACCTTTTTGCAACGACATTGACTGTTTCCTTGAAATAGGCATCTAAAGCAGACAAAATTTCTTCGTAGGACAGCGTTGCTACGTCGCGTCGAGGAAACAATTTCACTATCACACGGTACGTTTGCACCCCTACACACGACAATAAATGAGGCTGCCGCTCGTTACCTTGAATTCTGTAGGCGGCGAGATGAAATTCAAACTGGCGTGACCATTCCGTCCATGTTTCCTTAGCCGGTTCGTAGGGACGAAATGGGGGTGCAACTGCATGTTGTGGCTGCGGTAGCGGTGAAGCGGCGGCGGCCGCATCGTTTTGCAGTGCACGTTGACCCTGGATGTGCTGTCCAAGGAGATCCAATAACGCCTGCGTCTGCTGATCCTGCAAGCGATAAAATTCGGACAGTACATCTGGCGAAGCCATGACACAAGTAAATGTAAGCAATTAGAAAGAACAAGACCCTCTGTTGACTCGTCGCCAAAAATTGTTGTGTCTAGACAAGACAGCCTAGACACAATGAGAGGAAGCCGAAAGGCACGCGCTAGGCTCACGCAGATGGGCGTGAGGTCTGAAACAGGATAAGTAATGAATGCTATAAAGAAAAGTACGTAGCTTCTGGAATACTTAACTTTAATCCATCCTTTTGGTACATCTGGAGATTGTGGCGATACAAGTGAGACTCTTTAGATACATGCAATGTTACTAATGGCGCCTTGCTAGGTCGTAGCCATTGACTTAGCTGAAGGCTATTCTAACTATCTGCTCGGCTAATGAGCAATGCTTCGTCCATGTAGTCGCTAGCAATGTCGTCCGTACAACTGGGGCGAGTGCTAGTCAGTCTCTCGAGACCTGCCTTGTGGTGGCGCTCGGTCTGCGATCCCTGACAGTGGCGACACGCGGGTCCGACATGAACTAATGGACCGCGGCCGATTTAAAGCTACCACCTAGCAAGAGTGGTGTCTGGCGGTGACACCACAGTATCCGTCAACGGCCTCGTAATAACCAAAACATTATGTGAAATATGGTGGAAAATATGATACAGGGCCAGTGAAATCTCGCAAGTTTGCATGTGTGAAGATAGATGCATACAGCTGTGTATTTTTATCACGGTCTCACGAATAGTACACACTCGCGAGTGTCCACAGTGCTCTCATATTGAATAGTATTTCTACAGTCCACTTCCCAACTAGAGGTTAATCCTCCCTGGAAGGTACTGCAAGGTATGTGGAACGATGCCGACTCCAGATGCACCAGGTCTCCCAGCTGAGGATCCATGGAACGGACAGACCGATCGAGGTGGTCCCACAGACTCTCGACTGGGTTTAATTCCTTGGGAGGTTGGTGGCCAGGGGAGTACAGTTAACTCACCCTTGTGCCCATCGAACCACGCACGTACACTGTGAGCTGTGTGACACGTGTCCATGTCCGTCTGGCAAATGGCATTGTGCTGAGGAAAAACAAACTGCATGTAGGGTGGATATGTTCCCAAAGGATAGTTGCATACTCATGTTGATCAAATGTGCCTTCCAACGTGACGAGATCATCCAGAGAATGCCACAGAAACATTCCCCAGAACATAACACTTCGGCCTCCAGCCTCGGCCCCTCCGACGTTTGTTGCACGGCGTTTGCTTTCAGACGTTTCACGCAGTACATGCCACAGGTGATCTGTTCGTTGGAGCATAAAAAGTGGTTCATCGGAAAAGGCCACGTTTCGCCGCTCAGTGGACATACAGTTGCAGTATGGCGTGCCAATTCCAGCATTCATCGCCTCTGAACAGCAAACAGCATAGCTGCATGGACCACACACCTGCTACTCAGTTACAAAGAAAATGTTGGCACTATGTTGTCTGAGCCACAACCACAAACAATTAACTGTTCGAACTTTTCTGAAAACGTCTCAGCATGCCATCAAAGGATTCGTCGCAGGAGTCCTCAGGGAGGTATTTGGTAGCAATACTGTCACTGATGTACATCAGTGTCATTTCTAATAGTGTTAGTTGTGGGAAAAAATCTTTTTATGACGATAGAAGCATTATGGACACTGAAGAAATGGAAGTAACTACTTTGCAAGTAAAGGGAAAAAAAAGCACTCCGTCGTCAGGCCACAAGTGGCCTACCGGGACCATCCGACCGTCGTGTCATCCTCAGCGGGGGGTGTGGATAGGAGAGGCGTCGGGTCAGCACGCCGCCCTCCCGGTCGTTATGATGGTATTCTTGACCGAAGCCGCTACTATTCGGTCGAGTAGATCCTCAACTGGCACCACGAGGCTGAGTGCACCCCGAAAAATGGCAACAGCGCATGGCGGCCTGGATGGTCACCCATTCAAGTGACGACCACGCCCGACAGCGCTTAACTTTGGTGATCTCGCGGAAACCGGTGTAGCCACTGCGGCAAGGCCAAACTTTGCAAGTAAAGCAAATGAAATCGCCAAAGAAGTTTTCAATTAGTCATAATGCATTAAAGTTATATTTAACAAAAGAACAACAAATGCTATGAAGATGTGTTCGGAATGGGAATATGACACTGTTAAATTAAATATACATTGAGGTGACGGAAGTTATGGGATTACGACAATTACGATAAGCACGTATGCAGAATGCAGTAGTATAGCGTCCACAACGTATAAAAGGGCAGTGAATTGTCGGAGCTGTCATTTGTACTCTGGTGACCAAAATGAAAAGGTTTCGGGCGTGATCATGGTCACACAACGGGAATAAACAGACTTTGAACGCGAAATGGTGTTGTAACTAAACGTATGGGACATTCCGTTTGGTAAATCGTTAGGGAATTCCATATATTAAGATCCACAGTCTCAAGTGCATTCCGTAAACACCGCACTTCAGGCATCACCTCTGACCACAGACTCCCTTCACTTAACGACTGAGAACAGCGGAGTTCGCTTATTTGTTTAGAGTTGTCAATGCTAACAGACAAGCAATGAAATAATCGCAGAAGTCAGGATGGGACATAGGCGAACAGTATTAGGACAGTGTGACGAAATTTGGTGTCAGTGGGCTACGAAATCAGTCAACCGAAACGAGTGCCTGTGCTGACAGCATGACATCGCCTGCAGCACTTCTGTTGAGCACGTTGAAATGTCCCCTTAGAAAAATTAGTGAATTACTGTGCTGGTAAACACCCTACGTTATTTGATTTTCAAACAGGTGAGCAAAACACAACGTACTCAGACATTTCTCTCTGTACTTGTTCTGATCATCACTAAACTGACACACAATATTTTTAGCGCAACGCAATCTGACTTTTAATAATCCCTACAGAAGAATGGCCCAGACTGTCAATAACCTATACCTTTGATGAATCACTTACCTCACAAAAATCTCCATTACTCCAACTACTGCAATACAACGAGCGTCAATACTGCCAGCTAAATAAAAGATTCTAACTACTGAAGTCACTAACTACTGCTAGGCATAGTTAGCAAATGAAAGATTTTGATAAAGAACAAACAATGTATTTACCTCAATAGTGTTCAAAAGTCATAATATATATACATCAGTTCATGACATCCAGTCTTACAAATTTACTGTTTCTGATGGACACACGTCCAGATCATATGCTCTCAAAACTCCGCCATCTCTCTCCCCACATCCACCACTGCTGGCGGCACACCTCCAACTGCGCAAAGCTAAGCGCTGTTAACAGACAACTGCCCAACACTATACTAGCGACTATTTCAACAATGCCCACCAGCCACAAACTGCACACAGCACAGCCAGTGATTTTCATATAGAGCGCTACATGGCGTTACCAACATAAAAACCTAATCAGCCTAATTACATAGCCCCCATGCTCCCCAAAAAAAGTTTTACAAATTGTTTTGGGCGGTGGCCTATACAGATTTGAAAAATTTTTTCATAATTACGATAACAAAGATATCAAATGCACACACTTATTGATACAATGTTGGTCAAAAGCTAAAATTTTCTCACAGTCCATAAAGACAGTCCTGATAATTCATCACAGTAAAATTGCAGTGTTTTTCTCCTCAATGTCTGAGCAGTAAAAGAAAATGCACACGGAAGTACTGGATTTCCATGCAGTATTGAAGAAGTAGTGTTGTCCTTCCAACGGAAAGACAGTGCTGACTCTTGACATGCAGACAGGTAATGGGCCACAACAGAGCAAACCCACCGCAGAGTCGGTCGAAGTTTTGAAGAATATTGATAGGTAGGTCATCACAGAGCAGACCCACTGTAGTCCTGGTAGAGATTACGGTATTGGTGGGCCACCATAAGTGCAGACCCTCTGCAGTCCTTGTAGAGACGGCCAGCAGCCATCTGTTGCGACTGTGCAGGTGCACAATCACCATCGAAGAGTCTTGCGGACAATATAGCAAGTCCATGAACCACCACTTGCACACTCACAAAGTTTTTGGAATTGTCCTTAGAACCAGCAATACTGTTAATCAGTCCCTTGCTGAATTATTAACACACATCCTAACACTAACAGTCCTCTTTTTTCACATATTGTGCATATACTATGACCAACAGTAACGAGTGCAGTGAAATGTAACTTAATTTGAAGAACTGGTGTCTACACAATTATAAATTTACAGCATAAGAATACAATTACAAAGGTAAAAAATACATAATTAAAGAACATAGCAATACAGATAACATTTGTAGTAATACAGGCTTTACAAAAGAATAGAAATTAACATATACATCAGTGTTACAGGAATTATGACATAAGTAGATACATCAAAGATCAGAATAGGTTTCGAAAATAATGTCTAAACATCTTTACAAAGTAAATAACATATTAATAATGCAAATTATATTTGAGGATAACAGTATTCCTCATCATAGTGAATGTAGCTTAGTATTAGAAAAAGTCTACAATATAAGTCTTGTTAGCTAAACACATAGACAGGAAAAACACAAATACACAAGGGTACACAAACACATAGCGGAATAACACAAAAGGAAAGGACAGGGTTGGTTTTCAGTGAGACATCTGGTACTGCAGTCCAACCCAAAACTTCTTTCCATAGATCTTTTCTCTTATTTCAACATTTGTGTCCACCAAAAAAGTTCTATCCAAGCATGCTTTCTGTATTCTACTCATATTCTCTGTCAAAATAGTTATTCTCCTCTGTACACTACTTTTTTGGCCAAACCATTTTCCTATAGCTTCTCAATGCATTTCTTCCAATTCATCACAGTTAGTTTCATATATAGTCTACCCCCTCATAAGCTAACTTAAATCTACTGACCTCAGATATATATAGTAAGGGACAAAGCAATGCAGCAACACACAACAAATTAACACAAGCAGCAATGACAAAAAAATGCAAACTGGCAAAGCAAGCAGCAGTATATCTAAATTAGCAAAGCAAATGCTACATTACCACTAATATGAGCCAATGTGCAGCAAAAACAAAAATAAATCAGTAGTAAAACTGGCTTAATACAATGTAAAATTCAGTAGAACTATGCCTGGCAAACAACAGCAGCAGTTGCTATAACTTATACCTAAACATAACAAAGCTCAAGCAGAATAAATATTACAGTAAAGATAGGAAATGTCGAATACTATATCACATCTTAACACTAGAGTGATGCATCACCTTGACTTCCTCTACGAAACAAGTTACCCAGTCATTGACTAAAACTATGTATGCAATTTCTGCGAAGGGAAATGTCTATTTGTGCTCTCTTTTCTAAGAAAGTATATCATAAAATTATTCTTTACTGGGTCTGTAGACAGAAGATAGTGATATTAGTACATCTATTAAATTTTATTTTAACCAATGCTGCAGTGCAACTAGAAACTATATATTAAACAAAATTAGCAAATAAATACATAAAGCAAGTGGTGAAACGTCATTCACTAGCCATATGGCATTTCATAAGGCAGTTAAAAAATCTCTCAACTAGCAAGACAATAGCCGTGAAATGTTTCTCATCGTTTCATTAGTCACTTCAGTAAATATCAGAAAGTGTAGTACTTGCGATGCTTTCTACAAAGGAATGTCAATATCGAGGTTAATGGTCTCCTTTTTTTTTTCTCCACCTAATGGCTTTTTCTCCAGGCAGGTAGCACAGCTGGGCGCCCACGACGCGTTACGTGAAGGTCACTTAACTTTATTACCGAAATATTTATGACAGCAGTGACAGTCTCATATAAGAAATTTCACAGGTCGACAATTTGCTTTACAGATGTGTAGAAGCAAAATCCTATAAATATAACAGTGTCCAAAAAATTTTCGCCGGCATTTTGATACATTCACGCATTCACACATTTCATTCCTCTTAAAGTGCGATTCTTGGTTTCCAACATCCTATTTCACGTGTCAGAGTTAACTACTGATAGGCATAGTTAGCAAATGAAAGATTTTGATAAAGAAGAAAGAATGTATTTACCTTAATAGTGTTAAAAATTCATAATATATGTATCAGTTCATGACATCCAGTCTTACAAATTTACTGTCTCTGTTGGACACAAGTCCAGATCATCCGCTCTCAAAACTCCGCCATATCTCTCTCCACATCCACCATTGCTGGCGTTTCACCTCCAACTCCTCAACGCTACGCGCTGTTAACAGCCAACTGCCCAACACTACACTAGCGACTATTTCAACAATGCCCACCAGCCACAGACTGCACACAGCACAGCCAGTGATTTTCATATAGAGCGCTACATGGCGTTACCAACATAAAAACCTAAATAGCCTACTTACAACGTGACCCTATCGATTGCGCCCTAGACGACTGGAAAACCGTGGCCCAGACAGATGAGTCCTGAGTTCATTATTGATCAGAGCAGATGGCAGGGTTCAAATGTGAGGCAGACCCACGAAGCCACGGACCAAAGTTGTCAATAATGCTCTGTTCAAGCTATTGGTGGATCCATAATATTTTTGGCTTTGTTTACATGGATTTGATTGGGTCCTTTAGTCAAACTGAACCTATCATTGACTAGAAATGTTCGGCCACTTGGAGGCCGTTTGCAGCCGTTCATGGACTTCATGTTTGCAAACTACGGTGGAATTTTTATGGATGACATAGCGCTGTGTCCGCGCCACAATACTTCACGATTGTTCTGAAGAACATTCTGGACAATTCGACTGAATGATCTGGCCACCCAGATTGCCCAACACGAATGCCATTGAACATTTGCAGGACCGAGAGATCAGTTCGTGCACAAAATCCTGCACGGCAACACTTTTGGAATTATAGACTGTCATAGTGTCAGCGTGGCTCAGTATTTCTGCAGGGGACTACGAACCACTTCTTGAGTCTATGCCTTTCCGAGTCGCTGCTGGACGCCAGGCAAAAGGATGTCCGACACGTTTTTAGGAGGTATCATATGACTTTCGCCACATCAGCCGAGATGGTACCTATACAGAGTAAGTAACAAACACAAAATGTTTCAGAATGAAAACAATTATTGGTTTAGGTCCTGCAAATGCAGAATGATACTTGCCACAAAATCAACAGTGCGTTATGTAGTTAGAGTTCTGCCGTCAGTGCCTAACAGGTAATGCTTTTTGGTTACATGCTACACTCAAACTTTATCTGGGGAATTACTTTCTGGGGAGCAAATGCGCAAAGTGTGAACACAGTTTTCAAACTTTGGGAAAGGACAGTGAAAATAGCAAAAAGTACAGTAATCGGGCTCATTGTAAAGATCCACGCAAAACACCTGTGTTTCTTAACGACATTCACAAATCATTTATACACATCAAATCCAATATTAATAACTGTTGAGCAAACAGCTCTTTTGATGACCGTAGAACAAGGCACATAAACTTTCGATTATTAAGAAATAAGAAACATAAAACTCAAACAGAATTCGCTAACTTTGAATATAACAGTACAATACATTACCTCATGAGATAACTGTGAAATATTTTTATAAACGCAAGTAAAAAATAACCATTTAGAACTAAGATCTGTATTGTCAAGAATTGCATAACACAGAGTTTTGACAGAAACCGTAACACAAATATAAAATAACAGAACACTTGTATGATTTGACAACGCTTTCGCACTACAACATTTTTTTCTGGAGTAAAGTCACACTAAAGCAAAAGGAAAGGAAACTTAGCCAATCAGATCCTAAAGGCAACGTGATAACCCGGTGAGCGCCGTGTCATCCTTAGCATTCAACGTCTCGTGCGGTATGGAGAGCAACAGGGTCAGCACTCCGCACTCCCGGTCGTTGTTGACGTTCCGACCTTGGAGGTGCTACCTCTGAGCCAGGTGGTTCCTCAGTTGGCAACACGAAGCTTAGCGCATCACGGTCTAGCCTTCTCACCTCGCGGAACTCCTTGACAGTACTGGGAATCAAGATCGGATCCCCGGAAATTATTTTTGAAAATGTATGGTAATGTTCTGTGGGATCAAACTGCTGAATTCATCGGTCCCAAAGCTTACACACTAATTGATGCAACTAAATCTAATTTACACTAAGGATAACACACACACACACACACACACACTCACACTCACACACACACACACACACACACACACACACACACACACACATACACACACATGCCCGAGGGAGGACTCGAACCTCCGACCGTGGGAACCTCGCGAAGAGTGAGAAGTCACCCTAGACGGCGCGGCCCGCGTCCCTGTCATGAGGGTCCGTCACACTGCCAAATTTTTTTTCCGGGTCCAGTTCGCTTCCCTGTGTACTGGCAGCAGCGAATTAACACCCTTTCTTCACTCTTCTTTTATAATGGATATAATTTTTTTTTGGATCATGAGAGGGAAATATAAACTTTATTTACAAATAAGTAGTACGCCAAATCAGCGGATAACGTCAGAAAACGCTAATGGGGAAAATTGACTGTTCCTCATAAGCAGATAGGAGGGAC
Source organism: Schistocerca americana (assembly GCF_021461395.2). NCBI lineage: Eukaryota > Metazoa > Arthropoda > Insecta > Orthoptera > Acrididae > Schistocerca > Schistocerca americana. The sequence goes on along the minus strand of NC_060119.1, from coordinate 327,290,919 downwards.
GATAGGATATGAGTACTCGTAGGTTGCCTGCGGCTCGATGGCAGAGCGAGGGGCAGAGTGGGTAGGGGTCAACCACCCGAGGTATGGCCACGGCGTCCCGAACACCACCAAGCAACCGGAAATCGAGAAGGAGGTAAGCCGTGGTAAAGTTTGCTGTTTTGAATAGCGCGCCGCAGCGCGTAGTGTGAAGCAGTCGTCCTCCGTTTCTGGCGGTGGTGCCGCTGTGGCAATCGCAGCTTTGGTGTCTCCCTCTGGTGGGAAAGGGGAAAGGTTGCCTGTCCACGTGCATTTAAGGGGAGCTATGAGCTCGCTAGGAGGCGAGTCTGGTCAGTTGGTCAGCTGGGTCAGTGTGGGGCAGTCAGTGTCTGTCTGTCGTCCGGAGTGCTAGTATGTGTTAGGCCGCCGGTCTGCTCGAGTTGTTCAGGCAATGGTCATTGGCGGTTGGATCGATCGGTTGATCGGTCGCGCACTGGGACACAAGATGACTTGTCCGTCTTGAGCGTTGGTGCATGTGAGGTCGCCACGTCAGTCCAGTGGGCCGCGCCGTATAGCGAGGGGTAGTGGCTTCGCGGCCGACACGAGGGCAACAGGAGTCAACCCACGACATCGGTCTGGCCGGCGCGAGCTGCGACGTCGTGAGACGGGAGATTGGCGCGCCTTCCCGTGTCCGTTGAAGCGCTGGAAGCGCACGGTTCGGTAGAGCGTTTTGGGGGTGCTGCGCCAGGTCTTCGCCAGACATCGCAGTTTATTAAAAGTTAAGTGATTCGTGATATGTTGTTTCAGTTACCTGTTAAATTCAACTTGTGTTCTTAGTCAGTCTCTCGTCCCCAGCTTGCTCGTCTCTCACTCGTCCGCATTTGTTAGACAGTTAGTGTCTGTCTGTGTGTCTGTCAGTCTGCTGTACGTTAATACCTGCCTCTGTCATGTTTGTCGGATTCGTGTTAACGAATTTATAGAATTAAGGTGTAAAGGCCGAATTCCTGAAATATGTTTTTATCTTACCTATTATCTTGCGAGGCGGTATATGTGTAATGTAGAGCATGTTGTACATTTTATGTAAATCTGAATTTCATGGGTTTTATTTAAATAGTTATTTTTATAAAGTTGTCACCCTTCTACCGTAAGAGTTTTTTTAAAAACAAATTGCACTTTCGGTGGCAAATAATTTCTTAGTGTGAGTGTTTGTACCATTTCCATCCCTCTTACGGTGTGCATAGTTAATGTGTTTGTGTGAGATGTTAAAATTTTTAGTTTAAAGTAATCTTGTGTGTTAAAGATTTGCACCAGTGTAGTCTTTCAGAGGTTGTTGTCAGCGGTCGTGACTACGGCCGTGTTGAAAGGGAGCGTCAAGCTTCTCAGCCCGAAGGCTCATACTGTCAATATTGTTCTGCCTGCCTCTAAATAAAATTGTAACTTGATATTTCGAGGGTGCTTTTCGGCTTCTAAATTTTAAATCTGTTTTTGAAAAGGCTTTTATGAATAAAATTCCCATTTGTTAAAGGTAATTTCATTTTCATCAGTTACTCCCTGGCAGCTACTTCCACGTTCACCTAGTGTGATTAAATGTGTTAATGTTCTTGATGAGTCGCTAGTAAATAATTTAAATTCCTTAAGAAAAGATTTTGAAAGTAAATTCCCGGTTCAGGAGGGCAGTCAAGGAAACAGATACTAATTGGTAACCATGTATTTATGTCGCGTGGTACAGCAGTGGTAGGTGGGGGGACAGTAATGGAGAACACGGACAGTGCCGTATCAGTCGCTGCACCCCCGGAGACTTGAATTAACATGAGGGTGTGGTGCCGGCCGCGGTGGCCGAGTGGTTCTAGGCGCTTCAGTCCGGAACCGCGCTACTGCTACGATCGCAGGTTCGAATCCTGCCTCGGGCATGGATGTGTGTGATGTCCTTAGGTTAGTTAGGTTTAAGTAGTTCTAAGTTCTAAGGGACTGATGACCTCAGATGTTAAGTCCCATAGTGCTCAGAGCCATTTGAACCATTTGAGGGTGTGTTGGTGGAGCACCTGGATAGAAGTTGAGCCAACCACGCCAGGCACATTCCAACTGAACGGTGGGTTCGCGCAAAACCCCACGGAGGTAACTGGCGAAGTAGACGCGGTAGCGCGGACATTGTTCAATCACCGCATGCTCATTCTGCAGGAAGGTCCAAAGACCGAACCGCAATTTGTCCCCATCTACATAAATGTAATCGACTGTTCATCCTTTGACCCAGACTACCACATCAGTGTTGGTTGCAGAAAGCACACATTCTCGAGGAGAATGGAAGAGCACAGTTCGTCCACGGATGGAGGAGTAAAGAGACAACAGGCGATCATTTACGCCCCAGTATCCCTACGTCACGAACAACGGTGCAGGTCAGGTGCTGGGCGTCATCGTCCACCGAGTGACAGGTGGAGAATAAAGGAGTGTCCATTAAACCAGTCGTATGTTAGCGCTGGTTAGAGGCGAATTTTCCACTGGCAGTGTGACACCATGTCGCTCGGACTGATGTCGGAAGGTGCGGGGCGATGAAAGTTGCGACACATCGTCGGCCACTTCATTAATGGATACTCGATCACAAAGTTGTTGCAAGGTATGCCACTCAGTGACTGAATGTAGAAATCCTTAGGAGTGGAGCACGCGTACATGGGAGGCTAGTGCAAGCACAAAAAAAGACAGACAGATGTGCTAATAGAGGCACAACATATTCTACTTATACTGTTGGGGAGATGGAGTCCATCGTGTAAATGTCCAAGAGCTGTCGCGTGAATGAATTCCCTGTGCCTGACTAGATAAGGCTGCCGCCCGACAGCAGACACTGGAGAGGGCAAGACCCCCTGCTTCCTGTGGGACGATAAAGAAGCCCAACGTGGCCTGCAGGCTGCGACAGTCGTCGGCGACATCGGAAGGGCCTGTGCCATGTGCACCATCTTGGAAACTACGTGCACTTTCAGATATTACAAACATTGTAAAGCATCAAAGCTATGGAGGCGACGTTGCCGAACGGTGGCGCGAGTGGTTTGGAAGGTGCCTCGGATATTGACCACTGCAGTATGACCGTTGGTGGATGTAAAGACGATGCCAAAGCAGCAGAAGCTCTGGATGCAAGACAGAGGTGCCAGTTCTTCTCGTGTGAGTCTGAGGCCAACTGGCATCGCCGTAAATTTGACAACGATCAAATCATGGGCTGCCATGTCCCCATACATGGACATCAAATCAAGTATGCACCAGGTCTCTTCCTGTAACCGTACCAGGAGTAACAGGTCATCTGCTTAGGCACAACAGTGAAACGTGTATTGCCAAAGGGTGAATCCTCACAGGTTCGTTGTGAGACTCCCAATGAGTGGCTCCAGGGCGAGAGTGTAGAGGAGCATCGATAGAGGGCATCTGAGACGTAAGGAACTGCAGATCGGTACTGGTCTGGCGATATGGCAGTTAGCCTGGACAAGGGAGTTGGCTCTGACGTCGTTGTGTACCAGTGAGGACCATCTGCTCCATGATAACAAAGAGGTAACAACTTTGCACTCTACTGAAAGCGGTGTCAAACCTGACGGCCACAAATGCTGCACAGAGATTGCACGTAGCTGTTAGAACAACCTCATCTCGACGTTCACCAGTGGCTATCTGGGCACTGATGCGTCCACTCAGCGTCGTTTGCTCTGCGGCTACTATACTCAGAAGGATACAACAGCATCGTGTCGCCAACTTACGTGCAGATATCTAATTGTCGACAATGAGTAAGCTTAGGGGGCGATAATATGCAACAGTATTTCCCTGCGATGGCTTATGAATTAAGATGACCATGCCTTCGACAAATGGCTCCGGTACCGTGGCGCCTTAAAAATGGCTCTGAGCACTATGCGACTTAACTTCTGAGGTCATCAGTCGCCTAGAACTTAGAACTACTTAAACCTAACTAACCTAAGGACATCACACACATGCATGCTCGAAGCAGGATTCGAACCTGCGACCGTAGCAGTCGCTCAGCTCCAGACTGTAGCGCCTAGAACCGCACAGCCACTCCGGCCGGCTGTGGCGCCTATCGTCAACAGTTCGTGGAACATCGCAGTCAGCACTGGTGCCACCAAATCCTGAAAAGCCAGATAAAATTCTACAGGAAGACCATCAATAGCAGGTAACTTGTTTGGAGCACCCATCGCTGTCGCATCCTTGAGGTCTTCCTGTTGCAGTCCATCTGAACAGCCAAAGAGCGTGGCTGCATATTAAGGCCACAAAGAAGTAGAAGTCTGTCGTATGATGGCTCTAAGTAGACAGTTCCTTGCCAAACTGCATCAAGACTTGCCATATTGCAGGCTTCCTCCATCAGGATTTCCACTTGAATGCCTGAAATGGTGCGAGTGATATGGGACAAAACCGGCTACAAATCATAGCCTTCATGGTGCGCGTACTGACAGATGTGGCGAAAATGTTCGACAAAGCCAGCTATGATATCTACTTGATTGGTGTCCCACTAACTCCATGAGAGACGAGCTCTGAGACCAGTTGTTGCATGTGGTGTTTCCTGTCGATTACGATGTGGCGCAGTGAGAGGTCTTCCTAGGACCATCTAGTCCTCACGGTTACTGCCTGCAATCTGCGACGGTCAGCGTAACTACGTGAGCCTTTATCCTGTTGCAGTCCATCTGAACAGCCAGAGAGCGTGGCAGCATATTAAGGCCACAAAGAACAGAGAAGTAGACGTCTGTCGTATGATGGCTCTAAGCAGACACCTCCTTTGCCAACCTGCATCAAGACTCGCCATATTGTAGGCTTTCTCATCGTATAGGCCGGACGTCGGCGTTCGGACACTGTCCAAACCTCCGCTACTATCGCCGGCATTCAGGATTGTAAGTAAGGACACACAACTGCGCCTTTCCGCCTGCCGTAGGAGGAGGATGGTGCTGACGTATGCATAGTGGTCCGAGAACATCGAGGGCCAGCCTTCTACATTCTGGATAGCACCGACGATCTCCTGGGAGACATGGATCCTATCCAGAGTGGCCCGTCCAATATGTACAGACTGTGCATCGCCATGTTGAAACTCCCATGTGTCACAGAGGGAAATGTCGTGTACGAAAAAGCATTGTTCGTGTCAGTGTTTGAAGCATGGTTGTTGGTCCTTGCGATGTAAAACACAATGTCCGTAGCGGCAAAGGAGGGGGGTAGTGATCTCCTTGGAGTAAAATCGAGCTCTGTCCCTTCTATGTGACGTACACATTTACAATGTGGATGCTTATCACTGTAGGTGCCATACCCCTTGTGGAAAGCAGACACACGACGTCTCCAACTAATATACCATCACGAGTGTTCTTGGCTACTCCGCGTCCAAGGTCTTCCCAATAGCAGCGTAACTGACCACATCCGGCGAGGTGGCCAAGTGCTTCCCTTGAAGCAGCGTGGCGTCCGTGTCGTAAGCTCAAATTATTTCAACAGGGTACTAACGTTGTTGATGTTAATCAAAAACGGATCAAATGGCTCTAAGCACTATGGGACTTAACATCTGAGGTCAACAGTCCTCTAGACTTAGAACTACTTGAACCTAACTAACCTAAGGACATCATACACATCCATGCCCGAGGCAGGAGTCGAACCTGCGACCGTAGCAGCAGCGCGGTTCCGGACTGAAGTATCTAGAACCGCTCGTTCACAGCGGACGGCTTGATGTTGATCTTAGCCACTCGGTACGACTGAAGCTGTGACCCACAGTGCGCAGGAAACACACCGATAGGCAATAGAAGGGCTTTTTGTGAATGCATGATATGTGTTCTTTTGGACATATAATTCATTCGCCTAGGGGGGGGGGGGGGGCAGTGGATTCACTTTTGTGTCCTGCTCACTCGTCTAATACAGGGTGCCTAGGAAACCTGCTTTTTCGGATCGCTGGACAACAATTCAAGCAAATCGTGTTAATGGATTTTTATTACGGTAAGATAATTGTTATTGACAATACTTGTGTGAAATACAGAAGTGTCGCAAGCAATGGGTGACAGACAAATAAGCTTCTTCAGTATAAACAATCCCTAATACAAGTGAAACAATATAAGTCCTAAGTCGCTGCTGTAGCGTTCGTAGACTGCCTAGACTTCAACTAGCCGACGGCGAGGAGGTGGCGGCACTTATATTGCCTTCTTGTAGATGGCGCTAATGTCTCGTTTACGTCCTAGAGAGGGGTTGATCACCGTATTATTGGCTGACGCCGCCCCACAGTACTCTCTACTCTAATGCTGTTGACCGACTTGCCTGCGTTTGACGTTACGGCGTAACATCCACCTTCTTCAATGTGGATGCACTTATACGTCCGCCCTCCTGTGAAAATCTCAGAGAAGAGAACATGGAAGGAAAGGACGGGAACTGCGGGTAGGTAGTGCTCGATGAGAATGTGGATCGCGCGTGGGGCATGCCGAGACAGTCCGCGCAATTGCGGTGACGCTATGTCTCGGATGGCGCAGTGGTTAACGCGTATGTCTAGTAAGCAGGAGATCCCGGATTCGAATCCCGGTCCGGTACACATTTTCAAGCGTGGTCGCTGATTCCGCGTCTCGTGCCGATCCAGCTGACAGCAGTGATCGCCTCCCTTTCTTTCTCCCCAACTTCAGTTTACATGGAATGGGGTTGCCGGCAGGACCGCTCACCGAGTCATGCGTTTGTTGTTCCGGCACTGGTGCTGCAGGCACCCGTTCAGGGTCCGGTGCGTCTTCGACGTCGTCGCTCCACACCAATGTCGTTGGTATCTCAGATGTGTCCCTGTGATCCATCGCCAACAGTGCCGATAGTGGCGGCAGAACGTCTGAGTTGCAAGTGGGGTGGAGCTTTTCCAGATCGTTGGTTACGGTTTTCAAAGGAACATCGTGGTTCTCTTCATTCTGAGGAGTCACTGAGGTGTCACCAGGGCTATCGGTCACTGAATCATGGATGTGAAGCGAGGCATCCTGGTCAGAAGTCGTGCAGTGTTGGCGCTGGCGCTTCATTCGTGACCGCTGCTTGCGCTCCCGACCTTCGTTATCTACATCTACATCTACATCTACATTTATACTCCGCAAGCCACCCAACGGTGTGTGGCGGAGGGCACTTTACGTGCCACTGTCATTACCTCCCATTCCTGTTCCAGTAGCGTATGGTTCGCGGGAAGAACGGCTGTCTAAAAGCCTCCGTGAGCGCTCTAATCTCTCTAACTTTACATTCGTGATCTCCTCGGGAGGTATAAGTAGGGGGAAGCAATATATTCGATACCTCATCCAGAAACGCACCCTCTCGAAACCTGGCGAGCAAGCTACACCGCGATGCAGAGCGCCTCTCTTGCAGAGTTTGCCACTTGAGTTTGTTAAACATCTCCGTAACGCTATCACGGTTACCAAATAACCCTGTGACGAAACGCGCCGCTCTCCTTTGGATCTTCTCTATCTCGTTATCGGAAAACGGGCGGGATTCCCGGCGTTCCGACACATAAACCGCCGTGAGGACGATGAGTACAGAAAGTTCCATCGAAGCGTCCGGAACAGAGTCGGCAGGCGTCGATGTTGTAAGGGGAGGGTAGGTCGCAGTCGCCTTCGTTCCGTCGGAACGCCTATGATCGTGTCATTTGTGACACTGGGTCTGTTGGTCGCCGACCGGTGGGCGGCGAAGAGAAGGCCGCTGCGTGGGTCACAGGCAATACGGTTGGTGGTGTTTCTCTCGGCGCCCACCCAGAGTTTGTCTTGGGTTGACATCGTATATAACGACCACGCGACACGATTAAATAGATCGCCACGTAACAACGAAAATCAATAGTGATCTGACTGACGCATTCCGTTTAAAACTGATGAAAGGGAGGGGGGGGGGGGGGGGGGTACGTACTGAACCGCACCCAGAGCTCTGCGGTGTGACCGTGAACCACGCCGTAGGGACAATAAGCCGCTATATTATCTTCCGCCGGCAGCACACGCATATGGTATGAACACTAAGGCAAGGCCATGTTGAGCACATTTCAAGATCCTGTCACACACTGCATTGTCAAGGACCTTGACATATACGACACTACTGAGAATGGAAAGGTGTATTCCCAGTATGTCCGATGGTGGTATTTTCTCATCGTCACACAGGAAACGCTCTGCTTCCAGCACTTTCGGTCGTGTATGCTCACTGTTAAAAGTGAATCGAGGTGTAGATTTCCTGAAGCGGTTGTCTATGTTCCCGCTCACAAGCAAGCGGAGTCGAAGTTCACAAAGTAAACAATACAGGCTGTGAGGATCACAGGCGGAAAGAGAGCGCACGTCGGTACTGCTCGGCTTCTAAAGCCGGACTACGCGGCTACGGAGGCGGCCTAACACCACAGCACTGTTGTGAATATTACTTACTAGGGCATATGAGAACTCCGACCATAATTTATTGGTTATGAACATCAGATTAAAACTTAAGAAGCTGGAAAAAGCTAGACAATTACAGAGATGGGGCCTGGATAAACTAAAGGAAACTGACATTGTTGAGAATTTCTAAAGCCAACGCAACACTGGACTGACACAAGGGAAAGGAATACTGTAAGAAACGAAGGGGTAGCTTTAAGAGGTGAAACACGCAACGCAGCAGAGGGTCAAAAATGGTTCAAATGGCTCTGAGCACTATGGGACTTAACATCTGAGGTCATCAGCCCCCTAGAACTTAGAACTACTTAAACCTAACTAACCTAAGGACATCACGCACATCCATGCCCGAGGCAGGATTCGAAACGGCGACCGTAGCGGTCGCGGGGTTCCAGACTGAAGCGCCTAGAACCGCTTGGCCACTCCGGCGGTCAATAAATGAGGAAGTACTGAATCGAATACGCTAAAAAACAAATTTACGGCACAGCTTGACTGAAAGGAGGGATCAGTTGATGGTACACATTCAGAAGCATCAAGGAATTGTCAGTTTGGTAACGGATGATAGTATGTGGGGTAAAATTTGTAAAGGGAAACCAAGGCTTGAACACAGTAAGCAGGTTCAAATGCATGCAGTTTATGCTTGTTATTCAGAGATGAAGAGTCTTGCACAGGATAGACTATCCTAGAGAGATGCACCAAACAACAACTATAAATGTGTGTGGGTTTGCAGTAAATGTGATAATCGTTGTTGAGGAGTGAAAGAACAGTTCAGTACCGACCTTTTATGTTATGAAATAATTTCTTTGCGGAGCTGTATAATGGAAGTAGTATTGTACGCAGGAGATAAACAGAATGAGGTCGTGCTGTACCATATATGGCTGAAAGTCATGAGGATCTAGGCTCTAATTCCCATCAGACCACCGTAATTCAGGTTTTTAGTGATTTCTCCAAACCACTTCAGGCACGTGCTGAAATGGCTCCTACCGTAATGCCATGTCCAATTACCTGTCTCATCCTTGTGAAACTTGACAATTAAGTACGTAAAACACAGAATACAAGACATTTTTGCTTCTCAAATGTAATGTTGCATGTTCAATATCCTTGTAAAGGAGATCCACGTATTAGGAAACTAACTTCCACTGCTTGTGAAAGGGGACAGTATGTTCGTAACATAACCTCGCTCTTTACAAGTTACTTTAATTTTGAACCACATTTTTGCTTCTCTTACAGTCGATATTTCTAAAACTGGGATGTCTTTGGGACCCAGGTCCATGTCGCTTTTTCTGCAAGCCGAGAACGTGTAATCAGCATCCGCTGATCGTTTCACAGATAAAGAGCTTTCTATGAAGTCGCAGGCAGAGGGAGGAACCCATATTTGCAATTGATAACGAATACTTTCGCCATTGTTTCTTTTTTTTCTATAGGCCTTCAGTCTATTTTCCGTTCGACAGGAGCGCGTTTATGTTGGGTTTTCTTGCGATACGAACTTTCAACCATTATAGACTTATTCTAACGGCTTCACTACAAGTATGGAGGGCGGTTAGACCGCTGATGTAGTTTATTTCGTAGGTCCAGTATCTTCCTTACACAATGTAGATTCCAATGTTAATTATCGTGCGAATTTGAAGTCTCAGTTGAGGAAAATTATGGTAGCGGGTTTGTATTTAGTTGATGATCATGAGTCCTCCGTTAGAATCGTAATTTGTTTAACGAATGACTGGAAATTCAGAGCACCTTCCGGCCAATATATACATTATCGTTTCTCGCGTTCGTCGTGTAGATTCTCTTACGTATTCGTTCCTTGTGTTTTCGTCATGATTTATAATCAGCATTGATGTAAAACTTTACATACACTGTCTGACAGAAAAAGTGAAGCACACAGAAGACATCGTCTACTGTCAATGTAGCTTCGTATTCGAATGTGCCATCGCCGGATGTACAGCTAAATACAGTCGGCGATCCTCTGCGACAGGCACAACGGTCACCAGAGTAAATCAGTTAGTCCGTGTTTAGTGTTGTTACCAGGTCTGGTAAGGTGCGTTGCGGACTTGAACAGTGTCAGATGTTGCGCGATCGCTGTGAAGGAGACGGAAATGGCTGGTACGTTTAAGAGGCAGTGTTGTCAGCACCTGACAGACTTTGAGAGATGCCTCTTTACGGATCTCAGTTTCACCGGCTTGTCAAATGGTGCAGTATCCAGATTTCAGGTGTATTAGGATGTGACAGTGGCACGATGTTAGGCTGTAGGGGAATGTGAGGACAAGCGTATTCGTCCTCAAGTTTCCGATCGATCACATGCGACCACCACAACGGATGATAGCTGCACCGTGCAACTAGCACAAAGGCACCCTTTCCTCCTGGCTACTGTCCGAGAACGTCTAGCGGACTCTCTGCCACTCTCCGTGTGGTCTCGGACCATTGATCTACAGGCAGCTGGACTAGGCAATTACCATCCCATATGTAGACTAGCGGTAGCACAAACAAACGGGGGCCTCTGGAGTAGTTCGTGACTGGTAAGTGTCGACTGAAAGTTCATCGAAGGTTAAAACAGTGGGCCGGACCGAGATTCAAAGTCGGGAACTTTGCCTGTCGCGAGCTGTTACTCTACCGGCCGAGCTGCGATTATCACTCCAGGGGAAAAGGATACTACGGAGACATGGCTTAGCCACAACCTGGGGGATGGTTCCACAATGCGATTTTCACTCTGCGCTGGAGTGTGCACTGATGTGAAATTTCCTGGCAGATTAAAACTGTGTGTGAGACCGAAACTCGAACTCGGAACCTTTGCCTTTCAAGGGAATGTATTAGTGTTATGCTATTCTTGAAAGTACCGAAGATGAGGTTCTGTGAAGTATGGAAGATAGGAGATGAAGAACTGGTGGAGGTGAAGCTATCACGACGGGTACCTCAGTCGGTTGAGCACTTGTCCGAGGAAGGTGGAGGCCCCGTGCTCAAGTCTCGGTCCAGCACACAGTTTTAATTAGCCAGGAGGTTTCACATCAGCACATACGCCGCTGCGGAGCTAAAATTGCATTCTGGAAGTATAGACTGCTCATGAATTACGGTTCATTGTGTTCAGCTATGAATTCAAGTTCTGTACTCCTGCGGATGACCATCGTCGACGGGCACGGCGGTGTGTCGGTGACCTGGAGAGAGGTCCCGTTCTTCCAGTGGTGTTAATCCTGGCATCAAGGTCTGAGGAGCCATCGGACACGACTTCAGCTCATGGTTGGTGGTAATTACGAAAACTGTAACTGCACAATGGTAAGTCACGGCTATCTGTCCTTATGCCCTACCTCTCGCGCCACGGCATCATGGGGCAGTTTTACAACAATAATGGCGATCCACACATGACGCGTGTCTCTATGAAATGACTGTTGTTGAGGTACTCTTGCGGTCAGCAAAATCGACTGATCTGTTCCCGACAGAAAATGTGTGGGACAGTTCGGACGTCGGCTCCGTACCAATGACAGTATCCAGGTATGTAGGCCAACTTGCTTCAGGAGAAGATACGACGCCTTCATGACACCCTCCCAACCGGATTAGTGAATGTATCCATACCAGAGGCATTACAACGTCACATTGATAAGTGAGCTGATACTGACAAGTTGTTCGTAAATCCGAACCGATTCTGTTATCGCTTTAGTAGCAAACTCAGAGGGTGGTAGCAAACTCAGAGGATGAGCTGCAGTATCTAATCAACATGTCATCACATGCATGTGGAAAATTTGGTGTTACCATGAGCCTCCAAAATACTAAGATCATGGCGCAGGGCACCATCAACCTTCCATCCATCAGCATTGATAACAATCCTCTCCAGATCATTGATGATTTTACCTACTTCGGATCTACAATTTGTAGCAACTTGGCTGTGGACACTGTGATTACCAACAGAACTGCAAAAGCATCGGCTATCATGGGTAGATTGAAAATGGAAGAAAGGACAACTCACATGAAAAAATAAATTGCAAGTATATGTCGCTTGTGTTATCAGCACCCTTCTGTACAGTTGTGAGACATGGACAACTCTTGCCAAACAAGAATCCCGACTGAACAGCTTCCATGTCCGTTGTCTCCAAAGAATCCTTCAGACCTCTTGGAAGGATAGAGTACAAAACACCGAGGTATTACTGCTTCCAAGCACAATCAGCATTTATGCACTCCTGAGCCACCGACGTATAAGCTGGCTGGGACATGTGAGGCGCATGGATCCTGAGCGAATACCGAAAAAAGTGCTGTGCGGAGAACTTCGGGAGGGTGTAAGGCCGGTAGGAAGACCGCACCTTCACTTCAAGGATGTCTGCAAGAGAGATCTCACCAGGTCAATGGAGAAATACAGCTGGTGAGCGTGTCAAGTGCCGACAAGCTGTGCACAATGGGGTTGAGCTTGCAGAGAACGAACGTACGCAATAAGACATTAGGAAGAGGGCAAGACGGAAGAAGAGAGCGGCCTCTGGTGAAAGTCCTTCACATCTCAAGTGCCCAAACTGCGCAATGACTGCCACTCTCGAGTGGGACTTTCCAGCCATAGCAGATGTCGCAGAGTCAGAACCAACTATGCTACACCATCATCCTTCGAGGATGGACGGATGCCATAACAACGTCATGCTGATAAGTGAGCTGATACTGACAAGTTGTTTGTAAATTTGACTCGATTCTGTTGTCACTTTAGTAACATATACCCTCTCAGCCCGTGAAGTTTCATTTCATTCCCTCCTGCCACTCTGGATTTTTTTGTCGGGCAGTATACCTTGCTCCTATGTAAGAGGTGGTTACACACTGCGCGCTTTTAGCTACTGGTCACACATATATTAATGTCTGGAATTGGAATCTCATATCTTTGCCGTTATTTTCCACTTCATTATAGAAGTTCAATCAAAGTTGTTGACAGCCTTGAACATAATTTGCCGCACTTCCCGCCCTGTCGTTCCCAAGGTCATAATTTCGTCCTGCAACATGCTGAGCTGTGTACATTGCACACACCTGTACGCGAGCGTATTCTCTTTCAGGGCGTGCGAGATTACGAGATGCGGGACAGGTGTGGAGTAGAGATATTTTGCGAGTATCACAAGTCTAGCAGGCAAGTCGTCTCAGTTTGAGGGCAAAATTCAGAGTTACGAAACTGACGTAGAAGTTGGAAAGCTGTATCAAGGTGTAAGCTCTTTGCTTTTAGATAACATTTAGTTCAAGTCCGAGTAGAGCCATACATTAGGTTAATCTCAAAAGTGAACTTCAATGTGAATCTCCAAAAATTGAAGTCTCAACCTTAAGGAAATAAGAAGCACAATACTTTCATCACTACTACTACTACTACTACTACTATTTGACCATAGTGTTTTCGGAACACTGATACCACTGCTGCCTAAGGCCGGAAACTTATTACACCTTATGTATAGCTTATATGCCTCTTTTCTCCTTCCATCAGCGATGAACCATATATGTTGGGAGCAGTTTCGCGTTGTGTATAGCTATTTGTAGTTACCATGTATTCGGGTTACTCTGCATTCGTAGTGGACGTGCAAAGACTGGAAGATATCACTCTGTAAAATGAACGTGGGGCCAGCAGGTGCGTCAGAATAGATCACACCCTGGCGCGTGCGGCATTCCTTCGGGATTCGAACTGTGCTACGCGCGCCAGCGGCCGGAACAAAACACGGCGCGGGGCGGCGCTATCTGCAGCCGCTTCATTAGCGGCCCACAATAGGCGCCATTGTCCCCGCTCCAGGGACACGCCCACCCACCCACCCACCTCACGCGCGCCCAGCCTGTTGCGGCTCTGCTGTCACGTGGGCACCGCGATTTAATGTCTGATATTACCTCGTGAATTACAGTCGCTGTGCCAGATGTACTGAACTCCGAAGCGTTCGAGAAGGAGCCTGTTGTTGTGAAATTCGATATTGTCTTCAATTTCGATTTCGCTTACCGCCAGAGATAATCTCTTCACAGGTGTGAAGTGGAATTCAGATACTGAACATGACTGGGAAAAGACACTGAATGTTTCCTCAGAAGCTAGAACTGTGCTAAAAGTAGTATGTAAGATTCCTCGTCACCTCCACTTCTTTTGTTGTGCTATAAGCGGTTCCAGACTTACAAGGCAATTTCTAAGGGTCCCTTGTCCTTAGTCACGCAATAAAATAAGAGATTCTTACGATTTTTTTGGAAACTAACAGAACAGTCAACGTAAATTTTTTGTAATGTTATTTATTGATTGTTGAACTGTATGTTCTGATCTTTTAAAGAAATTCAGTCATCATTAAGCCTTCATCCGAGGAGTTAAAGTTGTTCTGTCGAAAATGAGATGTGTCCGCGACGGAAGTTCTGTAGTCTGGAAACCTTATCTGAAATTTGAAAAAAGTATAAAACAAAGGCACTATATCTCAAGCTGCGGAGTGGAATGCGGGCAGGGCTAATAATGGAAGGTATGTTTCTGAAAGTAACCGTAATTCCTTCTCAGGCATGTCCGCAAGGAGTAATTGGCAGTTTTTTGTTTTAATTTATTCATTAGTTATTACAAAGGACGCGAACAAAATGGGCGACAAAGATTTTGTTTCAAACGTCCCCATTTTACTACTGTTTCAAATTTCAAAAAACTCTGCTATTACTCCGTGTGCAGTATCCTATACATTAAGAATGTAGTTTGTTGCAGGCTACAGTATTTCCGTCATGAATACGCCTCATTTTCGACAGGGCAACTCCTTAGACTGGGGGCTTATTGACGACTCAGTTTCTAAAAAAAATTAAAAACTGGCTACCAAGACTCAATAAATAAGATGCATAAAGATTTGCGCTGATTCCTTGAATAGTTTCTGCAAAGAACTGCAAAAATCGTTTATTTTATAGGCTCGCTAAGGAGAAATGACCCTTTAGTTGTACGTAAGGCTCAATACCAAAAGCTAGTGAACTGTAGGAAATTTACGGATTTTAGCTCTGTTAAGCATATCTTCTCCTAAAGTTGCTTGGTTTTCGGGACTGGATATTAAACGTCATTTGAAAATGAGCTTGTAATGCTGGTTGTGGTATAACAAAAAACTTGGAGTTGGGGCGTGACTGTATTTAGTGTTCCCCTTTTCCGTCCCTAACTGCAAGTTAATTACCTCCGGGTACATTAAATGGTACTTCACTTCATATCTAGAACCTCAATTGATTCACTTCTCTGTTGTAGTCATTGTGCTCTTGCTTTATCAGCTTCTTTTCGAAGTTGAGAAATTATCTTTTTCTACTCTCTTCTGTGGTGGAATATCATAACATTCATCTGACTTCAGTTTTCTCCAACATTCCAGTTACCCACGCTTTCTTGGCATTAAGGGTAGTAGGTTATGTTTCAATAAAGTAAATCATTTCAATGTTTCAGAAATTTCACCTGATTCGTGTCAATTGCGACTATAGTCGCGTTCGTTGAAAAGAGAATGTTCTTCTCTCCAAAGTGTACCCATATTTAGCATTCAGTAAAGGGAGAACAGCTATTATTTTCGCAAATGCAGAAAATCCCGTTACATCAACTTCATAAACCACCTCGTCCAGAGAAAGACGGAGCACTATCACAAACGTTTCTCCATAAATCTTGATTTTATAACATGGGTAGAAGCTCGAAGCTGAAACTCTCTCTCTTGCTCTCTCTCTATGAAATTATAGTGCATGAAAAGATTCTGGGAGACAACTATCAAGCAAAGCTTTCCCAGTATGTCACGGTAAAGAAAATCATAGTTTGTTGTACACTTCCGTGACGGGCGGGAGACACGTCCATAGACGGCAATCGTAAGCAAAAAATATGAAAAAATGAAATTATTTATTATGATAAAATGTAAATGTCGTCTGACTAGGGCCTCCCGTCGTGTAGACAGTTCGCCAGGTGCAAGTCTTTTGATTTGACGCCGCTTCCGCGACTTGGGCATCGATGGAGATGAAATGATGACGATTAGGACAACGCAACACCCAGTCCCTGAGCGGAGAAAATCTCCGACACAGCCGGGAGTCGAATCCGTGCCCTTACGAGTGACATTCTGTCGCGCTGACCAGTCAGCTACCGGGGGCTGACTATTATTATGATAGTAGGTGCGAAAAAGCATTCGGTTACGTCACCGTCAAATAATATCGTGGGACAGAAGACATCAGGCCACTGAAATGACTTCCAACGTCATTGTTCGACAGTAATTGACCGATCAGTTTAATATTATTTTCTCGTAAACGTACACCCAAGAAACGAAAAGAAATAATTAGCAATTCGATCTCAGGGTGACGAAAGAAGATGAAACGTGTCCGGTCGTTCTAACCCGGAACAATTCGTCAGCAAGCTTCTCTGTAGTGGCTATGAACAAAAAGACACAAATGTTCATAGACAGTAATAGCTATACAGGAATCAATGAGGTGTGCTTATCTAAATAAACTCGACTTGCTCATTTCAATTAAATATCATATATTTAACTAAATAAGTGTTACAAAGAAGCGGGTGCTTACAATTTGTGGTATCCAACAGAGAAACGCGCCACAGACAGAGGAGGTTAAATGAAGTGCATAGTCATCGCTTATTTCTTTACCGATAAGAAGCATTGTTGACTTCCGCTTGGGTCTGTTAGCAAATGTTTCTGGCCAAACGATATCATTAAGACTAATTACAAAACGTATTTCTTTTAGCAGAAAAAAGCAGAAAAAATTACTATAAATTACAGATTTAATACAGTTCTGTAAATACGGTTTTGAAATCACTTTGGGGGCAGGGGATAAATGTCTTTCAGTCAGTTAAGTAAGATCGTGGTCGAGTTAACCAGTTGACAACAAAGTAAAACACATACATACATCATATATGAACAAAAGAAAAATTCAGTTACAATTCATAACACATCCAGTCACCCACAGCATCTATAACAACTTTGGCCCTCCGCAGCTCGCTTGAAACCAAGTTTTCCGCGTATTCACTTGGAATAGAACTCCAAATGCGTCGAATTTGCATTGACAGCTGTTCAAAAGTGAAGATCTTTTTTTCCTTGCAGCTTCTTTTTGATATAAGACCACACGTTTCCAATAGGATTAGCGTCAAGCGACTTTGAGGACCAATACATTACTTACACAGCTTTCTCATTTCTCCACGCTGCGCCGGCCGTTGTGGTCGAGCGGTTCTAGGCGCTTCAGTCTGGAGCCGTGCGACCGTGACGGTCACAGGTTCGAATCCTGCCTCTGGCATGGATGTGTATGATGTCCCTAGGTTAGTTAGGTTTAAGTAATTCTACGTTCTAGGGGATTGATGACTTCATATGTTAAGTCCCAAAGTGCTCAGAGCCATTTGAACCCTTTGAACCTCCATGCTGCAGCGGTGCATCGGATCATAGTCTTCCTGCAGCATCCACTCTTAATTTTTGTCGATGAGCCAACGTTCAGCAGTCGGTATCAAACACCTATGATAAACGTGTAACGTCTTCTGTGCATTTAAATTTCGATAAAGAAGTGTAAATTCAGTCAAGGATTCACTGTAAACTAATGCTTTATGGATATTGTGGACTGTGAACGTACTACGGCGGTAAGTTTTACAGTCTGTGTGTAATGCCGACCACGGCATCATTTAGCAAACTATAATTCTTTGGGATTTTCACACGCAGTTTCTCTCTCTCAAACGAAGTTTGATAAATTTCTCTTCAGGAACTCGTAAGTATTGCTAAGGTCATGTTTCATAAGTTCAGTCAGCTACTTATGAAAAGAACCCGTACCTCAACACGACCCAGATTTAATGCCTCAAGTTTCAAAAACTTTCTAATGTTGAAACAAATACTTAAGGAGGGTTCAAAAAATGGTTCAAATTGTTCTGAGCACTATGGGACTTAACATCTGTGGTCATCATGGTCATTAGTCCCCAAGAAGTTAGAACTACTTAAACCTAACTAACCTAAGGACATCACACGCATCCATGCCCGAGGCAGGATTCGAGCCTCCGACCGTAGCGGTCACGCGGTTCCAGACCGAAGCGCCTAGAACCGCACGGCCACACCGGCCGGCTGGAGAGTTCACATAATAATGAATGTGGTTCTTCGCAAATGCTCCCGTGTTGTTATACAGAACTGAAAGAGTATCGTCACTGCACAAGACTTTCTGCGCTGACAAATTCAGGATATTCTCTGAAGAAATTGTCAAATTAACTGTTGTTATACTGTGTGGGTGGTAAGGCATCAAGGACTGCAAATCACTCACACAGCATTTACGCTACTGATACCATTAACTAGATCATCCTTAATTTGTTGAGCTCCAGGGTCTTAATTTAAATCCAGAGTACATGACTTCCTACATAGATTTTTTTTTTTATCTAGAGAGGCATAAGTTCTTTACCTGGGAATTCCTCTGTTTCCCATGTTGACTAACTGTATTATGGAAGCCTTGTACCTATATTTCTTCAGCATTTGAGGTCCCTCCAGTCAATCATTGAGTTCACCAGGGGCGTGGAAGAAGATGGCAGCTTACCAATTCTGGATGTTGCACTTGGAAGAAAAGCCAATGAATCAGTGGGACACAGTATCTACTGCAAAACCGACTCGCACAAACTTATACTTGAAGGCCAAAAGCTGTTATCACTCCGCTCAATGCGGTAGTGTTCTCCACTAGCTGGTACGTAGAGCACACGAGGCCTCAAATCCCGACAACCAGCCAGGCCAGCTGCAACACCTAAGAACAGTGTTTCAACAGAAAGTTTATCGTGATAAAAGGATGCTAATGCATTCCGATCAAAGCGAGTTCAGTGTACGGAGGTTAATGAAGGGTCAGGAAGCAACAGCCAAAAACGGCCTTCTTGCCGTATTTTGGTGGCATTTCTTCGAGATTTTTGGACAACATGGTTGTGGTGAGAAGCAGCGATTAGTATGATTAATCAATAATTCAAGAACAGTCTTAATCGCATTTATTATTGTTATAATACCGCCAACCGGTTTCAACCCGACCCCTACGTCGGGTTGAAACCGGTTGGCGGTGTTATAACATAATAATAAATGCGATTAAGACTGTTCTTGAATTATTGATTTCTTCGAGAATCGAAAGGATCCTCAAGAATGCGTTTTTCGTTCAAAGTCAGAATGGAAGGACCTGTTATATTTGATGAAAGACGATATTGGCTTATAAAACACGGAGTATATAAAGTCCCATGCCAGTGTGGATAACCTTACACCGAGGAAAATACATGTAGCACCTTGTAAGTACTTTGATCAGAACACCACCGACATACACACCTGGGCCAGCCTAACAAATCGCTGCTTGAGCTCGGGTCATCACATGTTCTACGAACAGGCTGAAGATTTTTCCTCAGCGTCATCGTTCTGGGAATCTGTTTTACTAGAGGCCATACACATCCGTACTGCAGTGCCTACCTAAAGTCCCACATCCCTTTGCTAATATTGCAGCCGATACTGCAGACAATCCTAGCAAAGGGATGTGGGACTTTAGGTAGGCACTGCCTGGCATGCAGCACTGGCTGCCGTTAAGTATAAACGAGAGAAGCAAGAGCCTCCGATTTCTGACTCGACGCAGCGCATTGTAGAGAGCTTTAACGACAGCGACATTCGAAGTACAGTCAGATTATTACATTATAAACCATCTGGATTTGTGGTACAGTGTGCGCGACTGAATATTGGCAAACATAATGGACAGTTCTACATTTTCTTCTTTCCGGGGGTGCTGTTCATTAAGGCAATATAGCACGGGAAATCAACAACAGGCACCAACTGTTTTGGTGGTTCCTTCCTAGAAATTTAAAAGTTATAAGAAATCTCATGAAAGTGCGAAGACCAACCTACAGCTCATTTCAGCGAAGCGAGTATAAACATGACAATCCCCCACAAAAACAAAAAACAAAAAAGAAAAAATTGTTGCGGAAAAGTTGAGAGGGTTGACACAGAAAGCAAATGAGACTGTACAGACATTACAGACAAAATTCGTAAAATAAATGCGCAACTATATGAGATGATGGGAAATCCTGATGATGAGCGCATCATACTGAGAGAGTCAGAGAACAGATCACTCGATGTGCGTTTGCGAGGAATTCCTGTATTTTCAAGAAGAGACCTAATGGAAACCCCAGAGGATTTGGTTGCAGCACTGCGTATTGCAAAATATCTGCAGGAAATAGATAACGCTGCACGGGTACGCACTGATAAGTCACTAGCAGACGAATTTATAGATCAGCGTGGGGGAGTTATCGAGCAGAGCGATAGCACTTGGTCGGCAAATATTGTACCTGTACCAGGAAAATCAGCTGACGGTATCAGAAAATATCGATTTTGCTATGACTATCGTTACTTCGACGCACGAACCACAACGTAAGCATTTCTCAACGATTGATCTAAGAAGTGGCTATCACCAACTAGAAGTGTGTAGTGAAGGCAGATCCAAAATTGCTTTCACAGTAAATACAGGTCATTATTGATGTCTTACCTACCTTCCAATGACTATTACATGATGTACTTCGTGGATTAGAATCGAAAATCTGCTGACGACGTAGTCGTCTATTCAAAAACTATAAAGACCGTGTCAAACGTATGGATGAAGTGTTTAGTTAATTCAGGGAATCAGGCTTCACACTAAGTCTGGAGGAATGCCATTTTTCTCAGACACAAGTAACTTTTCTGGGCATATTATCAGTCAAGACAGTGAGGACGGATCCTCGACTTATTTCCACCGTACGTTATTTTCTGATACCAAAATCTACTAAACAATTACAGTCATTCATTGAGTTATGAAATTATTATCGTACGTTCGTGAAAGGCTTCACTAAAATTGCACGGCCATTAATTAAGTTTCTACAAACAGGTGTTAGTTTTCAGTGGACATCACGATGCCAAGAAGCGCTTGAGAAACTCATGGCGATAATATCAGATCCTTGTTAATATTCCCTGACTTTCAATAGGAGTTCGTACCTGCGTGTGATGCATAATACAGAGATATGAGCTGTTCTTATGTCAGAATATTGACGGAAAAGAACATCGGGTGACATACGTACCCATGCAATTGAATAAGGTTGAAACTAATTATTGAACAAATCTTTAACATAATGCTGCGATTCAGCAATCGTGAATTGTTAGGAAAATAAGAAATTCAGCCTTCAGTTGCAGGTAAAATTTTATTGGTTTACCTAGGTTTCGATGCCAATAAGGTTGCTTACGTGTGACCCTCATTCCTGTCCCATCGTAGCTCCGTCTAAGTTTGTCTTAATGTTTTTAGTTTTGACAGACATAATCTTAAGATTATGAGTCTTTATTATGTTATAATTTTATTCTGTGACGTGGCCAACGTTTGGCCCCCAAAATAATTTAATTTTTGTTCTGGAGAAGATACGATTATTGGGATCGAAACATAGGTAAAATAAAAAAATTTTACCTTGCAACTGAAGGCTGAATGTCTTATTTTCTAGTTATTGATCAGCTGAAAAAAAAAGTTAGCAGTTATGTACGGGATCTCTTAGTTTGATTGCTACTTGTACAGTCGTAAATTCAAAGTAGTTAGAGACCATGCATCTTTAAAATGTTTATTAGGGTAAAAGATCCATCAAGTCTATTAGCAAGATTGGGATTAAAATTGCGTTCGATTATGAGGTAATTCATAAGCCAGGAGTCAAACACACAAATGCTGATGTTCTAAGCTGGAAGATAAAAGCTTTGCAAGTTGTAGGTGGAAGCCAGACGGGTTGGATAAAGGCACTAACAGCTGACAGTGAAGGTCAGTTGTTTCGAATGCAACCTCAATTTGAAACGCAAGAAAGGTTGCTACGCATATCTACAATGTCCTGACCTCGCATTATAGTTGCTGAAGCGCTGAGACTGGAAATTTTACATCAAGCAGATGCTCTTATATTATCAGGTCCCGGAGGAAAACGATCAATTTGCAGACGAGTAGCTAAAAGATTTTGGGATGAAAAGGCGTCGTAGTGCTGTAGAGCAATATATAAGGAACTGCATGCCAAGTGCACAACAAGCAGATCTGAGTCATCAGAAAATTCATTTACAACGACTACAAGAGGCTGACAAACCATTCTCTTTGTTAGGGTTGGACAATCTGGGACCTTTTAATAGAACGTAGGTAGATAATAAGTAAGTTTTTTGATGTTAGATAATTTTTCATAATATTTAGTTATGGTAGCCATTCCAGATCAGAAGGCGTACAGGCAATGGTAAACAACTAGTTACCAAAATTTAGTGTGCCAGAAACAAGACCAAGGCAGTAATTTTGTATCAGGCCTAATGGAACAGCTGTGCAGACCGAATGAAACAGCTTTGGCACTTATTAAAAATTAAGAAGTTACGTACCAGCCCGTTCCATCTTCAAACAAATGTACGGACAGAAAGAGTCCACCATATCATTCCATGTAGGCTTTCACGGCCGGCGTCTTTATCAGTAAACTCTTCCGGGCTAAGTTGCCGTGGTCGATCTGTAGAACTTCTTCTCCCTGACGTTTCGTTCTCAACTGCGGAGAACATCTTCCGAGGTGAGTCGACTCACCTCGGAAGATGTTCTCCGCAGTTGAGAACGAAACGTCAGGGAGAAGAAGTTCTACAGATCGACCACGGCAACTTAGCCCGGAAGAGTTTACTGATAAAGTCCACCATATGTTATCCAAAACAGCATTGATGTTGGGATATTTATTTAAGTTCTGTCGTCTATGCATATAATTAAAAAGTTCATGTCAGAAATGGTCTCTTGCCATATGAGACACTGCAAGGGCAAAAACGCCGCCACCTTTTGATGTAGTTCAATCTAGACTGGGTCCATGTAGTTCAATCTAAACTGGGTCCACAGTGTGAACCAGCGCGGAATTTTGCAAGGAAAAAAAAATGGCTCTGAGCACTATGGGACTTTACATCTGAGGTCATCAGTCCCCTAGAACTTAGAAATACTTAAACGTAACTAACCTAAGGACATCACTCACATCCACGGCCGATTCGAACCTGCGACCGTAGCGGTCGCGCGGTTCCAGACTGAAGCACCCACAACCGTTCGGCCACAACGGCCGGCTTTGCAAGGAAGTTGAAAGAAATTTTGCAAAGGGTAAAGCATGCTAGAGGGCAATGGTGGAGGACAATAGGTACTACTAGGTAATCCATATAACCTAAAGGGCAAAGCGAAAAAAAATTGCCGAAATACCATAGGCCTTGCCGAGTTATGGAAATGATATCTCCAGTCAACTGCGGTGCCAACAAGAACTTCTAGAGTATAGTAAGTACAGTCAAACCGTTTAAATGTGAGAGTGATGCAGTGCCACAAATTCCTTAAACCGTTACGGAAAAAGCAGAAATACAAAGGAAGCAGGTACATCAGAGAAACCTACGTTATCCACATAGATCTAGAAGTAAACACCGTTAAGTTCTGGGGCACAAGGTATTTCTTTGTTACGTACGGTAGTCTTGATTTTCTTTTCTTATGTCCTGTGTTTGTTTACTTGTATAAAGGAGGTAGGTGCCTGATGGTGCTTCTCTTTCTCTCAGGTGGCGTGCCAAGATGCTGACTAGAAAAATTTTCCTAAACGTAGCCCCACTATGCTGTCGCGTGATAGGGAATCAATCACTTCACAGTGGAATTGTATTAGCTAGGCAAGCAGATGTTCTACTAACAAGTAAGAGATGGACAGTCACATTTACATTTAACATTTGGGACGTCAGGATTGATATACGAAGACTGCAAGATAGATTTACAGCTTTATAAAAGGAAGTACGAAAAGGAGGACTATTGGAAGATATGCAGAACGAGTATCAGAAGTTAAAATCATCTATGAGAAACTTTGGAGTCACTTGCAGCAGATAACAGAAATTGTACCGGAAACGTTAATACGTATAAACATGGTTGGTTAGATGAAGGAGGGATACTGTTAAAAACTGTGTTTGGAACAACGGATGGCGAGAATATCAAGAATTTAAGCAGCGCAATTGCAAATATACAAGAGTTAGCAGAAGATACAAAAGCAAAAGTAGACTGGTACACAACACATATGGGGAACATGGAGCAAGTGTAACGTAGCAAATCATTACGAGTTGTCTTCTTGCATTGAAATCGGTAGCTCGCCATGGAGCCAGAAGAGCAGATTTTAGCCCTCACGCTGGCACAGCTGACGCTTGCTACTGGGCAGAGCGAGCCATGTACCGACTAATGCAGCGTGCAGTACGTTGCACTGAGCGGGGTGGAGCAATGGTTAGCACACTGGACTCGCATTAGGTAGGATAACGGTTCAAACTCGCGTCTGGCCATTGTGATTTAGGTTTTTCCATGATTTTCCTATGTCACTGCAGGCAAATGCCGGAATGGTTCCTTTGAAAGGTCACGACCGATTTGCTTTCCCCATCCTTCCCTAATCCGAGCTCCTGCTCCAATGACCTGATTGTCGACGAGACGTCGAACGAAAATCTCCTCCTTCAGTACGTTGCACACACTCTCTATAAATCTGAAGAAACAGTATTAAATATTAATCGATCTTTTTCATACTTAGTATACCAAATTCTATGGATAATACTACCATACTGTTAAAATTTTAAATCAATAACGTCAGTTCTTTCGGAGATATAAATTTTTACCTAGAACACATAACCGTGCTGGCATTGAGAAACTGAGTTAGGGACTGTAATGTATTCACTATAGTGTTAATTGAAACAGCAACCAATAGGACAAGTTCGTACAATCAAATTTTCTGAAATTTTGTATAATTTTATTACCACAGCTTTCTGACGTAATCACAAGTACTTTGGAAAATTATTGCTTCATTGTGTTGGTTCTGTGAGTACTTTGGAGATACTGAGAGAGTGAATGGAGGACATACGTAAAGTGAGAATGCATATTTTATTAAAACTATGTAAATTTAAGGGTGAGAAAGGTATTGTGCAATAGGGGAAGATGTGAAGTACGTCTGAGGCAGCTTGATTTTTTAAAGGGTACCCAGAAGGCACGTAGAGTGTTAAATTTATTAATAATTTATTTTGAGGAATGGAATCGTATTTTGTTTTCATAAAATTTTATTTAGTTTCGGAATAACACGATTTCTAGTCTAAATTACTTGTGGTAATCTGATTGGCTGACATTAGAAATACCGCGAGTATAGAAGTGCTTAACATACTAGCCGATAGTAATTCAGCGTTTCCCGCGCGTTTCAGTAGGGCTTTGTGCCACGGATGTATGGAGTCGATATAGTCGCCCGGGAGCCTCTTCTGGTAAAAACCTATGTTAAACCGCACGAATCAAATTTATACCAAAATGAAGAAATTCGCACTTTCGTTCGGTTCTCGTGTAGTTGAAAAAAAACTACTACATTACTGAGAATTTTGTCAAATTTTGAGCTTTGTGAGTGGTTTGTCTTAGGAGATATTTGCGTGTGAATATTTCATAAATTCCGCGTCGCGTGTTTCGCGCAGGCAACGAAACATTATGGCGAGCACTTCTTTATAATAAGCTTACTGAACGACTGTTTGTGTTAACTCACAAGTAGTCGTGGGTCAGTGACTGTTTAGAACGTTCAAAATATCGGGACGGACTAAACATCTTACGGCTGCTTTTGGGTGTGTACTTGTAACGGAGACGGCACTAATATTCCATAATGATGTTGACATACTAAATACGGACATGCAGCCATCTCCCTTGTTTTAAAGACAGTAAATAAACCTTAAGGAAATTTTGGCATTTTTTTCAAACGATTCATGAAAGAATCCCGAACGCTCGATAATGTAACGAACTTTCAGCTACTGCCCATGAACTGGAGTTATGTGGCCATTGTGTGATAGGTATTTACTCGAATTTTCGTCAACGGTGCTTTCGTCGGCTAAACCGGTATCTACCATCGCAGAGTAAAGGGGCAGACGACCTGAAACATATCCAGGTAGGTGGACTGATTGTTTAAAGAGTAGTGAGAGAGCAACCCGCCCCGTCGCACAAGGAATACTCAGTGTTACTAAAACAGTACGAAACTCAACAACAGAATTAGAGCAATATGAGCAATACCAGTGTAATGCGGTACACCCGTATCCAGTTACACCGTGTCCAATTGGAAAATGCATACAGATACAAACTCATGAACTATTATTGGTTAGTAGACACAGAGACGACCATGTCGTCATGTCTATAGCAGATTTCAAAGACTGTATTAGATAAGATGTTATTATTTATCCAACAAGGATGATACAGACGAACAACAGATCTTGTGAAATACTGTTGGTTTTGGGGAAAATGGAACTAGGAGCGCACGAGAAAAAAAGAGCGCCGCAGACAAAATTTCAGAAAATTGGAGGTTACTGATTTACTTCATATTTGCACCTTATCACTTGCTATAGAAACGGAATAATGAAAATAGAATTAGAAGGCAATGGACTGTTAATTAATGGAGCTAGATATGAGACAGCGGGATGTTTCCGTCATGGGACAAAATAATTAACGCGTTGTATTGGCCGAAGGAACCACGACATACCGTATCTAACTAAACCTAACTTTTATTAACGATTCCTTAGTTTCAGCTTTGCTACGATAAGTAGACGAATTAATGACTTCAGAAAAACAAAGATACGATCAATCAAACATTGCAACAAGTGAAACGAGAAATGTACAAAAAACAAAATCATTTACAGTTTATCAACGACAAGCATAATCTGTTTCGAGTATTTGTTTGTGCAACATACTTTTGTACAAAACGTAAGCTATCTCATTTAAATGGGGCAACCAGTTACCAAATACCTGTTAAGTGGATATGTACCAGTAATAAGTAATGTAAGAAGAAAATGTAAACAACATCCTTGAACAGGGCAATATGAAAAAGAAAATTAATTATTTAACTAAGATTCAAGACTTTGGTAGCAAAGCGACACAGGAAACGGTTATAAACTAATTTTTTTTATAAGGTGGATGTGAACTTAGAAGTAACAAGCAAAACAGGGAAAAATTCGGATGAATTTTGTTAAAGAGGAGGGATGTAATACGGCACAGACTAGCAGTGGATTCAATATCAGAAAATTTTTATTACTACTCATTCGCCTTGCTACAAGCAAAGTGCGACCACGCCAGAGGCAGAGACAGATCCAGGAAATAAGCGATATTTCGCAGGTGGGTCAAGCCTCAGCACGTTATACGAGGGCTGTCCAGAAAGTAAGTTACTATCGGTCGCGAAATTGAAACGACTATGAAAATCCGATAAAGCTTTGCAAAGATGTGTTGGGCAGTGTCTCTAGTATGACTCTAGGTAGAATTATGTCGCTCTTTTCATTCCTGAGCTCTTAGTGAGCGCGTAAAGATGTTATAGAAAATAGTGTCTCTCGCCAAGTAAGAGGTCCTGGTGAGAATTTTCCCCTGAAGCTATGCAAGCAACATTACATAACTGTCGCGCGGTTTCTTCTTCAAGCCAATTCTCAGCCTCATTCTGCAGGGGCAATGAAGATGTTCCTGCATCGTTTCAATTGGAAATGTTTGGTTACCCACAATACAGCCCGTAATTGTCTCCCACTGAGTTTCATCTCTGCTCAAACGAACCGCTGGCTATGAAGACAACATTTTGGCACAGACAACGAGCTTTAGGCCAGCGCAGAGAATTGGCGGAAAGCACTGGCGGCTGCCTTCTATGACGAGGGTATTGGAAAGTTGGTATAACGCTACGACGAATGTCTGAGTCAGAACGGCGACTAAGTAGAGAAGTAGCTGAAAGGTGTAGCTAATTGTTACAAATGAAACATTTCTGATTTTCACTGTGATTTTCATTTCGGGATCAATCGTAACTTACTTTCTGGACAGCCTTTGTAACACCGCGCCGAGAGAGAGAGGACGAGATCAGCAGAAAATAGCACGGAACAGAAAACCAACGGAAATATGATATATGCATATTCCTTAGCTCGTAAGATATGTCGAACGGAACTGTACCTATTTCATTAGAACAGTATCAGAGAACCTACATAGCAGTTAAGAGCCTGTTAAGTGAATATAGCAGAGTAAGGGCATGTTCAGTCATTATAAACAAAGCATCGCGTCATAGCCCCCAAGGAGTTGACCATTGGGGTCAATGGCGTTCACAGTAATAGCACTCGATTCCATGTTCACGGTACTGTAGCGAACCTATGTCCTAGATACTCCAGATCAATGTACAAACCAGCTGAAGATGTACCTGTGACGACGGTTTTTTCTGGATGAACTTCATACTGTTCGCAGCTTACCACTGTTGATAGAGAACCTGACTGTCTTCCGACAACTCCACATCGCAGATGTGTCATCAGGGATCGACACACAATTCGAAGTGGGATCGACTACACTGATGTGGCTAGTACAAGACCATTCGTGCTGGACCATAGCCGCGCCGGCAGCGCGCCGCTGGGCGAGGTCGCTCACTTTTCGCCTGTGCCTGCAGACGAGGAACTGACTCGGCAGGCGTCAGCGGGAATCCAACACACAACTGTATGAGGCATCAGCTACAAGGCTGGTGTGGAACAAGACCACTGTAAACATGGTTAATAAATAATTGAACTCTGACCCTGTTGTACTACCGTCAGAGACGCTTCACAGGTACCTCAAGTGCTGTCTTGACTTCATGCAGAGGTGCCTCCACTCGGCCCCTCTCCAGTATATTTAGATACTGTGTGGATACAGGTAGACCAGTACCTTTCATTTAAATACTTTTTGATAACAAGTCCATTTATTCACGCATAATCGTTAACTGTGACCCTGAAAAGACATAAAATATGTTTTAATTTTTTTTTTTTTTTTTTTTTTCCTTGTGTGAAAATATTAGCCGTGTTTCTCTGCCACCCAGAACACAGGTCTGTATCCACACCAAGCTCCGCAAGACACCTAATGTTATGCGGTGGAGGGAACTGATCCTCCTTCCATGTTACACTAGTGAACGACACGTGAGAAAAATGATTGTCGGTAAGCTACTGTATTGGGTCTAATTTCTCGAACTCCCTCGTCATGGTCATCACGTAAGGTGTACGTGAGAGTAAATAATATGATGTCCAACGCTTCCTGGAAAGTGCCATCTCGAAATTTCAGTAGCGAACTTCTCTGTGATGCACAACGCCTCTATTGTAACGTTTGACAATGAAACTTGTTGAGTATCTCGGTAAA
The DNA here is from genome assembly GCF_021461395.2 of Schistocerca americana. NCBI lineage: Eukaryota > Metazoa > Arthropoda > Insecta > Orthoptera > Acrididae > Schistocerca > Schistocerca americana. The sequence goes on along the minus strand of NC_060119.1, from coordinate 327,261,553 downwards.
GCTCTGTTATCGACTAAATGGTCCAGTGACGAAATGTGCCGCTCTTTGTTGGATAATCTCTATCTCTTTGCAAGACGTCAGGTCCTGTGGCTTTTTCACACGTTTCTTAAGGGCCATCAAACCAGCCTATCTTGAAATTCTAATCTCTTAATTGGTATACATGCAAATTATTATCATTTCACTACCATATTACACTGCCATCTAAAGAAAGTAATCGGATGCTACGTACCGGAATGTACATTATATGAAGTAGGATGCTTGCACATCATAATTCTGTTCATTTCACGTAGGAGGCGAGAAGGAACTCAGGGGCTGTGAGGAGGCCAACTGCTCACAATAGTATCGGTCGATGAGGAGGTGGGGGAACAGCCGGTCACTGGCAAATGCGGACCGAGTCTCAACCCACTGTGTGGCGGCTTTGACTTTTGACGTCGGGTCTCAGGGGCCAGAGCGACTGACGCTAGCTATTTTCACAATGGCTGGGGTCCAGTTTTCACCCGAAAGACTCACGTTTTGGGCAGGGATGCGCCAGCTTGCCGCCACAGCTGTGCTATTGTTTGGGACAGTTCTGAGAAATGGTCATTATGCTCTGTGGGATAGCCGACAGAATGGCGCCACATGTAGCAACCAAATTATCATATTCCGTTGGCGCCAGCCGCTAGAAAGCTTCCCAAGCAAAGTCCTGGCACAGGCTATGATAGGCTGACCGACTGTTGTGTCAGCACACTATTACTCGTCACCGTCGGGAACTGGCGTGAAGGAACAGTATTGGCGCCTAGGATGACGGAGTACGGTAGTGGGAGTCTAGACGAATTTGCTGTAAGGCCATAACTGGCGAAAGCCTTGTTCATCGGCACTCGTTGGCCGAGTTCTGGCACTGTGGTGCCGGCACTGTGGGGCGGAAGAGAATTTACGAAGTTTGTTCCTGGCTGCTGCATGTGCCGGCTGTGTACTTCGCCGCCATTGGTGCAGAGCAATTTCATTCGCCGTTTCACTTGTCAGTCCACCTGGATAAACATTTAGTTTTTTCCGCGCTCGCCTTCCAGTCGGCTTCCAAGGCCATCTCCATGCAGCGGAGCCGACCACAAAGAACAGTCGTCATCAGCACGCCGCTTCTACTGCGATTTTTTCCTTTGAGGCTTCATCAAGGATCGTGTGTACGTGCCTCCACTACCAGCAGACCTTCCTGAATTAGGAAACTGGATTGAAGCAGCTGTTGCTACAATCACTGAAGACACACTTATCAACTTTTGGGAAGAACTCGGCTATAGACTTGATGTGTGCCGTGTGACATATGGTGCTCACATTGAACATTTATAAGGTTCTTGGTAAAACTATTTGAGTTGCTCTTTCATTTGACATATCATCTATAACTGTAAGTTTAACATAATAAATATTATAAAGCGTTAAAACCCGGATATTCATTTATACACAGCTCCGGCCTGTAGGTTTTCAATTGATTTTTGAGGTTCCCAAAAGTCGAACTGACTTTTCTCAGCGGTGGCATCCGTAGAACTGCTTTTCCTCCTTAGGTGATATCGTGGTACGGCATCCAATTGCCAACTTGTTTATCGGTATTAAGCCTTTCACGTGTTCTCTTTACTCCCCCTTGTCGTAGTAGAGAAGCATACTATATTCCATGCAGTGTTGTTTGCACTAGGTTCCTGCCGACACGTCTATTAAGTGAAGAATGTTTACTTGTTTGGGTTACGCTAATATAGACGATTATTCCTTGTAGAAATTCATTATCAATTTTTTCTTCCTTTTGAAAGAAAATAAATGTAATTGAAAATTTCTAGGACGGGCTTTATCTGTTAAACAGTTGCACTTGCCAGACTTCTTTCCAATAATCAAGTTTGGAGGGGAACTGTGATCAATTAATTCAATGAATAAATTATATGAGAGGCTAGCCGCCCCACGTAGGATTTATATCAGGTTCTTTATGTGATCATGTTACACAATTTGTGAAGATTTAATATAAACAATGTGATATTGTTCCCTAACTGATATATCAGTTAGGGGTCGCACAATAGCAATCACGTGGCCAGTTTCCGTCTTCTATTAGTCCTGCCTGGTACGGATCCTACATTCATGAACAAGCGCCTTGAATAGTACTTCCATCTTGAATGAATTAATTTCCTTAAGATTCTTCCTAAGCTTCTCAATCTGGTATCTGCTTTTCCTACCATTTGTCATACTTGGCCATTCAACTTAAGGTCACTCTGGATAGTTACTCCTACGTACTTTACGCCAGATGCTATTCTAGATTCTTTACAGACGAATGGAAAAAGTGGTAGAAGTCGACCTCGGGGAAGATCAGTTTGGATTCCGTAGAAACGTTAGAACGCGTGAGGCAATACTGACCCTACGGCTTATCTTAGAGTATAGATTAAGGAAAGGCAAACCTACGTTTCTAGCATTTGTAGACTTAGAGAAAGCTTTTGAAAATATTGACTGGAATACTCTCTTTCAAATTCTGAAGGTGGCAGGAGTAAAATACAGGGAGCGAAAGGCTATTTACAATTTGTACAAGAACCAGAAAGCAGTTATAAGAGTCGAGGGGCATGAAAGGGAAGCAGTGGTTGGGAAGGGAGTGAGACAGGGTTGTAGCCTATCCGCGATGTTATTCAATCTGTATATTGAGCAAGCAGTAAAGGAAACAAAAGAAAAATTCGGAGTAGGAATTAAAATCCATGGAGAAGAAATAAAAACTTTGAGGTTCGCCGATGACATTGTAATTCTTTCAGAGACAGCAAAGGACTTGGAAGAGCAGTTGAACGGAATGGACAGTGTCTTGAAAGGAGGGTATAAGATGAACATCAACAAAAGGAAAACGAGGATAATGGAATGTAGTCGAATTAAGTCGGGTGATGCTGCAGAAATTAGAATAGGGAATGAGACACTTAAAGTAGTAAAGAAGTTTTGCTATTTGGGGAGCAAAATAACTGATGATGGTTGAAGTAGAGAGGATATAAACTGTAGACTGGCAATGGTAAGGAAGGCGTTTCTGAAGAAGAGAAATTTGTTAACATCGAGTATAGAATTAAGTGTCAGGAAGTCGTTCCTGAAAGTGTTTGTATGGAAGTGAAACATGGACGATGAATAGTTTAGACAAGAAGCGAGTAGAAGCTTTCGAAATGTGGTGCTACGGACAAATGCTGAAGAAGAATGGGTAGGTCACATAACTAATGAGGAGGTATTCAATAGAATCGGAGAAAAGAGAAATTTGTGGCACAACTTGACTAGAAGAAGAGAGTGGCACAACTTGACTAGAAGAAGGGATAAGTCGGTAGGGCATATTCTGAGACATCAAGGGATCACCAATTTGGTATTGGAGGGCAGCGTGGAGGGTAAAAATCGTAGAGGGAGACCAAGAGATGGATACACTAAACAGATTCAGAAGGATGTAGGTTGCAGTAAGTACTGGGAGATGAAGAAGCTTGCACAGTATAGAGTAACATGGAGAGCTGCATCAAGCCAGTCTCTGGACTTAATAGTGGGTTTCTTTTCCTATGTGTGCGCAATATATAACATTTATTTACGTTCAGGGTCAACTACCAGAACCTGCACCATTCATGAGTCCTATGCAGGTCATTCTGCGTATAGATACTGTCTCCTGGCTTGCTACTTTGTTACAGACAATCGCATCACATGCGAGCAGTCTTAAAGAGTATCCGACGCATTCTATAAGATCATATACATCCGCCGCAAACGGTAACGGTGCTTCACAGTTCCTTATGGTACTGCGGAAGTTACATTTACGTCTTTCGATTTTTGTCTGTTAAGAGCAATGTGTTGATTTAAGATTTTGAACTAGTGGAGAAACCCTCACGAATGCTCTGCAACAGCTATTCAGATACTTCCAGACAAACCACCTTAAAACAAATTTCACAGAGACACAAGTTTGTGCTATTCATTTGAGAAACAGGGAAGCTAATCGCAGGTTAAGGAAAGTCCGCTTAGATGTCGAATTTGAAAACGGTGAGATCTCAAAATATATGTAGGTGACATTTTACGGATCTCTTACTTTCACGAAGCACTGCATGAAGTCAAAAAAATCCACCACGAACAATTTTCTACGAAAACTTCTCGGATTAGTGGGGTAGTCAACCTGAAACCTTACGAACCTCCGCAATGACACTATGATATTATGCAACAGAGTATGGATGTCCTGTTTAGTATATTTGAACACATGCAAAGAGGTGGACATAGCTCTCAATGACCCCCGTAGAATCATAGCACGCTGCTTGAAATCATCTTCAGTCGAGAAAATTTAACAAATGGTTCAAATGGCCCTGAGCACTATGGGACTTATCTTCTGAGGCCATCAGTCCCCTAGAACTTAGAACTACTTAAACCTAACTAATCTAAGGACATAACACACATCCATGCCCGAGGCAGCATTCGAACTTGCGACCGTAGCGGTCGCGCGGTTCCAGACTGGTGCGCCTAGAACCTCTCAGCCACACTGGCCGGCGCTTGTGGACCGAGACGTGTCAACATGAACTGTTGCGAATCCGGTATTAGCAATGGACTATGGGCATGCACACCTCTAGCCCGTCTTTCATTCAAGCAACAGTATCGACGTGAATGGATCGAATGGTGTTATCGGAGGATCACTTCTAAGATGGAATGACGCACCGTGGTCTTTAGCGATGAAAAGAGATTCTGCATGAAAGCAAGTGATGGTTGGTTGGTTGGCTCTGAGCACTATGGGACTTAACATCTATGGTCATCAGTCCCCTAGAACTTAGAACTACTTAAACCTAACTAACCTATGGACAGCACACAACACCCAGCCATCACGAGGCAGAGAAAATCCCTGACCCCGCCGGGAATAGAACCCGGGAACCCGGGCGTGGGAAGCGAGAACGCTACCGCACGACCACGAGATGAGGGCAAGTGGTGGTCGTTTGCGCGTACGGCGTAGACCGGGTAGCACTGTCCAGTAAAGTGCATTCTTGTAAGGTACACTGATTCCATCCCAGGCCTTATGGTGTGGGGTTCGATGGCTTACAACTCTCTTTCGCCTTTGGTGTTTCTGGTGGGGACGTTAACCAGGTCTCGGTACGTGCAGAATGTTGTTAGACCCGTTCTTTTGCTATTCTTGCAACAGGAAGTTATTATGTTGTTCCAACACGATAATGCTCTCACATTGCCCGTGAAACTCAACGTGCTGTGCAAAACGTGCAGCAACGTTCCTGGACGGCACGATCTCCGGACTTGTCTCCAATCGTGCACCTGTGTGATATGGTATATGACGGAACGAGAGATGACTCGTTACTCCTGTGACTGGTCAGCCAACATCTCTTCCTGATGTATGTGAACAGGTTGTAATGGTACTTGAATTACGTAACCATTACGGCACCTCAGCTCAACCTCTCGATACCAGCAATATTCTACTGTGTTTCTGTAAAACAGTTAACATATTTCTGTGACAACATTCAGATTTGATTTCATTAATGTAGAGGTGCTTTGATACATCGATATGTTTATATTGTAACGGTATTATTCTTATGTGTATTCTTTCTTTTGTCACTATGATCTTTGACGTACTTGTAGCTCTGATTTTTGGGCGCGTAAGCGGTTATTAGAGAGTCAAGTCTTGGTCGTCGTATTGAAAAGAAGCAAATTGCAGTCAGTTTATGAAATGTGAACTTTAACAGTGAGGAAGATATTTTCAAGTATGGTTTATATTGTGAAGTGATGTTGCAACAAAAGTAATAAAAAAAGAAGTGTAACTTCAATTCGGAGTGCTGATTACTTTTTTACATCACCATAGTCCTAACTTGCAAAAGTTTAATCTTCAAGAATGGTATATGAAACACATCTATAAAACTTTTGAATATCGCAGAATAGCACCTAGGCCTCTTTGCATTCGAGCCTGGAATCATCACTACCTCGATTTTCGACGATTGAGCCATGAGTTTACAACGAGAGCAGCGTGGGAAACACGAAAAGATGAGTGCCTAGTTTATACATTATTTCAAGAAATGACTGTATTAACTGTGCTCTAATGATACCTGCCACATAATATAACTTTTTTTTCCCCGAAAATGCAATATTTAGCAGCGTGAGCAGCACTACAATCATAATTAATTTTTGACCTTTGTTGTGGTAGGGTTGTTAGAAGGTCGAGCAGGAAAGGAGTAAGGTATCACAAGACAGCATTCGCCATCGATCGAACAGATTGCAAATATAGTCTTGGGATACGTTGTTCCTCTCCTGACCGACCTGTTCACGTACATTAGCACCTTTTCGATTGACTGGATGTCAGAGTCAGTGCCTGCTTGCCTGCCCGTCGTGGGTACACCACGCCATAATGTGGGTGTTTTATCTTGGACTGAACCTGATAGATCAGAACCGCTTATAACTGATCTGTAAATGTAATCATTCCATGTATTCCATAGGCAGTTGCAACAATAAATCTTGAGTGAACTGGAAACCTCTGAAAGGGTTTACTAATTCCTTTCCGGTAGTGTAAATGATTGACACACAATGAGACGAAAGATGACGTTGTGTACATAGTTCCGCGTAGTCAGCATGTATACAACTTTCCCACTAGAGCGCGCCCCGCTACGCACAACAGCGCAGGCGCAGCGCTCATCCGTCTCCGCACTACGAGATGGCGCTGCCACACAGACGGACCAAATTCTGCTTCCGCCGATCTGCGTATTAATATGTAACGCAGCCAATGAGATTGCTGCTAACGTAGAACCTTTTCTCCTCGCGGATCACACTCGTGCAGTGATACATGAACGCGCGAGGTATTATAACAGGTGCACAGACCTCCGATTAGTCAGTCTGCATTTGTCTGCACCAGTCTGTACCAGTCTGCATTTGTCTGCATCAGTCTGTACCAGTCTATAGTCCAGTTTCACTCTGCGCCTAATAAGATTACCATATTCCTGTACATAGCCATGAAGATAAATGTATAGACACTTTTGGCAAGTATCAGAGATATATGTGAGAATAAGATTAACGTACCAATACCAAAGGAACTTCAGATTGTCAATTGTAAATAGCATCCAGAACCAAGTTAAGTAATTTTTATGCTTCCTATTATTTTAATAAATGTGTGTGAAAATTAATCAAGTTCTGTTTAAAGTTGGTTACCGTCAATCTGCTACTCTAAGCGTGCAAGTGGCATTTCTATCGTCTGACCTAACGGCAGAAGATAAACAAGCCACGATAAGACCACGAGACATATTGCTGACACTCGCCTGCTTCGTTAGAGCGACAAGTCAAATAATGTGATGGTGCGTGTACTGAAGGTCTTACAGTACGCACACCACAGATGAAAAAGGACGGTGAATCGTTTTATACGTCACGGCTGCTTACCTCCAGCTCATCAGGACTGACAGCGAGGACTTCTTTTTGAAGAGTCTCAGTAATATATGTGCCAGGGAACTGCCTTCCGCATGAGTATCGCGCAGCGCCGTATATCACGCGACACGAGAATCAGAGGGTGCGCACGCAGTCCCCCGCTGCCGCATCGCCCGTCCGGGCCGGAAGGTCACGGTGTTGTTTGTGAAAACCCAATCAAATAACTGTCGGCCGTGGATATTTACTGCGGACCGCGAGCGGCGGCCATCCGGAGGGGCAGGCAGCGCATCGGGTCGAGGACGCCCTGCGAGAGCAGAGACGGGAGGCGGCCCAAGAGGGCAGGGAATAACAAATCCTGCTTAGCCGCAGCGCGCGTGACAGCCACCTATCCCGCGAGCGGGAAAAAGCGGCTCGCATTCCTGCCGCAAAGTGCGCCGCTGTCATTGGCCGCCTGAGTTAGATGGAACGAAAGGGGTTAACGGGCAGGAGCGGCCGAGGGGGAGACGGGGAAGGAACAGGCAGGGGAGGGAGACAAGAGGCCCGGCGCGGTTATCCGCGGATGGGCAGAAAAACATGACGACAAATCGCCACAGGATTGGAGATCATCCATCACGCATGTTTATTGGCGCCGCCGCCGCCGGAATCCGGCGTCGAATTCGCCTCCTTCCTCCCGCCCCTCCCTGCTGCCAGCAACTGCCGCCAACGGCAGCGCCGGGCGGGACGGGTGCCGAAGGAAATGGTGCTTCCGCAGCGTCAACAGCTCGTAATTGGAATGCCTCTCGCAAACACCACAATCCCTCCGCGCCCACATCCCGCGCTGGAATCCGGCTGGCCCATATTTCCAGAAGATTAGGGAGGCGGCGCTGCTGGCGTGCCATCGCCGCCCTATCCCTACTTTTTGCTGGAAGACTGCTGGAGCTCTACCTACCAGCCGATGAAGGGAGCTATGTACCAGTTTGTAAGGCCCCTATGTGTACAAACTACATAGCTACTAAAACCAGTATGGTTTCTCAGTTTTTATGTATTCATTGAATTGTGATGACCGAAAACCATTTAAAATAGTAACACAAGTCAGTCACATACACTACTCTGCGCCAAGAAAGCCACAAGGAACTGAGGGACAACATATTAATCCATGAAGAAGGGGAAAGAAACCTCGTCGAAGGCCAACTGACAAGCTTCTGGAACAAACCGAAGGCTCCTTACCTGTCTGAAGAAAATGAGCCGTCTTCTGTGGCCACATGGTTCTCTAGCGCTTCACTCCGGAATCGCGCTGCTGCTACAGTCTAACCAACTGCGACATGGTCGCGTGTACAAATAGTGATCCAATACTGTAAAATGTTTTTTTTTTTTTAATTTCAATCTTTGATCGCAATATGAATTCTTTAGACGATGACCGGTTTCACTCCGTAATGACCATCCTCAGATCTTTATTACACCATGTCCTAAAGTGATAAGGCCATAATGGCATCGTCAAAACATATAAATATAATCAACATAGCATCGTCGTATAGATCTAAAATTAGGTGTAGAATAGGCCGCATCGTCCACACAGTCATTATTGCAACTCGCAGTTGAGTTGCAATAATGGCTGTGTGGACGATGCAGCCTATTGTACACCTTATTTTAGATCTATATGACGATGCTAAGCTGATTATAAAGAATTCATATTGTGATCAAAGACTGAAATAAAAAACATTTGCTGCTACAGTCGCAGGTTGGAATCCTGCCACGGGCATGGATGTGTGTGATGTCCTTAGATTAGTTAGGTTTAAATAATTCTAAGTCTAGGGGACTAATGATCTCAGATGTTAAGTCCCATAGTGCTTAGTGCCATTTGAACCATTTCTCAAGAAAGTGACTCAGTAGTGCTTACTACTGTCACGAGCTGAGCTATATGTGAAGAAACGATTCTCACCGGTCTAGTTTGATTGTGAATTCCGATTATTTAAAGCGAACAGAATCCGTTTTACTTCGAAACTTAACGAAATCAACCACGTCAGAGTTTGTCAACAAACACCAAAAGAACGTAAAACAAGAAAACTTCTGTAAATAAATTCGAAAATGATAAAGGAAATTGCTGAAATTTTGTGTAGTTATAGCTATAAGAGCCAAATAAATTCGCACTTGGACGTGAGTACGTCCTAATAAGATTTGTTATTGAATGTAAACGCATCTTACGCAGTTGACAGCTGTCAGATTCGAAATTCCCATCTATAGCTTACCTTGCACCAATAGCGGACGAGCCGCTTAATTGTGATTGGTTGGCGCGGAGAATTTAATGGCGTACGCCACAACTTACGCCGACTGGCACATACCACAACAAAATACGTAAATAAGCCTGAAAAGCGCTGACCAAATACATGAAAACACACCTCTCTAAAAGAATACGTAAGGCTTGTGCAATAACGACTACAATAAAATACAAAGAACGATAGAAATAACATATATAAAGACTACTGTTTATGGCGAAATTAACAATGTCAAAACTTATGGCAAACACAACTGACAAAGACTACATTTATTTAGGGAATACAAATATCGAGAAAAGTACATTACAAAGCAAAAATGAATTACATTTGGAACTGTTTAAAACGTTTTTAATCTTTAAAGAGGAGAGAGCTTGGCGTTGCAACCTATCTTTTCGCAGACGATGCGTTGTGACAAGGAACGGTGTGTCGTCAGAGATGCCGACGTAATTAAAGCAGCTCCATCGGTTGTCCTCTTTCTTGGAATGTGTTCCCCCGGCGAGTATTCTATTCTTCGTTGCATTTCTTATGTCATAGGCCGGTAAAACGTCATTGTTCATGTAGAAATCCACATTCATTTGCGCACTTTTGCAATGTTCCTTACACATATCTTTCTTCTTCGAACACAACTTTGTACACAACTTTGAAACAGTATAATGTTCAATTATCAATTCAACACGCTGGTCCCGATATTACAGTCCGTATATTTTTAACAATCAAGATCGCGAATTCACAGTTCTATGGAAAACAGTCGCATACGTCGCAATCAATTTGTAAATCTCCACGGCATCAGTTAATGTTTTCACGAGCGCAGCGATTCGCTGAGTGGCAAACGAGATCAGTATTTTAGAGCACATTAGTTCGTGGAACTCTCTTACGTGCAAACAGTTCAGTTTTCAGAACGACAGCCACAGTCCATTTGCGTATACATTGTCACTGCTGTCTACAGTGTTCTACCAAACTAGCAGTACCCGCGCAGAGTATCATTTTCTTTCATAGCGTCCGCGTTGGATTTTAGCTTAAAACATGACTGCAAAATAGGAACGCGACCCTGAATTTTCTTGTGATTCTGTTTAGGGACATAATGCACACATCAACGAAAGGTTTTGCATCACCCCCGTTGCGAGAGTTCCGGAACGTGTACAGAAAAGTAGAATAGAGATCAACATAAACATCAATTACGCCCTTTTTATTGCTCATGAAAACCACACATTGCATGTTGCACCACCATACAGCGAGACCTTCAGAGGTGGTGGTCCAGATTGCTCTACACATCGGTAAATGTTCAAATGTGTGTGAAATCTTATGGGACTTAACCGCTACGGTCATCAGTCCCTAAGCTTACACATTACTTAACTAAATTATCCTAAGGACAAACATACACACCCATGCCCGAGGGAGGAACTGCTTCCTCTAATACCCAGTAGCACTTCTTCTTGTACTGATGCATGCCTGTATTCGTCGTGGCATACAATCCACAAGTTCATCAAGGCACTGTTGGTCCAGATTGTCCCACTCCTCAGCGGTGTTTCGGCGTAGACCCCTCAGAGTGGTTGGTGGGTCACGTCGTCCATAAAGAGCCCTTTTCAATCCATCCCAGGCATGCTCAATAGGGTTCATGTCCGCAGAACATGCAGTCCACTGTAGTCGAGCGATGTCGCAATTTTTAAGGAAGTCGTTCACAAGAACCCGGGAGTGAAGTTGCGCATCATGCAGCATACTGCGCACAGTTTGAGTCGTAAGACGACGTCCTGTGGCTGCAAGGAAAGCATTATTGAACATGGTGGCGTTGCTGTCAGGGTTCCTCCGAGACATAATGCGTAGGTAGCGGTCATCCACTGCAGTAGTAGGCCTTGGGCAGCCTGAGCGAGGCATGTCATCTACAGTTCCTGTCTCTCTGTATCTGCTCCATGTCCGAACAACATCGCTTTGGTTCACTCCGAGACGCTTGGACACTTCCCTTGTTAAAAGCCCTTCCTGGCACAAAGTAACAATGCGGACGCGATGGAGCCGCGGTATTGACTGTCTAGGCATAGTTGAAGTACAGACAACACGAGCCGTGTACCCTGTTTCTGGTGGAAGGACCTGGGTCCTTGTGGAAGGACTGGAGCTGATCAACTATCGGAGCCCCTCCGTCTAACAGGTTTTTCTTGAGGACGTATAGGCTTATGTAGAATACACTTGTACTAAAATAGACCGTATAGAATGCTCTATTCAGTGCAAGGAGTTTACCCTCCTATAGAGATTACGTCACTATCTGAGCCGAGGAAAGACAGGCAATATTATGTAATAGTTTTATCTGTATAAAAGTTGTCTAATAGTGTATGATTCCAGCGAAAGAATTAATTTGTATAGCATAATGACCTGAAGTAACACTCCACCAGCAGCCGTCATCACTATCTTTACTGGACCTATCGAATTATTTGTGAAGGACATAATAAGGTGAAGGATTGCGCCCTTACTGAACAATGAAAAGAGAAACTAAAAGTGTTTACCGTATTCGATTGCTTTCTTACAGATCGCCACACAGGATATAAGAAACCGAGTCTTTCAATACGTTCCATGGTCATGGGTCACAGAAAATGAAACAAAACTAATAGAAATGAAGATACACAAACGGCAGTACAGATCTCAGCTTAACGGGCCGTCTACATCAACAGCCAAATACTTTAAATTATATGGTAATATCTAGGGTAAGGATCTTAGAGAGAGTACCCTTGATGTATCCAAAACGTGCAATTTTATAATGTACACAAATAGTATCAACCGTTTTAACGGATCGAAGCAGACTAAATGAATTAAAATTTGTGCTGCGGCCGGGTCTTCTTGCTTGTTAGGCATGAATGCTAACCATTACACTATCACAGTAATTTTGTGAACATCGCTGCACGAACTACCCAAGGTGAGTGCCCTCCCCAATACAAGCTTCTATTCATTTTCCCTTATATATTGTTACAATATATAACAAAATACAGCGCAAATTTTAATTCATTTCGTCTGCTTCGTCTGCTTCGAAAATTTTAATTCATTTCGTCTGCTTCGATCATTATCGTAGGTAATAAAAAGAGACTTAAATGTCTCAGGAAAACATTTAATCATAACATTTTAACTGAGGAATTCTTACACTGATTGTTGTTGTTGTTTTGATGGAACTATATACAGTATCTTTGGCACTGGATTAAACAGAGGACATCAGTGTCGTAATACACCCTCAAATTAAAAAAAAAGTACCACCAAAAAATTACTCGAATGGGGTGCAAACTGGTAGGTGTGATGTACTTGTACAGACAAACAAACAATTACAATTTCAGAATAATTCGGTGATTTATTGAAGAAAAGAGCTTCACAAACTGAGGAAGTCAGCTGCCCTTTGGTACACCTCTGACTCGTACGAAAACAGTTATTCTGCTTGACAGTGATTAGTACATATGTTGGATGTCCTCCAGAAGGATATCGTGCCGAATTCTATCAAATTGGTGAGTTAGATCGTCAGAATCTCGAGCTGGTTGGACGGTACAGCGCACAATGCTCCAAACGTTCGCATTTTGGGAGAGATCTGTCGACCTTGCTGGCCAAAGTACGGTTGGGAACCCGGAGGACAAGCAGTAGCAACTCCGCCCATGTGTGGGCGGGCATTATCTTGCTGAAATGTAAGCCCAGGATGGCTTGCCATGAAGGGCAACAAAACGGGGCGTAGAATATCGTCGACATACCGTTTTGCTGCAAGGGTGCCGCGAATAACCACCAATGGTTGTGCTATGAGAAGAAATGGCACCCAATATCATTACTGCTGGTTGTCCTGCCTCATGGCCGGTGAAGTCAGGTTGGTATCCCACCGGTGTCTGGGGCGTCTCCAGACATCTTCGCTGGTATTCAGGGTGCAGTTCAGGCAGGACTCTTCACTGAAGACATACTCCAATCAATTAGGTTCCAGGCTCCAGACGTCTCTGGAAGTGCCCCGGACAGCGGCGCCAGGAATAATGATGTGGAATGCCATTTCATTTTACAGCAGGACCCCTAAGGTTGTCATCCGCGTCACTCTTACAGCACAACGGTACGTCGACGATATACTACGCCCCGTTTTGTTGCCATTCAAGCAAAGTCAACCTGGTTGAACCGTGAATTTACCTTCAAAACCTTTTCTTAAGAATTTGCTTTATTTTCTAGCGATTCATCAAGAACATTAACGCAATTACGCACACTCCGTGAGCGTGGAAGTAGTTGCTAATGGGTAACTGCTGACACAATTTTTTTTTCAATAAATGGAAATTTTATTCCTAAAAGCCTATTTTTGTTGAAACAGATTTAAAAATTATAATCAGAAAGCACCCTGTAAATATCAAGTTACAATTTATTCAGAGGCATAAATAACAATTTTTTTTATATAGTATGGGCTTTCGGGCTGAGAACCTTGCCGCTCCCTTTTAACACGGCCGTAGTCGCGACCGCTCACAACAACCTCTGAAAGACTACACAAGTGCAAATCTGCAACACACCAGATTACTTTAAACTAAAAATTTTAACAACTCACACAAACACATAAACTATGCACCCCGTAAGAGAGATGGAAATGGTACAAAACACTCACATAAAAAATTATTTGCCACCAAATGTGCAACTTGTTCTTAAAGAATTCTTACGGTAGATGGGTGGCAACTTTATATGCTAAAAAGACCATTTAAATCCATGAAATGCAGTTTTACTTAAAATGTACGAACATGCTCAACATTACACATATACCACCTCGCAAGATGGTAGGCAAGATAAAACATATTTCAGGAATTCGGCCTTTACACCTTAAGCAATAAATTCGTTAACACCGAATCGTACAAACATGACAGAGGCAGCTATTAACGTATGGCAGATTGACAGGGGTAGGGGGGGGGGGGGGGTTACTAAACAAACCGAACCGCAGATTGCTCTACACCTCCCCAATTCCACAAGGGAAAAACGAACCACCCAATTCACAAATAACCACCCTCCCGCGGGTGGGCAAACGTAGAAGAATGGTGGGACGACCCCAAGACAAAGCGGCTGGTGACCTCACCAAGAAAACAAGTAGAATTTAACAAGTAAATGAAACAACATATCTCCAATCACTTCTAATAAACTGTGATTTCTGGCGAAGACCTAGTGCAGCACCCCGAACGCTCTCCCGAAACGTCCCCTGCCAGCCGCTTCAACGGACGCAGGAAGGCGCGCCGATCTCTCGGCTCATGGCGTCGCAGCTCGCCCCGGCCAGCCCGATGTCGTGGTTTTCTCCTGTTGCTCTCGTGTCGACCGCGAATCCACTACCCCTTTCTGTACGGCGGGGCCCACTGGACTCACGTGGGGATCTCACATGCGCCGACGCTCAGTGCGCGACCGACCAACTGACCGATCCAACCGCCAATGACCGATGCCCAAGCAACTCGAGCAGACTGGCGGCCTAACGCGTAGACTCAGTAGCACTCCGACGACAGACAGACACTAACTGCCGCGCAAATGCGAACGAGAGACAGTCCAGCAACTGGCGACGCGAGACTGACCCAGCCTCACTCTGACTGAACAACTGACCAGACTCGCCCGACTGACCTCCAGCCGAGCTCATAACGCCCCTTAAATGCATGTGAACAGGCAATATTTCCCCTTTCCCACCAGAGGGAGACACCAAAGCTGCGATTGCCACAGCGGCGGCACCGCCAGAAACGGAGGGCGACTGCTTCACACAACGCTCTGCGGCGCGCTCTTCAAAACAGCAATTTTTACCACGGCTCACTGGGCATACTGTTTAGTAAAATAATGCCCGCTCACACAAGGCGACACTTTTCACTGCTTGTCTTCGTGCTTTTCAAACCCTAGTTTGGCCAGCGAGGTCGCCAGATCTCTCTCCAGTTGAGAGCGTTTGGAGCATTACGGGCAGGGTCCTCAAACCATCTGGTGGTTTTGACGATTTAAAGCGCCAATATGAAAGAATTTGGCACGATATCCGTATGGAGAACAACTAACAACACTGTTAATTAATGCCAAGCCGAATAACTGTTCGCTTAAGGGCCAGAGGTGAAGCAACGCGTTACTGACTTGCTCAATTTGTGAAGCTCTTTCTCGTGAATAAATCATTCGATTTTTCTGAAATATCAATTTTTTTGTCTGTAGATGATCATCACATCTGCAGATTTCCGTCCCATTCAGACAAATTGTTCGTGGTACGTCAGTTTTTTGTCATAGAGGGTATTTGGAATTTGATGAATTAATGACAAGAAAACAGCGCCACAAACCAAGGTCCTACCATCACGTGAAGGTATCCCACAGATGTCAGCCCTAACGCAGCAAATGTAAGCAAACATGTGATTCGGATACCTCAGAACCTGTGCTCTTGGAGCCCATAAGTCAGCAGTTGCAGTGGTTACACCGCTTGCTCGTGCAGTTATTCAGGCGTTCGCAATGTATATAGTAGTCTAAAAACTGGATGTGGCTTTCATTTATGCCAAATGTTGCCAGACTGCTACAGCAGCGGCGTTGTTGTATGACGAAGTAAATACTCAAATCCAGCCGTTTCGATCTGTATTTGCACAAAAAATGAAAAGAAAAATGAGGGATTGTTAACGTGAGGGACAAAATACGTCAACGAAAAAGAACTCCAAAGATTGAGAGAAATGCAGCTTAGCACCAGTAACATACAGTTCAGATGTCTACACATTGCCCACTGTACTGCCACACTTAGATTATGGATGAAGCAACGCTTACAAATCTTCGCCAAACCAGTCTGCACAATATGCACTACTGGTCAGCTGAAAGCTCGATTCAACCTCTTTGCTTGTAGCTTAGCAACGGCCTGCATAGCGTCCCGCCAGGAAGCATGCGCGCAGTCTGCAGCGTGAACTCCGCCCCAGGTCAGCTCAACCTCAGCTCTTGCATTCCGATAACTTGAGGATGGCCGTCCAGCAGCAGCTCCTGGACGTTAGAAGCATTTGTCGGACCTGTGTAGCACTCTGAGTGGAAGTACACAGAAAATCTGTCGTTTACATGTCTAATAAGTACAACTCCCGAATGTCGTGGCAGGTACTGCGCAAAATAGTGGGCAATGTGTCGACATCGGAACTGTATGTTACTGTGTCTCATGTGTGGTGTCTACAGAAATTACCGGCAAAGTGGACTTATTCAATGATGCTCTAAACGTGTGGACCTACATGGAGTTATATGCTGTGCTGTGGGGTTCCTACAATGTGTGTTTTACCCTTCCGTTAACTCCAGTGGTGTTAAGTGGCGTTTGCTGGTAGTTATGTTGAAAAAATTGACATTTACTTCGCGCTGATACCTTTTTGTTGCCTTTGTGCTCTCGTTACAATTTATGAATATTGCGTGTGGTTCCCGTAATGTGTACTCAGCATAAAGGCAATTATTGTGCCTTGCTTGAAACTTTATGGGAGTTTTGGTTCGAATTTTATTTTTACACCTTTTTGATAGAATTTGAAATCAAGCCACGTGCACCGCTAATGGTCTCTGTCTGTACATGTTACAAATATTTCCTTTTATTGGATGCAAGACCAGTTTGTAATTTTGGCGTATAATTTACGCTGGCTTGCGCGCACAAGATTAAATATGTTACTTGTCACTGAATACAACTGGGCGTTTTGTTTTAAATTTCATTTAAACTTCTTTTTCGATGCCTATTTTTTGCAGAGTTTTTCTTATGGTGTTTCATTGACTGGCTTGAGCTGGGAATTGTTTGACCATTCACGTTATTTTTGTTGGTACGTAGTAAGTGCTAATAGAAATGTTTCTCTCTCTATTTTAGTTCTCTTATGTGCTTGTTTAATCAATGTTAGAATAGAGCTACTGAATAGGTTAGACTCAACAACTGACTATCACAAATTAACATCTAATTCCAAAAGTGCACTGCCGTTTTGCAACTATTTATTGGAGGTCCTCAGACTTACTTACTAAAGAAATTCATACATATTTGCAGTACCTGTTACTATAACCAATTTTTTTCTGTTTTAAATTTCACCTTTTCTTCGAACCTAGCACCTTACCATTCCTAGCTGCTCGCTAGCTACAGCATTTGAAATTGGACACACAACGAACTTTCAGCTTGTCTCCAGGAATTCTATCACTGGTCTCAGTCGTCTTGACGTGACTGTAAATAACTAGAAGTATCTTAGGTTCCTAATAGATATATTATCGGATTGTAAAATAGTACTTTTGGAGGTCGTCCGTGAAACGTAAAACAGGCTGCACGCTCATGATTCGAAGACATAACACACTATTTAAAATTGGTCTATGTTGCGATTAGTCCAGTACGCAGTAATGTATGCCCGCATTTACTTTGTAGCACGATCAGTGTTCCAGGTCAACATTTTGTCCATAACATATGATAGACATAATAATAAACGCACCGCTCTTATATGAGTTAAGTGTCCTGAACAGTAGAGCTGGCCGGTGTGGCCGAGCGGTTCTAGGCGCTTCAGTCTGGAACCACGCGACTGATATGGTCGCATGTTCGAATCCTGCTCGGGCATGAGTGTGTGTGATGTCCTTGGGTTAGTTAGGTTTAAGTAGTTCTGAGTTCTATGGGACTGATGACCTCAGATGTTAAGTCCCATAGTGCTTAGACTCATTTGAACCATTTGTTCTGAACAGTAGGACCGGCGTGTGAGACCGCTGATCTCGTTATGGTAGGACAGCTGTTTGTGGTGCTGTTATCTTCTTACAATTTATATAGTTCCACATTTTTTTTATGTCGGTGAAAGCCTCTTTCCAGAATCTTTATAGTACCAGAAGGTTCGGTTGGATGTCAATGTAACTTTTGTACACGTGCACACCGTCGGCCTGTATTGAAATGATTAAGTGCTGCAATTCTCTGTGACAATTGTAACAGCTACCAGAGTGCTTTGATATTTTTATGTTTAGTGTTGCTATCACGCCTGGTAGGGTACGTAAGACGCGTGAACGGCGTCAGATGTTGACGGATCATGGCAAAGAACACAGAGATGCCATGTCCTCATGGGAGACAGTATTGTTAACACCTGACACTGAAAGAGGATGTATCGGTGAGACTGCATACGGCCAGCTAGTCGAATCGAGCAATAACCAGCATTGTGGGCCGTTCACGTATGACAGTGATATATGCAAGTGTGCATGGGAACCTCAGTGCAGCGCTACCTGTCGTTAATGTTCCAGACGATCACGTCTGACCATCACAAAAGGAAGATCCCCAATCGTAACCAAGTTCAATGTAACCACTTCATATCTGTGTGTGTCATCTGAGAACAAGTAATGGTCTCCCTGCAACACTCTCTGCGCAATTTGTCACTGACTAGCAACAGTCGGAATAGGAACCTACAGTCCCATGCTTAGGGTACCATTAACACCACAAACACAAACGCATGCGTTTGTAGTCGTACCGTGACCAAGGGAGACGTTCCAATCTTCCAGGGTTTTGGAGAGGCCCCATTCTTCCAACGTTTTGGAGAGTCACAATAGTGTTACTCCTGGCGTGATAGTGTGGGGAGCCATCGGGTATGGCTTCAGGCCAGGGCTGGTAGTGACTCAGAAAACTATGACGGGACAGTGGTGTGTTACGGACACTCTGCGCCCACAAGTGTTACCTCTCAAGTGGCACTATCGTGGTACCATTTTTCAACAGGCCCATCTTCACATTGCACATTACTCTATGAACTGTCTAAGGGGTGTTGGGATATGGGGGGTGCTTTTTGTTGTCAGTGTGTGGTTCCCTTATTACGCTTAAGAAAACGCTGAATGCGTTGTGTACTGCTCACAGTACCAGAACAGTTCGGAGTTCGGAGACGGTGAGTGTTTTTAGCGTGATGATAGCGCTCCCTGTCACAATGCAGCGTTTGTTAGGCAATGGTTTTGGACAGTAAGAACCGTGAAGTGGACTGGTCTACCTGGATACCGACTTCACCCAAATGGTACAACTTAGAAATGAGTCAGAACGCCTACTTCTGTCCTGACACCAGCGTCCAAAATCACTACCATCCTCGGTCTAAGCTCTTAAGGAAGAATTGGCTGTCATTGCTGCACAGACATTCAGACACGTCACTGAAAATGATGTGTCGACAGAAGTGCCGACACAGTGTGGTCTGAGGAGACCGAAATACACGCTATAAGCTCACGCAGGATGGCGTGAGGTCTGAAACAGGATACGTAATGAATGCTATAAAGAAAAGTACGTAGCTTCTGGAATACTTAACATTAATCCATCCTTGGTACATCGCTATTGACGATACAAGTGAGACTCTATAGTTTCAGACAATATACTGCTAATGGCGCCTTGCTAGGTCGTAGCAACTATCGTCTCGGCAAATGAGAGCGTAATTGTCAGTGTAGCATCGCTAGCAAAGTCTGCTGTACAACTGGGGCGAGTGCTAGTAAGTCTCTCAAGACCTGCCGTGTGGTGGCGCTCGGTCTGCTATCACTGAAAGTGGCGACACGCGGGTCCGACATGTACTAATGGACCGCGGCCGATTTAAAGCTACCACCTAGCAAGTGTGGTGTCTGGCGGTGACACCACAGAAAATGTCCCCAGCGGAGTTCAAGCCGATACATAGGAGTAGGGAAGCCCCCCCCCCCCCCATATTAATGTCAACTGATTGGCGTCCAGATATTTTCATGTAATAGTGTATTACGTTACTGTGAATAAGAGGTGGTCCGGATTCGCATATATGTTGGCAGTAATGGGGTTAATTCATAAAAGGGAAACCAAATGCGAAGCTTGAATGGCACAAAGGAAGCTGGTAAAGTAAACAGCGGTAAGAGAATCAATATGTTAAGTAAATATGTATATAGACGAAAGTGCCTATTAGGCATATGCTAGATTATAACCAGCTTTTATTATGCAAAATCTTTGATAAACGGTAGCCGTCGTTCTAACGCAATCGGCTAGGAGTGGTCGCAACATATGTTTGATTTACGAAGGATGTATCACCGCCTGTCTGAGCTCCGTTAGACGGTATAAGGAAATAATAAACAAATATAGTTTTCACTTGTTATCCAACTCATGTCAACTGGATTAATCGTGTTTCCTTTTCATGCTCGGCGCATAGTTAAAAATCCACAGCGACTCTCTTAAGAATCGGCGACTACCTTGTATTTACAGAAATTCCGAGTACGCTAAATCTCTGAGGGCGGTTCATAAATTGCAAGAAATTACGGTTCCTGCCCCGGTGATGTATTACAAAGGAGACAAGCAGTGAAGTGCGGGCTCCGCGAGACGCCGTACCACCGGTTTGGGCGCATTAAAACCTCGTTACAGCCGGCTCATCCGTACTCCCGGCTCGGCATCCTTTTTCGCCGCGCCACTCCGCACACGCGATGCGCCGTGGGAACAGAGAAATATGCCGGCGGAGCGTGACTGGCCCGCAGCACGGCGATAAAAACTTAATGACTGGCAATTACAAGCGGTGATACGGCCGCAGGGTCGCGGCGACAGCGGCCAACCCCAACAGGAGCGCAGAGCAGGCTGCACGGATCGCGACTTCCCAGTGCTGCCAACATCGATCTGTTCCTCACACTGTTCGTTTGTCAACCAACAACTTGCTGTAGCAATACGCCACCTGAAGTTCACGACAAACCCTTACCACATGATGACTCCTGGTACAAATACTCGTGTTACACCCTCTAGCAGGGATAACTGGCAACTTGAGGGGAGATCGGAGGGACACTGATACTCTTACTGTGAGTCTACTTGTCAAAAGCTGACCATGTAACCGTTGCAAAAATTGTTGTAGTCTTCAATCCGAAATCCGGTTTAACGGCGCTCTCCTTGCTCGTGTACGTGGGTGGCTTGGTAAGTTTTGCAAGTGTCCATGAAGGAATGAAACATTTTTGTTGTTCCTACATGATTGGCGAGCTTGATTGTTCCCAGGAAACAGCATTCGGATACTCTTACTGTGAGTCTACTTGTCAAAAGCTGACCATGTAACCGCTGCAAAGTTGTTGTAGTTTTCAATCCGAAATCCGGTTCAACGGCGCTCTCCTTGCTCGTGTACGTGGGTGGCTTGGTAAGTTTTGCAAGTGTCCATGAAGGAATGAAACATTTTTGTTGTTCCTACATGATTGGCGAGCTTGATTGTTCCAAGGAAACAGCATTCAGTTTATTTTTAAAGCCGTCTGAATCGTTCAATGCGTTGATTGCAACTGAAATGGAGAAAATAGAGCTTTTTGCTGTTATGAAGCGTTTTCATTTGAAATATTGCACTGCCGAACAAATCAAAACAAAAATGGATTAATTTCACGCGGGCTGTACCATCAATGAAGACTATTTACTTTTCGATTAATGAATTTAACCGTGGTCGGACAAACACCGATGACGAAGCGCACTCCTGCCCTTTAGTTGAGGTAAGAAAATCGTTGACAAAATCCATGATACGGTAATGCAAAACTGCCGAATAAAATTTCGTGAGAATGCTGAGACTATAGGGTTCTGAACTGAGCGAGTGTGTAATACCCTACACGGAGAATAGCTCACAGTCGAACGAAAGCCCATTCAGCACAACATTTCAGCACAGAGTCTGGCTGTGCTCAGTCGCAATCCGGAAGATGTTTTGTGCAGATTTGTAATTTTTGATGAAACCTGGATCCATTATTAAACACCATAGTCAAAACGGCGGTGGCAGAGACAGTGGGAAAAGGCTTGGTGAAAGCGCACTGAAGAAGGCAAGGACCATTTATTCAGCTGTTTAAGCGATAGGCACTGTTCTTAAGGAATTTTCAAGGAATAACCCTCACCGATTACTTGGTAGAAGCCAGGACAGTAACTACTCCTATTATTCTTCGTTGTTGCATCGCTTGAAACTTGTGTTGGCTGACAAAATACGAAGATGGGCAAGAAAAAAGTGTTCTTTCACCGGGATAGTGACACGTCAGTAATAACAAAGGCAAGAGAATGAATTTGGCTTTGAATCGGTTCCTCGTCCACCCTCTTCACCAGATTTAGCCCCAAGTGATTTCTTCCTTTTCCCTCACTTGAAACTTTGGGTTGTTGCGAACAGATTTTTACGAAATGAGGAAGTGTTATTTGCATTCCGCTGAGTTTGACATAACCAATTTTTCCGACGGGATGAAAATGTTGGAGGATCGTTGAAGCAATTGCATATACCTCACAGGAGACTATGCCAAGGAGTAAGGCGACTTGTTTACGAAACAAATATGAATGTTTCCTTTTTTACGAGACTCGTGTCCCTTGCAAATCTCCTCGTTACTACTACGACATACATCCATTTGATCCTGCTTACTCTACTGAAGCCTCTGTCTCCGCCTATAGTTTTTTACCCCAAGTCTTCACTCCAGTTACTTGATACCTTCTTTTAGTCAGATTGTACCAAAATTCCATTTATACCCAACTCGTTTCAGTACCTCTTCAACAGTTTTCTGACAAAGCCGTGAGATCTTCAGCATCATTCTGCCACACCACGTTCCGTAGACTTCTGTTAGATTCTTGTGTAAGTTGATCGTTCACGTTACAATTCCGCCCAAGGATGCGTTGCAAATGCGCGAGAGATCAAGTGAACGTGCTGGCTGGGGCGACAGTCTAACGCGCTAAGTCCTGAGGTACACCAGGACAATTTTAGGCAACATGCAGTCCTGTGCTTCTCGTTGAGAGACGACGTCACAGCGACGCCGAAGACAGGAAAATGTCTAAATGCGCCAGAGACGCAACAACTGCTGTCCAAATTAACGGCTATGCGAGCCCCTGTCAATCACGCCAACTGCTCGTCCCGTATGACGATGACGAAATGCAACCTAATAACTTTCGTTCTCCTAGGTATCTTGACAGGCAGCTATATCCTTCGTGACGCTGTACGCAATATCTGGAGGCGCACTCCTCTGAAAAGACGACTTGGGAAGCTCATGTGTCCAGCGTAGTCGTTCGGTGCTACCGCAGCCAGGGAATACGCAACAACGTTCGCCGTGCTGACAGCCCGTGCTGCTCCAGACATCACTGTCCACGTTGACGCATGTCTTGCTGTAGAAAGCCTCAGAACATGACGTAGCGATCGATCTTTGGAGGCTAAGTTAACAAGATGTCTGTCACCACGGATGCCAGTCACATGGCCGGCCGGAGTGGCCGAGCGGTTAAAGGCGCTACAGTCTGGAATCGCACGACCGCTACGGTCGCAGGCTCGAATCCTGCCTCGGGCATGGATGTGTGTGATGTCCTTAGGTTAGTTAGGTTTAAGTAGTTCTAAGTTCTAGGGGACTTATGACCACAGCAGTTGAGTCCCATAGTGCTCAGAGCCATTTAAACCATTTTTGAGCCAAGCCAGTCACATGCTGCTGTTGAGATCCTGCATGGGTCGAGCATAGCCTTTCTTAACACAATGGTTTCATATTCGCATGATAGTCAGCCGCCCAACGCGAGCATCACTATCAAGGAAACCATCAATGGCAGTATCTGTAGGTAGGATGAAATTTAAGAAAATCTTACGGAAGAATAAGCGAGGAAAGAAATGGTATATGTAAACACTGATGAAAGGTGAGATGCGTTTGAGGTTCGCTAAGAACGTGGATAATACGACAAGGTACACCGGGATAGGCAGTTAAGTTGAAGAGGAGTCGGTATCTCCAAAAACGGCAATCTCAGATGTTGGGCAGTCCGGCACAGGCGCGAGAAACCTCGAATAGCACATTAAATACTTCAACTAAAAGACAGAAAGAGGAAGAACAAAAATGATATGGGAGAAACACAATTACGGCAATGTAAATCATTTAGGAATGAAATGAATGGGAAGTGGAAGGCAGCCAAGGCGAAATGGCTGCAGAGGGGAAAGACTGTAACGATATCGAAAAAGAGGGAAGGACTCACTCAGAACATAGAAAAGTCAAAATAGCCTTCAGAAAAATTAAAAGGAAGGTTGGTAACATTAAGAGTTGAATGGGAATTCCACTGTTAACGCACAGGAAAGAGCGGGTAGGTGGGAAGATCACATTGAAGGCCTTCGTGAAAGGCAGACATTATCTGTTGCCTTGATGGAAGAAGAAACTGGAGTCGATAAGGAAGATTATAGGGGGGCGATGCAGTGAAAACTGCAAGAGATAAATTTATTTGCCAGAATATCGCACAAAATTTTATTTGTAATTGCTTAAAACAGATATACAGAATTGTTAATGAAAAGCTCAACATATATATTTTTAAAATTACTGACCAAATCCAAAACACAATAGAAGAATTTGGAGAAATTGATCAAAGAAACCAGAAAGCCGTGAAATTCATATAACAGTCACTAAATGCCAAAACTGTTTAGACGGTGACTCACTACATTTAGAGAACAACACACTTGTAAAATCTTTAATCAGATTGCGTCCGTAATAACAATACAGTTTAACAAATACGCGAATAAATTAAAAGAAAACACGACTGATAGGCTGAAGGCTTTTAATTAAATGGAAGGCATTGTCATTCAATTACAGTCGAGCAAGGAATACTATCGTAAAATAAATATGCATACAAGACAATTTTGTCGAAATGCGATACTGCTCAAATTGCGCAGTATACAATTTAGAGCGTCAAGAAATTATGTTATGAACATAAAGAATAAAACAGAAATACCAAAGGTGGCGAAATGCCAAGTTTTAGTGAACTTCACATTAAATGCTTTACATGAACTAGGGCAAATAGAAAAATTAATATTTTCCACTGTGAGGACGTTCAAAACCTAATCACCATACATTTATTTGTGGCGGTCGAAAATTTACTACGAACTGTCTGACCCCCAGCCAATAGCCTGACACGAGACTGTCTGCTGTCGTAACATCAGAATAACTGTGGTTGAACAGTCGTCCAGCAAGACCCTCAAAATAACAGTAATCACAAGCCAAACAACTCTGACCAGTACTAACACTGATAAAACATAGGCTGAAAATAGACACTGTTAAAGTCTATAGAACTAACAAGTAGAAAAGCAAATCTGGTAAGGCACATACATCTCGTTAGTGCATAATAAGTCCAGTAGTCTGGTAGAAATCACAACTTTCAGGATAATCGAAATGTAGGATTATTTTTTGTTTTGCAACTCACCCGTAGTGAAGATAAACCAACCATTATTTCTACGAGGCGAACTACGAATGCCTGACATGCCGAACATTATGAACCAGTCTCGTTAACCACCTTCGACGACACGAGGAGTATAAGAAGCACAAATTGCTAGCCGTGTAATCTTTCCTCAGTGACAACCAGTCCACATTCGTTGAAAAAGTTGACCACGATATTATGTCTAGGCTCGCTCCCTTTCTGAGAGACAACCTCAAATACCAGTGCCGCTTGGTTATCAGCACCAACGTAGATCTAACTCCGCCACGCGGCTTCACACACAATCACCGTTCAAGCCGACTCCCGATGGTGTGACTAGAAATGCGCAAAGTCGATCATCCTTGGGAACTAGTTCACTGGTGATCGCTCTTTTTTGAGAACCGTCCATTTTTAGTCGTTCGCCGTTCATTGTGCTTGGTACATGGTTCTTATAAAAACTGAAAATTAGTAGCATAGGTGACTGAAGATGGAAGGTGTCAAGAGGGGGACTTGCTTCCCCCTGGAGTACAGAGTTTTTATTCATAACAGAGTTCTCAAACACTTGTAATTTTCGTTATTCTACAAAACACCTCGTTTAGCCATCTGTAGCGTTATGTGGCTGATAGCAGTGAACTAAAATAAGGTGGCGCACGAAAAGCCGGTCCCGAGTAGAGACTGCTCGCCAATTACACACGATTTGTTGACCACTACGAGCAGAATAGATGAACATATAATAATTAGGCAGTGGAGAAATAACAAATAAGCTAATGCAAGCAACTTCAAAATAATAGATGACGATTGGTAAGTGACAATGAGCAGTCTAGTGCTCGATTTTTCGTGCGATACTCTGCACCACTGAAATAATATTATAGGAGTTATCGTATTCTCTTTACAAAATGTGACACTATACACTCGATTACGAAGCGCGGGCCTCATTCGGTTGTAAGGCGGTCTGCCTTCCATAACAATGAGCATGCTCTTTCACCTCGGATAAAAAAAAGACGGCAAATGGCCACTCGTGTGTGCCCTGCCGACGTCCTCTGCATGTGTAATAACAAAAAATCTTGCCTTTTTACAAGTATTTCTTCTTCTGTTTATCGAACTAGTGAGTAAGCTCATACGCCGTTTTGTTACCTGAAAAGATGTATTTATTACATACCACGTAATTTTTATGCAGTTTACGTAATTAAAATATACAGTCCTGGAAATTGAAATAAGAACACCGTGAATTCATTGTCCCAGGAAGGGGAAACTTTATTGACACATTCCTGGAGTCAGATACATCACATGATCACACTGACAGAACCACAGGCACATAGACACAGGCAACAGAGCATGCACAATGTCGGCACTAGTACAGTGTATATCCACCTTTCGCAGCAATGCAGGCTGCTATTCTCCCATGGAGACGATCGTAGAGATGCTGGATGTAGTCCTGTGGAACGGCTTGCCATGCCATTTCCACCTGGCGCCTCAGTTGGACCAGCGTTCGTGCTGGACGTGCAGACCGCGTGAGACGACGCTTCATCCAGTCCCAAACATGCTCAATGGGGGACAGATCCGGAGATCTTGCTGGCCAGGGTAGTTGACTTACACCTTCTAGAGCACGTTGGGTGGCACGGGATACATGCGGACGTGCATTGTCCTGTTGGAACAGCAAGTTCCCTTGCCGGTCTAGGAATGGTAGAACGATGGGTTAGATGACGGTTTGGATGTACCGTGCACTATTCAGTGTCCCCTCGACGATCACCAGTGGTGTACGGCCAGTGTAGGAGATCGCTCCCCACACCATGATGCCGGGTGTTGGCCCTGTGTGCCTCGGTCGTATGCAGTCCTGATTGTGGCGCTCACCTGCACGGCGCCAAACACGCATACGACCATCATTGGCACCAAGGAAGAAGCGACTCTCATCGCTGAAGACGACACGTCTCCATTCGTCCCTCCATTCACGCCTGTCGCGACACCACTGGAGGCGGGCTGCACGATGTTGGGGCGTGAGCGGAAGACGGCCTAACGGTGTGCGGGACCGTAGCCCAGCTTCATGGAGACGGTTGCGAATGGTCCTCGCCGATACCCCAGGAGCAACAGTGTCCCTAATTTGCTGGGAAGTGGCGGTGCGGTCCCCTACGGCACTGCGTAGGATCCTACGGTCTTGGCGTGCATCCGTGCGTCGCTGCGGTCCGGTCCCAGGTCGACGGGCACGTGCACCTTCCGCCGACCACTGGCGACAACATCAATGGACTGTGGAGACAACACGCCCCACGTGTTGAGCAATTCGGCGGTACGTCCAACCGGCCTCCCGCATGCCCACTATACGCCCTCGCTCAAAGTCCGTCAACTGCACATACGGTTCACGTCCACGCTGTCGCGGCATGCTACCAGTGTTAAAGACTGCGATGGAGCTCCGTATGCCACGGCAAACTGGCTGACACTGACGGCGGCGGTGCACAAATGCTGCGCAGCTAGCGCCATTCGACGGCCAACACCGCGGTTCCTGGTGTGTCCGCTGTGCCGTGCGTGTGATCATTGCTTGTACAGCCCTCTCGCAGTGTCCGGAGCAAGTATGGTGGGTCTGACACACCGGTGTCAATGTGTTCTTTTTTCCATTTCCAGGAGTGTACATTTTAATTACCGGTCGTGGACGCTGAATAGAATACGAAAAGAACCAGAAGTTCAGAGTTCAAAAAATGTTTGAAACAGATCTAGAATGGGCGTGCGATGCGGACGAAACGAACAACAACTTGATAATGTACTAACTATGAGCAGTTGGCAGTGGAACTCCGGCGAGTGGCCATACGAAGAAGGACGAGTCCTGCCGATCGAGACCGAGACCGAGACAGACGGGAAAGGGATCGAGGCTGGAACGAGACCCGCTGAAGAGCCGTTGCGGGAACGAGTCCGACCGTTTCCCGTTCCCGGGAAAGCCGCGACCGTAGTGAACTATGAAAGACCGTTCCTTAGCATTCGTTCCTCGCTCGTTCCGTTCATCTTGTTGAACCGTTCCTTTGGACCTTTTAGTTCGCGAACGACCCATCTCTAGTTGTGACCAGCCAGATGCAACGTGGAAGACTGTCCATAGTCTCGGCAGTTCCTTCTCTTCACCGGCAGAGCCGTTTAAATGGCCTTCTCCTTCACGACCTCTCAGCTTGACAGAGAAGTGATAGAGTTCTCTGAGCAAAGATAGGTCAGCCTATTAGCCATCGATATGCACGCTCGCACGAATCAGAAGTCATAAAGAATCCAGTACTAGAGACAGAATTTAAAGGAGCTTCTGGAACAATGAGATCAAATAGCAGAAGGGTAGATAACATTCACTGAAATTTCTCAAATCATTAGGGAAAAGAAATCAAATGTATACTTAGAAGTTTGTGTACTTGTATATGATTCATGAGAGTAGGTGACTTACCATCAGATTGTGCGAAAACCATCGCACAATCAACTTAACATCTCGTGTATCCAAGGTGTTGACAAGAACTGTATAAATAAGGATGCAAAAGGGAATTGAGTATCTGTCAGATGACGATGAATTTGGTTTTAGGAAAGGTGAAAACATTAGAGAAACAGTTTAGAAGCTGTCCACAATCATGTAAGCTAGACTGAAGAAAAATCGAGATTCACTCATAGCTGATGTCGATCTAGGAAGAGAGTTTGACAGTGGGAAATGATGTAAGATATTAGGAATTCTGATAAAAATTGGAGTAAGCTACGCGGAAAGACGGTTGCAATAGAATGTGTCTAAGAACCAAGACGGAAAAATAGGACTAAGCCCAAGAAAGAAGTACTCGGATTAAAAAGGCTGCAAGAAAGGATTGCATTGTTTCGCCCCTACGTTCAACCCGTACATCGAAAAAGCAGTGACGGAATTTGTAGTGTCGTGCGAAGAGTGAGATCCCTGGATACAGCTGCTACCTTACAACGACACTACAAGTTAAATACAGGTGTTGCCAGAAGCAGCAGCGAATGGAGTTTCCATATGCCGCCGCTGAAGTAAGAATACTTGCGTCAGGGCGCAGCGTCGCTCAACCCAGTCTGTAATCATCGCCTTCGCTGACAGTATCGTTGTAGTTCAGAGTTGGCTGCGTCCTAAAAGAACTATTACTCAAAACTGTGTATCAAAGTTTATAGTCAGTTGTACAGTGATATCAGTATAGTGTTCAGCGACAGTAAAAAATACCTAGCAACTTTCCTGGAACATGGATTGTTTGAAAGTAAAGTATTTTAGATTGTTCAGATTTCAGTAAGTGATCTAATTTTTTGTTTGTGTTGTAGTATCTGCTCGACCTCTTCCACAAATAAATATGTGCTTCGAACAACACAATACGGAAGTAAACTAAAGTTTCAGCTGTGAAACGATATCAATGATAACATTCACTGACGACATTGCTATCGTTAGTGAGAGTGAAGAACAAACTTTCACGATTTGTTGAATATAATGGACAGTCTAACGAGTACAGTACATGACACGAGAACAAACCGGGAAAATACGGAAGTAAGAAGTAGCAGGAATGAGAATAGCTTAACATTAAAATAGGTAGTCATGAATTAGGCAAAGCTAAGGAATCTGCTGCCTTGATAGCAAAGTAACCCATGACGGACGAAAGAAGGAGGATATAAAAAGCATACTAGCACAAGAAAAGAGGGCATTACTGGCCAATAGCAGGCTGCTAATATCGAAAACAGGCTTTAATGTGAGAAAGAAATTTTTTGGAGCACACCATTGTATGATAGGGAATCATGGAGAGTGGCAAAGCCGAAAGAAAAGATGTGGTGCTGCAGAAGAATGTTGAAAATCACGTGGACCAATAAGATAAGAAATGAGCAGGTCCTCTGCAGAATGGCGAAGAAAATGACTTGGGAAACACTGACAAGCAGAAGGCACGGCATCATAGGACATGTACTGAGACATCAAGGAATAACCTCTTTGGCGCTATAGTGGACTGTGCAGCGTGAGAACCATAAGAGAAGGCAGAAACTGGAATACATACAGGAAATGTTGGAATGATTATCATTTGCGTATCCAAAGGTGTAGTGTATTTGGTGTCATTTCGATGTGTGTTTACTGCCGCATTCACAGTGTTGCAATTTTAATAGCCAGCACTGCATTTATCAGGCTACACTGTAAGTGTCTTGTGATGGACACACACATCAGAGGCAGACACGGTATTCAGCATTACTGGAAGGATCGTAAATAACTGTAATTCACCGAAGTTGGAAGTAACTTAACTTTATTTGAAGTCTGAACATAGCATTAAATAGCCAACCGGTTGCACATATTTGGTAGGTACATTGACCTATGTTTCGACATCTACTAGGCGTGTCTTCATCAGGATGAAAAGTCTGATAAAAATTTATCAAAATATTCATTCTGATGAAGGAACCCCTAATAGATGTCGAAACCTAAGTCAATACACTTACCAATTATGTTCAACCTGTCGGCTGTTTAATCCTATCTTCAAACTAGTGTACGACTGAGGAGTAACAGCCACGTTTAAAACTGTATATTTGAAATGTCAAGTATAGGAGACAGAACAAAAAAAAATTTCAAGAAAATGTTTAGATAGCACAGGACTGTTAACCAGCATAAGTATCTTTCTTGTAACTTGGGTAACTTGGTTCTTAATGAGATACTAGCTGCATTAATTCATTTCTAAGTAGCACTGCATTTTTTCTATTCGGTAATGCTCAAGACCTGTCAAAAGGACCTATCACCGACTACCACTCTCGTAACTATGATGATTGAAAGCGTAACACCAGACTGTAACAGTAAGGAGTCCACGTACTCGGGGGTAAGATAACTCGTCCACACAGTAAACAGATGGAAACACAAGGGAAACGCACCGCTGCTAAATTATGTTCTCCATAGATGAGTCGGATTTCTATATTCTCTCCATTGTCTACATTGTACTCACGGAAGCCTTCAACTGAAAACAGTTAACCCAATGAGAGTGTGCATTTTCGGTGTGTTCCATTTTTTTTTTAATTGCCAAACCCAAATGTGGACTAGATGCGTTAAGCTGGATACCGGCACTGTGTGCTAGTACCAGATAGATAACACCAAATTTCTGTTACGTTCTTAATAACGTCATCCTTACGTGAATGGTATAGTGGCACATGTATTCCAGTCGTGATGACAGAAAGTGACTTACCTAATAAAAGAGAAACGTAATGTCTCATGTTCGATCCCCTGTCAATCCTAGGATTATTTTATCTGTCACTTGTCACTTTTCCACCTCTCACAGTACTTGTTGAGGTGAAAGATGCCGAGATGCCCCGTGGTTCGGAATCGACGTTTATGTGTAGACCCCTCTATAACTGGATGGGTGTGTCAGCTCAATGCCGGAGGAAGGGAAGAGCATACCACCTATAATAGGACAGTGTCTAGTAAAGCACTGTGTTGTTGAAAACAATCTTCGAACCGATAACTGCTTTACTTCAGCTTATACTTAAAAAAAAGAAAGATATGCTTCGTAACGAAAAAAGCTACAAGAGTGGCATGTTAAATTAATACTTTGCATCAGCGGGATGTGGTTTGGGGCGTGGGGTGCGTAGCGGCAGACCTGTTTGATTTGCGCCACTCCCGCCTGTTAATGTTCCCCTGGTAGTTAAATGGCATTTTCGTGATAATTTAGTTATTTTTCTTTTGAACATAATGTTGGCTAAGGTGGTCAAGAAAAATGCGACGCGTTGTAAGAGGGCAGATGATTTCGAGGCTGCCCGCTCTGTGCATGCAAAGAACTAACCTAGTTCTTTCCTCATGTTGTTTCCCCTGCTTTTGTATAATCCATATCTACACTACTGTATAACAACAAATCGTTGTTTGTAACCAAAAATCTCGGAAACTTCTTGATCGGTTTATTTCAGATCTTTACACGATATTCTACTAAACATATGAATTGACGTAGACTACATATTTAATATATATATATATATATATATATATATATATATATATATATATATATATAATAGATAAATATACATATATTATACAACAAGAGGATGTTGTTACCAAAGATCGCGAAAAGTTCTTTACCGGTTTACTTAAGATATTTACTCGCTGCTCTAATAAACGTTCTGACAGTCATAAACTGTTTATGTCTTTAAAAAATATGGTATACAACTGTATATGTAACATATAAAGGAAAACCGTTCTTACCAAAAACCTCGAAAAACTGTTGAGTGATTTATTTTAAAATTTTAGTCGATTCCGTAGTACATGCTTGGACGGACATAGGCTATATATTTGTAAGATAAATGGCGTATGAATTTTTACATGCTGTATAAAAGGGAAAATAAAGTAGCAAAAGTCACGAAAAGTCTGACCGATTTAGTTCAATTTCTTACACGGTACTCTAATAACCATTTGTACTGGCATAGGCTATAAACTCCTTAACGCAAATTTTGTAAGCAAAATTCTCGAAAAGACCGTGACCCATATACCTAAGATACACTCCTGGAAATTGAAATAAGAACACCGTGAATTCATTGTCCCAGGAAGGGGAAACTTTATTGACAAATTCCTGGGGTCAGATACATCACATGATCACACTGACAGAACCACAGGCACATAGACACAGGCAACAGAGCATGCACAATGTCGGCACTAGTACAGTGTATATCCACCTTTCGCAGCAATGCAGGCTGCTATTCTCCCATGGAGACGATCGTAGAGATGCTGGATGTAGTCCTGTGGAACGGCTTGCCATGCCATTTCCACCTGGCGCCTCAGTTGGACAAGCGTTCGTGCTGGACGTGCAGACCGTGTGATACGACGCTTCATCCAGTCCCAAAAATGCTCAATGGGGGACAGATCCGGAGATATTGCTGGCCGGGGTAGTTGACTTACACCTTCTAGAGCACGTTGGGTGGCACGGGATACATGCGGACGTTCATTGTCCTGTTGGAACAGCAAGTTCCCTTGCCGGTCTAGGAATGGTAGAACGATGGGTTCGATGACGGTTTGGATGTACCGTGCACTATTCAGTGTCCCCTCGACGATCACCAGTGGTGTACGGCCAGTGTAGGAGATCGCTCCCCACACCATGATGCCGGGTGTTGGCCCTGTGTGCCTCGGTCGTATGCAGTCCTGATTGTGGCGCTCACCTGCACGGCGCCAAACACGCATACGACCATCATTGGCACCAAGGCAGAAGCGACTCTCATCGCTGAAGACGACACGTCTCCATTCGTCCCTCCATTCACGCCTGTCGTGACACCACTGGAGGCGGGCTGCACGATGTTGGGGCGTAAGCGGAAGACGGCCTAACGGTGTGCGGGACCGTAGCCCAGCTTCATGGAGACGGTTGCGAATGGTCCTCGCCGATACCCCAGCAGCAACAGTGTCCCTAATTTGCTGGGAAGTGGCGGTGCGGTCCCCTACGGCACTGCGTAGGATCCTACGGTCTTGGCGTGCATCCGGGCGTCGCTGCGGTCCGGTCCCAGGTCGACGGGCACGTGCACCTTCCGCCGACCACTGGCGACAACATCGATGTACTGTGGAGACCTCACGCCCCACGTGTTGAGCAATTCGGCGGTACGTCCACCCGGCCTCCCGCATGCCCACTATACGCCCTCGCTCAAAGTCCGTCAACTGCACATACGGTTCACGTCCACGCTGTCGCGGCATGCTACCAGTGTTAAAGACTGCGATGGAGCTCCGTATGCCACGGCAAACTGGCTGACACTGACGGCGGCGGTGCACAAATGCTGCGCAGCTAGCGCCATTCGACGGCCAACACCGCGGTTCCTGGTGTGTCCGCTGTGCCGTGCGTGTGATCATTGCTTGTACAGCCCTCTCACAGTGTCCGGAGCAAGTATGGTGGGTCTGACACACCGGTGTCAATGTGTTCTTTTTTCCATTTCCAGGAGTGTATTTACATGATACGGTAATAAATGCATGGATCGACGTAGGCAACATAGTATTTTAATATTACCGTACAAGACTATGTATAAAGTGCAAATGCAACACAAATCTGGAAATATTTTTCAGATTTGGTTCAGATTTCTACATGATACGCTAGTAATCATTTGGACTGACACTGGCTACGTAATTCGATATATATAATATATAAATCTATGTGACATATAAAGTGGGAATTTTGTTAGCAAAGAATCTCAATAAGTGCTTGTCCAGTTTACTTCAAATTTTTACACAATATTGTAATAAATATTCATAACTACATGGGCCACATATATTTTAAACAACAATTTGCAGCCGGCCGAAGTGGCCGTGCGGTTAAAGGCGCTGCAGTCTGGAACCGCAAGACCGCTACGGTCGCAGGTTCGAATCCTGCCTCGGGCATGAATGTTTGTGATGTGCTTAGGTTAGTTAGGTTTAACTAGTTCTAAGTTCTAGGGGACTAATGACCTCAGCAGTTGAGTCCCATAGTGCTCAGAGCCATTTGACCCAACAATTTGCAGGTTGTCTAAGAGAAAGAAACTGCTGTGCTGTGAGAATGTGCGCTGTTGTTAACATTTTCATAGTGAGTTTCAACTACATTAGTAGGCAGTTTGGATCATTACTGATGTAACTTCTCTCAGATACATACTTTATCCATAAATGGAATACACAACAACGTGCTGTTTTGATTTTCTTCTTCGCAGTTGGTTTCAAAAGAAAATATAGAAGTTGTTTCTAAGAGTCCTCACTTCCTGCATATCAATGGTACCAACCATTTTCCGGTTCATTTAAAACGAATTTAACTCCCAATCAAGGTTTCGTTTGTAATAACAATAAACAAGGCTCAAGGTCAGAGAGAGAATGAAAGAGGGATAGAGAGGCTGGGAAGAAAGAAATGGACGTACAATATGTGATCAAAAGTATCCGGACACCCCCAAAAACATCCGTTTTTCATATTAGGTGCATTGTGCTGCCACTTACTGCCAGGTACTCCATATCAGCGACCTCAGTAGTCATTAGACATCGCGAGAGAGCAGAATGGGGCGCTCCGCGGAACTCACAGACCTCGAACGTGGTCAGGTGATAAGGTATCACTCGTGTCATACGTCTGTACCCGAGATTTCCACGCTCCTAAGCATCCCTAGGTCCACTGTTTCCAATGTGATAGTGAAGTGAAAACGTGAAGGGACACGTACGGCACTAAAGCGTACAGGCCGACCTCGTCTGTTGACTGACAGAGACCGCCGACGGTTGGCGAGTGTCGTAATGTGTAAAACGTCTATCCAGACCATCATACAGGAATTCCAAACTGCATCAGGATGCACTACAGGTACTATGAGAGTTAGGCGGGAGGTGAGAAAACTTGGATTTCCTGGTCGAGCGGCTGCTCACGAGCCACACATCACGCCGGTAAATGCAAAATGTCGCCTCGCATGGTGTACGGAGCGTAAACATTGGACGGTTGAGCAATGGAAAAACACTCTGTGGAGTGACGAATCACGGTACACAATATGGCGATCCGATGGCAGGTTGTGGCTATGGCGAATGCCCGCTGAACGTCATCTGCCAGCGTGTGTTATGCCAACAGTAAAATGCGGAGGCTGTGGTGTCATGGTGTGGTCGTGTTTCTCATGGAGGGCTTGGTCCTCTTGTTTTGCGTGACACTATCACAGCATGGGCCTAAGTTGATGTTTTAAACACTGTTGAAGAGCAATTCGGGGATGGCGACTGCATCTTTCGGCACGATCGATCACTTGTTCATAATGAACGGCCTGTGGCGGATTGGTCGCAGGATAATAACATCCCTGTAATGGACTGGCCTGCACCGAGTCCTTACCTGAAACCTACAGAACACCTTTGAAATGTTTTGGAAAGCCGACTTCATGCCAGGCCTCACCGACCGACATTGACATCTCTTCTCAATGCAGCAGTCCGTGAAGAATGGGCTGCCATTGTCGAGAAACCTTCTAGCACCTGATTGAACGTGTGCCTGCGAGAGTGGAAGCTCTCATCAGGGATAAGGGTGGCCCATCACCATACTGAATTCTAGCGTTACCGATGGAGGGCGCCACGGACTTGTAAGTCATTTTCAGCCAGGTGTCCGGATACTTTTGATCACATAGTGTAGAGAGGAGAAGAAGGAGATGATGAGAGAGAAAGGGAGGAGGAAACGGAAAGAGATAGGGGGGAGCAGGTTACGGACAGAGTGGACAGAGTGGAGGGGAGGGTGGAAATAGACTGTGAGGTATAATCAGTTCCCAGACATACTTAAGAAACTATGAGGTATTGCGTGGTTCACTAATACTGTTGTATTTTACAAATACTGCTCCGCGAAACTCACTGCTCTTAGCGTCGACTGACTGAATCCTGACTTACTCCATACGACTCAAATGACTCACGGACTATAGAAATAGACAAGCGCTAGAATAATATACACTACTGGCCATTAAAATTGCTACACCACGAATATGAGGTGCTACAGACGCGAAATTTAACCGACAGGAAGAAGATGCTGTGATATTCAAATGATTAGCTTTTCAGAGCAACCACACAAGGTTGGCGTCGGTAGCGACACCTACAACGTGCTGACATCAGGAAAGTTTCCAGCGATTTCTCATACACAAACACCCGATGATCGGCGTTGCCTGGTGAAACGTTGTTGTGATGCCTCGTGTAAGGAGGAGAAATGCGCAACATCACGTTTCCGACTTTGATAAAGGTCGGATTGGAGCCTATCGTGATTGCGGTTTAACGTATTGCGACATTGCTGCTCGCGCTGGTCGAGATCCAATGACTGTTAGCAGAATATGGAATCGGTGGGTTCAGGAGGGTAATACGGAACGCCGTGCTGGATCCCAACGGTCTCGTATCACTAGCAGTCGAGATGACAGGCATTTTATCCGCATGCCTTTACCGGATCGTGCAGCCACGTCTCGATCCCTGAGTCAACAGATGGGGACGTTTGTAAGACAACAACCATCTGCACGAACAGTTCGACGACGTTTGCAGCAGCATGGACTATCAGCTCGGGATACCCTTGACGCTGCATCACAGACAGGAGCGCCTGCGATGGTGTACTCAACGACGAACCTGGGTGCACGAATGGCAAAACGTCATTTTTTCGGATGCATCCAGGTTCTGTTTACAGCATCATGATGGCCGCATCCGTGTTTGGCGACATCGCGGTGAATGTTCATTGGAAGCATTTATTCGTCATCGCCATACTGGCGTATCACTCAGTGTGATGGTATGGGGTGCCATTGGTTACACGTCTGGGTCACCTCTTGTTCGCATTGACGGCACTTTGAACACTGGACGTTACATTTCAGATGTGTTACGACCCGTGGCTCTACCCTTCATTCGATCCCTGCGAAACCCTACATTTCAGCAGGATAAAGCACGAGCTCATGTTGCAGGTTGTGTAGGGGCCTTTCTGGATACAGAAAAAGTTCGACTGCTGCCCTGGACAGCACATTCTCCATATCTCTCACCAATTGAAAACGTCTGGTCAATGGTGTCCGAGCAGCTGGCTCGTCACAATACGCCAGCCACTACTCGTGATGAACTGTGGTATCGTGTTGAAGCTGTATGGGCAGCTGTACCTGTACACGCCATCCAATGCCCGGGCGTATCAAGGCCGTTATTACTGCCAGAGATGATTGTTCTGGGTAGTGATTTCTCAGGATCTATGCACCCAAATTGCGTAAAAATGTAATCACTTGTTGGTTCTTATATAATATATTTATCCAATGAATACCGGTTTATCATCTGCATTTCCTCTTGGTGTAGCAATTTTAATGGCCAGTAGTATAACTACACATTGTCAACTCTAGAATGACCAATCAACGTTGCACGGCTACCGCAGACCCCGGTCCGGTAGCTGCAGGGCGCTTGCTCTGCTCGCGAGACGCGCGCTCCGTACGCCGGCAGCTGTGGCGCTCGCCGCGTGTTGCGAGCGACATGGCCAGTGCGCCGGGCATCTGGCGCCCCCGCGCTGCCGGCCTTGGGGAGCAATCAATCCACAGGTTGAGCGGGATGCGGCCTGGGGCGCCGGGCCGGCGGCAGACCTGTTTGATTTGGGCCACTCCCGCCCTCCCCAGCGCATTCTGCACAGCTGTTACCTCTCCCCCTCCCTCCCGCCAGCCGAGCCGACCCCTCCGCGTTCGAACCGTGTAAAAGTATATTGAACGCGGGGCCGTATATTTTGGCCGACGTGGCACCGCTTCCCCCTCGTGGTGCGCCAGGAAACTGTGCCGCCCTCAACCCTCAGTCCTCACCCCCCTGCCCATGTCGATCCCTTCAGTGACACTCCGCCCGTGTGGGTCATGCGTCTTATTAAGGCACGTGCTTTGCATAATATTAATATAACCTTGCAAATTAGGCACGGTTTTGCCCGACTCAGCTGTACTTTATGGACCGTATAGTGAATATCGATCACATTTCGTGTGCTACATATTCTAATGACATCCGACCTCACATATTTCTCGAGCGTTCTGCTTTTATTATTCCTCCTTTTCCATGTCCTTCTTTTTTGGGAGTGAAGTATGAGCTCGTGTTCTGTCCTCATTGCTTTCTTATTTGACACATGTGTTGATGGATGATCAGTTATTCTGTGTCACAAGGGAGTGGCTACTAAACTTCCGATACCGGAGGCTATTTCCTCAATCCAGGGTATCTGTTAGAATTTTGATATTACACTGAAAAAGAACCCTGATTTCTTACTTTATAACATCAATTTAGTAAAAATCACTGTCATTTCTCTTACTAGCTTCCTAGATGGCGACATCATCCTCATCATCATCCTTCCACGGACACGCCCTTCGGCCTGTTGCAGTCTCAGTCCGTCTTTCCCTTGGCCTTCCTGGGTCTATTCGGTCTATAGATGTGAATCACACTGCTCTTTTCGAAGTCTCTGTACTTTACACTACTCTTAAATGCCATTTCCACTCGCTTCTACGCCGGCCGGAGTGACCGAGCGATTCTAGGCACTACAGTCTGGAACCGCGCGACCGCTACGGTCGCAGGTTCGAATCCTGCCTCGGGCATGGCTGTGTGTGATGTCCTTCGGTTAGTTAGGTTTAAGTAGTTCTAAGTTCTAGGGAACTGATGACATCAGAAGTTAAGTCCTATAGTGCTCAGAGCCATTTTTGAGCCACTTGCTTCTACATTCTTCCATTTTATCCAGTATTGCCAAATTTGTAGCTGATTCCGTGTATTATGATTTCTTATTTATCAATGCATATGTGACCTAGTAGCCGCGCGGGATTAGCCGAGCGGTCTTTGGGCGGTGCAGTCATAGACTGTGCGGCTGGTCCCGGCGGAGGTTTGAGTCTTCCCCCGGGCATGGATGTGTGTGTTTGTCCTTAGGATAATTTAGGTTAAGTAGTGTGTAAGCTTGGGAACTTATGGGACTTAGCAGTTAAGTCCCATAAGATTTCACACACATTTGAACTTTTTTTTTTTGGTGACCTAGTAGTACCGTAAGAAATTTCGTTTCTATTGCTTGTATATTACTGTGGTCCTTCTGCCTTAACTTCCACGTCTCAATGGCCTGTATAAATAACCTGCAGTGCCGTCATCTTGTATAGCTTCAGCAATGTTGCAGTCCGCGCTGTTCTCAGTGGTCTTCGAATAGTTCCGCACATTGCCTGATATCTTCCTAATTTATTATTCGTATCTCTATCGGAATCATACGAGATGTCACAGCCGAAATAACTAAAATACTGAACTTGCTTTGTGTTATCCAAAGTAATTTTTGCTCCTATGGGGTTTATCCCCAGGAAGGCCATGGTTTCTAATTTACGGCAGAAATTTTAGGGTTATAGACTTTAGAACTCCTATGTAGGAAATAAACGGCTCTTTGAAGACTGTTTTCAGCGTTTTGCATGGTCATTGAGTCGTCAGCAAAGCTAGAGCATTTAATGTAGTATTTCCTAATTCCAGGTGGTGTCTGGTCCTTTCACCTACGTAGGATATCGTCGATATAAATATTAAGAAGCATGAGTGATAATACACGCTTTTGTACTTTCTAATTAATAACTAAAATACTCCGTTGTAATTAGATAAAATGAGTCTGGAGTAGGGGCTATTATATTTTTTTTCTACACATTAATATGTGTTGAGGGTAGTTCCGTTCAACCATTATATTCCATAGTCCATGTCTATCTGCGTCATCGAAGGCCTTGCCGTTATCTATAGACGCAAAATAGGTCGGCAAATTGTACGCTCGTATTCCATTCTTCTCTTTTTGTTATTGCATTTTACGTCGCTTTGCTCCTTCCCCGTTTCTAGAATATAGAATAACAGCTGCCATTAACCATGTATCAGGGCTCCACATTGTAAGCCAGCAGCCGTTTAGTAAATGAAGAATACGGCGTTTGAATGAAAGTCCACCAATTTTTGCAAGTTCTGTGTCTGTGCCCTCTGGTCCTGATGTTTCTTTTTCTCTTTTATTTGTATAGACAGCGATTCCTTTATTGCTTAGGGTTATAATGTTTGCTTTTTTATTTTTATTATTTGGTTATGAAATTATTATTTAATTTTATATTGTTCTGTATTTGGCTAATTGAATCTTCAATTAAATCAAGAAAAATTACGTACTTGAAAAATCGTGTCAAATATTTTCAAATATTGACATTGGAATTTAAATACCTCCATTAAACAGTTATTATTATGCAAAATGAACACATACAAACAAAATATCAACATAACATTGAGCAAGCAAAAACGTTTTTGACTGTACCAGACAATGACTAACCAGGAAGAGAGAGAAGAAAAAGTTTCGAGTCCTTCTTCGCTTAAAATTACACAGATGAGACAATTACTGAGATATTAATCGCGTTGTAATCGCAGTGTCTCAGCTCTACTGCGCGAAAACACCCAGTCACGAAATCCGCTAACACTTGGGGAACATTACAAGCTCATCTACATGTACACTCCCGTAACTGCCGTACGGTGCATGCTGGAGGAAATCCCGTACTACTGGCAGTCATTTCCTTTCCGTTCTACTCGCAAAATGGAGTGAGAGAAAAATGACTCTCTTTCCGGTTCCGAACAATACCTGATTTATCTCGTCTTCCTGGTCCTTACTCGAGATGTATGTTGGTGGTTGTAGGATCGTACTGCAATCTGTCGCAAACGCTAATTCTCTGAACTTCGTCAGCAGTTTTTCTCGAAAAAAATATATTCATCGTCACAGATTTCCTATTTTTCATGCAGCATTTCCGTAATATCCACTTATTGATCGAATTTACCGGTAACAAATCTAGCACCAGGACTGTGTAGTTTTGATGTCTCTCTTTAATCCGACCTGGTTCGCATCCCAAACACTCCAACGGTATTTACGAATTGGACTCACAGGTGTCCTGTACATCATTTCCAAAACAGATGAACTACAGGTTGCTAGAATTCTCCAAACAAACCGAAGACGACCATACACCTTTGCTAGAAGTGATCTCGTGTCCACGTTCCATTTCATGTCGCTTTGGAATGTCAAGCCTTGA
Organism: Schistocerca americana; assembly: GCF_021461395.2. Taxonomy (NCBI): domain Eukaryota; kingdom Metazoa; phylum Arthropoda; class Insecta; order Orthoptera; family Acrididae; genus Schistocerca; species Schistocerca americana. The sequence continues at coordinate 327,219,565 of NC_060119.1, read as the reverse complement.
TACATAATACATATAAACGCGTCCCGCAGAACACCAACAATAAAGTTTTCGAACACTACAGGCGTATCTTTCCAACCCATGTCATTAACGTCAATCTTCCCAGATTTAGAGAAACCTGCCATTCATCACACCAATCAGCGATCAAAAATTAGCAATATTAATAGCGTTATTAGTTTTGCACCCTCACTGATATAATAAAGCTCTTCCTTAGTCTCTTTTTCCTCAAATAAGTGATTACGTCTAGCTATACATGTAGTGGGACAGGTAAATACTAGTGAATAAAGACATAAGCTTAAAGTTCCCTGAGGCTATTGGTATGGCGATAATGAACGGTTCAGTACGGAATTGAGTTTCAGCGGAATGGACATATCTAAAAAGAGCAATCACAAAAGGAAGAAAGAAAAACATAGATACAAGCAAGGCAACTTCGAGGAACCCATGAGTAAGAGAAGAAATACTCCAGCTGATCGCCGATAGAAGGAAGTACAAAACTGCTCGGGAAAGTTCATAAATAGAGAGATACAAGTGACATACGAATTAAATAAATAGGAGGAGCAGGCAAACAGGCGAAATGGCTACATGAAAAATGTGAACAAATAGAAAAAGAAATGGCTGTCGGAAGGACTGACTCAGAGAATAGAAAAGTGAGAACAGCCTTTCGTGAAACTAAAGGTAAGGGTAGTAACATTAACAGTGCAATGGGACTTCCACTGTTAAATGCATAGCGGGCAAGTGGAAAGAGTACATTGAAGGCCTACATGAAGAGCTGAGGAGCATATCTGTTCACGTGATAGAAGAATGAAACAGGAATCGATAGGGAAGTGACAAGGGATGCAGTATTTGAATTTAAAATAACTTGTGAGTGTTAGATTCAGAATGTAAATGAGCTTTGGGTGACTTCAAGATCAAATAAGGCAGAAGTGGTAGATAACATGCCATTGGAATTTCTAACACCATTGGAGGAAGTGGCAGGAAACGTATATCCACGTTGGTATGCAGAATGTATGAGACTGGCAGTATATCAGACTTTCGGAGGAACATCATTCACACAATTACGAAGATTGCAGGTGCCGGAGAGTGCGAGAAATATCATGTCAACAAAATAATCCGTTGGTCGTTGGTAGAACAACGCTATAATAAATGAAAAATGCTAGTTTGCTGTTATACTACCGTATTAATTTATCGTGTTAACCAGTTTTCAACTTACAAGGCCATCATCAGACATTTACCGACTATTGTCGCCACAGAACTTACAAAGTTTGTGGACGAAACTGGAAAAGAAGTTGCTCAGCTAGACTGAAGCGAAAACGCACAGTAAATGACATCTTTGACAGTGTGGTGGTAATACAATGTGAAAGGTAAAAATCTGACCAATTAAAAGATATAAAGGGATAAAACAGGAAAAATTTAACATAAAACTGGAAAAGCATGCCTACATAACGCTTTATATTAATAAACGAAAACAACAAAAGGAAATAGAATTGGTTCTTGATAAGGCTACTTCAAGGTTTATAAAACATGGAGAGTGGTACACAAACCTGTTAAAAGAAAAAATTATCAACTATAACTATGGAATATACGAAGAGCTTAACCAATATCAATAAGTTAAACAGAAATGAATAAATGCCGGGAGATCGACGTATTTGAGGGAACATACAGTAACTGCGGTCTTTGAGAGTGTGGTGGTACTGCATTTTAAAAGCAAAAAGTTGAAGAGTATAAAAATATAAAGGGAGCAAACAGGAAAAGGATTAACACCATACCCTGAAACTGTGCCTATATAACACTTTGCATTAAATAAATGAACCAAGTAAATTAAAAACAGTACTTGATGAGCAACTTAAAGACGTGTTATGCTTGGAAAGTAGCGCAGGTACCAGTTAAAAGAAAAACTTAAAAACTATAGGTACAGACTATGTGGATTACACAGGAGGTTTCAATAAAATAAAAGAACTCGGTGAATACAGAAAAATGGGTTAATATGAAGGAACAGGCGGTGGGGGAAGTAATGGAAAACTGAGAAGGTTATGTGAAGTTTAAAAGAGGGGGAAGTATTAAGATGTGTCTGGTCATTTAAAATTAGATCGGGATTGCGAGCTAGGTGTTTAGTAATTTTCAGGGCTTCCAGCAGAGTGAGTTTTTGGCCTTTGTTTGCTAAGTGAAAGATGTGGAACTCTGATTAGTAGTTGGGTCCCTCACTCAGTAAGTGCTCAGCAAATGTGGGGTCAGAATTATGCAACCGTCAGCTACGTTCATGTTCAGCCAGCCTTGTTGCTATGTCTATGCCTGACTGACGAACGTAAAACTTGTCACCATCAGAACAGATAATTTTGTGTACCCCTCTGTTGGTCAATAATTGGGTCTTGTACTTGCTATTGGTAACACAATGGGCTGTGGTGTTCTTAACATAGTAGGAAATCCTGTACTTGTAGGATTTCAGAGCTTTTGCTACAATCTGTGAGACCTCTTCCAGATATGATAATGAACACCCCTTCTAGCCGACAGTTGAAAGGTCTTCTAATTGGGCATATAGAAAGGGTACAGTTTTTAGTTTTTGTTCCCTATGAACGATGCTGTCGATCAGGACTGAAGTGTAGCCACTGTTCGAGGCAATGTTGTTGATATTGCAGTGAACCGTGTAAATAAGGTAAAAGGTACATCTTTCTCACAACCTAATGAATTAGGATCCTTGGATGTCCGCAATTTCTTTTTCAACATACCAGTAGTGGGATGCGTTGATATTCTGACAGAGTTGGTGTACAGTACTAGCGTCAGTCCTGTGGTATTGAGATTAGCCTCTCACACATGGTTAGCACAAAACTACATCCAATTCCAAGGGACTCTGTATGGCTTAGCTAAGAGTTCCCCTCTTACTCCAGTTTTGGCTGGTATATTCATGGACAATTTTGAACAAAATTTTCTGGAAAAATAAGAGTGGAAATATTAAATAATGGTTTAGATACGGTGATTAGGTCCAGAGTTTGTAGACTGGCACTGCAGGAGATCTCAACGCATTTTTGCAAAACCTAAACAGTCAACACAAAAATATTCAGTTCACAATGAAGATTGGAAACAGATCTATGAACTTCCTAGATCTCACCATTGACATCAGTACATAGACACAGTGTTTCAAAATTTATAGAAAAACAAGAGATACAGACACCTTCTTGCTCACAACACAGCTTACCTCGCTAACATGAAGCTTTTCACTCAGTGATACACCGTCTCTTATCTGTCCATGCGTCCACAGATAATTTTAAACCAGAGGTAAGTACAACAAAAATTATTGTCCCAACCAGTGGCTACAAACCAGTCCTGCAAGTATAGAATTTCCTACTATGTTACGAACATCACAGCAATGTGTTTTCAATAGCAAGGACAAGACCCAATTATTAAGTAACAGAGGGGTTCACAAAATAATCTGTTCTGATTGTGACAAGTTTTACGTTCGTCAGGCAGGCAGAGACATAGCAACCAGGCTGATTTAACATGAACGTAGCTGGAGGTTGCATAATTCTGACTCCACATTTTCTGAGCATGTACTGAATGAGGGACCCAACTAACAGACAAGTCCCACGTCCTTCACTTAGCAAACAAAGACCAAAATCTCAGCCCGTTTAAAGTTAAATTTTTTACCTGCTTACTCTCTTCATATTTTTCTTATTTTTCAGCATTTTACCTTCCACATTGCATTACCACCACACTGTCAAAATGTCATTTACCGTGCGTTTTCGCTTCAGTCTAGATGAGCGACTTCTTTTCCAATTTCGTTTACAAACATTGTAAGGTCTGTGGCGACAATAGTCGGTAAATGTCTAATGATGTCCTTGTAAGTTCAAAACTGGTTAACACAATAAATTAATACGGTAGCACAACAGCAAACTAGCGCTTTTCATTTATTATCGCACAGTCAGCGTGACAGCTTAGGCATCCGTGTTGCTGACAAGAGTAACATACAGAAGAATGGAAAAGGAAATTGACGATCTCTTAGATGACGATCAGTTTGGCTTTAGTTAAGATAAAGGCAGGAGAGGCAGTTCTGGCGTTGTGGTTTTCAATGGAAGCAAGAATGAAGAAAACTCATGTTCATAAACCTTGTCGTCCTGGAAAAAGCGTTCGACGACACCAAATTGTGCGAGATGTTCGAAATTCTGAGAAAATTAGGGGTAAGCTATAGGGAAAGATGGGTAATACGTAATATATACAAGAATCAAGAGGGAAAAATAAGAGTGGGATACCAAGAACAAAGTACTTGGTATAAGTGATGTATGACAGGGATGTAATCATTCGTCGCTACTGTTTAATCTATAAACCTAAGAAGCAATGAAGGAAATAAAAGAAATGTAGGATTAAAATTCGACTTGAAATGACATCAGTGATACGATTCACAGATGACATTGTTATCCTAAGTGAAAACGAAGAAAAACTGCAGGAGCTCTTTAATGGAATGAACAGTCTGCAGAGTACAGGATATGGGTTGAGAGTAAATCGAAGGAAGATGAAAGTAATGAGAGGCAGCAGAAATGAGAATTCTGAGAAAGTAAAAATAAAAATTTGGTGACCATGAATTTGATTGAAGTAAAATAACCTATGACGGACGAAGCAAGAAGGTCATAACAAGCAGACTATCCCTAGTGAAAAGGGCATATCTGCCCAAGAGAAGGCTAATAGTATCAAAGATAGGCCTTAATTTATGAAGAAATTTCTGAGAATGCACGTTTGTAGCAGATCACTGTATGATAGTGAACCATGGGCTAAGGGAAAACCGGAAGAGAAGAGAATCTAAGCATTTGGATTGTAGTGCTACAAAAGAATATTGAAAATTAAGTGGACTAATGAGGTAAGGATTGATGAAGTTCTCCGCAGAATTGGCGAGGGAAGGAATACATGGAAAGCAGGGATAGGATGGTAGGACATCTGCTCACACCTGGAAACATCTTTCATGGTACTAGAGGGAAATTTAGAGCGGAAAAAATGTAGAAAGAGACAGAGGCTGGAATACATCCAGCAGATAAATGAGGAAAAAAGTTGCAAGGCATTAGCAATGCTCATTAAGGTTATGGGGTTAGTTATGAAACTATTTATCTTCGAAATAAGAAACACGACGAATGATGTTGGAACGTGAGATCTGCGGAATTCTCGTAGTTTTTATTCTGAGCGACATTCAATTGAGTTATTATCAGCTGGCAGGTAATAAAGATTATTTCAGCTAATTGACTGTAGTGTATTACTGAGAATCCATGTTGCTATCGTGGTCTCAGCAGTCTCTGGTCCCTTTCTTTCTCATGGAATAAGCGTCTGTGTACAAGACAAAATTTCCTATTCAGAGGATACTCTTGTTTCATTTATCCACATCCACCACAAAAATCAAGATATCTTTCCTCGTTTTTGTAGATATTAATTTGTAATCCAGTGTTTCTAAATTATATAGCTTATTTTCATAATTTAGTCAACATTTTAATAACATTCGTCATACGTTCATTGTCCTCCACTTACTGAAGGATCAGTTAACGAAAACTTTTTGTTGAACCATTATTACCCAGAAAATAGCTGGTTAATCTTCCTGGACTGTTAGTAGGGCATCCTTTCAGAAATGTAGTAATTCTACTCACGAGCAGAAATTATTTTTACGTACAGCTTTAGATTTCAATAAAGTGTTGTTCAAGCTCACATCAACTCAGTTTTCATCACTCAAAGCCAAGAATTCGCAATGTGACCAGCAGGTTGGGTTTGGGTTCTCAATATAAATGTCTAATCTCTTTGTCATTATACTTCGATGTCAAAATTTAAAAAAAAAATGTTGGTGTCAACTTTCGTTTATCGTTTCTTACTTGAATCTCTGAAGGGAGTATAACATACTGAATGGGAATACACCGCACTGCCATGGTGCGAGAGCAACCTGAAATTTACTCGATCTAGCAGAAATGTGGTGTTGACAGAAACGGAGCTGTGGTACATTTATATTGGTTAATGTTGCATAATGACTTCTTCTGTGGATTAATTTTGTTTACAAGAACTATTAAAATAATTTTGTTTTGTCAGTTTTGTTCAAACTAGCATCCCGTGACGTCATCAAAACTTATTCGGCTTACAAGAGACGATGATGAAGACGAGGCAAATGGTTTGAAAATTATGGAGTCGGTACGGATAATATATAGAACGCACACCTACTCCTAGTCTTAAGCCGAGCTAGATCTTCCCAGCAAGCAGTCACCAGATATCATAGTCCCGGTGATTACAAGTACTGGCTGGGTCATTAGTACGAGGTATCACACGTGACTGGAATATCCAACTTTCAGGGTAAGTAAAATGTAGTGGATTCCCTGGTACACTGGATGATCGACATGTTTTCATTATGATAAATGACAAGTTTAGGACCGCAAAAATCCCTTATGGTCTCACTGAAGAAATAAATGTAACATCAGCCGGCACCCTTTTCCTAACAAACAACGAATAACCGTGTGTGATTTCTCATAATGAAGGGAAGTGAGGATTATGAAGCACGTTCACATAAAGGGAGTAAGAGAGTCTCTGTAGTTTTTCTGAATGCTTGACAAATTACTGTATCTTCTTTTTGTGCTTATCGTGAGTAAATCAATAAATTAAGAGACCTTAAGTAATAAGGAATGATGAAATAACCATTCTTCGCACTACAATAACAGAGGAAGTTATGAAAGTGGCCGTATTTGCAACGAGCCAAGAAAAACCAACTGAACATGGTCGTGGGCGTCCGCAGAAATTTATTCAGAAGACGGGAGGGGGAGAAGACTTCGAAATTGAACTTTTTTGATATAAATTAATTAGTCAGTTTCGAGAAGTGTCATGCCATAAGAACTGAATTTTGTGGGTTACACAAAAATTGTCACAAGCGACCATACGAGAGGTTTAGCGAAATCACGGAAAATCGCTTCTATGTGCTTATCAGACTTCCTTAAGGAATAAAAACCCTGTAGTCCAGATTTGAGGAGGGGGAGGGGGGGATAGAAAATCCACTCTTGATCCCCACTGTTGACACCTATACATATCACACATTCTGCGCGGCTCGCTGATTAATCTCCTGAAATTTCGGCGGAATTCTGACTCACACTGTAGGGGAAGTCTAGTTTTTTGTGTATGCTTTTTTAACACTTCCAATCAGTGCTTATCAGTTCCTCTGTTTTTCTGATGACTAAGGAATTTTTTCTCACGCATGGTTTCTGTCATGCAGATCTGAAAGCAAATGACGCTGCAACAGGCATAATTTTAAATTTCTTCCAGATATCCTGTCATCTCCCCCCAAAAAACTTCGTTTTAAAATTTTTTCCCACATTTGAGTCCTTTAGAATAGTGCTGCAATTATGTTATGAATGTGTTAAATTTTTCGTATACTGAATGTCAACAATCGAATATATTGATCCATTATACTCGGAACAGTATGCACTCAAGTTAAAATAATTACGATTTCATCGCAGGAAAAAATTCTGGCCAGTTTCCAGTTTTTCTTGCAAATAATACCGAAGAATTTAGGATTCCAGAGCATTATGCTGTAAAATTGATGAACGTCTATGATATGATTTACTGTACCTTGGTTGCTCTCTGGAAAGCACACAGAAGGTAAGTGAATACGCAAAGACTGCTACGAAACACTCAAGAGTAAACTAGCACATGTACTCCATAACACGCAAGTGTCGTGTGATGCTAATGTTGTTGAAGATGCGCTGACCAACTTTTAGCCATCACTACTGGTAATATTACATTTTGACAATGATATTAAAGAGACGATATTCGGCTCAGATTTAGACTGTTGAAGGGATCAGCTGTGGCCCACATTAAGAGTCAAATCAAAGAAAAGAAAACTTGGGGTAGAATTGTGAAACGAGTATATGGGTGGATTGATGGTAAATGTTCATGGAGTTATGGCAGCGGTTAAAATATCGCGATGAGCTGTACAGACGAATAATACACATTCAGTCGTAATGTGCTGTATAGATCCCCATTAGATATGATTATTTTCCACTGCTGGGTTACCTTCTGTACTACAACACTCTAGAATCCCGTTGCTGTGAACACGGGACACCGAGACTAGATGATGGATCAATGGAAACTACCCTCCTGAACTGATGAATCGTATTTCTTTTCATGCCAGGTCGATGCCCGTGTCCGGATACAAGTCATGCACTGGGTCATGGAGGCAGGTCCGTAATGGTAGTATTATGCAACGGAAACCGTTACACGTAGTTTACAGGCGACCTTTGGTAGTAGTGGTAATCACCAAGGCAGCTGTGGACCATGCGAAGTTTTTGGAGACCACTTGCAGCTTTTCATATTTTGGGAAATGTAAATTAATGAAGATGAGCGGGAAAAACCTTTTGTATTCAAATACAGCATATGTGGTGTGCTTCTTGACAGTCACGTTTTTTGCAGCTTTTGACGCTGACGAGTTTGTAGCTGACGGGCTGGTGGTATACGGGGAGAATCACCTAAAACTTCCACCGTAAATTTTGCGGAAATGGAGGGTGCTAATGATGCGAGGTTTTCGCAGAACTGATTGGTAGTCATGGACTCGTATTGTTAGCCAATCAATATATTGCAATAATACATAAAAAGCGAATTTTTTGTGCGAATAATCACTCTATTAAATAGAATAATGACTGTCGATATTAACAAAGTAAAAGTAGGGTAAATTCGAATTTCAGTGGTATCTGTTACAGATTCTCACTAGTAACGAGACAACTGATCATCAGAGATTGTGTCAGAATGAGCGCACTTGGTATGGAACGACTGCTGCACATGTGCTACCGTTTCAGCGGTAATGTTGGAGCAGGCTGCAGTAACACGTCGTTGCGTATCATCGCGTGTACTTGGTATTTCCTTGTAGACAGCGTCTTTCTTCTTTGTCCATAGATAAAAGTCGTAAAATCTGGGGAACTGGCCGGCCAAGGTACAGGACTTCTGTGTCCAATCCAACGTATCGGTAACAGTTCCTCACAAGCGTCTTCTAACCAAATTGTGTGCCTATGGAATATCGCCTCAGTTCTGCGACTGGATTCGTGATATCCTGTCAGAGAGGTCACAGTTCGTAGTAACAGACGAAAAGTCATGGAGTAAAACAGAAGTAATTCCGGCGTTCCCCAAGGAAGAGTTATAGCCCCTGATCTATATTAACGACAGAGGAGACAATCTGAGTACCCCTGTTAGATTGTTTGCAGATGAAGCTGTCATTTATCGTCTCGTGAAGTCATCAGAAGACCAAAACGAATTGCTAATGATTTAGCTAAGATATCTGTATGGTACGAAAAGTGGCAATTGACCCTGAATAAAGAAAAGTGTGAAGTTATTCACATAAGAACTGAAGGAAATCCACTAAATTTCGATTACTCGATAAGTTAGACAAACCCGAAGGCTGTAAATTCTACTAAATACCTAGGGCAAGTTACCTAAATTGGAACGATCACATAGATACTGTTGTGGGTAGAGCAAACCAAACACAGCGATTCATTGGCAGAACACTTCAAAGGTGGACCAGGTCTACTAAAGAGATTGCTTACACCACGCTTGTCCACCCTACTCTGGAGTATTGCTGTGCGGCGTGGGATTCGCATCAGATGGGACTGACGGATGACATCGAAAAAGTTCAAAGATGGGCTGCTCGTTTTGTACTATCGCGAAGTAGGCGAGATAGTGCCACAGACATGATACGTGACTTGGAGTGGCAATTATTAAAACAAAGGCGTTTTTCGTTGCGACGGGATTTTCTCATGAAATTTCAATCACCAGTTTTCTCCTTCTGTTGCAAAAACATTCTTTTAGCACCCACCTACATAGGGAGAAATGACCATCAAGATAAAGTAAGAGAAATCGGGGCTCGCACAGAAAAATTTAAGTGCTCGTTTTTCCCGCGCGCACTTCGAGAATGGAACGGTAGAGAGAAAGCTTGAAGGTGCTTCACTGAACACTGAACCCTCTGACAGGCACTTTCTTGTGAATCGCAGAGTAATCACGTAGATGTAGATGTAGGTGAACAGTTCGTGAAGACTTGCTATAGTACTTCGTGCACTATGGGTGTGACAGCCATCCTGTTGGTACCAGAGGTTCCTCCTTGTCTTCAGAGGGACGTCTTCCAGCCTCTGTGAAACATGGTATTTGCGATAGTTGAGCGCATTCAGTGTTCCGTCTATGAAACACAAGTCTAAGAACTAATGGTTCACTATCCGGCACTACCCCGTTTAAACACCTTGAACGCTGACGTTCCACCTGACAAAGCCAACGAGCATTGTCAACAGACCAATTATGCAGATTTCTCAGGTTTACATGGCCATGATTGGTAGTAAATGAGGCTTTATCACTAAACGAGATACATGACACATCTGGTGTATCTTGTCTTAATGTCTATGTACGGAAGCTAATATGGTTCTCATTATCGTTTCCATGCAACTCCTGATCGAGAGAGATGTGATAGGGACATAAGCTACGTCGATTGAGAATGCGTAGGACAGGAGCTAACGCGCGGATCAACTGCAACAGCAGCAACATTACTTTGTACCTCTTCCGCCGTCATTTGTTTCCTTCTGTTATACTATCTAGGTGTTACAGCACCACTCTCAATGTAACTCATTGAAGAGGTTGATAAATAATCGCCAAGATGTTTGACACTAAATTGGGATATCTTGCCTCATACACCTGCAAGAACGAACTACATTCTTCCTACACTTTCCATGCACCATGAGCAGGTCGGTTTTCTCTGCACTGGTAAATCCCATCGTGCACTCACGACTTACTGCTTGGACTTTCACATACTAACTGACTAGCAAGTCGCAGTGCACCCAAAGAACACACGAGCACACTGTAAACAAACATAACAACTCATACCTAGCAACTACGCAGGTTGAATGCTACAAACAAATGGTGCTGTGGAAACTTTTCAAAATACGATATCTCGTAAGCTCGCATTCGGGAGGACGACGGTTCAATCCCGCGTCTGGCCATCCTGATTTAGGTTTTCCGTGATTTCCCTAAATCGCTCCAGGAAAATGGCGGGATGATTCCTTTGAAAGGGCACGGCCGACTTCCTTCCCCGTCCTTCCCTAATCCGATGAGACCGATGACCTCGCTGTCTGGTCTCCTTCCCCAAACAACCCAACCCTCGTAAGCGCCTGTCACTAGAATCCTAAAATAAGCACCACTGATATTTTGATGTAACCTACTTTTTGTTTTTTAATGTCAGTGGCATTGTTCCATTTGAAAAAGTATACGTTTCAATAAAAATACACTTTCTAAGTATTATTGCAATCTCCGTACATTAATAGCTCATGCCATTTCCGCAATACCGGCATTCACCCTGTATATACATGATAAAACGGAGCTCGAAATACAGGATTTAGGAAGTTATTCAAGGTTCAAATGGCTCTGAGCACTATGGGACTTAACTGCTGAGGTCATCAGTCCCCTAGAACTTAGAACTACTTAAACCTAACTAACCTAAGGACATCACACACATCCATGCCCGAGGCAGGATTCGAACCTGCGACCGTAGCGGTCGCGCGGTTCCAGACTGTAGTGCCTAGAACTGCTGGGCCACCCCGGCCGGCGTTATTCAAAGATATTTGCTGAGTATCCTAGTATAAGCCATCTGTGGTCTTCGGAGGATCGTCACAGATTAATAGAGTGATTATGTCTTGCGCTTTATCTCACCCATGTTAGCTTCGTTCCTCTGAAAATTTCATCACGATTGTGGAAATGTCAGCAACGTGCAATCACCAAAACAAAGTACGATACACAGAGTAATGTAATACATCAGTGTGCAAAATGTCTGTGATGGGGTTGCAGCCGCTGTGATGACAGCTTAGCTTAGAGTCATATTGCACTCTTCGACTGCATTCAGTGAATCCACAAGCGATATGCATATCAGCCGGCTCGTCATCGATAACTGTGTCCATATCGCTGTGTAGCCCTGTTAACGTACAACTAGCACTGTCAGGAAACACAAACCTGAGACAAATTCTAGAAGCACTTAACAAGAGCATGTGTACGAAGAATGAAGTGGGCACTACAGCTGGCAACAGTAAATAACCGCAGACTCTGGAACAAATTTGTTATAGAGAAGAAACGCCGAACAGAACATGCTAACGGTACTTCACTGTTGTGCAGGTACACTGATAAGTTACACCGTAACAAAAGTACGAGGCGTGTTTTTTAAGTAAGGTCCGTTTTGTTGTAGACACTAGTAGTTCTAGCGCATACCGCAAGGAGCGCGTGCGTCGTGTACTGGCATGCCTCGGGAACAACTGTGCTCGGTTTCAGCTCTGTAGTTAACCTGTACGGTTCTGTTCTGTGCTTTCAAAATGTTTAAGAGTATCAACTCGCCCGCCGTGTGTGAGGTTCGCTCAGTGATACGGTTTTTGTCAGCAAGGAACCTGTCTGCTACAGAAATTAATCGACAGGTTTGCGAAGTGTTCTGTAATACTGTTATTAGTGAAAGCAAAGTGCGTGAGTGGGTACGACAATTCAAAGATGTTCGTGACAACGTCCATGATGAGGACCACTCCGGTTGCCCTTCTTTGATTACAGATGATTTGGTGGCTTCAGTTGAAGCGAGGATTCGTGAGAACAGGCGCTTCACAATAGCAGGTCTCTCCAACGAATTTCCTGGTGTGTTGAGATAGTGCTTTACAGCATTGTTTCTGAACACCTAAAGTATAGGAAACTGTGCTCCCGTTGGGTCCTGAAACTCCTAACAGAGGACCGCAAAAACCTAAGATTTGAGTGTGTGATGAAGTTCTTGATTCGTTATCACGAAGAAGATGACGGCTTCTTGAGTCAGATCGTAGCTGGAGACGAAACATGGGTTTCGCATATCACGCCCAAATCGAAGCAACAGAGCATGGAATGGAGACACACACACTCGCCTGTGAACGTGAAGGCCAAACAGACTCTGTCCCAGAGTAAAATCATGGAGTCGGTGTTTTGGGATAGGCATGTTGTTGTGATAGTCGACTTCATGCAATGAACAACCACTATCAATGCAGAAGCATACTGCCAAACCCTGAGAAAGCTACGCAGAGCGATTCAAAACAAAAGACGCGGCATGCTGACAAAGGGAATTGTCCTTCTCCATGACAATGCAAGACCTCACACTTGAGGTCGGACCAGCGATTTATTGGACAGTTTTGGCTGCGAAGTTTTAGACCACCCACCCTACAGTCCTGATCTTGCGCCGAGCGATTACCATCTGTTCCTCCACCTCAAACAACACCTCAGTGGCAACTGTTACAATGATGACGACGACGTGAAACCTGCAGTAAACTCTTGGTTATCGGAGCAGGTGGCAAGTTTTTATGAAGAGGGTATTTTAAAATTGGTTGAGAGGTATGATAAGGGGTTCAACAAACTTGCCAACTACGTCGGAAAATAGAGTGAAGTATGAACTTTCTGAAAATAAATTTAATTTTTGAAACAACCTTTCTTTGTGTAATTATGTTCAAACCGACCTTATTTAAAAAACAAGCATCGTATGTTAGCGGAGTAGACACGGATGGGGGACCACCCTAGCAAAGATACGGGTGGCAAATTGGTAAATCCATTGAGGTAACCGACTTTGACAAAGGGCAGATTATTATTACACAGGACCTATGAACGAATGTTTCGAAGACGGAGAAGACGGTCGAATGTTCACGTACTGCACCGAGCACCAACGGAAAGAGGTAGAATGACAGTGAAACTACCACTAGGCTCATCTAATAGAGGCTTATCCGCTCTGTTCAGTAGGATAGACGGCGATCTGTGGCATCTCTGCCGAAAGAGCGCAGTGCTGGTGCATACACAAGTGTTTCAGAGCACACCGTTCAACGTACATCGTTGATCATGGAACTCCACAGCAGACCAACCGTACGTGTTCAAATGTCGACGCAGCGACATTGTCTATTACGGTTGCAATGGTCAAGGGGCTGTCGGGGTTCGACCGCCGATCAATGGAAACGTGTGGGATCTTCGGATGAATCACGTATTTGTTACATTACGTCGATGATCGTCTGCATAAACACCGTTATCGAAGTGAACGGCGGCTGGAAACGTGCACGCCGCGACGGACGCAGGCTGATGGAAGCAGTATTATGATATGGGAGGCATTCTCCTGCGCTTGAGTGAGATCTGTGGTAGCAATCGAAGACACGCTGACATGCCTTCACGCTTGATGTCTTCTCTGACGGCGATGTCATCTATTAGCGGTATAACTGTCCCTCTTTCGGAGCCAGAAGCGTGATGCAGTGGTTTGAGGAGCATTATAGTGAAGTCGCGACCAAATTCGTCTGATGTAAATCCTATGGAACCCATCTTGGTCGCTATCGAGCCCCATCACCGCGTAATCATATCAGCGGTCCGTTGTTTATGCAAATAAAATGACCTGTGCGTAGAATCTAACGACATATACCTCCAAAAGCATCCCAACAAACTGTCGGATCCCTGATACTCAGAATCGGTGGTGTATTTTGTTCCAAAGATGGACAACTAAGCTCATAATGTTTTGGATCATCAGTGTAGTTTCAATGCAATAAGGGCGCAAAGATGAATGGGGATAAAGAGCCACCGTAGGCCACGGGTTTCTGATGACAAAATACTCAAAAATTATCCATGAACGACATCCTAAAGTTTTTTGATGGAGTTCTGGTTCACCCTGAATATGTTGGAGTAATAAATGGTACTGACTTTAGTCTCAATAGAATTATTGTTGTTGTGGTCTTCAGTCCTGAGACTGGTTTGATGCAGCTCTCCATGCTACTCTATCCTGTGCAAGCTTCTTCATCTCCCAGTACCTACTGCAACCTACATCCTTCTGAATCTGTTTAGTGTATTCATCTCTTGGTTTCCCTCTACGATTTTTACCCTCCACGCTGCCCTCCAATACTAAATTGGTGATCCCTTGATGCCTCAGAACATGTCCTACCAACCGATCCCTTCTTCTGGTCAAGTTGTGCCACAAACTTCTCTTCTCCCCAATCCTATTCAATACTTCCCCATTAGTTATGTGACCTTCCCATTTAATCTTCAGCATTCTTCTGTAGCACCACATTTCGAAAGCTTCTATTCTCTTCTTGCCCAAACTATTTATCGTCCATGTTTCGAAAGCTTCTATTCTCTTCTTGCCCAAACTATTTATCGTCCATGTTTCACTTCCATACATGGCTACACTCCATACAAATACTTTCAGAAATGACTTCCTGACACTTAAATCTAAACTCGATGTTAACAAATTTCTCTTCTTCAGAAACGCTTTCCTTGCCATTGCCAGTCTACATTTTATATCCTCTCTACTTCGACCATCATCAGTTACTTTGCACCCTACATAGCAAAACACCTTTCTACTTTAAGTGTCTCATTTCCTAATCTAGTTCCCTCAACATCACCCGACTTAATTCGACTACATTCCATTATCCTCGTTTTGCTTTTGTTGATGTTCATCTTATATCCTCCTTTCAAGGCGCTATCCATTCCATTCAACTGCTCTTCCAAGTCATCGGCGAACCTCAAAGTTTTTATTTCTTCTCCATGGATTTTAATACCTACTCCGAATTTTTCTTTTGTTTCCTTTACTGCTTGCTCAATATACAGATTGAATAACATCGGGGAGAGGCTACAACCCTGTCTTACTCCCTTCCCAACAACTGCTTTCCTTTCGTGTCCCTCGACTCTTATAACTGCATTCTGGTTTCTGTACAAATTGTAAGTAGCCTTTCGCTCCCTGTATTTTACCCCTGCCACCTTTAGGATTTGAAAGAGAGCATTCCAGTCAACATTGTCAAAAGCTTTCTCTAAGTCTACAAATGCTAGAAACGTAGGTTTGCCTTTCCTTAATCTTTCTTCTAAGATAAGTCGTAATGTCAGTATTGCCTCACGTGTTCCAGTATTTCTACGGAATCCAAACTGATCTTCCCCGAGGTCGGCTTCTACTAGTTTTTCCATTCGTCTGTAAAGAATTCGTGTTAGTATTTTGCAGCTGTGGCTTATTAGACTGATAGTTCGGTAATTTTCACATCTGTCAACACCTGCTTTCTTTGGGACTGGAATTATTATATTCTTCTTGAAGTCTGAGGGTATTTCGCCTGTTTCATACATCTTGCTCACCAGATGGTAGAGTTTTGTCAGGACTGGCTCTCCCAAGGCCGTCAGTAGTTCCAATGGAATGTTGTCTACTCCGGGGGTCTTGTTTCGACTCAGGTCTTTCAGTGCTCTGTCAAACTCTTCACGCAGTATCGTATCTCCCATTTCGTCTTCGTCTACTTCCGCTACCATTGCCCTCAAGTACATCGCCCTTGTATAGACCCTCTATATACTGCTTCCATCTTTCTGCTTTCCCTTCTTTGCTTAGAACTGGGTTTCCATCTGAGCTCTTGATGTTCATACAAGTGGTTCTCTTATCTCCAAAGGTCTCTTTAATTTTCCTGTAGGCAGTATCTATCTTACCCCTAGTGAGATAAGCCTCTACATCCTTACATTTGTCCTCTAGCCATCCCTGCTTAGCCATTTTGCACTTACTGTCGATCTCATTTTTGAGACGATTGTATTCCTTTTTGCCTGCTTCATTTACTGCATTTTTGTATTTTCACCTTTCATCAATTAAATTCAGTATCTCTTCTGTTACCCAGGGATTTCTATTAGCCATCGTCTTTTTGCCTACTTGATCCTCTGCTGCCTTCACTATTTTATCCCTCAAAGCTACCCATTCTTCTTCTACTGTATTTCTTTCCCCCATTCCTGTCAATTGTTCCCTTATGCTCTTCCTGAAACTCTGTACAACCTCTGGTTCTTTCAGTTTATCCAGGTCCCATCTCCTTCAGTTCCCACCTTTTTGCAGTTTCTTCAGTTTTAATCCACAGCTCATAACCAACAGATTGTGGTCAGAGTCCACATCTGCCCCTGGAAATGGCTTACAATTTAAAACCTGGTTCCTAAATCTCTGTCTTACCATTATATAATCTATCTGATACCTTTTAGTATCTCCAGGGTTCTTCCATGTATACAACCTTCTTTCATGATTCTTAAACCAAGTGTTAGCTATGATTAAGTTGTGCTCTGTGCAAAATTCTACCAGGCGGCTTCCTCTTTCAATTCTTAGCCCCAATCCATATTCACCTATTACGTTTCCTTCTCTCCCTTTTCCTACTACCGAATTCCAGTCACCCATGACTATTAAATTTTCGTCACCCTTCACTATCTGAATAATTTCTTTTATTTCATCATACATTTCTTCAATTTCTTCGTCATCTGCAGAGCTAGTTGGCATATAAACTTGTACTACTGTAGTAGGTGTGGGCTTCATATCTATCTTGGCCACAATATTGCGTTCACTCTGCTGTTTGTAGTAGCTTACCCGCATTCCTATTTTCCTATTCATTATTAAACCTACTCCTGTATTACCCCTAATTGATTTTGTGTTTATAACCCTGTAGTCACCTGACCAGAAGTCTGCCACCGAACTTCACTAATTCCCACTATATCTAACTTTAACCTATCCATTTCCCTTTTTAAATTTTCTAACATACCTGCCCGATTAAGTGATCTGACATTCCACGCTCCGATCCGTAGAACGCCAGTTTTCTTTCTCCTGATAACGACATCCTCTTGAGTAGTCCCCGCCCGGAGATCCGAGTGGGGGACTATTTTACCTCCGGAATATTTTACCCAAGAGGACGCCATCATCATTTAATCATACAGTAAAGCTGCATGCCCTCGGGAAAAATTACGGCCGTAGTTTGCCCTTGCTTTCAGCCGTTCGCAGTACCAGCACAGCAAGGCCGTTTTGGTTATTGTTACAAGGCCAGATAAGTCAATAATCCAGACTGTTGCTCTTGCAACTACTGAAAAGGCTGCTGCCCCTCTTCAAGAACCACACGTTTGTCTGGCCTCTCAACAGATACCCCTCCGTTGTGGTTGCACCTACGGTACGGCTATCTGTATCGCTGAGGCACGCAAGCCTTCCCACCAACGGCAAGCTCCATGGTTCATGGGGGGAGAAATAGAATTATACTAAAAGTAAACAAAGGAATATTATTTTTTGTGACTATCGGAACTGCTACCCTAACTGCGACTCTTCCTCATTTCTGCAGGTAAACGATAGCTTACCTGGAGATCTTCCCGTCCGCTTCTCGTGGCATCATCAGAGATCGGAGATTCTACAGCAAGTGTTTCAGCCAGAAAACGTTTTGCAGGTGGGACTGGCGGAAAGTCACAAGCACGCACCGGAAAGGCAGGAAGTCGGTTTGATAATGAGAAACAATCTTTATAGAATAGGACAACACAGATTTTCCGTAATGTGAGTATCTCCCATGAAAATACGGATTCGTAATAGAAAATTACCAAAGATGAGTAGAACATTCGTGCAGCCCTAGGGAGCTTTAAACAGTAAAAAGTTGGGAAATCCTGAGAGGCAGATATGAGATGTTACTGATCATGAGAGAAACGAGATTTGATTGGAAGGGTGTCATGTGCGGCAATTCTTAGCCAATCATGACCGTCTTGTGGTGTGCAGTTGTCCAGCAGGGGAAGCTGTGTGCACCCGCAACTTCGAAATCGTGGCGGTCGCTTGCGTCATATAGTGATGCAACCGGGATCTAACCAATAATCACAACTCACTCCGCAGTACTGGACGCCACTAAATGCTTTAGTACATTGGACCCGCATTTGGGAGGACGACGGGTAGTACCAGCGTCTGGCCATCCTGATTCAGGTTTCCCGTGATTTCCCTAAATTGCTTCACGCAAATCCCGGGATGATTCCTTTGAAGGGGCACGGCCGACTTCCTTCCTCCACTTTCCCTAATCCTAAGGGGCCGACTACCTCGCTATTTGTTCCCTTCCCTCATATCAAGCAACCAGCCAACCAACGACTAAATGCTAAGCGAACATGGTTGTATACTTCTGCCCCAATTCTGAAACCCATTTTCCATCGATTAGACCCTGCATCAGAACGGGGCTGAGAACGTATCTCAGTTAGACTCATTGCCTCGGTGGTGTGTCTTTAGCGTTAAATAAGTAGTTTCGGCACCCAGCCTTAGAGGGGAGGTTGCGGTGGCCACTTCCGCTGCTTTAACGACTTTCTGGTGACAATCGACTACTTGAAGATCATGTGCGTTTCGTCCTTCTTGAAAATCAGCAACCAACCACGCCACGAGTGTGTCTATAACGTCAATGATCTATAGATTGTGTCGAGTGCGGAGTTCTAAAGTTCCGCGTATGCTACACACCGAGCATGCGCAGAAGCAGGCGATTGTGGAGGCGTTTGCTAACATCGGAACTCAAACTATTCTGGCCGACCTCACTCCTGTTATAAAAATGGTTCAAATGGCTCTGAGCACTATGGGACTTAACATCTATGGTCATCAGTCCCTACAACTTAGAACTACTTAAACCTAACCAACCTAAGGACATCACACAACACCCAGTCATCACGAGGCAGAGAAAATCCCTGACCCCGCCGGGAATCGAACCCGGGAACCCGGGCGCGGGACTCCTGTTATACAAATGGATTTTATCCTCTGAAGTCTTCTTACTGTTTCTTGTGTTGTTTGCTTTATTTTGGTGATACACTGAAATGTTGCATGAGATTCTAGTATTTTTTCTAATACCTTTCTCCTACAACTGAGACGAAATACCTGAAAGTAGAAATATATAGGGTGTCCCACTCAAACCTCCCTGATTTCAAGGACGCGGGAGAGACAAAACACAGTAGATACGACAGTGAAAAATGCACCACATTGTAGTGCATCTCAAAGAATTTATATTCCCGCGTTAGAAGTGCGAAGTATCGTCGCCAGACTGCAGTATGGTCGCATGAAGTGAAAATGGCGACTCTACAGCAGCGCACGCAAGCTGTAGTGTGGTTTGCAGAAACAACATTACCGATCACTTTGCAAAGAAATTATAGTCGTGTGTGTGAATGTGATCCACCTGATGTGGAAACAATTAAGGAATTTTATAGGAAGTTTCTGGCAACACATTTTCTGGCGATGCACATTACGGAGTTTCAGAAGAGACAGTGGATGACATAAGACAAACGTTTCTCAGAAGCCCAAGTATGTCAATTCGTCAAGCATCTAGGCACCATGATGTACCTTGATCAACATTGCATCGTGAGTTCACCACTGTTTTCCTTTGTGTGCTTACAAAGTGCAAATTCTGCAACATCTGACGCCAAACGACAAACTACGCCAACAGCAATTTGCTGCAGATATGCTGCAGCCTATTGATATGAATGCCAGCTTCCTGGATAGATGTTTATTCTCAGATGAGGCAACCTTTCATCTATCAGGAAGGGTTACTAGGCATAATGTTTGGATCTGGGGTTCGCAAAATCCTCACGTTGTCATTGAACATGTTTGTGATAGCCCTAAACTAAACGTCTGGTGTGGGCAATGCACGACAGGATTGTTGGACCGTTCTTCTTTGCGTAACAAACAGTAAATGGGTCAGTGTATCTGGACATGTTGGAGCAGTTTGTGTACCCTTATATACAAGACTTGGACGCCAACATCATTTTTCAACAAGATGGAGCTCCGCCACTTTGGTCAGCTGCTGTTAGCAAGTTCCCGGATAGGAAATTTCGCAATCGTTGGATGGGACACGGAGGACCCACTGCCTGGCCACCGCGTTCACCCGACATTACGCCGCTTGATTTCCTCATGTGGGGATTCGTGAAGGACCGCATACATGCGACCAAACTGGACGATATTTCTACGTTGCTACGTCGTATCACTAATGTGATTGCAACAATAACAGAGGTAATGTTACAAAGAACTTGGCAAGACACTGAAAATAGACTCGATAGTCTTCATGTTACAAATGGTTCACATGTAGAGGTGTATTGATGGCTAATAAATAAATTCTTTGAGATGCTCTACAATGTGGTGCAATTTTCATTGTCGTATCTACTGTGCTTTTTTTCTGGGTCTTTGAAATCAGGGAGGTTTTAGTGGGATCCCCTGTATTTTTTGTTCTACAAAGAAAAACACTATACTACGCATAAATAAGAACGTGTATAGACAAACGTATTTCAATGACAATTATTCCAATAGTGCAACAGTTATTTGATGAGAAAAATAATTATCTGTTCTTTGGCACATAGGAAGAAATCAGGAAGCAAAATAGAAAGTAAAAATGTATCGTTTATTGCGTTCTAAATATTATTAGATGTGTTTCTAAGTATATATTTTCTTGGCGAAATTAAAGTACATGTTTCGAAACGTCTGGACGACACTTTTCCTATTCTGTCAGTTTTCGGGAGTGTATAGGATTTACACACGACCTTTCTCAAGAACATCCACTGTGAATTTTTCTTTAGTCAGTAATAAATACTACAATCACTGTTTGTTCCTAGATTTTGTTACTATATTTCTATTTTTTTTTGTAAAAAGTGTAGTCCCTCACTATATCACTTTCACCATTGAGGTACCAAACTGCACAACACACAGCTCTCACAACACATGCAGTTTTAGCTCTGAACGAAAATGACCATTCGAGACAGTCGAGACTCAGTACAAGAATGATTCACCAGGACTGCTGCAGTAGTTTCACATGCCTTTGGTAGTCACCCGAGACAAGGAAGTAGATAGTGGAATAGGGGTTTTATACGTGATGAGGTGACAGATGTTCCCTGGCTCTTAGGTTGGCCATTCCATAATGACGCCATCTGGACACACCATGGTAGATATCTGCCCCTGCGAAAGTGTCGTCAGATAGCCAGGGAAATGGCTCTTTTCTACAACAATCCAATTATACTGCGGGACTGTGAACAATATGCTTGGTGAGTATTAAAATTATTTTCACTCTACCATGCAATGTTACTGTATGTCAGCAACACATTATCTGGTTCAGAATGATAACCAAAATTTATATTTTTATGCTTACTTACTTACTAAACACGCAGACATTCGATCAGCGATTGCAGTCATCGGATTAGTAATGTCCCTTTCTGTATGAATCTGTGACTGGATTTTATGCTAATTGCATAATTCGGTACACTGGAAGCATGAAAAGCCTGATATGTACACTAATAAATATAAGCCGCATGTAATTTCGTATGCAGATTAGCCGAATGGTCAACTTCTATTCATGGGGAAATTTCTAGAAAAGTATAGCTCATCTGTAAATGAGACAGCGTAAACAACAGTTGAGTGATTCATTCTTGTACACTGCTAGAGTGTTTGTGATCAACACCATGTCAGCTTAAAGGAAAACATCGAAGAAACTCAGAGGCCTGTTGACAGATTTGTTACAGTAAGTTCCATCAACACGGGAGTCTTACGGAAATGCTCCGTGCACTTATATGAGGAGACCTTCAGGGAATTTGACGTTCTATTCGTTGAGAAAGTTCAGTGACTCAGCAGTTGCGATGGTTCAAATGTTCAAATGTGTGTGACTTCATCAGGGACCAAACTGCTTAGGTCATCGGTGCCTAGACTTACACACTATTTAAACTACCTTATACTAAGAACAACACACACACCCATGCCCGAGGGAGGACTCGAACCTCCGGCGGGAGGGGCCACGCAATCCGTGACATGGTTTGCGACAGTCTGCGGATATACCCTACTGCCATCAACACACAGCTTCCGTAGGGACCTTAAGGGCAAGAGAAATCAGGGCTCGAGCGGAAGTATAAAGACATGAAGACGTAAATACTCTTTTCCTCTTGTCTATTTGCGAGTGGAACACGAACTGGAGTGACTAGAGTGATTTAGAGTACCCTCCGCCAGGCACCGTGTGGTGGCTTTCGGAGTTGGTATGTAGATGTAAACGTAAGTGTAAATGCGTTCGATATCAGCGACAGCATCGTCCAGTAAGATAACTGTCAGCGACATAAGGCAAGAGTCATGCTACAGTGGTGTGAAGTGCGTCATAGTGGACTCATGTTGACGTCTTGGCCAACAATGTTGACTTATCTGAGCCCAGTGGAACACATGTGGGATGCTATCAGGCTATACCTCAGCTCCCACAAGTCACCTGTCGTATAAACGAGTGTCCTGTGTGCAGATATCTGCGCAACGTGCTGCTGAAAACCTACGAATGACTTCTGGAATCAATCCCACGCAGAATCGCTGCTATATTGCACTCCAAGGGTAGGTAAAAATGCTGTTAAACAGGTGCTTATCCTGTTTTGGTTAATCAAAGTAAGTTCACTAGTATTCGTCCTGTAGGCAGCAAAATGTTTCGGGCAACCTCAACTGCTATTTACCTCTGAGTGAAACCGATTCCCGAACTCGTGATACATGACAGACCAGGCACACAAACGCCAACCATCTCACTACAAAAATACTCTGACACCAACCTGTACTTGCCAATGACAGGCAACAAACCCTAACCTTCTGCTAGTAGAAAATGACCGAAGCTAGTCACTTTTTTCACATTTCGTGAGGAAGACGCCAAGCCATATGATAGCAGAGACCAAAATTAAAAAAAAAAAAAAAAATACATTCTCACTTCGAAGAGCATGCCAAGTAGCATCTAACGCTGTACAGGATTGCCAATGGTGCAGTCACTGTTACAGAAATACAATAAATGATTTCAATCAGACTGCGCAACTCAGGTGTCAACGTACAGCTGAAAGAACCAAGAGTAAGGAATAAACTTCCAAGGGCTGAATCTTCAGACGTTTCCCGCGCGTGGAAAACGTAAAAATCCCATTAGAAACTGCGCGTAACTGTGGAAACTTTGCAAAACGGTCCAAAACCAGTTTCCCGAGTCGTAGTCCCTAAACCCATCGGGAACGTATACGCTCATTGGTGCAAAATATGAGACCGTCAATTATTAATAACTAATTATACAAGCGCTTCGCACATAACGCAAACACGACACGTATCCACAATCACTAACCACGTGTCGTTGCTAAACCACTTAGGAGTACAAGTGAGCCAACTCATTTCAGAATACGTGATATATGATTGACTAGGAATACAAACAAACACCTAAGCCACCGTGAAACCACGCAGACACCTCGCCAGTCGTCACAATAAACAAATTCTTACTACAGCTCGCAGAAGGTAAGAATTCCATCGGCTGCTTTCCGTATTCGACAAAGAAGTACCCACGAAGTGAGTGGAATACATGACGCACTTCAACTGCTTAAAAGAACACTAAAAATTATACAGCTCCCCTCTCTTTTTTCCATGATGGTGCGATGGAAAGCCTGTCACAACGTATAGCTCAGGGGTGGCCAACCGCATGCTGCCCAAGGCAAGTATCGATGCGGCCCAAGAAGTGAGTATCTGTCACACAATAAGAAGTCAAGAAAACGTCCGTTAGATTCCTTTTATGTACAGTTATGATAAATTAAATATTTCCAATTTCTAGCTCTGGCATGCGATGCAACTCTCTCATTGGTCCTTCCTTCTGCTCAGCGGTTATTGTTAGTGTTAAGTATATTACTTGCGGACCGAACATACCCGTCTTCTTCTACAGTAGCCCAGGTGAGCTAAAAGTTTGGACATGCCTGATCTAGATACTGCCTGAGCACGATTGTTGCGCTTTACCTATCGTGGCCGTCATCAGAAACACCTGGGACGGCCGGATTGGCTAAGCGGTTCTAGGCGCTACAGTCGCAGGTTCGAGTCCTACCTCGGGCACGGATGTGTGTGATGTCCTTAGGTTAGTTAGGTTTAAGTAGTTCTAAGTTCTAGGGGGCTGATGACCTCAGCCGTTAAGTCTCATAGTGCTCAGAGCCATTTGAACCAGAAACACCTGGTGATGATACAGGAAAAAAGTATAGTGGCGACTAAGGTAAGTGAACCGCACTATGATGATTTCAAGGCAGCTCCGCATATACCATCAAGTGGTTCAGCGTGTTCTCGTGAAATATTACGATAAAAGCTCACCGAAAGCGAGCTCACTCCCAGGTGCAGTAATATTATGGTCGAATAATACATGATTTTACACCTCGGTGATACGAGGAGAGCCTATCACCACAACCACTAGAGGCGACTCATACTGCCAGCTGGTTCCGCACTGCCGCATGTCACGAGAGACAGGCCCTTCTCTCCTGTTGCTGCAAACACCATGTCACGAAAACAGCCGCCAGAGATCGTAGCTTTGAGAGAGAGCGAGGCGGGTGGTAGTTGCCGGGATTTCAAAATCAGCGGAAGGGAAGACCGCATGGTACAATTCCGTCCCTCCCCCCCCCCCCTCTTGTCCCCCCCCCCCCATTTCCCAATCCATGGACACCACTGAAAGGTAGGTAGTCCAGAATTAAGATTAAAACGGCGGTCTACTTACAACAGTGCTATCGCTGCCAAAAGTGAGCTTACACATTGCGACCTCCAGTAATCGGAGTTTTTCAGTTATGACACCATCGCTGCTGCCGCCTCTGGTTATGCAGCTCCAACGTCAGTTCATCTATTTCATTTCAGCACTTGAGCGTTACAGGTCGGGGATATCAGCTGATACAACAAGATCAACTTTAGAATGAATTTCTACACAATTAATCAGCTACCCCAGACCGCGATTACCCATTATTACAGAAGAGTACGTATTATGTGGACACCATCTTCCTTAGTTGAGAAGAATACGTCTTATGTGGACACTATCTTCCTTAGTTGAGACGTTTATAACCATGGCTGAAAATAATACACTCCTGGAAATGGAAAAAAGAACACATTGACACCGGTGTGTCAGACCCACCATACTTGCTCCGGACACTGCGAGAGGGCTGTACAAGCAATGATCACACGCACGGCACAGCGGACACACCAGGAACCGCGGTGTTGGCCGTCGAATGGCGCTAGCTGCGCAGAATTTGTGCACCGCCGCCGTCAGTGTCAGCCAGTTTGCCGTGGCATGCGGAGCTCCATCGCAGTCTTTAACACTGGTAGCATGCCGCGACAGCGTGGACGTGAACCGTATGTGCAGTTGACGGACTTTGAGCGAGGGCGTATAGTGGGCATGCGGGAGGCCGGGTGGACGTACCGCCGAATTGCTCAACACGTGGGGCGTGAGGTCTCCACAGTACATCGATGTTGTCGCCAGTGGTCGGCGGGAGGTGCACGTGCCCGTCGACCTGGGACCGGACCGCAGCGACGCACGGATGCACGCCAAGACCGTAGGATCCTACGCAGTGCCGTAGGGGACCGCACCGCCACTTCCCAGCAAATTAGGGACACTGTTGCTCCTGGGGTATCGGCGAGGACCATTCGCAACCGTCTCCATGAAGCTGGGCTACGGTCCCGCACACCGTTAGGCCGTCTTCCGCTCACGCCCCAACATCGTGCAGCCCGCCTCCAGTGGTGTCGCGACAGGCGTGAATGGAGGGACGAATGGAGGCGTGTCGTCTTCAGCGATGAGAGTTGCTTCTGCCTTGGTGCCATTGATGGTCGTATGCGTGTTTGGCGCCGTGCAGGTGAGCGCCACAATCAGGACTGCATACGACCGAGGCACACAGGGCCAACACCCGGCATCATGGTGTGGGGAGCGATCTCCTACACTGGCCGTACACCACTGGTGATCGTCGAGGGGACACTGAATAGTGCACGGTACATCCAAACCGTCATCGAACCCATCGTTCTACCATTCCTAGACCGGCAAGGGAACTTGCTGTTCCAACAGGACAATGCACGTCCGCATGTATCCCGTGCCACCCAACGTGCTCTAGAAGGTGTAAGTCAACTACCCTGGCCAGCAAGATCTCCGGATCTGTCCCCCATTGAGCATGTTTGGGACTGGATGAAGCGTCGTCTCACGCGGTCTGCACGTCCAGCATGAACGCTGGTCCAACTGAGGCGCCAGGTGGAAATGGCATGGCAAGCCGTTCCACAGGACTACATCCAGCATCTCTACGATCGTCTCCATGGGAGAATAGCAGCCTGCATTGCTGCGAAAGGTGGATATACACTGTACTAGTGCCGACATTGTGCATGCTCTGTTGCCTGTGTCTATGTGCCTGTGGTTCTGTCAGTGTGATCATGTGATGTATCTGACCCCAGGAATGTGTCAATAAAGTTTCCCCTTCCTGGGACAATGAATTCACGGTGTTCTTATTTCAATTTCCAGGAGTGTATATATGTCACGATTGTATCACAACGATCAGTTGTGACTTATTACAGCCAGACTTGCGAGAATTACTATCTTCAAGCCAATGCATGAGTTGCGGATGAGGAATTTTGCTTATAAGCCAAACTAGGATATCGAATGAGAATGTGTTGAAGTTTACAAACGATTAAAAACCATTTCATAGAGCAAGGAGACTAACTGTTAAGTCTCTAGACTTATATTTGAGAGCAATCTGCAAGCCCATCTCACCTGTCTGTGGTTTCGTTAAGGGGAATTGGACGTCAAAGGGCCAACTTGGAGAAGTAGAAGCACCACAAGACATTTTAATTTCCTATTTCTATACTTTTACAAATAAATTCATAAAACCCTGCAGCGTGAGCAGGAAGGATTCTTGATTTACACTCATAGCGGTGGAAGTTCAGAAACATAAGAAAATAATTTTTTTTTACATGTGATATTTCATCATCTTTTGATTTACTATTGGCTGCATTTGTTGCTATAGCTGCATTTTTCTTCATAAGTGACAGATATACTTCGATGAATTTTCCACAGCATACAAACCATACTTATTGCTCTATGAAACTCTAGAATTCTCCAAATCTATTAAAAACTGTGGTAAAAATTGAGATGGTTAAAAAAATTTTGTGTTTTTGTAAATATGAAGTTTAAAATATAACAGCTCATTCATTTTTCATAAATTAAATAAATTTGTAAATAATAGATTTCAGCTATCAGTCGTCCTTTGGAATTTTTATTGGCAGGTCTACATTTCAGCTAGAAACTAGCCATTCTCGATGCATTATCATTTTTGGTCAATGCATGTAATTCCTGTTGGTCGGGCTTTCTTCACAGTTCATTGAATAAATGGAGGGTAACCTGAATTAAATAAATCTAGACTTTCGTACACCTGTAAGTGTGATTTGTATGCTGTGCAAGATTCATCGAGGCAACTCTCTTACTTATGAAGAAAAGTGTCCCTATGGCAACGAATACAGCCAATAGTAAGTGAAAAAAATGACGAAATTTCATACGTGAAAAAAGTTATTTTGTTATGTTTTTGAACTTCCACTGCTATGAGCGTGAATCCTGACTCCTTCCTGTTAATGCTGACAACGTTTCATGAATTTATTTGTTAAAGTGTAGACAGTGGAAATTGAAATGTGCTAAGGTGCCTCTCCTGCTCCAAGTCGGTCCGTTTGACGTCCTACCCACCTTAAATCACTTCAGGAGATATCTGGGGACGTTGCGATGAGTAGGCTACTGTCACGTTCTTTCCCAGTCTATGGCCATTCTGACCTGCTGCTTCATGTCTATTGCTGTCGAAACCGTCTGTCCTAGTCGAGTTTAGAATTTTATTCCTGAGTTATCCTGTGTGATCTCGTGTTCCTCAAGAAGGTATGGTCGGGAACGGAGGCCCTGTGGGCCACCCCTGTCTCCTCGTCC
Organism: Schistocerca americana; assembly: GCF_021461395.2. Taxonomy (NCBI): domain Eukaryota; kingdom Metazoa; phylum Arthropoda; class Insecta; order Orthoptera; family Acrididae; genus Schistocerca; species Schistocerca americana. The sequence goes on along the minus strand of NC_060119.1, from coordinate 327,191,120 downwards.
CTGCCACGCTGGGTGCTGCTTCATTATCAGGGCTGCCACCATCCCGGCCCTGTCCGGGGAAGACCCTGACGCAGGGCGCGACGCCAGTCGGCCCTGCCCGCGCTAACGAGCCGAGCCGCGCAGCGCAGCGCCGCGTAGGACCGCGCAGGCGCGTCAGGAAATGAGTAAGCAGCAGCGGCCACACCCAAACGGCAATATTTCACCCCTAATAGCCGTAGCCCTCGTCCACTGACAACCCCTAACGCACCGGAGTTCACCCTTGCTGCGCGCATCCAGTGGCGCTGCCCCCCGCTGACGTTGCCCGGCAGTCGATATCGGGAAATGCGGCGCGGGGCGGCGTGGCGTGGCGGCTGTCGGCCATTAGGGGAGCTGACGCACCTGCAGCTGCCTGTGGCAGACCCAGGCCTGGGGGTAGCCGCCTCCTCCGCCCCCGCACCGGTGCGCACTTCCCCCATCCAGTAGACGCGACTGACATCCTTCCTCCCACATTTGCCTACGCAGCTGGTTGTCATTGAAACTGTCAAGGAGGTGCCCCTCAAAACCCGATCCGGTACCACGGTTGGGCGCAATGGGTCACAGTCTGAGAGTATCAAAGCGCTGTATCATGTCCCAGACTTGTCACCAGGTGAGAAATTTTACTACTTGACGGGGAAACTACACGGGTCCCTTCGCAACAGCGCTACACATGTTGATACTTCGTTAGCTCTGAAAGTCTCGCCTTTTATATTGTCTAAATACTATGCGTTTTGAACAGATTCTTCGTATTTTCCTACACAAATGAAGGTAGAAACTTCGGGCACATTTTAACGTACGCGTGTAGCTACAAGTCTGTTTTTAAAAGAACCATCCTAGTAAACAAGAGTATGTCTCTTACATGAACGTAAATACAATTTTGTGGTACTTTTTACAGTTTAGGATTAGGATCCTCAGTTTGCTTTCCACGAGTTTTCAACATTTACTCCACCGAAAGCGCGACCAGCGTTTGGCGATAAACTTGTCCCATACAACTGTGTACTGCACTCCAAGTTGTTGAAAGTGGCGGCACACAGACAGAGTTTTTCAAAAACCCTCACTAGTGATACAGAGTTATAACAAAAATATGTAAACATCACGAGAAATACAGTGTTGAACATCAATACAGATGCTACCCAAGGTGACAGGTAATGCTGTGCAGTGTCCTCTATACGTTGCAAGTCTGACTCGTGATCAGCATTACGTCGTAACGAAGTGAATTCGAACGTGGACGGTTTGTTGGTGCTTCCGTAACCAAGAGACCCGAAGTGTTTGGTGTTACAAGAGGCACCGCATGGAACATTCACAGTGAGATGCTGGAAGTCACGGGACACCCCCAAATATCGTGTGGGACCACTTTCAGCCAGGCTCAGTGCAGCAGCTCGACGTGGCATGGACTCAACAAGTAGTTCGATTTACCCTGCAGAAATTTGGAGCCATGTGGCCTCTATAGCCGTCCATAATTGCGGAGGTGTTGACAGATCAGGATTTTGTGCATTAACTGACCTCTTGGTTCTGTCCCATATACGTTCGATGGGATTCATGTCGGGTGATCTGGGTGACCAAATCATTCAGTCGAATTTTCAAAAATGTTCTTCAAATCAATCTGGAACAACTGTTGCTCGAAGACATGGCGCATTGTCTTCCATAAGATTTCCGTTGCTGTTTGGGATCATGAAGTACATGAATGGCTACAAATGGTCTCCAAGTAGGCGAGCATAGCCATTTACAGTCAATGATCAGTTCAGTTGGACCAGAGGACCCAGTCAGTACCATGCAAACACAGCCCATGCCGATATGAAGCCACCATCAGCTCGCACAGTGCTTTGTTGACTGCTTGGGTCCTTAGCTTCATGGGGTCTGCACCACACTCTAACGCTATCATCAGCTCTTACGAACTGAAACTAGGATTCATCTGACCAGGTCACGATTTTCCAGTCATATAGGGCCCAACCAATATGGTCAAAAGAGCAGAAGAGACGTAGCAGGCGATGTTGTACTGTTAACAGAGGCAGTTGCGTTGATCATCTTCTGCCATAGCCCTTTAATGCCAAATGACGCAGCACTGTCCTAATGGATACGTCATCGCATGCCAAACCTTGATTTCATGCAGTGTTGCTTGTCTGTTAGCACTGACAACTCTATACAAGCGCTGCTGTTCTCGCTCGTTGAGTGAAGGTCGTCGGCCACTTCGTTCTCCGTGGTGAGAGGTAATGCCTGAAATCTGGTATTCCCGGCACACTCTTGATACTGTAGATCCCAGAATATTGAATTCTCTATTTCCGAAATATGATGTCCCATGCGTCTAACTACCATTCACCCTTCAACGTCTGTTAATTCCCGTTGTGTGGCCATAATAATGCTGGAAACTTTTTCATATGAATCACATTTATACCATATTTATGTGATACTACCGCAATCTGTATAAGTGTATTTCGCTATCCCATGACACCTCAGTGTATACCGCCTACAGGAAAAGCAGAAAAACATCACCCTCAAAGTCATAACGTGGGGGAACAATGTATTGAGTGATCGTGGCAGAGGCTTGTGACAAAAAATAATAGGACGACAGCTGCAAAAGTCACTACAGAACTAACTTCACAGTGGTGAACTGCCGGCCTCTGTTGCCGAGCGGTTCTAGGCGCTTTAGTCCGGAACCGTGCTGCTGCCACGGTCGCAGGCGCTAATCCTGCCTCGGGCATGGATGTGTGTGATGTCCTTAGGTTAGTTAGGTTTAAGTAGTTCTAAGTCTAGGGGACTGATGACCTCAGATGTTAAGTTCCATAGTGCTTAGAGCCATTAGAACAAGTCGTGAACCTCGTCAGTACCAAAAATAACAGGAAGGGAGCTCCAGAAGAAGGGAATTCCTGGCCGAACTGGTTTTCCAAAACAACTGTGATGCGAATGACGATGACAGGGAAACGTATTGCGGAAGCCATACAAGCTGGATTATGGAGCAATTGAAGAAAATCATGAATATTGTTTCACACTGTTACCAACATCCGGTCGAGTTTACATCTCAAGAATGAAACATAGCGGGCGTACGGTGGTAATTTTGGCAGCCGTATCGTGGCATTCCATTGGCCCCGTGCTTACTTTGCGAGATCGAATTACTGCCGAGAATTATGCGACCATTTTAGCTCATCAGATCCGTCCCATGGTACGATGTTTGTGCCCCAGTGACGGTGCTCTATTCCAAGAGGACAGGACCCTGTTTGCAAAGCTCGCATCGTCCAAGACTGACTTCTTTGAGCACGAGGAGGAATTTTAGCCTTTTGCATGGCCTCCACTGTCACTAGAGCTCAATATTATTGAACCTTTGTCGTCTACTCTGGAGAGAAGGGTATGTGATTGTCATCCACCTCTGCCATCGCTACCTGAACTTGCAAGTACGCTGCAGGAATGTGGAACATGGAAGGAAACTGGCTAGGGATGGAGAATAACAGATCTGTAAAGGCGACCCGAGCAGAAAGCAAGTGCGAACCCTTGTTCTGTACTACTCTAATGTCTTGGTTTCGCACCGTGTGGGAAGAAATTTTGGAGGCGTGGTGCGAGACGATTTTGCTGGTCGCTTCGCTCAGTTAGGTAATGATAATCCGTGAATTCCTGAAAGGAAGACGATTTCTTTGCGATGAGTTTACGGAAGTTTAGAACTCAAGCATTTGCTTCAGACTGCAGAGCCACTCGATAGGCCCCAATGTTTTTCTGGATTACTACGGTCGTAGGTTCGAATCGTGCCCCGGGCATGGATGTGTATGACATCCTTAGGTTAGTTAGGTTTAAGTAGTTCTAAGTTCTAGGGGACTGATGACCTCAGCAGTTAAGTCCCATAGTGCTCAGAGCCATTTTTTTCTGGCTTAAGGATCGTAAGATTACATTTGGGGAATTCAGGGCTCATGCAGAATCATGAAGGTAATAAGTATTGAATGATGTATTTACCACTTTAACAGGAAACTGAATGATTGTCAGTTTCATAAAACGCAGTAATCGCCTGTAAGAAACATATCAATCGTTAGAATTCGATGAACATACACAGTAGGATCAAAAGTATCTGGACACACGTTTGTGATACTAGATGTCACGCGCCAGTATAAAGGAGTCGGGGAGCATTGTGCTGTCAGTAGTCACCGGTCACAGAAGAATGGGTCGCCTGAGTGACAAGTTCATCCGACAACTTTGGAACCCTTCTAAACTTTTTCATGTCGATTGTTGACGATGTGGTTGTGGAGTGGAAATGCGAAGGAACAACTGCAGCCAAATCAAGACCAAGCAAACCTCGTGTAAAGCTGAGGGAGGAGTAACTCGTGAGCTCCAAGGTGCTACCAGCGGTCCAGCTAACACAATGCCTGTGAGTAACGAGTTAAAGAGACTAGGATACATTGCCAAGAAACTGTTATGGTGGTATGAAGAGTGGCGCCATTAGACACTGGATGACTGGAAACGAGTGATTTGGATCGACGAATCACGCTACAGCCCGTGGCAATCCGATGAAAGGCCGTTGTTTTGGGGAATGTCTGTAGAACGTTCTCTGCTATCATGCGTACTCCCAACAGTGAGCTTCTGAGGAGGTAGTGTTACGGTATGGGGTGTTTCTCTTTGCTGTTAAGGAAACGCTGAATGCAGAAAGATATGAACATATTTTACAACATTGTGTACTACTTACAGTAGAGGAACAGTTCAGAGACGATGACGTTATCGAAATGACATTATACCACGTCATAAAACAGTATTTGTGGGGCAACGGTTTGAGAACAGTAACAATTATGAAATGGACTGGGCTGTGCAAACTTTAGACAGAACCCAATCCATTGAAACGGTTTTGGGATCAGTTAGAACGTGGACTTCGTTACATACGACAATGTCCACAATCACTATCTTCTCTTGATTCTGCTCTTGAGGAAGAATGTGCGAGTGTTCCTCCACAATTCAGACACCTCAATGAAATCATCTCCAGCAGAGTGAGAGCCCACAAAGACGAAGAGGTACATACCCCATATTCATATCCATTGATAGGTCTCTGGATACTTTTGACCAGTTAGTGTACAAATTGTGTGCAGTGAATTGAAATTCGCGGCACGTCATTCTTCATGCCTCAGCCAGTCGGCCATGGCAGCGCTGCTTTTGGGCGGGTGCCTGGCTACAATATTGGCGGCGTTGGCAACACAGCTAGAGCCACTCAAGGCTGACTAGGGACTGCGCGAGACGTCCCCCAGAAGCCAGTGCCGTGAATGTGGTAGAGCGGTTGGGGAGTCCGCGGAATCATCGGCGGTCAACGAGGGTCGTTTCTGCGTTTACTCACGGCGGCGGAGGTTGATGGGAGCGGGCTGGGCGTGAAGGAGGGGACATGGGGCCGGGAGTAGTGGCGACGTCAAGAGAACCTTACGATGGTAGCTACGGCTCGAGCAGAACTAACACTGTTCTTTGGTTAAAGCCAAAATAATTTTTTTTAATAAAATCTTTTAATAATAAAATTCACAAGAGTGTAACATTAAATGATGACTAGTCTCAGCTGATTACAGAGCCATCTTCAGATGTGGAATAATGACCGGAAATTGCACTAAGGTAGAGTACTATAAATGATGAAGCAAACTGTAGTAATACAAGCAAGAAGTCAGTCACATACCGATTAGAAACATACGAGTAGTGTCTGATCGTAAAATGAGAGTAAGTCATAACCTTTGTGAGATGGGAATACACGCATTCTTACGAATGCCGAAGCGAAGTTAATCGGAGGTCAGGATCTGAGAGTCCGGAAGGCTTCATTCACTGTTTACAATTCGTAGACACTCTTGTTTACGTGCATCTGAACAATAATACATTTGATGACAATATGAATTCTGAAATATTCTGTAAATTTCTCTGTCGTACATAATTCGACGGTATGACTAGCACCAGAGCAGAAAGGCCACAAGAAGAGTCAATTTTAATCAGCAAGTCAGCAGATAAATCAACACAATAATTAACATAAAATCCTTTGAACTCATACCCTGTCTTGGTATCTACTGTGTAAAAAATTTACGCACAGCGGTTCCATCAAGGCTCGATATCAAACTGCAGTTAAAGGATCACAACAAATAATCTCAGAGTCCTTAAATTTATAGCTAGACTTGGCAACTATTGTACATAAATTTACTATAAGACCTTTCGCAAAGGCTCCAAGAAACACTTAATTACTGACAGAAGACAGTAACGGATCATAGATTACCTTTGTTGGCCCACCAAAATTGCGTGAGAACTTGTAAGGGGCGAGAAGGACTGCAAGAAAGCCAAATGAACTTATCTTAAATAGCGAACACCGCAAGCACCGCCCGACTGAGCAAAAGGGGGTGGGGGGGGGGGGGGGGTGAGGGAGACCGCGTAGTTCGGTTTCGAACGCCACATGCGTTTGGTTTCAAATCAGGTGAGCCGATAAACGGAGGCCCTCGACGACAGAGGAGACCAGCTCCCATCCACTGCTAATTCCAATAGATGCGAACCGTCTGCCAGACCGACTCGCAATCAACTAATGCAAGTTTAGTGACATATACCTCTAGCACAGAAAATTTTCATTAAAGACTCACTGAGATTAAAACCAGTACCCCAGTTCAGTACTACCGATCTCTTAACAATAATTAAGAAAATAATGCTACTGACTCTACCGAGCACCGAGCGAGGTGGCGCAGTGGTTAGACACTGGACTCGCATTCGGGAGGACGACGGTTCAATCCCGCGTCCGGCCATCCTGATTTAGGTTTTCCGTGATTTCCCTAAATCACTCCAGGCAAATGCCGGGATGGTTCCTCTGAAACGGCACGGCCGACTTCCTTCCCCATCCTTCCCTAATCCGATGAGACCGATGACCACGCTGTCTGGTCTCCTTCCCCAAACCAACCAACCAACCAACCAACTGTACCGAGCAGAGTGATGTAACTCGTCACAAGCCTTGGATGTAGCAGAATACTGAAGCTCCAAACTTGCCCATGATACACTGAAGCGCCAAAGAAACTGGTATAGGCATGCGTATTCATATACAGAGATATGTAAAGAGGTAAAATATCGCGCTGCTATAGGCAACGTCTATAGAAGACAACAAGTGTTTGGTGCAGTTGTTAGATCGGTTACTGCTGCTACAATGGCGGGTTATCAAGATTACAATGAGTTTGAACGTGGTGTTATAGTCGGCGCTCGAGCGATGGGACACAACGTCTGCGAGGTAGCGATGAAATTGAGATTTTCCCGTACGACCATCTCACACGTGTACCGAGAATATCAGCAATCCGGTAAAACATCAAATCTGCGACATCACTGCGGTCGGATAAAGATCCTAAAAGAAGGGACCAACGACGATTGAAGAGTATCATTCAACGTGACAGAACGGCAACCCTTCTGAAAATTGCTTCCGATTTCAATGCTAGGCCATCAGCAAATGTCAGCGTCCGAACCATTCAACGAAACATTATCGATATGGGCTTTCGGAGCCGAAGACCTACTCGTGTATCCTTGATGACTGCACAACACAAATCCTTACGACTTGCCACTTGCCACTGCCCAGACATGAACATTATTTATCATATCTGTGATTCCTTGCAATGCGCTGTTCAGAAGAAATCTCCACCGCCTCGTACTCTTATGGATTTATGGAGAATCTTGCAGGGTTCATTGTGTCAGTTTCCTCCAGACTACCTCAGACATTAGTCGAGTCCATGCCACGTCGTGTTGAAGCACTTCTGCGTGCTCGCGGGTGCCCTAAACGATATTAGGTAGGTGTACCAGTTTCTTTGGCTCTTCAGTGTAATACAATAAGAACGATAAATCATAATGATTTCAAATATGGAGTCAAGTAGAACCTTTCAGTATTATGAAATGCCAAAACCTCATTTCTTTCTTTTTCCAAAAAAGTACACTGATGCAGTAAATAACAATAAATAGCTACAACCTCCGTCCGGCAGTATCACGCATGAAATGAAGCATATTCGATATGGTCGGCCAAGCTGGTAAGGGATCCGGGCTCGCCAGTACACCTCGGTTCCATGGATACACAGTGAGTTCTGAAAGAAACGCTAAATACTACCTCAGGATTTTAGATATCACAAGGCACAATAAAACTGGCAGAAGTAAAGCTGTGAGGACGGGGCGTGAGTCGTGCTTGGGTAGCTCAGTTGGTAGAGCACTTGCCCGCGAAAGGCAAAGGTCCCGAGTTCGAGTCCCGGTCCGGCACACAGTTTTAATCTGCTAGGAAGTTTTAATAATTTCTGATACTGTGGGATACCCGAGATCAGCCTGGAAGCTATTACTCAACATGAAATAATAATAAAACCTAGGTGTCGGGCAATGATATGAGCAGCTCTTGTATATCACCAGTCTTTCTTCCCTAGGGAAAAAAGTAATTACAAAAGTTATCTGCCAGTAACAGACACCTGTATCAGCTTGAATTACAGGACTTTCAATCACGTAAGCTCTTTACACCAAACTCATTTCAGTTCTCATACGTTTCCCTTAATCTTGCCACAGGTAAAGCTTGAAGGGTCAACAATTCGTAGTTGGTTTCAGTACCACCTTCACAAAATATCAGATGACACAAATCTGAATCGTCTGGGGAAAGAAATTTAAGAAAGGGCACAATACAAACTTGGTACACGTCAGTCACCAAATAGGGCGCGAACACTGTCAGATAAAATGGTTCAAATGGCTGTGAGCATTATGGGACTTAACATCTGAGGTCATCAGTCCCCTAGACTTAGAACTACTTAAACCTAACTAACCTAAGGACATCACACACATCCAAGCCCGAAGTAGGATTAGAACTTGTGACCGTAGCAGCCGCGTGGTTCCGGACTGAAGCGCCTAGAACCGCTCGGCCACAGCGGCTGGCACTGTCAGATAAATGCTTTAGCATTCACAAGAATTAACTGTGTTTTTAAGGACTCCATTGCACCTATAAACTGACATGGGGACGAGGACGTGTGCACACAACCCAAAGGACAAACTTCACAAGTTCCCTTGCAGCACACTCCTGACAGCCTCAGCCAAATCATGTTAACAAACTGCATTCACTTACAGTATTTTGCACACAATGTCGTTGCATCAGCAAGTTTTTAAACAAAATATTCTGTTGTACAGGAATGCTTGTGGGTTTAGTAATATGTGGCCTATCCAGATTTGCAACCAGACTAATCAGCTGTGGGTGTTCGTGCAGGCACACGAAGAAAGGACGACGTGTCGACAGATCATGCATGAGTACACATAATACAATGAAAAAGAACATAAATAATAGGAAACAAAAAGTGAATAGTGCATAGAATAATATCTACCTAATATCTACATAATGTAATATAAAAATTTAGAAAATTTTTGGAAAAATATGTGCATATAAGGTGAACACATAAGAAATAATTTTGATCGTTGGTGTGAGATACAATTACATGAAATAAGTGAGGAAAGGAAGGATACAGAATAAATAACTAAACAGAAGACAACACACACTGGGCTGCAAAACAATGCGATGCCAACACCTCACAGGTAAGGAAGATTTCTATGCTCATGGGCAGCAAAATAGAAGAGGTGTAATGAGGGATTCAAACTTCCAGGTGAAACCTATTATTTGTACAGTCTTCTACGTTTGGATACTCTATGCAGTATTTCCATATTTCGTTTGATATCCCGAACGACGTGCTGCTCATCAGCCAAATCCTCTCCCAAATCTATCCTCTTCTGAAGTACGTACGCTCTTTATAACGAATTCGAAAGAATGACCTGCATGGCCATCATGAAAATGATCGCAGTGACTGCACTTCATCTAATAGATCCCAAATTTGCTGAACTTACCTTTCTTTGATCCAATCAGGCGTCGAAGACGTGGCTTCAATATGTTCGGTATTTGGAACACCAACCTAGTGCTTTATTTCCAAAAGTATTGTTTAATTCTGTCCAATATATGACCCTTATAAGACATAGCAACAAATCTGGTTTTAGTCTTATGGCAGCTACTGTACTATAAAGTACTATTCCTATTGTTTGTAACTTTATGTCTGCTAGGTTTACCACAAGTATTGGAAACGTCATTAGTCCTACAGACCTTAGCAATGATTGTTTTAAGAAAGCGATCTTTTTTCGATCTCAAATGTAGAAGTCTACGTGTTATCGGATAATGAGGAACTTCTTTACTGTTGTTGGTGACAAGACTGTGCACTAGTAATGGCATCAATACTGCTAGGTTTTCTGAAAACTCCAGATACATGTCTATTGTCTTTCCTAGTTGTAGACTAATCTACGATGCTAATGGTACAGTCATGGTAGAGTTTGAAAGGTGGCTACGCTGAGCCACAGCGCCAGAGAGTTTTGTTTCGCCGCCTCCACTGGCAGTGATTATTGAGAAGTAGCGGAGTGCAGTGCATACAGCAACAAAAAATAAAAATTATTTTCAAACTTAATAATTACGCCCCCATGCAAGTTCTAGGATGAACTTTATGCTAGAGTGCATGTAATTAACACAGCCTCATTACTAAGTATATCTCATTTGCTGTCTTTCAGTGATATTAGAATATCATAAATGTATAATTTATATTAAGCAGTTTTATTCTTCAAGTTCCTATAGTTATCAAAAAGATTTTTGTTATAAATTGTTAAGTAAATTTTTGACTCAAGTAAAAGCCAGGCACTTACCCATTTCTACTACATCTACTTGATAGTGTAATTTCTCACTGAATTCAAAGTGATTTTGGGCTAACGATAGGTCAAATAACTAATAGGTCTATAATTTCACCTAGGATAAGTCTCCTAGAAAACAGAATATTCTCTTTACTTACCTGTATGCCTTCTTTAACTGACTCAATCTTAAATAGATTTGCTACACCTAAAGATGCGAAGCAGGCATCATCTTGTATTTTTATGCAGTCAGAGTTCAAAACTGTTTCTAATACTGACTGAATATTTAAAGGTGTATGAATCTTTTAATTTGTTGTTCAAAACTTTGTTGAGTCCATAGTTTGGTGGAGTGACGTTGTTCACAGTTGGCCGTATTGATTTTTCCTTTTTGTATGGTTTAACTAGCGATCACAGGCGCCAAATACTTGGATACATCATTTTTACGAATTTATTCTCTCTTTCTGTGAAACTGAAAACCGCGCTGTCTCTCTTTCTTTATAGGTTCTTATGAAAAATGTATGTCGGGTCTTTTTCCATTTAGACGTTACCATTACGGCAAAGGAAGATTTCAGTTTCTTTATATCATCCTCACCATAAACAATCACGACTGGATTCCCTTCAGCCACCTTTTTAACAATAGCCTTCTCTTCTTTCTTCAATTTACACAAATGGTAGTGTATCAATCAGGTTTATATAATAAGTAATCACTAAATTGTCACCATCCGCCAGTAGTCGAATCTCTGAACAATATTAAAGTGTCGGATTGTCTAATTGCGTACTTGTTAAATAGATAATTTTTAAGTTGACAAGACCTGACAGCGAAAAACTTGGAAGGAGAAAGGACTCTGGACAGCTGAACACAGGTTCAGCTGTAACGATCTACCAACAAATGAAGGTAGCAGTTAGTACCACAAGACATGGTGCAGGGACTATGAATGAAGTATATAAGACAGGAATCCGAGGATACTGAATGTCAGATAATTGCTGCAGATATGGACCGGATGTAGACTGTTAGGAGGTTATTTTCCATACTTGAGCAGAGAACAGACTCCTTCCCTCCATTACCGGTTCCTATACGTCGCTTTCGTGTTCCCATATTTCTTGAAACACATTGGGAACCAAAATCTCAACCGGTCGTCTAGGCATTCTCCATCTATGGACAAAATTTCTTAAGCGAAACTGTGCTACTTTACAGTAGTTCTCGGACTTTCTCTGGTCACAAGGCTTCTCTAAGCATTCTTGTGACTTTTTCTTCGTATCTTATAGGCTCTATGCCTATGTAGGATGAACTAAGACACGCACATACTGCAGCCAGCAGCGCCTTGTACCCAAAATCTTCCGACTCGAAAATAATAGAAGTGGCGTTTCCAGCGCAAAATGCTTGTACTCGTAATTAAAATGATGGGAACTCAAGGAAAGACAGAAGAGCATAGAAGATCCATAACAATTTCCTCGTACTATCGTGTGGGAATTAGTAATCGAAAAGAGAATATTTAATACTGAAGAATAAGTGAAAGTTATAGCTGAATGAGAGAAGGGCTGATGTACTGAGGATGATGAAGGCCACAGGAACTGAAGCTAGAATTCTGGTTGGAGTTCGTGCAATACCTAAGGAATTCGAAAGTTAGTTGCGAACAAAACTTTTTTGACTTACACTATTTGTTGTTGAGATTTTCTTTTCTTTGTTTTACATCGCATCGAAGTTAAAAAAAAAGTCTATCCTCCTTTCGGTATGTGATGGTTGAGTACTTTGTGTATCAGGGTCACTTCTCTCCTTTCACGTTCAGCTGAGAACTGTAATCACCCTACTTTTACCTTCATTGTCTTTTCGTAAGATATGTAAGAGGGCGTAATATTCTGTTTGGGCCTTCTGAGAGAGTAAGCGCAAATAATTCTTTTTAAATTTGTTAATGGCTTTTGACTCTACCAGTAGATACAATATAAACTTCTCAGCATAATACGACAAATAAACTCGTTTCGAGAAATATTAGCACTCGCCAGCAACGTTTAAAGACACAACATACAAATACACTATATTGTGCTCACCGCCCGCATATAGCTGTAATGAATCGTCACACTCTTTCTCTTCACCATCCACTTTACTCGGTCCACATGACTCTGAATTTTACACCTTGTCTACTGACAGACAATCGCTGCGGACCACTAAAGTACACTCCAAGTGCTCTGCCTCTGCTGAAGTAACCAAACCCACTCGTCTGCTTTCTTCTTGGTGATGCCTTCCTCTCCCACCTTCCTCAGTGTAAGTCCGAGACGTCCAGCATGGCTGGCTCCAAGAGGGTTCGTGCGCTGCTCGGAAAGCTCTTTTGCAAGAACGGTGGTGGTTCGCCAGTAGCCCTGTAGAAGTTCCGGAGGCTCAAGGGTGTCAAAAATGTCATTTCTCCGATGTATCCTGTGCGAAACTTGAATATCTATTAAGTTTCCTCGCGTACGCTACATTTGCTTACACCTCGTGTTGGCTTCATCTCAGGTAGCTGTAAGCTGTAAATCACCGTCTCTGTTAACGGTGCTATTTCCATTTAAGTCGTTTTTTTTATTACAGTGTTGCAGAAGCTGGTTGTACGAGCCACCGAAGGGATGTCATCAAACTTAGATACTGTGACTCCATTTTCAGCTGTAGTACATTTATCATTGTGATGTGGGAAATTGGTTGAAAATGTTTATGAACTATTCCTTCCCCTCATTCTCCCCCCCCCCCCCCCCATCCACCCACCATCCTTGTCGTAAAGTAGCTTTCTGACATTGGGAGATAGAGATAAAAAATAGCGACATTTTACGCTAAACAATTGAAATGAAATGAGCGTACGGCATTGGGGCCGGGAGTCCCCCATTAGGGGGAGTTCGGCCGCCGAGGGCAAGCACTTATTGCATTCGACGCCACATTGGGCGACTTGCATGCTGGAGATGGGGATAAAATGACGATAAGGACAACACAACACCCAGTCCCTGAGCGTAGAAGATCACCTGCCCCAGCCGGGAATCGAACCCGAGCCCCTTGGCGTGGCATTCCGCCGCGCTGACCACTTTTTTTTTTTTTTTTTACTCATTTTGTTCGATATAGTTCGTTGCGTTTGGTCGGGGCGGACTTCACAAGACATCCGTTCAAATTGATCGTTGGTTCCTTGACTCAGTTTTTTTTATTTATTTTTTTTTATTAAGAGAACACGCAGCCCTCTGACCGAACACACTGAGCTACCGTGCCGGCGTTTTTGTTCGCTTTTGATGGTTGCTTCTGCTCTGGGCGGACGTCGTAAAACATCCGTTGAAGTTCGTTGTTGATTGATTCACTCAGTTTTTTTTTTATTGCAGAGGACAGCTAATCCTCTCACCGACAAGCTGAGCTACCGTGCTGGCTTATTTTGTTCGTTATAGTTCGTTGCAATTGTTGGTGGACCACTCATCTAACGGGGCCGGACACTAAACCATTGTATTAGTTGGACTAAGAGTAGAGGATGTCCAATAAATAAAGTACATGGACCAAGTGCGACGTTCTCGGAAGTCTAAAATGCAAAGAAACTGATTTTTCTTTGATATGCGTTAGAATAAAATTTCCAGTCGGCAATTTTTGTCATGATGCCCAACATACGTATGGGAGAATTTTAAAAAATAAAAAAAAATAGAAACACTTCGGTTATGAGCTCTTACACTACGACGGCCAGCTAAAACTCCAGATACTGATTTCCACGAAGTGACGGTGGAGCGAATACAATTACGAGGTATATTCAGTTCCGACTGCAGTGGGCACGGGATCATGAAGAATGTGTGCCGCGGAAACAGGTCGATGACTTTAACAGATTCCGTCGTCACCCAGGGAAACGTCTGCTTGAAACATATATGGCTCCACGGATGCAGATCGTGTATTATACAATGGAGATCATTCACCAGTATTTTCGTGAGACCTGTGGCAGTAGTAGAAAGCAACATTGCAGATACCTGAACATTACTGACGATAGTCTGCATCCCTTCATGTTTGATTCCACCGACTGCAACAGCACCTTCATCAGGGTAACTGCCCATGTTACAAAGACATAATCGTGCTATAGTGGTCTGAGGAGCGCGAGAGTGAATTTCACCACCAAATTCGCCTAAAGTGAGCCCGACATAACAGATCTTGCAAACTATCAGGCGCCGACTCGGCGCTCAGAAACCACCGGGAATTGCCTGTTCTGTGCGTAGACATCTCGTGCCACATACATAACGACAGGACTTGTCGATCCATGCCATCTAGAATCACTCCTGTACTGCGTTCCACCAGTGGACCGACATGCTGTTAAGGAGGTGGCTATAAAGATCTGGCTCATCAGTGTATTAGATTGGTGCATAAGTTTGTAGCGCTTTGGGGTTTTGTATGTTGGTATTCCGATTTCTACGCGTTTATTTATCGATTGTCAGTTGTTATTTCTACTCCAAATTTGCTCCAAGAATTTACATACTGTTATTTTGTCGTCTGGAGATAAAGAGTGGAGATGAAGACGCTGGAAAATAGAATACCAAGTGGAGAAACCGAAGCGTTTCTGACGTACACATCTGTTTGAGTCCAGTAGGGGAGTTACAGCAGCGAACGCAGTCAGAAACATTGGCGTCGTGTACTACAATAATGTCAGTAGACAGCGCACGGTAAGAAACTGGTTTTCTTATTTTATGGAGAGTGTTTTTGACACTAATGACTCGCCACGTTCAGAATGAGTACAGAAAACAAACCTGTAATGTTCGGATACAGCACTAGTCCTGTCCTGCTTGACACAGTGACGTCGTTTAAATAGTTGGGCGTAACGCTGGAAAGAGTTATGAAATGGAAACAGCATGTGAGAACTGTGGGAGGCATGGCGAATCGTTGATTTCGGTTTAATGATAGGCTTCTAGGGAAGTGTCGTTCATCTGTAAAGGAGACCGCATATAAGAAGCTAATGCTACCTGTTCTTCTTTGCGAGTGTTTGGGATCCGTACCAGCTCGGATTAAAGGAAGACATAGAAGCAGTTCAGAGTTGGGCTGCTAAATATTTCACTGGTAGGTCCGAAAAACACGCAAGTGCTACGGACATGCTTCGGGATATCAAATGGGAATCACTGGAGTGAAGGCGACACTCTGTTCGAGGAAAACTATTGAGAAAATTTAGCCGGCATTTGAGACTGACTGCAGAGCGATCGTACTGCCCTCAAGATACATTTCGCGTAAGGATCATGAAGACAAGATACGAAAAATCAGGGCTCATACGGAGGCATATACAGGGTGGTCCATTGATCTTGTCCGGGCCAAATATCTCACGAAATAAGCGCTAGATGGCGCTGCTATATGTCAAATGGAAATCAACAGCGGTTTTTTTTTTTTTTTTTTTTTTTTTTGGAACCGCCATTTTCATGGCATATTCGTGTAGTACGTACAGAAATATGATGTTTTAGTTGGACTACTTTTTTCGCTTTCTGATAGATGGCACTGTAATAGTCACAAACATATGGCTCACAATTTTAGTCGAACAGTTGGTAACAGGTAGGTTTTTTAAATTAAAATACAGAACGTAGGTACGGTTGAACATTTTATTTCGGTTGTTCCAATGTGATACATGTACATTTGTGAACTACAGTTTCTGACAACGCATGTTGTTACAGCATGATTACCTGTAAATACCACATTAATGCAATAAATGCTCAAAATGATGTCCCTCAACCTCAATGCATTTGGCAATACGTGTAACGAGATTCCTGTCAACAGTGAGTAGTTCGCCTTCCGCAATGTTCCCACATGCATTGACAATGCCCTGACGCATGTTGTCAGGCGTTGTCGATGGATCACGATAGAAAATATCCTTCAACTTTCCCCACAGAAAGATATCCGGGGACGTCAGATCCGGTGAACGTGCAGGCCATGCTATGGTGCTTCGACGACCAATCCACCTGTCATGAAATATCCTATTCAATACCGCTTCAATCGCATGCGAGCTATGTGCCGGATATCCATCGTGCTGGAAGTACATCGCCATTCTGTCCTGCAGTGAAACATCTTGTAGTAACATCGGTAGAACGTTACGTAGGAAATCAGCATACATTGCACCATTTAGATTGCCATCGATAAAATGGGGCCAATTATCCTTCCTCCCACAATGCCGCACCACACATTAACCCGCCAAGGTCGCTGATGTTCCACTTGTCGCAGCCATCGTAGATTTTTCGTTGCCCAATAGTGCATATAATGCCGGTTTACGTTACCGCTGTTGGTGAATGACGCTTCGGCGCTAAATAGAACGCATGCAAAAAATCTGTCATCGTCCCGTAATATCTCTTGTGTCCAGTGGCAGCGCTGTACACGACGTTCAAAGTCGTCGCCATGCAATTCCTAGTGCATAGAAATATGGTACGGGTGCAATAGATGTTGATGTAGCATTCTCAACACCGACTTTCTGAGATTCCCGATTGTCGCGCAATTTGTCTGCTACTGATGTGTGGATTAGCCGCAACAGCAGCTAAAAGACCTACTTGGGCATCATCATTTGTTGCTGGTAGTGGTTGGCGTTTCACATGTGGCCGAACACTTCCTGTTTCTTTAAATAACGTAACTATCCGGCGAACGGTCCGGACACTTGGATGATGTCGTCCCAGATACCGAGCAGCATACATAGCACACGCCCGTTGAGCATTTTGATCACAATAGCCATACATCAACACGATATCGACCTTTTCCGCAATTGGTAAACGGTCCATTTTAAGACGGGTAATGTATCACGAAGCAAATACCGTCCACAGTGGTGGAATGTTACATGATACCACGTAGTTATACGTTTGTAGATATTAGAGCGCCATTTATCACAAAGTGAAAAAAGTGGTCCAACAAAAACATTCATATTTATTTACGTACCACACGAATATGTAATAAAAATGGGGGTTCCTATTTTAAAAAACGCAGTTGATATCCGCTTGACCTATGGCAGCGCCATCTAGCGGGCCAACCATAGCGCCATCTTTTTTCCCCCTTCCAGCCAGAGGAGTTTCGTTCTTTCTAGGTTTTTCGTTTGATGGTTATTTCGTGACATATTTGGCCCGGTCACTATCAATGGACCACCCTGTATACAGTCGTTTTTCCCTCGCTCTATTTGCAATTGAAATAGAAAAGAAAATGACTAATTTTGGTATGGGGTACCCTCCGCCATACACCGTATGATGGACTACAGAGTATCTATGCAGACAAAGATGTAGAAGACCTTCGGGAATTGATGAAGATCGTGTAAACGCATTAATCCACAATGATCCACAACAGTGTACTGTATAACTGGCAAACGTGATTAACTGCGATCGATCTACCGTCATGCGATATTTGCATGCAACGGAAAGGGTCCAAAAACACTGTGAATGTGTGCCTCAAGCCCTATTCCAAAATCACAAAAATCAGAGGGTGGCTATATGTGCTTCTCTGCTTGTTCGCCATCAATTAGCTCTTCAAAAATAGTGACTATTCCTATCCTGCATCGTTACTGGTGACGAAAAATTGTTTCTTTACACTAACATAAGGTAAATAATTGAATGGTTGAACCCAAACAAAGCAGCAACTCCCTTAACAAAGACCTGTTGCATCCACAAAAGACAATGTTATGCTTCTGCTGAAACAGCGACGGTGAGGTGTACTACAAATTGATTCCCCGAGGTGTAATCATCAGTGCTGACATTTGCTGTCAACAACTGAGACAATGACCAGGAAGTTTGCGTGAAGTGACTCTACTCACTATACAGGAATTGGGTTGGGAAGTCATTCCGCATCCACCTTATTCACCTGATCTTGCACCCTCAGACTTTCACCTTTTCCGCTTTCCATCGAAGAACTTTCAAGCAACTTCATTGTCAGATGAAAATGTGCTCCGAAAATGACTCGACGAGTTATCTTTTTAAAACAACCTCATTTTTTACAGTCTCGGAATCAAAAAGTTACCCCAGCGCTGGCAAACTGTTGTAAATAGTGAAGGAGAACATATTATCGATGACTAAAGTCTCTGTTCTGGGGATCTTTTATATTTATTGAACTGACGGAAAACGCTACGGGCTTAGGCACCACAAATTATTATTGTAATACAGAAATACTTCGTGCGAGTATGTTTCCACGCATCGCTCTCGGTCGCCTATATAAGCCTCATAAAATAAGAAGGTTTCTCCGCGGTGTTGGAAAGGTGGGTTAAGTATTCCCACTGTACTTAGTAGGTAACAAGATGCTTAATATGCTAGTGGTGTACGCTGTTTACTATACACGATACATGTCTTATCTCGGAGTCAGGCAACGTTACTGCGCTTCATTCAGAACAGGTTGCGTACGTAACACCTTCATCGCCTCCGGAAAATACCTTAAGAGATTTTGCAGTTTGCACGCTAGCAAACAAGGCAAATGAAGCTATTGAGAGACCGGGCAGTGTATTAATAATATCGGTGGGCGGCTGTTGATAGCGTAGCGTGCTATTACGGCAGCGGGCTTATCTTTAATTCCGTAATTACGGAGTCGCTAAGTGGCCCTACACGGCTGGGAGCCGCCGACCACTGGCCGCCGTAGCACGTGTGCTGCCCGCTGGTTGCCGTCCGCTGCTGCTGCTGGGCACTCGCTGAAAAAAAAAATGGTTCAAATGACTCTGAGCACTATGGGACTTAACTTCTGAGGTCATCAGTCCCCTAGAACTTAGAATTACTTAAACCTAACTAACCTAAGGACATCACACACATCCATGACCGAGGCAGGATTCGAACCTGCGACCGTAGCGGTTCCAGACTGTAGCGCCTAGAACCGCTCGGCCACCCCGGCCGGCTGCACTCGCTGAGGTTGCTTCTGCCACACCGGCGCAGCGGATCAGCGGAACCACGGCAGTCAATTGTTTGTTCACCGACAGACGTGGCGTTCGCTGATTTATTCAGTGGTTTGGTATTTAACTAATTTGTAAAAGAAAATGATAATCTTATTTTATTACAGTGATTAATTACTAAATAATTTTTCTCCCGGCTAAAGATTTGGTCAAGTTGCTAAAGAACTCCAAGTTAACGTCTTGTTAAAGTGTTGTCTGTAAGTTGTGTAAGTGTCACTAAATCACAGTTCATACTACAGATTCTATACAACTATTGATTATGATGGAAACAGTTATCTTCAGGAAAATAATCATTAAAGCCATCGAATATCAGCCGCGCACAACACTGACGTATGTTACCTGCAACAATATTCTTCGCAACTCGTGCGTAATTAATTTCGGCTCCATACATCAGCGAGAAAAGTTTGTTATAATTATCGTGCTATGAGCACTGTTTTTTTTGGAACCAATCTGATTCGAATTATTTTGATTAAAATGAGTTCGGGACCACCGGTGCACATTTATTTTTACACATTTTTATTACCTTCGGCATTTATGTCTGCAGAGTTGCGTAATTTGAATTTGCCGCTGAGATAATTGTTAAGATGGCGGCAAACAATTGATAGAGACTTTCTATTGTTAGAGCAAATAGGATAAGTATTTGAAATGCTTATTAAACTTTACTTTCGTATTGTGCACTATTTAGACTTCATCAAGCAAACACCTGATTTTTTTAAAGGAAAACACAGACAAAAACGCGATACAAATCGCTATCATCTATGGCTGCGCTCCTGGCAGCGGAAAGAAATAATTAACACAGATAATGCTTACTGAGAGAGGAATTAAAGTTACCAATAATTATTCACTCATACTAATAATAATAATGAACTCTATTCTCAAGTAATAATTAACAATTAATTACAATTTCTTAACAGACCTCAATTTGATATGCGTCTTGCGTCCGCAACCCACAAAAGCAAACCAACATAAGGTAAAAACAAAGGAAGACAAACGCAGATCATAAAAGGAATTTACGATTATCATTGTCTTTGTATGATACACATCGATATGCCCCATTACATCATAAATTATTATATAAATAATTAACATTTATTTATCAACGTTTTCACTGTTTTTTCATATGTCGGATGGATAACGTTTACAACTGTTAGAGGCATAATTTCCTCTCGTCGCACTGTAGCTAAAATGTATCTCGTGGATGTTACACAGATCATTTGCAAATTGATGTCACACACATCATCGTAATTAAAAACGGAAACTTTTTCAAATAACTAATTCATGTTCGGTTGTTAATTATGAAATGTATTGAACAGTGTCTTATAGATGTTTGAAAATTAATAATTAATCTAAAAGAAGTACTTCTACACTACTCGATGGTACAGCTTTTCTGGTGACTCCCATATCACACACATACACACACTACACTGTACCACACTACGCCGCATTGCACTGCATGATGGCACACACACACACACACACACACACACACACACACACACACACACACACACACATGCAAACACACGATCATTTGGATGACATTACGACTTTGACAACACTTTCGTAATTCTACCGAAATCTTCGTTTTGTCTCCTTGGCTCGGCTGAAAACGCTGTGTGACCACCTCACCGCATTCAAACGAGAATCTGAGCTCAAGAAAACAAAAAGAGGTTAGAATTTTCCAGCACAGATCGTAGGTAGAGAATCCTCTCCATTAAATCATAACAGTTTATTGTAGACTGTAAGTTACTTACCATTTCATACTCTGTGTTATCTAAAATAACCCTTGACTTCGTAATATGGATTACTGAAGAAAAAAAGCACTCCGTCTTCAGGCCAAAAGTGGCCCATCGGGACCATCCAACTGTCGTGTCATCCTCAAATGGTTCAACTGGCTCTGGGCACTATGGGACTTAACTTTTGAGGTCATCAGTCCCCTAGAAATTAGAACTACTTAAACCTGACTAATCTAAGGACATCACACACATCCATGCCCGAGGCAGGATTCGAACCTGCGACCGGAGCGGTCACGCGGCTCCAGACTGCAGCGCCTAGATCCGCTCGGCCACTCCTCAGATGAGGATGTGGACAGGAGGGGCGTGTGGTCAGCACACCGCTCTCCCTGTCGTTATGATGGTTTACTTTGACCAGAGCCGCTACTATTGGGTCGAGTAGCTCCTCAATTGGCATCACGAGGCTGATTGCACCCCGAAAAATGGGAACAGCGCATAGCGGCCAGGACGGTCATCCGACCAAGTGCCGGCCACGCCCGACAGCGCTGAACTTCGGTGATCTGACGGGAACTGGTGTATCCATTGCGGAAAGACATTTGCCAGTTATTGAAGAGATATGCTGCAAATTTCTTATTCAGTACACTATGTTATCAAAAGTATCCAGAAACCCCCAAACACATACGTTTTTCATATTGGGTGCATTGTGCTGTCCGCTACTGCCAGGTACTCCACATCAGCGACCTCAGCAGTCATCAGACATCGTTAGAGAGCAGAATGAGGCTCACCGCGGAACTCACGGACTTCGAACGTGGTCAAATGACTGGGTGTCGCTTGTGTCACACCTGTGTGCGCGAGATTTCCACACTCCTAAACATCCCTACGTCTACTGTTTCCGCTGTGATAGTGACGTGGAAACGGGAAGGGACACGTACAGCATAAAAGCGTAGAGGCCGACCTCGTTTGTCGACTGACAGAGACCGCCTACAGTTGAAGAGGGTCGTAATGCGTAATAGGCAGACATCTATCCAGACCAGGAATTCCAAACTGCATCAGGATACACTGCAAGTAGTATGACAGTTAGGGGGGAGGTGAGAAAACTAGGATTCCATGGTTGTGCGGCTGCACATAAGCCACACATCACGCCAATAAATGCCAAACGACGCCTCGCTTGGTTTAAGGAGCGTAAACATTGGACTATTGAAAGGTGGAAAAACGTTGTGTGGGTGGCGAATCACGGTACACAAAGTGGCGATCCAATGGCAGGGTGTTGGTAAGGCGAATTCCCGGTGAACGCCAGCGTGTGTAGTTCCAACATTAAATTCGGAGGCGGTGGTTTTATGGTGTGGTCGTGTTTTTCATGGAGAGGGCTTGCACCCCTTGTTGTTTTGCTTGATGCTATCACAGCACAGGTCTAAATTGATGTTTTAAGAACCTTCTTCCTTCCCTCTGTTGAAAATCCGGGGAAGGCGATTGCATCTTCTAATTCGATGGAGCATCTGTTCATTACGCACGGCCTGTAATGGACTGGTCTCCACGGAGTCCTGACCTGAATTCTGTAGAACACCTTTGGGATGTTTTGGAACGCCGACTTCGTGCCAGGCCTCACCGATCGACATCGGTAGCTCTCCTCAACGCAGCACTCCGTGAAGAATGGGCTGCCATTCCCAAAGAAACCTTCCAGCACCTGATTGAACGTATTCCTGCGAGAGTGGAAGCTGTCATGAAGGCTAAGGGTGGGCCAACACCATACTGAATTCCAACATTACCTATGGAGGGCGCCACGAACTTGTAAGTCATTTTCAGCCAGGTGTCCGGATACTGTTGACCACATAGTGTATTTTGATTTTAGTTGTCTCATTAATATCGTTGGACAATTTTAGCACAGTTTTACAATTTCTTCTATCAACATTGCTGAAGAACTGAGCTTTGTCGTATAATTTTGTCATAGGAAAACTTAGCAGTATTGTCGACCACAATAAGATTCAAAGTATTTCGTTTGTGATACTCTCCTTGGGAACCACACTTTTTTTCTGCAGAAGGGCTTCATAACTGTTGGCTCGATATACAAGAAAGGAGCAGCACTACGTTTTGTTATTTTTTTTTTTGTGAGTCATCAGTCTTCTGAATGGTTTAATGTAGGTCGCCCCGAATTCCTCTCTTGACTCAAGCACTTCAGAGTTCAAATGGTTCAAATGGCTCTGACGACTATGGGACTTAACATCTGTGGTCATCAGTCCCCTAGAACTTAGAACTACTTAAACCTAACTAACCTTAGGACATCACACACATCCATGCCACAGGCACGATTCGAACCTGGGACCGTAGCGGTCACGCGGTTCCAGACTCAAGCGCCTAGAACCGCACGGCCACACCGGCCGGCTCACTTCAGAGTATTACTTGTAATCATAGACCTCAATTATTTGTCGTATGTATTCCAATCTGTGCCCCTAGTATGGCTTTTACCCTCCGCAACTCTCTCAAGTATTATGGCAGCCATTCATCGATGTCTTAACTCGCATTCCAGCTATCAGCCCCTTCCTCTTGTGTTTTCCATGCTCTCCGTTCTTCCCCGATTCAGCGACAACCTTCTCATTCCTTATCTTATCAGTCCACCTAATTTTCGACATTCTTCTATAGCGCCACATCTCAAATGCTTCGATCCTATTCCTTTTAGTTTTTGCCACAGTTTGTGACACACTACCAAATAATTCTGCTCTCCAGTCGTAGATTCTCATAATTTCTGTCTAAAATTGAAACTAATAGACGTCTCTTGGCTAGCAATGCCCCCTTCGCCTGTTCCCTTTTTATGCCCTCCTTGCTTTGCCCGTCATTTGCTATTTTTCCTACAAGGTAGCAGAAGCCTGTAACAAAGTTTGAAGTTTGGTTTATAACTAAAGTCACTTCTGCGTCTCCTCATAACTTTCGTCTTTCTTTTGTTTACTCTCAGTCCTCATTGCATGCTTATTAGGTCATTATTCAACAGGTATTGCCATTCCTTCTCACCTTAACTGATGACGGCTGTGTTGTTCTCTCTTGCTTCTTCTACTATGTTAACAATGTTTCCCATACTTCACGTTTTTTTCCCTCAGGATTTCGAATATCATGTACTATTTTACATTGTCGAAAGCTTTTTCCAAGTCGGCAAATCGTACGAATGTTTTTGAATTTCCTTACAACTTACTCTCTCGTCCCTTTATTTTTCCTAAAGCCAAACTTGACAACATCTAACAGGCAGTCAACTGTTTTGTGCACTCCTCTGTGTATTATACTTGTACGTAACTTGGATACATGAGCTATCATGCCGATTCTGCGATAATTCTCACACTCGTTTGCTTTTACTGTCTTCGGAGTTATTTTTATGGAATTCTAATGCTATTTTGAGAGTCATATATTTTACACACCAACTTGAATAGTGATTTGTTTAACTCTTCACCCAATATTTTAGAAATTCCGAAGAAATTCCAAATCTCCGTTATACTCTAACTCTTAATACTCGATTCCCTATGTCTTTCATATCGACTAATATATCATCTATCACGTAGAGGCCTTCAGTGCATTCTTTCCACTACTCCGCTGTTTCCTCTTCGTGGAACCCCACTGGACATCACCCTTGCTATTAATTTCATCGAAGGCTATTTTTGAATTTTGTATGCGCATGTTACAATCCTTCTAACAACCATTCCTCTTTCGATTTCTCCATATTTCTCCTGCAATCATTTTGCCACGGGTTCCTTGTACTTTCTTTTTATTTAATTATTTATTTTGTCGTATTCCTATATTTCCCTGAACATTGTCATACTTACTTCTATCGTCGACCGGCTGAAGTATCTCTTGTGTCACCTAAGGTTTCTTCACCTTTTCCTTCCTTGTTCCACAGTTTGTCCAACTGTGATTGTCCTGTTTAGGGATACCCACATTTCGTCAACCGAACTACCGCCTGTGGTGTTCATTATCGCAGTGTCTGAATCCCTCGAGAAATT
The DNA here is from genome assembly GCF_021461395.2 of Schistocerca americana. Classification (NCBI taxonomy): domain Eukaryota; kingdom Metazoa; phylum Arthropoda; class Insecta; order Orthoptera; family Acrididae; genus Schistocerca; species Schistocerca americana. Next base: position 327,165,926 of record NC_060119.1, on the reverse strand, counting down.
CAAGTGCGCCTCATTATTCCCGAAAACACCAGTGTGCTACTTCTTTCCACGTTGACTGCTCCAGACGATTCCCCAAAATTTCACCCTGCTCGTTATTACTAAAACTGATTTGAGTCTATATCTGCTCCAGAATATTCATTACAATCAAATATCCGAGTTCGGAATAATTCTAGCTGGACTCTCCCCGTGTCTCTGAATTGTGTCCAAATATATCTACTACTCTGCTCGCCTTACTAAGGAAATATTTGTCTTGAGGTGTCAAAGCATTCTTTTTTTGGTTTCATGGTGGTGTTTCATTAAACCTGGAGATCTTATTAGTGGTCGACAGCAGTTTGCCACAGACGTTTCATTGGTATTGTAGACTATAAAAACTGTAAATTTGAAACAAACATTTTTTGTGAGTAGAGGTTTACTAAAAGTAGGTCAGATTAGAATTCACGGTGCAAAAGATTTCTAAAAGCCGCTATGTTCTGGGCTGTTTATACCTACTGGCGAAGCACCAGAACACTATATATACTAAGATGGTACCTGTTCTTTCGGACATGTCCGAATGAACAGATACAATCGGTGACCATGCAGCTCATTAGAATGAAATTACAATGAAATGAACACCCGTATCTGCTTACAGGCGTTGACATACGTCAACGGGGACAGATGAAAATGTGTGCCCCGACAGGAACTCGAATCCGGGATCTCCCGTTTACACGGCAGACGCTCTGTCCATCTGAGCCACCGAGGACACAGAGGATAGCGCAACTGCTAGGGATTTATCTCTGGTACGCCTCCCGCGAAACTCACATTCTCAACGTATTGTTCCGCACTACATACGTAGTGCCCCGCCCATTATACTCTTTACTCGCGGCGCGTTGCCGATTCCCGTAAGAGTTCGGGCACTGTTTCTGCACAGAAGAAGAAGATGGTCAAGTGGCAGGTTAGTCCTAACTATACGTATACTAAGATGGTATCTGTTCTTTTGGACATGTCCGAAACGAGAGGTCTGGCTGTGTGTAACGTAAAGTGTGTCTCGGAGAGCTTGCTTCAAATTATGGTGCGTTCTTGTAGTGGTTAGCCAAGAAAAAACAAAACTGATACAGACACAGTATCCTCTCAGGTCAGCGATTGTCAAACACGACAATTGGAATGTGATCAGCAATAATGAACCAGGCCACTCAACTCGCAGCGTCTGACAGGTAAGTACGGTGAGACGTCTTGCGGTATGTCAGAGTAATCGTTCGAGACAGTTGAATTTTGCTCGTAAATAGTTACTTTTGGATCTCATGATGAAAGCGACTGCGTTTCCCTATCTGTCTTTACATCTATGGAACAAAAGTAATGGCGCGTTGGTACCATGATCACTTGTATCCGATTCCCCCTAAACACCGTCTCTTGGACTCTGAACAATAAACTTGTACCTGACGCACAACGGCTCTCTTATAGCATCTGCTCCTGGAGCTTCTCCAGCAACTCCGTAACGCTCTCGCTCCGACTAAACTCACCCTTCATCGTTGGGTCCTTATTGTCTCTTTGCTGCATTAATCCAGTCTGCTAAGCGTCCATGAACAGTGAGAAATACTCAAGACTCCGACGGACAAGTGGTTTGTAAGTCACTTCTTTCGTAGATGAACTGAAGTTCCTTAAGATTCGTTCTCTCTCTCTCTCTCTCTCTCTCTCTCTCTATATATATATATATATATATATATATATATATATATATATATATATATATATATATACTTTTACTGCCATTTTTTGTGCTCATTCCACTTCAGATCATTCTGGAAGATTATTTATTTGTGTTTTATCTCATTTTATATAATCTTATTTAATTTGCTGCCATCTACGTAATTGAATTTATGGGCTTTCGGAACTTGCCCATGTAGGCAACTAATGACAGGAAATGTCATATTAAAATTGATTTTGACAATTCACGGGGTAGACATTATTTAAATCGTACCCTGGTGCGATGTAACATAGGATTAACAAAGAAGTGATTCGACGCAGAATAAGATTTATAATCAGATTAAATGAAGCCTTATACATTAGACCTGCCACATAATTGCTAAGACTGGTTGTGTTTTCACAATACGTTTTCATAATATTAAACTGCACATGTACTTAAATTAAGGTAAATTGGTTACTTATTATTTTATTACACATGCAGCTTTAAACATTTCATATCTTAAAACTAATTAGAAAACGGAAATTCTTAAAACTAACAATTTATGTAAAAATAAGATCGCAATATAGAAAACAAGAACAGCGTTTAGATTTGTGGCACCACTGACGCTCCACAAGACGGAATTCTTCAGAATGACATTTGTCATCTCTTCTCTCGTCAGCCAGTGCCCTCTTTACAATCACTCACGATCCGACGGTGAGGCCTTCAGGGATACTTTGCGCTTCTTGCACTCAGATGACTTGCTCATACAGTTAGATTGTGTTCTATTTTTCATCTACTCTACATTACAGCATGTGTTGTCCAGCGTCTCTGTACGTGTCTCACAGTCTAATATTACTGTGTAATGCACATTTGTTTTCATGACACTGTTCTGATTACCCCCAGCAAAGTGTATTTTTAATTTTACTAGTCTGGGTTCTCAAGGCTTCTACCACAAGCGTTAGTGTGAGTATACTATGTATGTTTCATCAGATAGTCATTAGATTAGGAGCTAGTAGCTCTGGCCTATGTTAGTACTTCACATTTAGCCCTCATACGACGGGCGTTCAATAAGGAATGAAACACACTTCTTTCCTGAAGGCAGGTTTTCATTCGGGATTAAAATAACCGATATTATTCTCCACTTCCCTGTCTGCAAAATCGTTTGATGCGACAACCTTATGCCACCTTAGTGGGAGGCCCTCTTTGCTCGCATGGTACCACTCTACTGGTCGACGTCGGAGGCAACGTGTTGTTGCATCAATAGCCTCTGCGTCACCCACTTATTGTTTCCAGCGGAGTACATCCTTCATCGGGCGAAACAGATGGAAGTCGGAAGGTGCGAGACCCAAGTTGCGGAGTGGGTTAGGAAGAAGAGTCACATGAAGTTATGAGAGCTGCTCCCGCTTGCACTGACTTCTTTGAGGCCTTTATGATGGAGAAGTTTATTTGCTATTTTGTGATGACGAACACGCTGTAGTCCTTTCTTCACTGCCAGCACACGAGAGACCGAACTGGTTTGCACGAACATATTGCGATGATGACAGACGCCTCACTCAAGGACTCACCTAGCTTTTGTTCACCGCCAAGTCTTCGTAGGCATTTTGCAAGCGTCTGTGAATTCTATAGGGCTCAATGAGAGTTCTCTGCTTGTAACGCACCTCCGTTGCAGACGCCATTTTGAAGGCCATTTTTATGAAACTACAGAAGGTGAAGCGAGGATATTCCACGATGTCTCACAACAAAATCCGTATTTCTTCAACTGAAAATGGTAGAGAAAGAATGTGTTGCATTATTTATTGACGCCCTTAGTACTACGCTTGTCTGATTGCACATTTGCCGCTGTCGTCTGATCTGCTACCACTAAGACTGATATCTGTCTCGCTAATACTACACATGGAGTCATTCGTCGCCTTTGCTCGTTGCCGGATGGGACTACTACATAGGAGTGGTACGGTATTTGGTTACGATTTGGGACTGTTAGCTTCTGAAGACCTCGCGATACACAACCGACTCAAGTACACGGCAGTCACAACAATGAATCGTCGGCGGCGGCGTCTGCAGTAGGCGGAGTCCCCGCAGCAAAAGTGCGGGGGCGGTGGAGGCAAGCTGCCCCCGTGACGTTACGGTTCGTGACGGCGCGCAGTAAGGCCGGCCGTTCATCACCGGCTGTAGATGCTCTAATTACCGGCAGATAGCGCCCGTGTCTGCGTGGCCCGCGGCAATTAGTGCCGACATGTGCTCATGTAGTATTGGACCGGCGCATCGGCGCAGGCGGAGAGGCCTGGTAATTTAGACAGGACTCTGGGGAGCGGGGAAGCGGTGGTACTGTGTGTGTGTGCGAGAGAGAGAGAGAGAGAGAGAGAGAGAGAGAGAGAGAGAGAGAGAGAGGAGGATGGGAGGGGGGCAGGGAGAGGGGAGGAGGATGGGGGCGGGGAGGATCACGAGAACAGCGGCGATTCCTGAGGAGCGAACCGCCAGGGCCTGCCGGTGAGAAGCGCGCACACCGATCCAGAAATTTATTTGGCGCGGCGCTCGCGGCTCGATAAGAAATACCGGCGCGGCCCAGAAAACAGCGCAAGCCACGGTCGCCGGCCCATGAATATTGCTACAGAGATTACTGGCTTTCCGCTCGCTCCCTTTGTTACGGTCGTCGGTCATGGAAGAGCCGAGTAATGGAAACGCGGCGCCGCGGCGAAAACCTCGGGACGCTGATTTGCATTCGCGGAATGGGCCCCGCTGGAGATAAGGGCCGGATCGCCGGACCTATTTTTACGCATTATTATGCATTTCGTCCTTAAGCAGCCGCATCCGCTAGTTCGGGGCGCGCGGCGGCGGTTCTTACCGGGAATAAAACAATCTGATATAGACCGGCCGCTCCAATAAATACGTTTTCGTGGAGAGGCCGCGGAGAGAGATTGCACAGGTTTGGTAACCGGCCCGCAGCGTACCATCTCAACTTTCGGTCAATCGAAGGGACAAGTAAATAGTATCCTGACTACTGTGCTACGACCGCAATTTTAGGTTTTACATGTTTCCGGGAAGAAGGATATTTTGTTTAGATGTCTTTCACTTGCTCGTTAATTTACGTTTCTGATCTCGTGTCAGTTATTAAAGACCAACTAGCTTCAATGGAATATCTCAAATTGTGTCCGCATATACAGGATATACCATCAATAATAGCTAGCTCAAACATTAGTGAAAGTGCACATTAATGGAAGCAAAGAAGTTCCAGTAAACATGAGCGGTTCGCTAAATTATTACGAATGTGCGATTCCGATTTGCCACTGAGTTCAACATGAAATATTGTCCTTTTTACAGATGTGTTTTTTTAAACTTATACTATGTGATCAAAAGTATCTGGACACCTGTCTGAAAATTACTTACAAGTTCGTGGCGCCCTCCATTGGCAGTGCTCGAATTGAATATCGTGTTGGCCCACCCTTAGCCCTGATCACACCTTCCACTCTCGCAGGTATACATTCAATCAGGTGCTGGAAGTTTTCTTGGGGAATGGCAGCCCATTCTTCACGGAGTGCTGCACTGAGGAGAGGTATCGATGTCGGTCGGTGAGGCCTGACACGAAGTCGGCGTTCCAAAACATCCTAAAGATATTAAGATTCTGTGCATGGCAGGAATCATATTGTCGTGTAACCACTCCGGCACACGCCGTGCAATATCAGCAGATGCTCGATCGTATTGAAAGATGCAATCTCTATCCCCGAATTGCTCTTCAACAGTCGGAAGCATGAAGGTGCTTAAGACATCAGTGTAGGCCTATGCTGTGATAGTGCCACACAAAACAACAAGGGGTATAAGTTCCCTCTCTGAAAAACACGACCACACTATAACACCACCGCCATCGAATTTTACTGTTGGTACTACACACGCTGGCAGATGACATTCTCCGGGCATTTGCCATACCCACACTCTGTCATTGGATCGCCACATTGTGTATCGTGATTCGTCACTCCACACAACGTTTTTCCACTGTACAATCGTCCAAGGATTAATCTCCTTACACTAAGCGAGGTGTCGTTTATCGTTTACTGGCGTGATGTGTGACTTACGAGCAGCCTCTTGACCATGAAATCGAAGTTTTCTCACCTCCCGCCTTACTGTCATAGTATTTGCAGTGGATCCTGATCCAATTGGAAATCTCGGTGTGACGGTCTGGATAGATGTCTGCATTACGACCCTCCTCAAATGTCGGCGTTGTCTGTCAGTCAACAGAGGTCGGCCTGTACGCTCTTGTGCTGTATGCATCCCTTCACGTTCCCACTTCACGATCACATCGTAAACAGTGGGCCTAGGAAAGTTTAGGAGGGTGGAAATCTCTTGTACGGACGTATGACACAAGTGACACCCTACCACCTGAACACGTACGAAGTCCGTGAGTTCCATGGAGCGCCCCATTCCGCTCTCTCACGATATCTAATGACTACTGAGATCGCTGATATGGGGTACCTATCAACAGGTGGCAGCACAATGCACTTAGAATGAAATCCGCATGTTTTGGGGGGTGTTCGGATACGTTTGATCACATAGTGGATTATTGGTTTCTGGGAGTCAGTGATGCAGCCAGGCTCAAAATGATGCTTTAAGTGTACAGCATCCTTTTAACTCCACTTCTGTAGCTGAGTCTCCACCGTAGCTGACGGCAATGTGCAGAGCCCGAGCCCTATTCCCGGATGCCAGAGATTTTTCCTGGGTGGTGAGACCGAAACGGAGAGCAGTCAGCCCCGTGATGCCATTTGAGTAGCTACTTGACCGAATAGTAGCGGTCCAGTCACGAAAACTGACAACAGCCGAGAGAGCAGTGTGCTAAACCCAAGCCCCTCCATACCGCATCCATTGACGCGGTTTGCCGGAGCCAGTAATGGAGTTTGCGTAACATACATTTAACATGAAACTACATTATAAACCTAAGAAAGTTAAGGTACATTCATAAATATGTTGCAAATAAGAAAAAAAGAAAAAAACACATTTTACCTATATTCTTATTTTTCCCTATGTTATAAAATCGTGTATGAGTTTATACACTTTTATGCCTTCTGTCGTAAACAGAGTTTCAATGTTTATTGGTAAAGCATTGCTAGAGGACATCAGACGCTGAATTAATTTCTTGGTATCTTTTGCTTTAGCTCAGGAAAATCTGGTTAACACTTTCCTCACAGTTACATCCACATGAAGGAGATGCAGTATGCTCATAGTGAGGCGTGACTGAAAAATAGTAGAGCCACTGTCACTACACACAGCTTTTCTGCTATATCTTCAATGTTGATTCCTGCCACTGTATTTGAAGCGTAAACATTGATTAAATCTCCAAGGTCGAGCAATGTGTTAGACGCATGATGGAGCACCTATTTATTTTATTTATTTATTTCATTAACATTACAGGGTAACCCACCGCCTTGAAATGTTAGGTGGGTTCGGTGCTTCTAAATTTAACAGCAAAGGCTTCTCATACATTTGTCAATGCATTTTTAAATAACACAAACAACATAATATATAAAGATTTCTCTAAGGTTATAGCGAATAAAATGATTAACAATTGTTAAAATGGTTCCATATAATTTGTCTCTACCTATCTGATAAGAATATAATTTACATAAAGCAGATTCCAAAGAAAAATAAAAAAAAAATGTAATGCAATGAATGTGGTGAAAATAATTTGCAGTATGTAGAGGGAAGTAATATTTGGATGTGCAATGTAGTCTAAGTAGCATGTTGGTTGAAAACGGCCTATTTTTACCTATTTCAGACGAGAAGGTCACGGTAGAACCTCTAGCTATTCTCATCTGAAATTCTTTGTGTTTTGTATATTTACTGTGTCTGTGCGTATTGGTATATTATTGGGAATGGTGCAAGTTAGGACAGTACATGATATTCAGCAGCTCATTGTTTGTCCTATTGTTGGTAGTTGTGGTATCTTCTATGCGAAACCTTAGAAACGTACATCTGCTCTTATACAGACTAAATACTGACTGAGCATTTCATACATGGTACACATGAATTTTAGCTTTACATGAGAAATACACTTGCAGTTGTAAATTTGTTAGTAGAAATAAAATGTAGTTCATTGCTACTTGAATGCGTTATCCGTTAAATAACTTAATACGTTGAATTTTTAGTTTTATACATACTTTTTACAGAAAATATATTTGATATATAGAAGTCGTTGGTTGTAGCTTTGAATAGAGAAGAGAATATTGTTCTGTCTACACAAAATAAGATGAGCAATACATTACTGCTTATGTGCAGCATACTTTAAATACTATGCAGTATGTCGTTGAGGAGGAGGAGCCTCGGAATAAAAGTTCTTTGAGCCTTCTCCTACCAAGCAACGTTACCTCATTACTACAGTCGCAGTATGTGGTGTCGCTGTTTGTTTGTTTGCTTTATGATTGTTACTGCATGTAGTGTTGTTTTTGAATGTGTTGTGGCATGCAGTGTCGTACGTTGTTGGTTTGGTTTCCTTACGTGTTGATCCCTTCCGAGTCATGGTCACTTAGTGTTCCACCCTCGGTTTCGGAATCTGTGGTTGTGCTTGTGTCCTCCCATGTGGTTTGTTGTGTTGTTTGCGCTTGTCTACGCCTCCTTCCATATGGGTTTTGGCGCTTGTATTTTCCATGCCGAGTGTTCGATACAACATCGGCTACGCTCTTTATTGTGTCTCAATCATCTGGATTACGTATTATTCTGGCGGTGTCATCGTCGTCCTGTATAGGTCTCACTTGTGCTAGCGTGTTGCATAGCAGTGCGACATGTCTTGGTGTCCCAGTTTCTCCGCAAACGCATACTTCATCGTTAGTTAGTTCCATGCGGTTTAAGTGTAGCGACAGATTTTGCTGCTGGTTTGTGACGACGTCTAAAGCGCGTATATGCCCCGAGATAGATGTATCCACAGGGGTCTGAACTTGGCCTCCGAGATCACATCTCAAAAGTCAAATGCACAGCACTCTTGGTGATACGTTTGTGCAGTGAATATCATGGTTTACGAGATTTCCACGGGCGTTTGAAATAAATCGTAAGAGCATTACTACATCCAAATGCGAGTACGACGCTTGGTACACCCCATTTAACAGGTAATAATGTGTAATATATTGTAACATGTAACGTGGTGAAACAGCGTTGTATTTCTCGCTAAGGTAATCCATGGGTGAATGCCGAACCCAGTTAGATGGGGCATTAATCGAAAAATTTATTGGTACTGACCAGCACAATATTTGATATTGAAGTTAGTGACGACTCTTGGCCACACGCAGATACCTCGATTCTGTTTTTGCTCCTGACAATTGTACGCTGATAGAAAGTACTTTTTCATATAAATATAGCGATTGTGGCAATACAGCCTGAGAAACAATACTAAATTGCTTTTCTAAATGTTCCTAGAACACGTAGATCTAGGATCTAATACAACGTTGAAACTGGTATATACTATGAGGCAGTCAAGCAACAATGATTATGAAAGTATGAAGTGCAAGTAAACGAAGTAGATACTAGGGCGTGAGGAGAAGTAATGCCTCCGAATTTTTTTGTTTTGTTTGCAAAATCTGTTGAGGTGTTACATGTCACGTATATTGCTCGGTCGACGTGCCGATTCGCTGAGCCAAGTTACCACTAGAAGTCTCCAAATTGCAGTGCATGACATCGCGGTGTGCAAAATGACCATGTCGAAGCCTGAGAAACAACGTGTTGGAATCGAAAGGTCGAATCTGGAGAGTTAGTTTACACACGGAGCACCCTCTCCTTCAGCAGGATAATGCCAGACCAAACACGCATGCCGCGAAATCTGCAACAGTCGGAGGCTTGGGTTCACTGTCATCGATCATCCTCCATGCAGTCCTGACTTGGCCTCAGCCGATTTTCAACTGTTTCCAAAGCTTAAGGAACACCTTGTAGGACTTCACTTTGATAGCTATGAAGCGGTGAAAACAGATGTGAGGTTTGTGGCTCCACCAACGAAGTTAAATGTTCTATAGCGACGGTATCAAAGAACTGGTCTCTCGTTGGGTGAAATGTGATTTTTCACACCAGAGGAAAAACGATGCAGAACGTTAACAATGTTTGTTTTATTTACAAAAGCCTTAAGAGTTTTTGCCATTGTTGATTAATATGTGTAGCAAACTAGATAAGAAACCGGTAGTGTGAGATCTCCGTCAGAAACTTAAAACGTTTAGATCTGGACAGCAGTATGTAGAAGAAATGTGGAACAAGTCTAAAAGAATAGTTGGCCATGAACTTGATAGATGTGTACCTAGTAGAACAGCTAACGATGGGAGGACCATTCATGGCATACAGTCACTCTAAAAAAACTTCTAAGGGAACAGATGCTACTGCACAATAGATGTACAATACTACTATTTAAACTACTAAATGGCTAAAGCCTTGCAAGGTCGCAGTTGCCAGTTGGTTATGTAACTTCTTCCAGAGCCAACAACAATTAAATTTTCGTTATTTCATATAGTTACCTATGGACCAAATTCAAAAATTTAAAACGCTGTCGTAATAAACTCATTAACACGTATAACCTCCTGTTAAAAGTTTAACACAGTAATGAATGTTAGAAACTATGTGTATACGTCTTAAAAGAGCATAACCCAAAGAGCGCAAATTCACCAGACTATACTCACCCAAACAACATTTCAGAATGAGAGCACATAGCTACTGCCAACAGACTTTACAGTTAATTTCAAACCTTTTAGAATTTTTTTTCTTTGTGACATCCCTCAAAAAATAGTATAAGGAGAGAATTGTATCGCATTCGAAAATTTTGCTGTTCACACATTCACACTTAATCATCAGGCATGGCGTTATAATTTATTAGTTATTTACTACCATATTCGCAACAGGTATTACAGACAATATCCATTTATACAACTAAATGTTCCTGCAAAATTGTATCATTATAAGGTACACAGTTCATAAAAGATGACGTCACACACATTGCAGTGCGTGGAAAACTAGCTTTTGTTAAAACAGAGGGCAAATTACCCATACCATGTTGATCCAGTGTATTAGACATGGGTCTTCGATTCTTTGGAGAATCGAGGTTAGGGATGCGTGACAGGTAGACAGATGTTGAGTGAAATCCGTTTGACTTTCACGAGGCCGTGAAGGTATTAAAGATTACGGTAGCAGAATATTATCCAAAGATGTGTCATAGAACCCAAGGAAAGTTTGGCCATATTTAAAAACTCTTAGTAGCACCAAAGTTAGTGGCCAGATAATCATGGATAACATAGGAACTGAAATTCCGGGTAGGAAGCCGGGCCGCCATGTGCTGTTGCCATTTTTCGGAGTGCACTCAGCCTCGTGATGCCAATTGAGGAGCAATTCGACCGAATAGTAGCGGCTTCGGTCAAAGAAAACCATCACAACGACCGGGAGAGTGGTATGCTGACCACACGCCCCTCCTATCACCATCCTCAGCTGAGAATGACACGGCGGTCAGATGGTTCCGATGGGCCACTCGTGGCCTGAAGACGGAGTGCTGCTAACTCCGCTTTCAGATATTTGTTTGCAATGTAAAATTCAAAAATATTCTGGTACCACCATATCGATGAAATATACACATAAATGTCAGTGACACTGACAAAGAGCAGAAACTGTTAAAACTGAACAAATCTCAAGGTGCAGATAAATTTCATTCAGATTTTGTATGGAATCTGTGGCTATTAATCCTTTTTAAGCACACTACTCGTAGACGTTGGACCACTCTAGGAAATAGCTGTGTCCAGTAGATGGAAGAAAGTGCAGGTCACACTTGCCTAAGAGGACAATTTTGGAAAATTGTTGTAAGGTCTTATGGGACCAAACTGCTGAGGCCATCGGTCCCTAAGCTTACACATTACTTAATCTAACTTCTCTAAGGACGACACACAGAGTCATGCCCGAGGGAGGACTTGAACCTCCGACGGGGGAAGCCGCGCGGACCCCTAGAGCGCGCGGCTACCCCGAGCGGCTGTCTAAGAGCAGCATAGAGGAAGCAGCCTACAATACTGCCGTCCAGTGCCCTGCAAATACATCTTTGTTCGAACATATTATGATCTGAATCGTTTTGTCTCGAACACATGACCTCTTCCATTTCAACCAGCATGTACTCCGAAGACACCGTCAAGCAAAATTCAACTTGCACCTATCGCACACGAAATCCTGATAGTCATGGATCAAGGCAGTGTGATCGATACATATTTCTTGGCTTCCGAAAAGCATTTGGTGAAGTACCACAGGTACATTTATTAACGATTATACGGGGTTTATTGGGGATCAGGTATATTGGGTAGGGTGTGAGGCACGCAGTTTAGACGACATAGTTTCATGCTACGTGCCATTCAGTACCTTACGGACAACGTTCATGTGATCTTCGCAATCAGAACTTTCTGTGGTTTCTTTGTAACTGAAGATGACGCAGTAGCGTGTGTGACTCCAATCTACTGCAGACAGTGTTGAACTGTCGGAACAAAATAGTTCGATCTATCACTGTTATGAGTAGAGACAAATATGTGTAAGGATATTCTCTACCGCTATGCAGGCGAGATAGCTGACGCACTAACTAGTCCAATGCTCGCTTGTGGCACTGGACGATCCCCCAATAAGGTGGTTCCATACGCACTTTTCTCCGTAGCAGAATGAGTTGTACGAGTCGAAGTACTGATGGCATGAGACACTTACTTTCAGAACAACATTTCTCCTTATGGAAGAAAAAAAATGGTTCAAATGGCTCTGAGCACTATGGGACTTAACATCTATGGGCATCAGTCCCCTAGAACTTAGAACTACTTAAACCTAACTAACCTAAAGACAGGGGAACCCGGGCGTGGGAAGCGAGAACGCTACCGCACGACCACGAGATGCGGGCCCTTATGGAAGACCTTCATATGCTTAAACAGTGCCGTCTGACGTCGTCGCAGTGGAAGCAACGATCTGCCGCTTTTGTACCTCTTCTGAGGGCTCATCGTTCGCTGAACTCTGTGTTACGCTGATATTTCCGGTCATATCAAAGCAGTGTTGCTCGCCTGATATGTAGCAAAACACTATGCAGTAGTAATCACTTGCTGCTGTAAAATATTCTATATACTCCCAGAGTTTAGATTCATTCAAGTCGTTCGTTCAGTGTGATTCAGTTTTCACAAACGGTGATATAAATTGCTCAAAACCATTATTCATTTGTGTAGCCTTGGTGTGCTTAGTTGGTATTTAATTACTTACGGTATTCCATATTCCCGGTCTCGTAAACTGACATACGGCCGGAGAGCGGTGTGCTGGCCACGTGCCCCTCCATATACGCATCCGGTGATGCCGGTGGGCTGAGGATGACACGGCGGCCAGTCGGTACCGTTGGGGCCTTCATGGCCTGTTCGGGCGGAATTTAGTATTCCAAATTCATCTTTGCAACTATTAAAAGAAGTGTACTGATTCTACGAGACGCGTTTCATTCTATTTGCTTCATATATCGTCAGTGGTTATGGAATCAAAACTAGATCTAAAAGCAGTTCGTTTCGCAAATTATTGAAATGTGGGCTCTACTTACAACATTTAGGTTCAATTTTGCTTTCTTTCGGAAGTGTTTTCAATATCCATATTTTCCAGCTATTCGTCTAACCACTGGCGTTTTCGACCTAGTTTCCACAATATCTTGCAGTCCATTTGTGACGTACGACACGGCAAAATATTAAACTTCTTATATATTTTTTCGTTTTTCTGTCTGTATGTGCATCAGTTGGATAAAAAATATGGCAACGCCGCGAGAAACGACTGGATAGGCTGATGTGTTTCCAACTATTCATTCAGAATGAAATAGTCATTAAGAGAAATAGTTATATTTGATTGTAGTTTGAATTAAATTCATGAAGCCAGAAATCTCGTTTTTATAAAGACTAAGATACGGCCATGATCGGATTTCGTTAGTGATGCATCGTTTCGTTTACGCTTTACATTAATGGTTTTATTTGAAAATTAGATAAATTTTTGTTACAATATTGGGCGCATCATGATCTTTTCCGGTCTGGCAAGAATTTTCCATTTTTATGCTATCGAAAACAGTTTTTAGATCCACAATCAGATTTTCTGTAACATTTTTGTCAGACGAACGAGGCATACATTAAAACTTCTTACAGTACGGAAACTGTGTCATTTGTAAAATTTATGTTAGTTCTGTTTACAATTATTTTACATAATTTGTACTAACTTTTTTGGAAGCTACTAGCATGAAATGATTTTTTTTACAGGCAGTAGGCAAGAAAGCTCACTTAATTACTTTTCGGGCCTGTTCAGGATGATCTGCTTATAATTTTCTAAGCTGTTGCTGATTAAAAATTCCCGCAGTTTAAAAACCGTAAAGTACACGAAAATTTTTGTGTGATTTCTAAATGCAGACAGAGAGTTTCCTCATTTAGCGTCTTTCTTTGCGTAAAGAGAATTTATTTTTCTTGAAATTATTTTTTGTAGTAAAAGTCTGAAAGTATATGCTCTTTTTTGCACGCTTCAATTTCAGAACAGCTTTTCCATAATTAGGTACAAGTTTCATTTCTTCAAGTCGTTTATTAAAATTGACTGCCATACTTTTATTTAAAATTTTCTTTCGTAAGTCTTCATATTTGTAAACAGCCTTAGGTATCTGGGCTGGTAAAAATCTTACAATTTTAACCATGGCTGTGAGAGAAAAGCCGTACAAGAATATTATTTGCGTAATACAACCAAACGGTTGCAATAAGATTTCGATTGCAATTGACAGTTGAATCCGAAGTCCGACGGTCTTGCAATGGGTATTCCATTAGCTGGTATTATTTCACACGTATTCATGAGTTCCTTAGAAGAAAACATTTTTAAAAAATTTTAAGCTGCCACCCTAGGTGTTCTTACAGACTCCAGACATGTAGACAACATTTTGATTATATACAGAGTAGCTAATAAAGGCACTGATCACCTTTTCAGAATCTTTAATGAATTTTACCAAAAAATTATTTTCACATATGAGCTCGGAAACAAATTGCGTCAGTTACATTATTTGGATCTAACATTAACAATAGTTGATAAAAAATATCGTTAAATATATATCTCAAAGAAATCCGCACTGATCAAATATTGTCATCCTGTTTAACACACCTTCATTCTCACAAAAAAATCCTTTTCTCATTCTTCCGTCCATACGGCTATTTATAAATTTTTATGTGATAAAAATCTAGATATTGGGATTGATTTGGTTAAAACTATTGCAGTCAGTAGTGGATACGAATCCTTCATAGCGGATAATATTTTCAATCATAAAATCAGTAATAGAATCACCACTGTTGGAACTTCTTCTAATAACAAACGTAATAAAAAGAAGAAAAAATTCTATACCGCTTTTAGAGTCAGGATTCAGAGTCTCTGCTTAAGCACGTACGACTGCAAAGTATGATTTTCAACTAAATAAATAATATTATTCATATATTAATATATAAATAATATTATTCACAATTTTAAACCGTCATCTCTTCTCTTACACACCTCAGGTGTCTATAAAATTAGCTGTGAGAGATATCCAGCCTGTTATATGGGACAAACAGAGCGAGCAATTGCTGTTGTACATAAAAAAAGACTCTTAGGCAAAAAAGGCACAAATATGTATAGCTCGTCCTTTGCTAATCATATATTAACTGCCGGATGCAAGTCTAAAGAAATTCACGACGTCAGTATCCTGGACACAGAGAAGATATACTTCAGACTTAGTATCCCTGAAGAATTAAAAGTTTTGAAAGACAGTTCTCTTAGTGATGTTTTCATTCTGAACGAACAGTTCCAGCAACATAATGAAAATTTCTTCAATGTTGTAAAGCCCTTAATTAGAAATGTCTAAAATTGACTCCTCTTTTTCCTCGAAGTAGACAATTAAAGTATGGTTCTCCTTTCTCCTTTTTATTCATTACATCGTAATCCTTTTCAAACAAAATGCGTACAATAATTTCTATTGCGTTATCCTATGCGAATTACAGTTTGCATAATAATGGTTTTGACTTGGTAAGTTGATGTACCGGTATATACTATTTAAAATACGTTTTCTATAAGCCTCTTAGTCTGTTGTCATCTCCAGTTCCTATTTCCTCTTACAGTCCATAGCGCATATTGCGTGCTACGCCCACTGGCTATAATTTTGCTGACAGATACCAACTTTATTTCGGTTCCAGTGTTGGTAATTTTGTATGGTTTAAATGCTACCTTTTTATAAAGTATTTTATACGACGAGAGAATTTTACTCTTAAACCTGTTCATTTGTTACTACATGTGAGTATAATCCCTGCATAAACTGTTCAGTATGATAGCCATCTATTGTTGTTTTTTTCTCTAAGTTAATGATATTATAATCTCAATAGGTATTTGTATAGATTTTCTGATAAAAGACACCCGTAATCGGTGTCGACACCAGGTTGAAGTACCATCTTCCATATGGTTGGCTATATTACACAAATCACATTGTTGTGCGGATGCTGTCTCACAGCCATGTTTAAGATTGCGTGGTAATTTGTTGTGTTTTTGATGTTTCCATATTTTTGTTCATCCCCTGTACGTCTACGTATTTGGTGAGAGTTGGTTTGATAAATTGTTTCGTTGTTTTAATCTACGTTATTCCATACGCACACTACGTTCTTTTATTTATTTTTATATTCATTTTTTCATCTGTGTGAATATAATAACTGGACACTATTTGAGTCGTAGAGAACGAATGGAGGGAGGGGGAGACGGAGGGGGTGAAGACGGTGAGCTGTAAGCAGTGAATGCAAAAGTAGGGGAAAAGAGAGCTGGCTGGTTATGAGAGCTCATTACTACGGACAAACTCGGCACTCGTTGGGGAAGTGTCCTCATTGCTGCTGGACTGTTTCATTTTTGCTGATGTGTGGAAACCAAATTGAGGAGACTGTTGCATGTTGCTGACAGGGTCGACACAGACATCCCAGTCACCTCCAAAAAGAAATGGCACGGAAGTACTCCATTCTATACGGAGTTCCTACTAGCCGTGCTTCGTCATAGTAAGGGGTACAGTGTTGTTGAATCTCTGGCGACCACTACCAGGCAGATCAGTTTCGTGTCTCAAGATATCTGTTGAATTTCGGAATGACTTCGACGTATTAAAGAATTCAGTGAGCAGTTACAAGTGTTCGTATCTCTTGTGACCGTAATGTGACAATGGACACCTGGCATAAGCTTGAAATGACCTTTTGAGGCATGCTGACAGACTGAACACGCTACGAAAACAGCGTTGTCCCACTCAAGATTGAAGACACCAGCACATTCCAGTGAAATGCAGTGAAGATACAGGTGCAAGATCCCTAGATCTGTCACCGATAGAACACATGTGGGACGAAGTCGGTGGTCAATTTCGTCCCTCTGATAGTTCGTAGGATATCAAGGACGATCTGAAACAACTGTGAATCATTTTGACTCAGGAGAGGACCGAACAGCTCGATGAGACCCTTACCTGTAGAACAGTGGCGGTTTAATGCCCAAGCAGCCGCTTGGGGCCCCTAGCTGGGAGAGGCGCAAGGGGCGTGCAAGTGCAAAATCTATATGCAGGGTGTATTCCAATCAATAGCGCAAACTGAGACGGTGAAAGTATACAATAATAGAAGCACAAATTTTACAGTATGCATGAGTCCACAGAGGAGCCGTTTGCGAGATAATTGCCAATGTCTCGTTACGAGTTGCCACTCAGTTCAGTAAGAAGTATTCTTCTAGTTGGTAAAAACGTATTAGCGATGTAAACTCTTGCTGGCTCAAACGTCACCCTCACAGCTCAGGCCGGCCGCTGTGGCGGAGCAGTTCTAGGCGCTTCAGTCCGGCACCGCACTGCTGCTACGGTCGCGGGTTCGAACCCTGCCTCGGGCCTGGATGTGTGTGATATCCTTGGGTTTATTAGGTTTACATAGTTCTAAGTCTAGGGGACTGATGACCTCAGTTGTTAAGTCCCATAGTGCTTAGAGCCATTTGAACCATTATCGTAGCTCAAAAAGAAATACAACACTACTGCAACATGTGACAACTGGTGTTGTAAGTGTCGCCCTCACATGACTTTACTGACGTAATATTTCTGTTTCATATTCCACATAAATCTGTTTTTTTCGTTTTTATTGACATACATTTTGTTAAACAAGTCTATTAATACTGAACTACTTTCATGTAAATTGTTTTTAAATTTAATTGCTTACTGGTATGTTCTTCATATGTAAAATACGACTTATGCAGCTGAACAGTGACTTCGGTTGGTAGGACTCATTCTGAGATATCCGACAATCACCAATTTACTATTGGAGGGAAACGTGGGGGGGGGGGGGGGGGGGGGAGGGAGGGGGTAAAAATCAAAAAATTCTATAGGGAAGCCAAGAGATAAATACAGTCAGCAGATTCGGAAGGATGTTGGTTTCAGTAATCGTGAGATGAAGAGACCTGGTCAGGATAGAGCAGCTAAGAGAGCTGCATCAAACGAATCTTCGGACTGATGTGGAATTATAAAGTTCCATAACTAAGCCAAAGAAAAAACAAATTTCATATTTCGATTCTTTCCATATGATTTAATAACTCTTTTTATTGAATCTAGAGCAATAAATAGCTTCACGAAAAGCTTTCTAAGATATCAGGAATTTTTATAAATGGAAACTATTTTTTTTCTTTTGACGTTGTACAGGAATCAGATTAGGCAATTTATTTCTCTTACAGAGAATTTTGTAAGTAGTACTTATTTTAAAAGATCGCTAGATTCAGATCAGTTCTCAAAGTCTCATCAAGAACACAAGGAGAACGCCAAGTAATATCTGAGGAGGTAGAAGGATGGAGGAGGGGATGGGGAGAGGGGGAACGAAATGATTAGTATGTTGTGTGGAAAAGTGTTTTCAAATAGGCCCTGCTACCAAATGCACTATACGCAGAGATGCAACGGCCAGCCGCTGTGGCCGAGCGGTTCTAGGCACTTCAGTTCGGAGCCGCGCTGCTGCTGCGGTTCCAGGTTCGAATCCTGCCTCGGGCATGTATGTGTTTGATGTCCTTAGGTTAGTTACGTTTAAGTAGTTCTAAGTCTAGGGGACTGATGACTTCAGATGTTAAGTCCCATAGTGCTCAGAGCCATTTGAACCATTTGAGATGCAACGTCATACTGGTCAGTGGGCTCACATTGCCAGGTCAGGCAGTGTATTTATGACATACAGTATAGAGCATCAGAATTACTTTGAAATTAGTGTCCATTGGTTTGCAAGTGAATATGTAAATATCCTGTAAACTGGATTAACCGGTACAGAGAAGTTATTACGATACAGGTAGGATCACGGCTGCTGCTATGACATCAACAAGGATGACACACGCTCTAAGCGTGTATGCGTGAAGATTTACACGCTCCCTGAAGTGTCGGCAGAAGTGTCAACACCGAGCTGTTTGAGGAAGCCGAAATGCACGCTATAAGCTCACGCAGGATGGCGTGAGGTCTGAAACAGGATACGTAATGAATGCTGTAAAGAAAAGTACGTAGCTTCTGGAATACTTAACTTTAATCCATCATTTGTATACATCGTTCTTGATGAGACATGCTTCATACATTAACTATCAATTACTATGGCGCCTTGCTAGGTCGTAGCCATTGACTTAGCTGAAGGCTATTCTAACTATCTTCTCTGCAAATAAACGAGGCTTCGTCAGTGTTGCATCGCTAGCTAAGTCGTCCGTACAACTGAGGCGAGTGCTAGTAAGTCTCTCTAGACCTGCCGTGTGGCGGCGCCCGGTCTGAATTACTGACAGTGGCGACACGCGGGTCCGACGTATACTAGCGGACCGCGGCCGATTTAAAAGCTACCACCTAGCAAGTGTGGTGACACCACAGTCCCGAAGGTAACGCTCCAACCTCTAGGACGCCTGGCAACGCTGCAGTTTACATCGCAGCCGTTCGGAGCCTGCCACAAATTTGTTTGCGCCCGCCGTTCCCCACGTGCGACTCGCGAGCGCACGCGCGTCCACACACACATACACACACACACACACACACACACACACACAACGTGCCACACACACACACACACACACACACACACAACGTGCCACACACACACACACACACACACACACACAACGTGCCACACACACACACACACACACACAACGTGCCAGCGCACACACACTTTCACCCACGAGGTGCGCGAGACGCCTCTCTCGCGGTTATCTCCGCGCCATTAGGCCTGCGGTATCGCCGCAGGGGCGTCCGCTGTTCGCCGCGGAAGCGCCTTAAAATCCCCCGCAGTTACAGGGCGTCCCTCACCCTCCGTCTCCTCCGCCGCCAAACGGCGAACGGCGGATCACCCGTATCCATCGAGCTGCTGTTCTTTGTGTCTCCTGCCCACGACCGCTATACGTAGTTTACGATTGTACCCGATAGATGTTATTTGCATCTGTTTAACGAGTCCTCATTATTTTCTAACATAAAAGGAGCTATCTTTTAAGGAGGAATGGCTTCACCCGTAAAGTATGGTTACTGACATAACGCTGTGGCTTGTTATGGTGGTCACAGGCTTCGCGGTTTAGGAATAAAGTTACGATAATATGCAAGTTACTGATTTGGGTTCCACAAACGATAAGTTTGAACCTAAGAGCAGGTGGGACGACCATCGTCTAATATTACATCATCTGTCTAGTTCTCGGAAGATAAGCCGGGAAAAATATTGTAGTCGCTCACATGACACATCGTCCTATCGTCTTTCAGCGCCTCAGTCTGGCGAGGAAGAGAGTGAGTCCATAAGTTCCTTCTGGAATGCCATACCGAGCGATCGTCAATCATTGGTTATGACTTTTCATAAAGATCCATGTTGCATGGATATTGCTGGATACGCTACACCTCTTTTACAAAAGAGTCCCAAACATTTTTCTTTACGATTAAGATCGAATGATCACACCTCGCCTAGTCAAGGTATGATAGGGTGCCTGAGTGTTCGTCAATCCAGGATCGTATATGTGTAGTCAGTGAACACAGTTGTCGTCATTTTGTAAGACTGCAGTGTCCACAGATATAGAATATGTAGAAAATGTTGAAGTAATCACACGGGTTCATAAGCGATAGCCAGAATGAGTGGACTAAGTTGTTGTTGTTATTGTTGTTGTGGTCTTCAGTCCAGGGACTGGTTTGATGCAGCTCTCCATGCTACCCTATCCTGTGCAAGCTCCCTCATCTCCCAGTACTTACTGCAACCTACATCCTTCTGAATCTGTTTAGTGTATTCATCTCTTGGTCTCCCTCTACGATTTTTACCCTCCACGCTGCCCTCCAATACTAAATTGGTGATCCCTTGATGCCTCAGAATATGCCCTACCAACCGATCCCTTCCTCTAGTCAAGTTGCGCCAAGAATTTCTCTTCTCTCCGGTTCTATTCAATACCTCCTCATTAGTTATGTGATCTACCCATCTAATCTTCAGCATTCTTCTGTAGCGCCACATTTCAAAAGCTTCTATTCTCTTCGTGTCCAAAATAATTGTCGTCCATGTTTCACTTCCATACGTGGCTACACTCCATACAAATACTTTCAGAAGCGACTTCCTGACACTTAAATCTAAACTCGATGTTAACAAATTTCTCTTCTTCAGAAACGCTTTCCTTGCCATTGCCAGTCTACATTTCATGTCCTCTCTACTTCGACCATCAGCAGTTATTTTGCTCCCAAATAGCAAAACTCATTTATTACTGTAAGCATCTCATTTCCTAATCCAATTCCCGCAGCGTCACATGATTTAATTCGACTACAGTCCATTATCCTCGTTTTCCTTTTGTTGATGCTCATCTTATATCCTCCTTTCAAGACAGTGTACATTCCGTTCTGCTGCTCTTCCAGGTCCTTTGCTGTCTCTAATAGAATTACAATGTCATCGGCGAACCTCGAAGTTTTTATTTCTTCTCCATGGATTTTAATTCCTACTCCGAATTTTTCTTTTGTTTTCTTTACTGCTTGCCCAACATACAGATTGAATAACATCGGGGATAGGCTACAACCCTGTCTCACTCCCTTCCCAACCACTGCTTCCCTTTCATGCCCCTCGATTCTTATAACTGCCATCTGGTTTCTGTACAAATTGTAAATAGCCTTTCGCTCCCTGTATTTTAACCCTGCCACCTTCAGAATTTAAAAGAGAGTATTCCAGTCAACACTGTCAAAAGTTTTCTCTAAGTCTGCAAATGCTAGAAACGTAGGTTTGCCTTTCCTTAATCTATTTTGAAAGACAAGTCGCAGGGTCAGTATTGCCTCACGTGTTCCAACATTTCTGCGGAATCCAAACTGATCTTCCCCGAGGTCGGGTCTACCAGATTTCCATTCGTCTGTAAAGAATTCGTGTTAGTATTTTGCAGCCGTGGCTTATTAAACTGATGGCTCAGTAATTTTCACACCTGTCAACATCTGCTTTCTTTGGGATTGGAATTATTATATTCTTCTTGAAGTCTGAGGGTATTTCGCCTGTTTCATACATCTTGCTCACCAGATGGTAGAGTTTTGTTAGGCCTGGCTCTCACAAGGCTGTCAGTAGTTCTAACGGAATGTTGTCTACTCCCGGGGCCTTGTTTCCACTCAGGTCTTTCAGTGCTCTGTCAAACTCTTCACGCAGTAACATATCTCCCATATCATCTTTATCTACATCCTCTTCCATTTCCATAATACTGTCCTCAAGTACATCGCCCTTGTGTTGACCCTCTATGTTCTCCTTCCCTTCTTTGCTTAGAACTGGGTTTCCATCTGAGCTCTTGATATCCTTTTCTCCAAAGGTCTCGTTAATTTTCCCGTAAGCAGTATCTATCTTACCTATAGTGACATAAGCCTCTACATCCTTACATTTGTCCTCTAGACATCCCTGCTTAGCCATTTTGCACTTCCTGTCGATCTCATTTTTGAGACGTTTGTATTCCTTTTTGCCTGCTTCATTTACTACATTTTTATATTTTCTCCTTTCATCAATTAAATTCAATATCTCTTCTGTTACCCAAGGATTTCCATTAGCAGGCGTCTTTTTATATACTTGATCCACTTCTGCCTTCACTATTTCATCTCTCAAAGCTACGCATTCTTCTTCTACTGTATTTCTTTCCCCCATTCTTGTCAATCGTTCCCTACTGCTCTCCCTGACCTCTCTAGAACCTCTGGTTCTTACAGTTTATCCAGGTCCCTATCTCCTCAATTTCCCACCTTTTTGCAGTTTCCTCAGTTTTAATCTACAGTTCATAACCAATAGATTGCGGTCAGAGTCCACATCTGCCCCTGGAAATGTGTTACAATTTAAAACCTGGTTCCTGAATCTCTGTCTTACCATTATATAATCTATCTGAGACCTTCCAGTATCCGCAAGCCTCTTCCGTGTATACAACCTCCTTTTATGATTCATGAACCAAGTGTAAACTATGATTAAGTTGTGCTCTGTGCAAAATTCTACCAGGCGGCTTCCTCTTTCATTCCTACCTCCCATTCCATATTCACCTACTACGTTTCCTTCTCTTCCTTTTCCTACTATCGAGTTAGAGTCACCCATGACTATTAAATTTTCGTCTCCTTTCACTATCTGAATAATTTCTTTTATCTCATCATACATCAATCTATTCGTCATCTGCGGAGCTAGTTGGCGTATAAACTTGTACTACTGTGGTAGGAGTGGGCTTCGGATCTATGTAGGCCACAATAATGCCTGCACTATGCTGTTTGCCCCATTCCTATTCTCGTATTCATTATTAAACCTACTCCTGCATTACCCCTATTTCATTTTGTATTTATAGCCCTGTAGTCACCTGACCAGAAGTCTTGTTCCTCCTGCCACCAAACTTCACTAATTCTCACGATATCTAACTTTAACCTGTCCATTTCCCTTTTTAAATTTTCTAACCTACTTGCCCGATTAATGGATCTGACATTCCACGCTCCGATACGTAGAACGCCAGTTTTCTTTCTCATGATACCAACATCCTCCTGAGTAGTCCCCGCCCGGAGATCCGAATGGGGGCTATTTTACCACCGGAATATTTTACCCAAGAGGACGCCATCGTCATTTAACCATACAATAAAGCTGCATGCCCTCGGGAAAGATTATGGCTGTAGTTTCCCCTTGCTTTCAGCCGTTCGCAGTAGCAGCACAGCAAGGCCGTTTTGGTTAGTGTTATAAGGTGAGATCAGTCAATCATCAAGACTGTTGCCCCTGCAACTATTGAAAAGGCTGCTGCCCTTCTTCAGGAACCACACGTTTGTCTGGTCTCTCAACAGATACCGCTCTGTTGTGGTTACACCTACGGTACGGCTATCTGTATCGCTGAGGCACGCAAGCCTCCCCACCAACGGCAAGGGGGGGTGGACCAAATTATGGAGCAAAAACACATTCCCAAAACATCACAGAGCCACGTGCTACCTAACATACACACTCTCCACACACTGCTTCTTAAAGACTACTTTGGGCCGCTGGTATACTAGTTGCTCTGCCATCATCTGAAATGAGACAAAGTGATGACTCGTTGGACCATACTACACGTCTCCAGTCTCTGTGTTGTTTAACTCACTGACGGCGCCGCGCTGGGTAGCCGCGCGGTCTAAGTCGTATTGGTGGTGGTTGTTCGTATGTTTAAGGGGGACTAAACAGCGAAGGTCATCAGTCCCCCTAAGTCGTATTGTCGTGATCGGCGCGGTTCCCCCCGCGGTTACTAAACGTCTCTGTGAGAGCTGTAATTAGTCTCACGTTGTCTTTTCAGTCGCTAAAGTAGTAGGTTATACAGGGTTATAGTATATTACTAGATTCCATACTTAAAGCTGGTACTTGAAGCTTTGCTTCTACGAGTCCAAAAATTTACTTCTTACGCCATCTCCGTAACACTCTCCCTTTGGTCAAAGAAACCTGAGACTTCCTTTGTAGATATTAAACAAGCAATGTTGGTTCTGTGCAGAACAAGTGTTTTGAAAACAGTCTCCTTTGTAACCCAATTGCATTTCCTTAGCATGCTGCCTATGAACTAAAGACAGCCAACTGCATTACCTACGAGTGAACCTTTTAATCTTTATATTTCAGACGCCTACAAATTGTTACCCCTCGTTATGTAAATTAGTCGACGATTTCCATTTGTGACTAATTTTTTTAGGAATTTTTTTCAAGAAGTGCACAGTTGCAGTTTTTTTACAGACATTACCTTATTTTAGATAACAGCATCATTTCGTAAATGTCTGAGATTACAATTAGTATTGTCTGTACGGCCACGTCTGTATACAATAGGAGTCGGAACGTCCAGCCATACATTATATGGGCATTACTGAAGTTGCTTTTCCGTCTAGAGACAGCTCTCCATTCAAGTTAACATGGTGCAAGAAGTTAAGAATCCATTTTGGGGTGAGATTTGCGTAATTTAAATAATAAAGCTTTTCAAAAGTCAGGAAGTACTGCATATACGTGACTCTTCTCTTTTTCCATGGCTTTCAGGATATCATGAGAGAAAAGTGTGAGTTATGCTTAGTATGGCCAATGTTTTCGGAATCCGTGATGGTTGGTATGGAGGGTCTGACTTTTTTTTTCGAAATACTTCGTTACATGTGAGCTCGGAGCAAATTCTATGACTGTATAGGAGACGCTTGCGAAGGGGATTAGACGGCAGATTTCTGGCTCATTTCTCTTCTAGATGT
This sequence comes from Schistocerca americana, assembly GCF_021461395.2. NCBI lineage: Eukaryota > Metazoa > Arthropoda > Insecta > Orthoptera > Acrididae > Schistocerca > Schistocerca americana. Next base: position 327,140,628 of record NC_060119.1, on the reverse strand, counting down.
GCGTGATCTGACCTTTCTTCCAGCTACAGGTCACAGAGATGGGCTTTGTTAAATTAAAGTCTTCAACTGTTTTTGAACGGCATTAACATTAATATCTTTATAACCATTTCCAATGGTGGGATAGTTAAATCAGGCCAGCTATCCTGTATTTCTCTTTGTAAAGTAAAGGAAAAGGTGAATCAATCAGTGGTCTTTCCACAATGTTGAGTGTGGACAAAGACTCTATTGTTATCACCAGACGAAACTACAATCGTCCGGCCGTAACTATGGTTTTTTTTAGTGCTCTGGGACATAGGAAATTTTAGTTCCCTTTATTACATGAATGATAAAAAGATATACTTACTTGATACAGTCCTTTGCCTTGGGAGAGTTTGATAATTTACAACTGTCATTGACTATTAAACCATCACTTGATGCACTAATCAACAAACTGTTCTCTTGAAGTACAGTGTTCAATATTTACAAAACTACTTTTCGATCTGAGACTTGAAGAACACTTTAGTCCTAAACCGTGATGATGACTGCTTCAGCTAAGGTCATGAAATGGGGCAGAGCGCTTTCGTGCTTGGCTCTATATTGACCTCTGTGTGAGAGGGTCGCTGTGCTGAGAGAGAGGGCGTGTCTTCTTTAGCCTCTCCTAATCATTGTTATGGACTGCAGCGAGACATGGCTACTGTCTGTGGTGTCGATACGCGTTGCTGACTATGGTGTGGCACCACTATCTCTGTGCGATACCGCATCTTTAATATGCTATTTCAGCCGATTTCTCCTAATCATGGATGAACAGTTCATCATGCCAATACATAGACAGGCCAAGTCCACATGAAACTTCCTGGCAGATTATAACTGTGTGCCAGACGGCGACTCGAACTCGGAAATTTTGCCTTTCGCGGCCAAGTGCTCTACCATATCAGCTACCCTAGCAGGACTCACGACCCGTCCTCACATCTTTACTTCCGCCAATACCTCGTCTTCTACCTTCCAAACTTCAAAGAAGCTTTCCTGCGAAACTTGCAGAACTAGCACTCACGGAAGAAAGGATACTGGGGTGACATGGCTTTGCCACAGCCTGGGCGATATTTCCAGAATGAAATTTTCAATCTGCAGCGGAGTGTGTGATTATATGAAACTTTCTGGCAGATTAAAACTGTGTGCATAACCGAGACTCAAACTCGGGACCTTTGCCTTTTTCGGGCAAGTGCTCCACTATCTGAGCTACCCCATTTTAATCTGCCAGGAAGTTTCATATCAGCGCACACTCCGCTGCAGAGTGAGAAATTCATTCAAGTCTATATGGTTTATGAAACGCATTGTTCTGGCTACACAGAAGACAAGTACAATGTCTGACGCCAGCTACACGCGTAGTCGACGATGAACTGTAGATGGGACTTTTGCCAGCACAGTAAAAATCGAAAAGTCCGTCGCAGTGGTCGTAGTTAAAATAACAACCAGATCACTGGGTCTGGGATTACTCGAGAACAGCACACAAGTGGTTCCCCCACCCACCGGTCGCGCTGACACCATTCTTTCGAGGTGGAAACAGCTAATAGGTCCCATGTGATCCTACGTGGCGATGGGACGCGTGTGCCTAGCTTGCAGCGCCGGTTGCCGTGTAACTGCGGTAATTTGCACGGCGCTGGTGGTGGGACCGCGCAAATCCGACATCTGTATCGATATCCGAATCACCGCATACAACACAGTTACTTGTATGTAAACACCAGGTCTCACTTTGCCATCACGAATTACTTTTGACCCGTCTCGCTGGCTTTTATCTAATTCTTTTGCGATGGTTTTATTGCCTCTTCTAACTTCTTCGATAATTCGATTGATCTCTCGAAATTTTTTGTTAGAGGTTTTCTTTTGCAATGAAAGTGAGGCTATTTAGACTCTCGCGCGTTGCCGTGTTTGGCTTTCCGAGATTTGCGCCGTTCGTTGGTTGGTGAGGTGCCGCGAGTGGCGCGGACTGTGACGATAGGCTCCGGGGCAGTCGGCTGTAGTGCGTCTGAGGGCGGCTGTTACTTGTGAGGTAGCGTGCTGCGGCTTGCCGGTTCAAAATGGTTCAAATGGCTATGAGCACTATGGGACTTAACATCTAAGGTCATCGGTCCCCTAGAACTTAGAACTACTTAAACCTAACTAACCTAACGACATCACACACATCCATGCCCGAGGCAGGATTCAAACCTGCGATCGTAGCAGCAGCGCGGTTCCGGACTGAAGCGACTAGAACCGCTCTGCCACTGCGGCCGGATCTCAAACCTTCTGTTCCTGAGTTAGTCTGTGTGTAAAATTTGTAATTTGAGCTAGATTTCATGTGTTTTACCATCAAACAAGTTGATATTCATGAAGCATGGTGACATTAGAAACTGTAGCGTGAAGTAACGTTATGTGAGTTTAATTTTGAAGGAATACTAAATTTAGAGTTTTAATATTAAAACCCAATCTTCGTGTAGTAAATAAATTTTTTTGGTATAATGTCTAACGTAATTTCTGCCCAGTATCTTACAAATTCCCGCCTGCTCTTACCACTACAATCTTCAACCCAATTTATCCATTACGGGAACAAGTGCGCATAAAAGGCTTTTTTCATGTCTGATTACTTCAAACTTTACTCTCTGTTATTCGGTACTCAGTGACAGCTACTTTCTTGATTCTTCCGACCTCTAGAAATTAAGATTACTCAATTGCCTGAAAATCATAAAGACAGTACACTTTTTGAAGAATTTACAAATTCACTGATGTATATCAAACACTATTTTTCAACAGATGCCGTTTCAAGGCGCTCTGTGGATTATCGTCGAAAGAAAACATTCTCCCAACCATAAAAAGTTCAGAGGGAACCCTTCTGATCAGCGCTGTTAGTCGGGTGATTAATGAAGTACGAACCGAATGAATCCAAGAGTTGCTTTGTTGCTCTGGCTGCGAGGAGTCGTGTATTTCTGAGCAGTAAGCACACTACCTTCGGTAATATTGGCCTTCTGTTGATCTCTATCGCCCTCCTTAGGGTATTTGTGTCTTTCGCAGTACCGCACGGCATAAATTGTTTTCCTCTTTGGGCCAAAATTCAATAACGTTGGAAGCAAAGAATTTTCGGTATGAAAAACATGTTTTGTGTTTCTTCGCTGATGGTGAACAGCGATGTGGAGACTGTATTGATCGTCTTTTCGTCTATGGAGTGTAGTGAGTGGCCCACGTTTCGACACTTGTCACAACAGAGCCAAGGAATAATTTCAATCTCCAGTTTGCAGAGCTTGGAAAATGACCATGAAATTGGAATTCTTTTGACTTTATGTTGGTCTGTGAGCAGTTTTGAAACACATCTCGCATACATTCCACAGAAAACAAGTGTTAAGTAATAATTTTATGTAGAAGAGCTCTGAAGATTTCTCGAAATATTACGTTCATCATATCGAAATTCAATTGACATTCGCTACGAATCATTTGTTTGATCTTGTTTACCATCTCATTTGTCGTGTTGTAGGACGCTCACTCCTTGGCTCATAATGAACGTTCGTTCTAACAGTTTTAAAATCACAGCGCTTGTACACATTAGTACGAATCTCATACTACTCCCATAAAATGTTTTTAATTAGTTAAAAACATGGGACGGTGCTTTTCCCTTTGCAAAAAGAAGCCGGATTAAGTTCCTCACCTCGCAGCGGTCTCGATTCGGCGTGGAGACCCTCATTTCAGCACGTCACTACGACAACAGATTTCAGCGACAAACGATCGAGCGCTCTACAGCAAACACCTTGCCATTGAACGCAGTGATGCCATCATAGTAGAAAGAAAAAGTCCATTGGAGCGACAGAAGCTGAGCACTTTTCGTTCTGGACTTGCATCGTAAACAGTCGACCTTGACACCATATGTAGTTTTTCATGCCTGAACCGCCATAGCTCACACAATCTCAGTAAGTGAGTGTGACTTGGGAAATGAGTGGAAAGAGTTCAACTACATAGTTATTTCAACCGGAATTTTGATTACATAAATTTGTTTATTTTTGTGTGCGTAGTCTACACATGACAAAAAATTCCTGGTTAGTTGAAATTTAAACTTCGATCGTAGTAGAGTGCATGACTATTTGGCCACATCGTATTCGTCGATGATCATGATAATACCATTATTTTCGAAAATTTTTGTGTAGTGATAGCTGGTATGAAGGAAATTACTTCCATATTATCGGAATTCTGGTGCGGTAGCAATCACTAAGTTGTCCCAGACCGGCTGCCTACTATGGGTGACACGTAACAGGAGAAATTCCGACGGCTGCTGCTTGAGACATATATCTCGGCGACAGGAATTGCTCCGACCTGCCTCCTACCTGAGGAAAAACAGATTGACCTTGACGAATAATAGGCATAGGACAATAGTCAATAATTAACTCACCTTCTTCTCCTTACATTTTAAATGTGTATGAAAAACGTGTGGAGGTGAAATTCAAGCGAATGTGCCTAATCTGATGATAGAGATCATCAGTTTACTTTTATTACACGCCAGTGTCGTTACAGGTTACTGAATGTGTACCACTTTTAGTTTAGTGTACTTGTAATTACGTTTCTCAACCTCATTTACAGATTTCCTGGTGTGAGACCTCGGACGTTCATGCCAAACTTCTCTCGTTTGACATACGTATTGCTTACTAAGTTCACAGACTGGGTAGTATGAAATAACTTTGCTTTACTTCACAAGATCGTCAATTACAATGAAGTCCACGTGTCACTCTCTTTGAAAAGGCTTTTGAGTAGGTTGTACCCGTCCTAGCAAAGAGCACTGATAACTAGATCTGATGTCGTTACTTCGAGATCTCGATCACTTGCGTGAACGTGTGAAAAACCAGACAAGATAGCCCACCAGAGGGCTTTTGTAACATGTACTGCGACACCTTTAGGTTCATTAGTTGAGTCCTTCGTAAGCAGTTTTTCGCCGGATAATAGCCGTCCGTCTTCATGGGTCTGCCGTCAGTTCAAGGAAAATTTGAGTTTTATTTGAATAGGTATCCGTCTCATGCAGTTATATAAGAGCTTTCTGAGAAGTAACGCCTCCAAATTTATGTGAAAACTCTTAAAGCTTCCTAATTAAAACAAACGTTATTAACATCCTATATCTGTGTTCTTCATGTCTACGTACGAGGGTCACTCCAAAAGAAATGCACACTATTTGTTTTAAAATCCATCTTTTATTCTCCATGTTTGAAAGTTTTACAGTGTGTAGATACATCCTTTAGGAACAATATTTTCATTTCTCCACATAATTTCCATCCTCTGAACTGCCTTACGACATCTTGGAACCAGTGCCTGTATATCCGCACGGTAAAATTCTGGACCAACCTGTTGGAGCAACTGTTTGGCAGCGTGCACAAGGGAGTCATCATCTTCAAACCTTGTTCCACGAAGAGAGTCTTTCAGTTTCCCAAAGAGATGATAGTCACATGGGGCCAGGTCAGGACTGTAAGGTAGGTGTTTCAGTGTTGTCCATAAGATTTTGTGATCACTTCCATGGTTTTTTGACTGACATGTGGCCGTGCATTGTCGTGCAACAGCAAAACATCCTGCTTTTGCCGACGTGGTCGAACACGACTCAGTCGAGCTTGAAGTTTCTTCAGTGTTGTCACATACGCATCAGAATTTATGGTGGTTCCACTTGGCATGATATCCACAAGTAAGAGTCCTTCGGAATCGAAAAACACCGTAGTCATAACTTTTCCAGCAGAAGATGTGGTTTTGAATTTCTTTTCTTGGGTGAATTTGCATGATGCCACTTCATTGATTGCCTCTTCGTCTCTGGTGAAAAATAATGGAGCCATGTTTGATCACCAGTCACAATTCTTCCAAGAAATTCATCTCCACCCTTCTCGTACCGTTCCAAAAGTTCGCTGCACACCGTTTTTCTTGTTTCTTTGTGAGCCACTGTCAACATCCTGGGAACCCACCTGGCACAAACCTTTTTTAACGCCAACACTTTCAGTATTCTGCAAACACTTCCTTCCCCTATACCAACGTAGCGTGACAATTCGTTCACTGTGATGCGTCTGTCAGCAGTCACCAATTCGTTAACTCTCTGCACATCGTCTGGAGTGTGTGTAGTACGATGCCTGCCGCTGCGAGGACAATCCTCAATATTTCCGTGCCCACTTTCATCACTACCTGCTTGCCCACTGACTGACTGTACTGCGATCGACAGCAGCATCTCCATCCACCTTTTTCAACGTCTTGTGGATGTTTCCCACAGTCTCGTTTCCATAGCACAGGAATTCTTTGACAGCACGTTGCTTCTGACGAACGTCAAGTGTAGCAGCCATCTTGAAGAAATGCTGTGATGGCGACACTCACGGGAACAGGTTGAACTAACTTTGAAAACAAGCGGGAAGGATGTATCTACACACAGTAAAGCTTTCACACATGCAGAATGAAAACTGTATTTTTACAAAACTTATGTGCATTTCTTTTGGAGTAACCCTCGTTTTTATTTCTCAATATAGTCACCCTGGCGACGAACACATTTCTCTCAACGAGAGACGGGTTTGTTGATTCCATTACTATAGAATGTTAGACCTTGTTGATATTGCCACAACCTCATTTCTACTTGTACCACTGCAGCAATATAAAAGTGCTCGAAGATTTTTTTAAGTTTTGGAAACAGACGAAAATCGGATGAGGCCATGTTGGGACTGTATGGAGGGTGGCCAATTACAATGAACCAAGGCCGCCTGGTTGCTGCAGATGTCGCAACGCTCGTGTGTCGTCTGGTAGTCTCATGCTGGAGCAGAGGGTGTTCCATGTGTGAACAAACTACTTCAATTAGAATCTCGATTACAGCACGCTGTTTCTCTCGCACCGACACAGTTACGTTACACGTCACCATGTTCCACTCTACAATTCGGAGGACTCTAGCGGCAGAGGGCTCCAAATATGTAGAATAAAAGTGCGGAATATTAATAACGTTAGAATTTTTTTTAAAAAAACATTAAGAGTTTTCAAATGGTTCAAATGGCTCTGAGCACTATGGGACTTAACATCTATGATCATCAGTCCCCTAGAACTTAGAACTACTTAAACCTAACCAACCTAAGGACATACTTGGAAGGAGAGACAGCATTGGTCGTATATTTTTGTTAATTATCGCAAAATCGATTTTCGGTCACTTGGTGACCATCTTCAGTGCTGTAATATATAACTTAAATCAGTAATCACTGGTGTCAATAAGCTTACTGCGATCACATAGATCTATGTGATCGCCGTAAGCTTATTGACACCAGTGCTTACTAATTTAAGTTATATATTACAGCACTGAAGATGGTCACTAAGTGACCGAAAATCGATTTTGCGATAATAACCAAAAATATACGACCAATGCTGTCTCTCCTTCCAAGTATACCCATTATCTGGTCGTAGTGCACAGGACACTATGGAGTCGCCAATCAATAACCTAAGGACATCACACAACACCCAATCATTAAGAGTTTTCATATGTGATATTTGGAGACATTACGTTTCAGCACGTCGTTGTAGTCTGTGGTGATAACAAGCTGCCGTCGGTATGTTGAGGAAAATACTTGCTCAAAGACGGTGGTTGTCATAAAATTTAGTCCTATTATACTAAACGCTTTCTGCAAGAACTACACTCCTGGAAATGGAAAAAAGAACACATTGACACCGGTGTGTCAGACCCACCATACTTGCTCAGGAAACTGCGAGAGGGCTGTACAAGCAATGATCACACGCAAGGCATAGCGGACACACCAGGAACCGCGGTGTTGGCCGTCGAATGGCGCTAGCTGCGCAGCATTTGCGCACGGCCGCCGTCAGTGTCAGCCAGTTTGCCGTGGCATACGGAGCTCCATCGCAGTCTTTAACACTGGTAGCATGCCGCGACAGCGTGGACGTGAACCGTATGTGCAGTTGACGGACTTTGAGCGAGGGCGTATAGTGGGCATGCGGGAGGCCGGGTGGACGTACCGCCGAATTGCTCAACACGTGGGGCGTGAGGTCTCCACAGTACATCGATGTTGTCGCCAGTGGTCGGCGGAAGGTGCACGTGCCCGCCGACCTGGGACCGGACCGCAGCGACGCACGGATGCACGCCAAGACCGTAGGATCCTACGCAGTGCCGTAGGGGACCGCACCGCCACTTCCCAGCAAATTAGGGACACTGTTGCTCCTGGGGTATCGGCGAGGACCATTCGCAACCGTCTCCATGAAGCTGGGCTACGGTCCCGCACACCGTTAGGCCGTCTTCCGCTCACGCCCCAACATCGTGCAGCCCGCCTCCAGTGGTGTCGCGACAGGCGTGAATGGAGGGACGAATGGAGATGTGTCGTCTTCAGCGATGAGAGTCGCTTCTGCCTTGGTGCCAATGATGGTCGTATGCGTGTTTGGCGCCGTGCAGGTGAGCGCCACAATCAGGACTGCATACGACCGAGGCACACAGGGCCAACACCCGGCATCATGGTGTGGGGAGCGATCTCCTACACTGGCCGAACACCACTGGTGATCGTCGAGGGGACACTGAATAGTGCACGGTACATCCAAACCGTCATCGAACCCATCGTTCTACCATTCCTAGACCGGCAAGGGAACTTGCTGTTCCAACAGGACAATGCACGTCCGCATGTATCCCGTGCCACCCAACGTGCTCTAGAAGGTGTAAGTCAACTACCCTGGCCAGCAAGATCTCCGGATCTGTCCCCCATTGAGCATGTTTGGGACTGGATGAAGCGTCGTCTCACGCGGTCTGCACGTCCAGCACGAACGCTGGTCCAACTGAGGCGCCAGGTGGAAATGGCATGGCAAGCCGTTCCGCAGGACTACATCCAGCATCTCTACGATCGTCTCCATGGGAGAATAGTAGCTGCATTGCTGCGAAAGGTGGATATACACTGTACTAGTGCCGACATTGTGCATGCTCTGTTGCCTGTGTCTATGTGCCTGTGGTTCTGTCAGTGTGATCATGTGATGTATCTGACCCCAGGAATGTGTCAATAAAGTTTCCCCTTCCTGGGACAATGAATTCACGGTGTTCTTATTTCAATTTCCAGGAGTGTATTTTGAGCAATTACTTTCGGAGCGCTCGCAAAGTGTAAATAGTTGCGATAAAATTAGTGACCATAAGGTTTCTGTAGTGAGACTGAAAACCGTAGCATCCAAAACTACCAGAAATAAACGCAAAATATATTTGCTTGGAAAACAGATAAAAATTCCTTCTGTGCCATGTAAGCGTCGACCAAACGTGGATAAAATTCCGAGAAATACTATTGAAAACAGTTGAGTGCTTTATTGCAAGTAAATTAATACCAAATGTAGCAGGAACAAGATGGTACAGAAACAAGGTCAGGACACTGTTGCAGAAGTAGCTAAAGAAGAATGCATGTTTCAAAGGAAGGCAAAATGCCAAAATAAGCGACTGACACATTTCATTTACCAATCTATAACAAAGGTAGAGTTATCGACGACAGCGAACTAAACTGGAGTTATAAACATGGTTTTTCGGCGTTGTTTCGCTAAAAAGTTGCAGTAAATTCACTAGAATTCGAATCAAGTGCAACTGCAAACAAGTGGTATTTGGAAATACTGTGGCGAACTCGCTAGACCGTTACCAGCAAAACACACAGTCACTTCTACTATCTAGTAGTCTAGAGGCAGTTATGAAGCATGTGCGCCTGTCAGGCGACTAAGAGGTGATATAGAATATTTCAATTAATTTACGTCTATAGCGTAACAAATGTTATTGAGGCTACTGTACTTTACATACTGACATGAGCTTTGTACGAACATTAATTATTCCTATTCCATTTGTGCATGTAACAAGGGAAAATGGGTGGACGTGACCATAGACACCCCGACCGGTCATATTCTCATCGTCCTTAAGAGAGGTACATGGCGTTTACCTCAAACGTAGTTTGCTAATGTTTACTCTTCAGAGATTTGGGAGAAGTAAGTTTCGTTTTTCATTTAATTTCTCTGACCTTCACTCTTACGGTTTGTTATGGATTATACAGATCTCTTTCTTTTTATTATAGCAGAGAGTCTGTAAAGTCCTTCTACGGTATTCGACAGATCCTCTTGTTAACGACGCCAAAAACGGGAGAAGTGTTTTACGATCGCACTATCATTTTCTATGCGGTTTCCTTGACATGTTGTTGTCGTTGCTGTGGTCTTTAGTCCAAATGCCTGTTTGAAGCAGTTCTCCCTGCCACTCTACCCTATGAAAGTCTCTTCATCTCCGAGTAACTACTGCAGCCTACATTGATGTGAATCTGTTTAATGTATTCATCTCTTGGTCAGCCTCTACGATTTTTACCCACCAAGCTTCCCTCCAGCACTGCTCTGGCGATCCCTTGATGCCTCAGAATGTGTCTTACTAACCAGTCCCTTTTTCTTGACAAGATGTGTCACAAATTTCACTTCTCCCCACTTCTGTACAGTAGCTTCTCATTAATTACGTGATCTACCCACCTAATAGTCAGCATTCATTTGTAGCACTACACTGCAAAAGCTTCTGTTCTCTTCTTGCCTAAATTGTTTATCGTCCGTGCTTCGCTTCCAAACATGGCTACACACCATATAAATACTTTCAGAAAAGACTTCCTGATACATCAATATTAGATGTTAACAAATTTCTCTTCCTCAGAAGCGCTTTTCTTGCCAGTAACAGTCTACATTTTATATCCTCTCTACTTCGACCATCATCAGTTATATAGCTGCCCAAATAGCAAAACTCAACTTCTGCTTTAGGTGTCTCATTTCCTAATCTAGCTCCCTCAACATCACCTGATATAATTCCACTCCATTCCACTATCCTCGTTTCTTCTCCACGGACTTTAATTCCTACTCCAGATTTTATTTTGTTTCCTTTACTGCTTGCACAGTATACAGACTGTATAACATCGGGGATAGGCTACAACCGTGTCTCACTCCCTTTTCAACCAGTGCTTCCCAGCCGGCCGATGTGGCCGAACTGTTCTAGTCGCTTCAGTCTGGAATCGCGCGACCGCTACGGTCGCAGGTTCGAATCCTGCCTCGGGCATGGATGTGTATGATGTCCTTAGGTCAGATGGGTTTTAGTAGTTCTAAGTTCTAGGGGACTGATAACTTCAGATGTTAAGTCCCATGGTGCTCAGAGCCATTTGAACCAGTGCTTCCCATTCATGCCTCTCGACTCTGACAACTACCATCTGGTACCCGTGCAAGTTGTAAACAGCCTTTCGCTCCCTGTTTTTACCACTTCCACCTTTAGAATCCGAAATAGAGTACTTCAGTCAACATTATCAAAAGCTTTTCTAAGTCTGCAAATGCCATAAACGTAGGTTTACCTTTCTTATCCTACCTTGTATGAGAAGTTGTAGGGTAAGTATTGCCTCGCGTGTTCCTACATTGCTCCGGAATCCAAACTAATCTTCCCCGATGCCGCTTTCTACCAGTTTTCCGTTTTAATATAAGGAATCAGTGTCAGTGTTTTGCAACCGTGATTTGTTAAACTAGTAGTTCTGTAATTTTCACACCTGATTTCTTTGAAATTGTAATTATTACATTCTTCTTGAAGTCTGAGAGTATTTGCCTGTCTCATACGTCATGCTCACCAGATAGAAGAGTTTCGTCATGGCTGGCTCTCCCAAGGCTATCAGTAGTTCTAACGAAATATTGTCTACTCCTGGGGCCTTGTTTCGACTTAGGTCTTTCAGTGCTCTTCAAATTCTTCACGCGGTATCATATCTCCCATCCCATCTTTGTCTACGTCCTCTTCCATCTCTATAATACTGCTTTCATGTACATCTACTTTGTATAGACCCTCTGTATATTGCTTCCATACTTCTGCTTTCACTTCTGTGCTTGGAACTGGTTCTTCATCTGAGTTCTTGATATTCATACAGCTGGTTCTCTTTTCTCCAAAGGTCTCTTTAATTTTCCTGTAGGTAGCATGTATGCTTCTACATCCTTATATTTATCCTTCGACTATTACTGCTTAGCCATTTTGCACTTCCTGTCGCTCTCAATTTTTAGACGTTTGTATTTCCTTTTGCCTTCTTCATTCACTGCATTTCTATATTTTCTCTTTTCATCAATTAAATTTACTGTCTCTTGTGTTACCCAAGGATTTTTACTAGCTCTCGTCCTTTTAGGCAGTTGATCCTTTGCTGCCTTCACTATTCCATGTCTCACCATCCATTCTTCTTCTACTGTATTCCTTTCCCCTGTTCTTGTCAATCGTTCCCTCATGCTCCCTCCCAAACGCTCTACAACCTCTGGTTCTTTCAGTTTATCCAGGTCCCATCTCCATAAATTCCTACCTTTTTGCATTTTATTCAGTTTTAATCTACAAGTCATAACCAATAAATTGTGGTCAGAGTCCACATCTGCCCCTGGAAATATCTTACAATTTAAAACCGGTTCCGAAGTCTCTGTCTTACCATTCTATAATCAGTTGGAAACATTACGGTGTCTCAAGTTCTCTTCCAAGTACACAACCCTCTCTTATGATTCTTTAACTAATTGTTAGCTATGATTAAATTATGCTCCATGCAAATTCGTACCAGGTGACTTCTTCTTTCACTTCTTTCCCCAGGTTGCATTTACCAACTACTTTTCCTTCCTTTTCCTACTGTCGAATTCCAGGCACCCATGACTAATAAATTTTCGGACCCCTTAACTATCTGAGTAATTTCTTTTACCTCACCATACATTTCTTCAATCTCTTCATCATCGGTCGAGCGGTTCTAGGCATTGCAGTCTGGAACCACGCGGCTGCTGTGGTCGCAGGTTCGAATCCTGCCTCGGGCATGGATTTGTGTGATGTCCTTAGGTTAGTTAGGTATAAGTAGTTCTACGTCTAGGGGACTAATGACCTCAGATGTTAAGTACCATAATGCTTAGAGCCATTCGAACCATGTTCATCATCTGCGGAGCTAAGTGGCACTTAAACTTGTACTACTGTGGTGGGTGTGGGCTTCGTATCTATCTTGGCTACAATTATGTGTTCACCAAGCCGTTCATAGTAGCTTAACCGATTTCCTATTTTTTATTCAATATTAAACCTAATCCTGCATTACCCCTATTTGATTTTGTATTTATAACCCTGTATTCCCCTGCTCAGAAGTCCTGTTCCTCCTGCCACCGAACTTCACAAACTTCTATTATAGCTAACGTTAACCTACCCATCTACCTTTTAAAATTTCCTAACTTACCTGCCTAATTAAGGGAGCTGACATTCCACGATCCGATGCGCAGAACGTTCTCTTGAGTAGTCCCCGCCCAGAGATCCTAATGGGGGACTATTTTACCTCCGAAATATTTTACCCAAGAGGACGCCATCAGCATTTAACCATACAGTAAAGCTGCATGCCTTCGGGAAATATTACGGCTGTAGTTTACCATGGCTTTCAGCCGTTTGCAATATCAGTACAGCAAGGCCATTGTGTTTGATGTTCCAGGGCCAGCTCAGTCAATCATCCAGACTGTTGGCCCTGCAATTACTGAAAAGGCTGCTGTCCCTTTTCAGAAACCACACGTTTGTCTGGCCTCTCAACTCAACAGGTACTCCTCTATTGTGGTTGCACTTACGGTACGGCTATCTGTATCGGTGAGGCATGCAATCTTCCCCATGGGAGGACGACGGGTGGGGTGGAGTTCTGTGACATTTACACTAAAATTAACCAAATCACTTCCAACAAATCTCAGTCAATCGCTCATTCTATTGCTGTTTTTATTTCGCTTAGTAGTACTTTCACTAGACATTTGAACCACAAAGATAATTTCAAAACGCTGAATTTACAATCTAATTTTTATGGAAATTTTCTTTCATTTACCCAAATTTCGAAAGAAATATGTTTCGAGGGAGGAAAGGAAGACCTAACTAGGTTGTTCTGCAGTTCCATGGACTCATGCAGCAACGGTTCTTTCCTGTAGACAACAGCATCGCCAGAGGGTAATCACAGGATGGCGCTGATTGTGTCTAATAAATCACTTGTGTGAATTTAGAAGATTTTGCGTCCAGTCTACTCTTCGATGGTTTTCACCCGAATCGCTTTCGCTCTTGTAGAGCAATCGCTTACCAATGCAGTATATGGTCATGAACGTTAAATTTTATGGTCCAGTCTTTATTTTATTGATCCACAGGGTCAAGAAAGTCTGAATACTTCCATTCCTCCGTCCTGAGATAATATGTATTCTGATAGCAACCTTTGAATCGACGTACGTAATTCTCTTCAGAATACATCACTCATAAATTATATGCTCCAATTACAATGTTGAGAAGTCTGTTTTATTTAGCAGTACAGATCGTGATGATGGACAAACGCTTCACCTACTCTGCCTGTTTGAATATCGAGTGTGAACTGATTCGGGACAGTAATTCGCATTTTACTGTAAAATGTATAGCAGAGAAAGTGTAACAAAGTAAAAATACAGTATTTTAAACGAAGTATTGAAGCTGGGGGTTGGTAGAATATGTTTACAGTATACTGAGCAGTATGCTTAGTTTGATGGTCCATTCTTGTTCTGCATTTCTGATGGCCCAGAAAAATATGCACACCTTCTACCGTCGGGAGATTTTGTCTATTCTGATTGCAGCCCTTGATGTTGAAAATTTTTCTGGAGATTTGATCTGGGATTGCAGTCCTTAAAAATGCGGTACAGATAAATACATGTCCCCTGGTTAGTCGGAACGTTACGAAGTACGATTCTGTTGCGAAAAGCCAGACACAGTCGGACCCTGAGCTTTCTGCAGCGCTGCGTCCTTTTTTCGTTCGTCCTGGGCTGCGGCACACAGCACTGAATGGAAGAGCCGGCGCCTCGGTGCGTGGTGGGAGTCCTCTGTCCTGTCAGGGCCCGGCCGCCGCGACCGCGGTGCTGGCGCTCAGGAATGTGTTGCGCCAGAAGAATGGCGCGCCAGCCGTTAATCACGCGCCGGCCTGTCAACGGGGGCGGCGGCGCTAACAATGCAGTGATTAGTGGCGCCAAGTGTGCATATTTCACAGCGGCGCCGCGCCGGCAAATTGCGCCCAGGGAAAACACTTGGTCCCCCGTCCCACTCTCCACACCCTTCGTCCTCGCGGCGCCGGTCAGCCCCGGGGACTCCCTCCGTATTAATTATTTGGCGTCCAGGCAGCGCCGCGACGCCAGGGGACGCCGCTGGAAGAAGGCGTCCCCGCACTAATACATGAACACTCACTCACACACACACACACACACATACATGTGACGCTGCAACGCAGTCAGCCGAAGGGAGATTGTTTGTGCCGCTAAAAGGAAGATTTATTGGTGGCCGGTCATCTCGGAGCGGGCGGCAGGAGAGGCGGCTAACGAAGGCTGCCGCAGCTCCGAGCCATTAACGGTTCGCCGCCGCCCATTTATAAAGTCCTGACAACGCAGGTTGCTGGACGATAAATAATAAGTCGCGATTTTTCTCCTCCGTTAGGTTTTTGGAACCAAGATTAATTCTCGCTGCGAGTACATACTTTGTCTTCCAGTTGGATACGTAACACTGGTTTATAATAACGTGTGCTACTAATGAAGAGCCATTGCACGCTGCCAGAAAGAGCAGATATAACAGGTTGATGACATTATTATGCAGTATCTACTTCCTCCCGTTGGACTGGATCTGATGTAATATATGACCTATTTTTATTTTAGATATTGGTAACTGTATCTTTTAAAACACAGTTTCAGTTTTTGTGACAACCGATTACGGTCAAGTTCAGACCTTCCTCGGGTCCTAAAAATGTATTCAGCGGTATATTTCATAACTAAGTAACTAATTGTTCTTGAAATGTTCCACTCAGGTATCACTGGTGTGAAACAAACGCTAATTATGTCTTGCAGCGTAAACATTAATGTGCACATTACTACGCGGAGTAAATGTTTCTCATAGCCGGCCGGAGTGGCCGAGCGGTTCTAGGCGCGTCAGTCTGGAACCGCGCGACCGCTACGGTCGCAGGTTCGAATCCTGCCTCGGGCATGGATGTGTGTGATGTCCTTAGGTTAATTAGGTTTAAGTAGTTCTAAGTTCTAGGGGACTGATGACCTCAGATGTTAAGTCCCATAGTGCTCTGAACCATTTGAACCATTTTTTTTGTTTCACATAACGCCTTTTTACTGTGTGTTGGTATTCAGTTGAAGTATTGAAATGCTTACCGTGTACTACATGGCGAAGTCATATTTATATTAATAAAGGAATGAACAGGATAAGCAGTGGAAGGGTTAGACAAAAGATGGAATGAATTGCGGAGAGTGGTAGAGGGTGCCCATGGGCGCGGTGTGTGTGTGTGTGTGTGTGTGTGTGTGTGTGTGTGTGTGTGTGTGTGTGTGGAGGGGTTGAGAGGGTAGGGGAGGGGACGCATTGTCCAATTAGCCTGGTTCTGTCACTGGATTTATGGCTGCAATAATAAAAGCAGGCGTCTCACAACGAGGTATGCATTACATAATGTTCACACCTTCTGGAAGCGCCGGTCAGAAAGATAAAAAAAAAGAAGTAAAAGAAAGAAATTATCTGTAGTAACTTAGTGACACGGAATAACAGTTGGATGTGGTACTTTTCTTTCTCCTCAAAGAAGTAAATGAATTGTTCTAGAAAATAGAGCACCTGTTTCCAGTTGCGACTATTGGTAAGCCTTGACAGAGAGTGGAGAGGCAGACGACAAAACAACTGGACCTGTCATACACCGCCCAGCAGCATTCATGTGACCACCTGTTAGCAGCCTGAGTAACCACATTTTGCAGAGCGCTCCGTTGCAAGACGTACAGGTAGACAGTCAGAATCTGGAAGGTACCGAATGGGATGTGGACCCATACCGTCCTCAACTGCGCTAGGTTTCTAGGAACAGCCCGATGAGTGTGGTCCCACAGATTCTCGACTGGGATGAACACCGGGGACTTTTTGGCGAGGGGAGTACAGTAAACTCGCCTTAGAACCACACACGCACACTGCGACTTCTGTGACGCGCTACATTGCCCTACAGGTACACACCTCCGTGCCGAGCAGAAACAAACGGCACGTAGAGGTGAACATGGTCCCCAAAGATAGACGCATGCTTGTATTGA
Organism: Schistocerca americana; assembly: GCF_021461395.2. Taxonomy (NCBI): domain Eukaryota; kingdom Metazoa; phylum Arthropoda; class Insecta; order Orthoptera; family Acrididae; genus Schistocerca; species Schistocerca americana. The sequence goes on along the minus strand of NC_060119.1, from coordinate 327,123,597 downwards.
TCAGCTGTCCTGTACAGGATGATGAGATCACCCTGGGAATGCCGGGATAAACGTTTCTCTGACCATAACTCTCCCTCCTTCGCCCGCGATGCTTGTGACGATTGTCAAAGGGTGTTTGCTTCCAGACGTCTCACGCAGTACACGCCAACGGCTACCTGTACGATGGATTACAAAACGTGACTCATCTGAAAACGCCACTTGTCGCCACTCAGTGGACGTCAAATTGCGGTATCGCGTACAAATTCCAGCCTTTGTCACCGATGAACAACAGTCATCATGGGTGCTTGAATCACGCGCCTGCAACGGATGCGCATACGCAACAACGTTTGCTGAATCTATTGGTTAAAAACAGTCTTGGTTGCAATTTTTAGTTTCTTATTTTTCAACTACTCGTTTCACCTTATTTAGGCATCTTCAGGCTGATCTTAATTTGGTACTTCTTAGAACGATCCTTTAGACAGTGTAGCCAAAGGGCATCGTCGAATACATCAGGCCAACGTCGCCTTCGTTAAACTCGGTAAAGGCTATGTTGGCCTGATGTATTCGACGATGCCCTTTGGCTACACTGTCTAAAGGATCGTTCTAAGAAATACCAAATCAAGCTCAGCTTGAAGATGCCTAAATAAGGTGAAACGCGCAGTTGAAAAATAAGAAACTAAAAATTGAAACCAAGACTGTTTTTAACCAATACTGTTAAGCACTGGTTTGCTGTATGCCACAGATGGATTGGAAGAATTTTCTGAATGGTAGTTGAGAAGGTAGTGTTTGTAGTTCGTTGGTTCATCTAGGCGGTCAGCCGCTCAACAGTTGCGCGTCTGTTGGCCAATACACATTTCCGCAGACGTTATTCGCCCCTGTCATTTATGGCCTCCGGTGCACCACAGTTTCTTCGGCGCCGGTTTTGGATAGCGTCATTTTATCATGCACAGTTTACTTTAACCATGGTGGCAGGCGAGCAGTTTAACAACTGCTGTTTCGGAAATGCTTCCAAACTTCGCCCTAAATTCAAGGATGATGCCCTTTTGGGTGTAAGATAAATCGCTCAGTTTCAGCATTATGACGACAACTGCACTGTTTTCGGCGCCCCCCGACATGCTTTATATATCCTGCATAGCTAGTGCTGCCACCTGCCACCTGCCGCCTGCTGATGGTTGTCGCCATGGCGACGTCACACATAGGCGATGGTCACATTAATGTCGCTGGACAGCGTAGAATGTTAAATGTCAGTGGAAGCCCCGTTGGTTAAGCTCTTCTTCTTCCAGTAGGTAGTCAAATTACTTCCGACCTGAAGTTGTTCGCCGGCCGAAGTGGCCGTGCGGTTAAAGGCGCTGCAGTCTGGAACCGCAAGACCGCTACGGTCGCAGGTTCGAATCCTGCCTCGGGCATGGATGTTTGTGATGTCCTTAGGTTAGTTAGGTTTAACTAGTTCTAAGTTCTAGGGGACTAATGACCTCAGCAGTTGAGTCCCATAGTGCTCAGAACCATTTGAACCATTTGAAGTTGTTCCCCATGGGGGTGCATCCAAAAAGTCTCTGATTATTCAAAACTGCCTGCAACGCTTAGTCGAATTTAGGCATTGTAAGAAGCACGGATAACCAGCGCCGTTTGACACTGATCTTAAGAGTCCTCGAGTGATGTTAACATACGAGGAAAGTAAGAACTTCGAGACCGCTTGTTTACTTACTTAATGTGCGTAACTAAAGCCACATACAACTGAAAGTAAGAAGCATTTGATAATCGTGTTCCTCCATTTGGTCGATACGGATCTCAAAGAATTTCACTTAAAAAATTGTGAACAATCGGTTACAGACAACAGCTATGGAAGTTTTGCGGGACCATTGAGCAGTGTGCGGCTGGCAATGTGCCGCTGGTTGGTTGGCATCGTGTAATGGGGATAGTGGTGTCTTGTTTCCTTGTTCTGTTTACTGGTGTCACGACGCCTGCTAGCGTTGTCTGTCCGTAAGTGGCAGCAGCAGCGTTTATCGATATCTAGTACCCGTACTGTCTTTGGAAGGACGTGAGGTGTTTTCCGGGTCAGGTGTGTCGATAGTTCGGTTCGGATGGAGCAGCAGAGAGGTCCAGCAACGTGGGGACATGCCGGGACCGCTGGTGGTATGCAGGCATTGCCAGATCGAGAGGCTGTAGTTGCGAGATCTACAACCTCGTTGTCCACCGGACCCAGCACGTTGAGTTGAGTGAACATTAACCCAGTAGTGAAACCTCCACTATTTTGTGATCACGCCGTTTGTTCGTGCGTTGCTGCTCGAGGGTCGTCGTGAGACGAACGGCAGTCAGTTGAACGTGTCGAGCTGGCGGAATCTATAGCCGTTTTCTACTGCCTGCTATTACTTTTGAATTTTATGTTATTATTTTGTGAAGTGCAACCAGCGGTATTTCACTGCCTAACTGCCGCTAACGCCCCAGTTACCTGCCCTGGAGGTTAGCGTATTTTTGCGGCAGTGTACTTTTCCTCGTCTTGCCGATGGTGTCCGGCATGACGTGTAGTTCGACAGTCTCCTTGATTGCGGTGTGGATTGTGGTTTCTCTTGTCCACCTTGGTTGTAGTGGTTCCTTCTGCCTTTCGATATTTTAAACACCGGATTCTGAAGACGCAGTGCTGTCTGTCACTTCGCTCTCGCTTGAATTATTCTATCATTGTACTGGTCACCACATGTTAGATAGATTTGGTAAGAGGATTGATCGGCGCTTAAACTGTCTGTAGTTTGAGTTCTTGTTAGGTGAGCATAGCGCTTGGCTTCCTGCCTCTCCGCTTTTGCAGCTGAAGGGACTTTTCTCAGGTTGATCCTTGGAGCACTGTCTGTGGATCACTCCATTGTTTCATTAGGTCTTATTGTGTCAATTGTTTAAAAATAATATTTTGTTTATATTATTCTTACTGCTTGTGGCCTTCAGCTGACAAATAATTTTGAATTCTTTCGTAATAAGTCCTTCAGCCATCAGTGTAGCTTGTGTTAGTCAATTTTTTAAATCATTGTTTTAAAAATTATTGTGGTATTTTAACGTGTAATTGTCTTCCTCATTTGTAATTCAGGCCTTCAGCCGTTAATTGTTCTGAAGTACTGCTCGTGGTCTTCAGCCGACAAATAAATTGAATTCTTTCTTAATAAGGACTTCAGCCGTCAGTGTAGCTAGTGTTACGGTCAATTCTTTTTAAAATGATCGTCTTAAAAAAGTTATTTCTTTAAATAAAGTGTATGTGTTTACTGTGCAACCAACGGTAACTGATTAGGGCTCGTCCACACCTTTTCCCGCTTTCCCTGGGTTCCACGATTGTACCATATAAGTTTGATGATTTATAATGTTTGGTCTAATTTCAGTACTAATGTTTTAACTATATAATGAAACCACCAATAAGGACCATAAAATAATTTTTCATACGACTATTTTATACTCCGTTTTAGAGACTGATGTAGGTGAACTGTAGTTATTTCAGATAGGACGTCCACATTCACAGGACTAACTCTTCTACATGAATGAATATGGGTTAATATTAACATATGCGTAAGACGACAGAATTTTTTACTTTCGAAAGAACCCTCCAATTTTACAATGGTATATCTTTTACATGCAGGAACAGACGACATTGATGTATTTTTTCGATTACCTTAAACATCAAGGTTTTCATTTTCTTTTCACAATGGTTCAACGTGCCTTCCACTTGAACCACGGCAAACAGCGAGACGATAGTCAAAATCGTCCCAAACTTTTGCGAGTTCTGTTACTGTTAGTGCATTCGCTGTCGTTGCTACGAAATTCACCCAAGTTGTTGGAAGTTTATCAGATATCATAGTTTTCCTTTTTTTAATCTCCAGCTACATAAAACACAAGTGACTACAAATGTTAAATACGTCACACGGTGTATATTGCTTGAATATGGTGGTATCAAAAATGGTTCAAGTGGCTCTGAGCACTATGGGACTTAACATCTGAGATCATCAGTCCCCTAGAGCTTAGAACTACTTAAACCTAACTAACCTAATGACATCACACACATCCATGTCCGAGGCAGGATTCGAACCTGCGACCGTAGCGGTCACGCGGTTCCAGACTGTAGCGCCTAGAACCGCTCGGCCACTCAGACCGGCATGGTGGTATCTATCATGCTCTGTGTTACTGTGATAATCGTGTCGAGTAATTATTATTAATTTTGCTGCAAGATACGTTAGTGCATTGCGTTCTCATTAAAATTTTTCAGAAACTCTCAACTCTTTATGAATTGGTGAACACATTTTCATTTTGTAACTTTAAAAAAGAACGTCTTATCGGAGCACAAGAAGTCCTAATTCTTTTTAAAAACTGTGGGGCTAGCTCTTCTAGTTGTCTTTGACGCCGAGACGTCGCAGCTCATCCAGTTGGACCACAGAAATTATATTTGTGTTAAATCTCATGAACATATGAAAATTTCCTTTTAATCCGACTGCATGCGTTAATGAAGTTTAACGTGGTTGCTTGACGTGAAGTTTGTAGTTAATATCATTTTTATGCCCATTAGAGACTATTACGATGTTAAAATTCCACTAGTGTTAAGGAATCTACTCGTTTTACCTAACAACATAAAAAAGTATTCTTGGATGACTAATTCCTTTATTTGACGATATTAAGTACAGTCGTGGACATGGTGCTGAGTCAAAACAAGCTGTTAACTATCTGAATCTTCAAAAATGATCATACTCTTAAAAAAAAGGTTCCTACAAGCCACCGACACTTTTCAGTATACCGAACGAAAACAGACGGGTGTTACTTTCAAAACAGCATCAAAAAATCCCCCTCTATGGAACTACAGAATATTCAGCCACTCGTACGCTAACACCACGTCTGGCTTTAAGACGAAAACACGCTCTTTTACTGTCTTGCAATGTATTAACATATATGTATTCAGTATTATAGCTCACCAGTCCCGATGGCTGTTTCCGACTTACACATATCATTTTTAACAGCCAAAGGAGCGTAATCGTCAGTTTTTGTGCCTGTATGTTTGAAGGCCATTGGATACCGGTGGCGCACAGTTGCGTATACGAATGTAAAGAAGGAGAGTAGTCAGAAACAGAATCCGTAATTTATTGGAGATCTACATTTCATCTACAACATAATCATCATCAGTGCATTACCACTTGACTCTTACTGCATGACTCCTCTAGTAATGCAACGATCTGACTATGTTATAGTCTAAATTTAGATCTGAAATAAATTAAGAATTCAACGACTGACCTGCTGCCCTTCTTTACATTTGTTTTGGATTAAATTCCAAACCTCTCCTCATTGTCTCATAAAGTGAGGGCTTGAGACACTATTGGTGATGATCCGTCCGTCGGATGGTGACGTTAAGCTCAGCGGCCCCGTCGATGCTGTTTGAGAGAAGTAGGCCGTGAAGGAACTGGGTTTCACCCTCTCTCTTCTCTCATCATCATCGTCTAACACATGCATGACACAACATAACAAACACACACACACACACACACACACACAAACACACCATTACAATCACACACACACGCACAACAGTAGCACTTGAAACAACACACAACGTTCACACTTGGCGAAGAAAGGTGTCCACAGGTGCAATGAATGGGAGACAGCTTTCCAAGTCAGTACGCTGAACCTGCCCCTCCGGGTCTTCCAGCCAACCATGCCACACGACTTTATAAGATATAAATTCGTCCTTTGCACAGTTATTGTAGGGGGAACTATGTAATTAATGCCTCGACATTCTGATTGGTGAAAACGCCTAGAAAGAAAATTACTTTAATCAGGAGGAAGAAGTATCTCACAAGGTGGGGATCGGGATCGAGGTGGGTGGAAACGGCGTCTCTCACAAATACCACCAGAAATCACTTGCGGTAAGATCAGACACCTTTTTTTTGGGGGGGGGGGGGGGGAGGGCAACGGCACAAAACCGTTATTTCCAACTTATCGCCGAGGCAGCTCATTGTAAAGAAATGTAGATGCCAATTCGGTGATGCTCCGCCTTGTCGAAAAATGAAAATTTCAGCAAGTTTTGTTGCTGTGCTATCGCTGTCTCGACTCACATTGAGTAAGGAACGAACGAGCGAAAAATCCTGATCATGGAGACTCCAACCGGTAATTACACAAGTTGATAATTTAGAAATGATGCCAGAAAAAAGTATTGTATTCGATTATGAACACACATTATATATGGGTGAACCGAAATGATTACAGGGAGTTACTGTATTGGGAGAGACAGCGCTGCTGTTGCCACAGTCAGTGAAATATTGCTGTGCGAGTTTTCAGCGCTTTGACAGCAAGGAAATCAAGAGCGTCCAATATTTCCCGTTTGAGAGTTCGAGAGGCACAGGACTTGTCAGAAATGATCCTGAGGACCTTTATTTAATGAAACTAAAAACTAAACTCCTCCCGAACAGGCCAAGAAGGCCCAACGGTATCTACCGGCCGCCGTGTCACCCTCAAACCATAGGCGTCACTGGATGGGGATATGGAGGGGCATGTGGTCAGCAAACCGCTCTCTCGACCGTATGTCAGTTTCCGAGACCGGAGCCGCTACTTCTAAATCAAGGAGCTCCTCTGTTTGCCTCACAAGGGCTGAATTCACCCAGCATGCCAACAGCGCTCGGCAGACTGGATGGTCACCCATCCAAGTGGTAGCATAGCCCAACAGCGCTTAACTTCGGTGATCTGACCCTTCATTTAGTGAAGTCTACTGAAACTACACGGTACAGTCACGTTAATGTAAACACCATCTACGTTCGACGTTAGGATGCAATAACCAATCGCAGAGGTAAGTAACAGCAGTAGTGTGTGTATGAAGCGTATCAGGAAGAGTGCAGTCATTGTCGTAACGCAGAAACGGAGAAAGGGCACGATCGTTGGCTTACGGTCCAAGGATGGAAGCATTTCCAGGACGGCCAAGTCTGTAAACTGTTCGCGCGCCGCCGTACTTAAAGTATAGCAAAACGATGCTATCTAAACCCGGCGCAAGGGCAACTGTAGTGCACCGTGAGCGTTAGATTATAGGGGAAAAAGACAGCTGCGGAGATGTGTGCGGGCGAAGAGACAAACAGATGTAGAGCAACTGACTGCCCAGATGAACCAATGAGCTACCAGCAATGTCTTCTCCACGTCGCTGCATATGGGCCTCCGTAGCAGGCACCTGCTTTATGCACATGCTGACTGCTGCTCATCGGCGACGACGACTGGAAATTGCACGCCAGTACCGCACCTTGACGTTCACTGAGTGGCGACAGGTAGTGTTTCCAGATGAACCACGTTTTATGCTCCATCGGACGGACGGCCGTTGGCGTGTACAGTGTTAAAGTCTGAAAGTAAACATTCTGCAACAATCGTCGTAAATGTCCAGGCCGGAAAAGGGAGCGTTCTGGCTTCAGGAGTGTTTTGTGATATTCTCTGAGTGATCTCTTCACTCTGCAAAACGCAGTGGATCAACACAAGTATTAATCTATTTTTGTGGATCATGTCCACCCCTACATACAGTTTTTTTCGTCTGTAGGACGCTATCTACCAGCAGGACCATGCAACATGTCACATAGTCTGCAGCGCACATGTGTCTTTCGAAGAGTACCAGTATGAATTTCCTGTACTCCCCTCACCAGCAAAGTACCTGCATTTACAGTCAATCTAGTATCTGTGGGGGCAAAGGCCTTGCTGCAGTGTACACACCGGTTCCCGTCAGATCACCGAAGTTAAGCGCTGTCGGGCGTGGCCGGCACTTCGATGTGTGACCATTTTTCGGGGTTCACTCAACCTCGTGATGCCAGTTGGGGAGCTACTCGACCGGATAGTAGCGGCTCCGGTCACAGAAAACCATCATAACGACCGGGAGAGCGGTGTGCTCACCACACGTCACTCCTATCCGCATCGTCAACTGAGGATGACACGGCGGTCGGATGTTCCCGATTGGCCACCTGTCGCCTGAAAGCTGAGAGCTAGTATCTTTGGGACCACGTCGATAGGGGAATTCATACCCTGGGTCCCCAACCAAGAAATTTAGCGGAGCTCGTCACGGCATTGGAGTCCTTATGGCTCCACATCGGTTGTCGGTACCTCCCATAACCTCACTGACTCTCTTTCTGCATGTCTCGCAGCGGTTCGCGCTGCAGAATGATATTCATCCTTTTGAATAGTGTATAAATGTCTTCCGTCCACAATATCCTTTACGTGAGTTGCAGTAGGTTTCCATCAGCTGTGTATGCGTTAGATGGGCAACAGTGGAGAAAATAGCTCGCTAGCTCAGCTGTTCAGCAAAAGCAGCGACAAGCGAAAGCATCCAGAACCATGTTCTTACTGCACGTTACGACGCGGTAACCCCCTTCTTTGACCTATACTCATCACCCGTCACAGGACACAGAGGTTATCACGGGCACTGTCATCAGTCGACAGTCGAATTTTGCTGTAAATGTCGTCTGCGTTACTGAATCACAGTCTCACAAATTAGGATTATTTCACGGTATAAATAGGCCGTAAACCACATCAAAAAATTTATACAGTTTTCAAAAACAGCGCTCTTCAGGCTCCTGTGAGACTGAGAGTTTCTTTAAATGGGATGAAATGATGCCTTTGATCTATCTCGCGAACAGTATAGAAACTTATTTTCCGATCAAGAGCATCCTTTTGTTCGATGTAGCACTCCGCAGGTGACAAGCATTTTCTGCTAGAAAATGCACGGATCAGGCTTTTCGGAGGTATATAACAATTGAAGTAGGGAAATGGAAAACGTTCTAAATGATTATTTATGACAAAACGGCTTTTCAGGGCTGCTGTCATTTTTGCTAGTGTGTTGCACGTCCCTAGAGGAGGAGAAGAAGCCATAGAGGAGATCTTTGGGATATGCGTTAACAGACCGCCCGTGGTATTCGTAACAAGCTATGTTGCCCTCAGAGGTTACACTATTTAAAAGATATCAGCATTGGTTTTTGTAGAACACGGTTCTATTGTTAAGAACCTAATGATCTATTCGTGCACTTGTATTTTCACAAATAAAACGTAGCATCTCAGTATTAATGCTATATGGATCAAAATTTTTCCTTTTCCTCTTTTGTCAAAATATACATTTTTGAGACCGTGTCTGTGTAAAAAGCACACTGATTCTTCCTAATAAGAAATCAGCAACCAGTCACTGTTAATTCCGCTAATTATTTGCCCAAATACATACCGGTATCGAACCGACATGTTCAACCTCAGTCATCAACTGACGTAAACAACAGTAACATACACAGCTGTATGACTGCTGTACAATTCGTCCTTAAGAGCGTGGCAGTGGGTTTACAGAACCACAATTCTCTGGCGTTCCACTCCTGAAGAGCTTAACGGAAAAGCGAAAGCACAAACCTTACTGTGAGAGTCCTGATTTCACTGATTTTATTACGATAATTACGATATACATTTCCCCCTCTATAAATGGTCGTCAACAAAGTAGCTTCGCACTCGGAGGACAAAGTTCGTAACTGAAATTCCAAGAAAAGATGTCGCCGCAAAGGAAAACTTCTTTGTTTTAATGATAGCCACCCCGAATCACATATAATATCCGTAATCCTTTCTCCTCTATTTAGCGATAATATAAAACGAGCTGTCGTTCTTTGAACTTCTTCGATGTTCTCTCCCAGTCCAGTCTGGTAAGGGTCCTATACCGCACAGCAGTACTCCAGTAGAAAATGGGCAAGTGTAGTGTAGGCTACCTCTTTAGGAGATCTGTTGCATAAAACGCAGTATTTGTTCGCCACGTAGTAAAAACGTGAAACCCCGACGGAAGATGGAGCTACCGATTTGAAACCAGTAACGCCGCCGTTTGTGTAAATAAATAGCATTAGTAACAGGACTTTGTTGCCGTTATCTCCTTTGCAAGAATAAACTCGTAAGGACTTAGAGCACTTAGAACCAGGCGGTTTCCTGGTTTGGCAATTAGAAAGTATTTGGTTCCTAATTTCCTTATTTCTCTCACTATATAGAAATTGTGAGTCCGCCAAGATGCAAACCACATGGTATTACTGTTTTACTTACTTATTCCCAAAACTAGTTTCAGCGACAAGTATCGCCAACATCAGTGGGTTCTTCACATCTACAACAAGCAGAAATGGCATAGTTATACAAACACAGTAATGTATTATTACATTTTTGCTGTTTAGTTTTTGAATATAGTTTTCTGTGAATACTTTCACACTAGCGTATTTATTGTACGTTATAGCATGTTTCTAAGAACAGTTGTCGCTATTTGCGGCATATTTTCTGTCCTTTTTCTGTTGCCGTTTTTCTAGGCATACATCATATCATCTACAACTGGGTGAGCGGCTGTTAGTAAACAAATACTAAAAGATAAACTTACGTGTTTAAGCGTTATATACTTGGGATTGTTGTAATGTTGTGGATGCAATGTATAAAGCTGACATACGTTAGTTCACCTTTTAGTATTTCTTTCCTAACAGCCGCTCACACAGTTACAGATGATATGACGTATGGCGAGAAAAACGAAAACAGAAAAAGTACAGAAAATTTGCTGCAAACGGCGACAACAGTTCTTAGAAACTTGCTATAACGTACAATAAATAAGCCAGTATGAAAGTATTCACAGGGAACTATATTCAAAAACCAAACTGTAAATCTGTAATAATGTGTTGCTATGTTTGTATAACTATGCTAGTTCTGCATGTTTTAGATGTAAAAAACCCACTGATGATGGCGATACGTGTCGCTGAAACTAGTTTCGGGAATAAATAAGTAAACATGTAGCAAAAAATTGTTTTTGCATTAAGGAGGACTCACTATTGCATATTGTTGTTTTTCTATGCAAACACGGACCAAATGGAAGAGTTCAAAGATAAAGTTATTCTTTCAGTATTTTTGCTGTGATATCAAAATACCTTTCAGTTTTTCGGATACACATTAGTTATGTACAGAGGTACATTGCTGGTGAGGGGTTTTCCGGATTTGTGGCTGCGGTCTCTAGAACATTCTCTTTTGTAACGTTTTGTTCAGACCTGCGCTGGAAAGCCAACCACGCCCCTTTACCACAGTATTTATATAGCTTTCCGGCGTGTGACACGTCAGTGGAATACGCAGTGGAACCAGAAGCACTTCTGAAGGTGCCTAGCGCTGCTCTGGACAGAAATTTAGGATCAGCAAAGTACCAGGGACCACGGCCATACAATCCACAATATTCACCAGCAGCTAAGATATCCGGTCGAGAAAACCTTCACTGTAGAGATACGTTGTTTTTTCCGTTCTCCAGACGAACGTCGGATTCAACACTTCAAACGTTTCCCAGTTACGTACTTTAATTATTTTAGGAACATTCCATAGAAAAAGAGGTGCATACCCCCTCACACACCTCTCCCCCCCCCCCCCTTGTCAAATTAGTTAAGTCCTATGGACAACACCAAGAGAAAGTTCATGTCGTAGACCTATCTTACAACAGTCTCCAAGAACTGAAGATGGTGGATAATCAGTCGTGTTTATGGATGGCTCCCCAAGACTCTTGTAATGGCGTTTTCCGCCGTTATCACTGTGTTTCACGTTGCTAGCCCTGTGTCTCTTATTTCCATTAAGTTGTGTTTTGCATCGATGGACAGTAAACAGATAGTTCATTTTGGTATTTGGAGCGAATGTGAAAAAAAAAAAAAAAAAACAGAAGTGACGTGGTTTCAACTCAACATTTCAAGTAAAGTTTTCAGGCTTTACAGTTAATTCAATTTATTAAACATCTGCTTCTTCTGAGAAGAGGAGAAACGAAACAACAATAACGACGACATATGCGGTGTGTATAAATGATCAGTCTTCTTAATAAACCACAGACTGTCATACTAAATATCACATCTGCAGCAAATATCTGCAATCTGTCGTCTGAAAGCGGACTGTGGACGTACCGATATCAGGTTATTATTACTGAATTGGATTTCTGTTGCTCTTACTTTTTATATTCGTGCTGTATAATACATTAATAAGTAGTTGTAGAATGGCATCCAGTAATATAGGGTGTTAAAATCGTGGATGTTTCTAATTTTGGTGCACTAAACGTAATTCGTTTTTTTTCGTCTATTGTTTACCAGCTTGACTTTTAAGACGAGTGTTTAACATTATTTTTAGATGTAATAGGGTCATAACATTCTTTACTTGGGGGAAATAGCACAAACGTAGAAAACTCTAGCCTTTAGTTAAAATAAAAAACTGAAACCGCTGAAAAAATATTGAAAAATGTTTCACGTTTTTGAGAATATTTGCAATTTTTGTAAGTTAATTAGTAGTGTCTTTGCTAGTTTCAGGTTATATCAGTAAATCATTAAACGCAGTTCATATCTAAAATGGTTTTTAAACTGATAAATTCACATATGAGTTGGCTTTCTGAATTGTGCACTGTTTCGATGTGTAATCCAAAGCTTCATAAAACCTCTTTGACGTTAATTAAGCAACATCTAAATTCGTCTCTTAGTCAAGGGGACATCCTTTCTTGTGACACTCACGTAACGGCAGCCCGCTTCAGCTCTGTCTCAGACTGACCTGTCATAATTGGAGGACGACCATCCATTAGCAAGGACATGTGGAACACTATAAGAAACTGCCGGAATTTAACATCAGTTTGAGCGAGATCCCTTATTGTTAGTCAATCAGTTAAGGTGCTTGAGAAACATGTCGCATATATTGGACGGAAGACGGGCGTGAGCTGTTTGGTATGTACAGAAATTACCGGCAAAGCTAAACAGCTGAGCCTTATAGAATAATTTGATGATAATCTTAACGTGTAGACTGTGCCACCTTCTATTTGGGGCTATTTACTGTGTCGTAGCGTACTCTATACCGCGCGTCTTAGGCTTGAGTTATCCTTAATCTTATATAATAGGCGGCCTACCAACTGCTGAAGATTAGATGGGTAGATCACATAACTAATGAGGAGGTATTGAACAGGATTTGGGAGAACAGAAGTTTGTGGCACAACTTGACTCGAAGAAGGGATCGGTTGGTAGGACATGTTCTGAGGCATCAAGGGATCACCAATTTAGCATTGGAGGGCAGCGTTGAGGGTAAAAATCGTAGAGGGAGACCAAGAGAGGAATACACTAAGCAGATTCAAAAGGATGTAGGTTGCAGTAGGTACTGGGAGATGAAGAAGCTTGCAGAGGATAGAGTAGCATGGAGAGCTGCATCAAACCAGTCTCAGGACTGAAGACCACAACAACCAACTGCGGTGTCTCACAAGGACAAGTATTTTTATGTCACTGTTATTTCTGTCTATCGGGTTTGAGCCCTATTGATAATTTATTAATATTGCATGACTGGCTACTGTAATCTATTCGGCATAAATTCGAGTTCAGTTTTTCTGTCTTAGTTGAAGGAATGTGGGCGTTGTCATTCAAATTTTATTTATTCTCTCTAGCCTCAGTAATCTCAATTTAAAGTCAAACTATGTACAGTGCTATGGATTTCAGTTCGTCCATATTCGTAACTATCAGATTCTGACCCGAATTGTAATTTTTACTACAGAATTACTTACGGTCGCTTTGCTACTGAAGAATAACTTTACTACTTGTTATTGAAGGCAGCTAGGCATTTTTCTTTAAATTTTATTTGTATGTCTTTTATAGTCGCAAGTTTCGTATCAGTGTTACTTTTTAACTGGTACCTTCTTACTGTTTTTCTCCCGATGTTAAAGTTAAGCGTTGCGTTTCTGACGACGCAGTGTAAGTTTTGTCTGCGTGACATGACCAAATGTGTTTACATATGAGTATTTTCCTGTAACATTGACGATCAGCGTTATTTGATTGAAGGTATAGTCATAGCATAGCATAATTTTAGTTCATACTGTGCTTATTTAATTTATGTTGGAACAGAACCAACGTACTGGGCGAAACCAGACGGTTGAATATCTGAAGTTAAATTGTTCAGATTTTAATACTAAATTTGTACTGTTCAGCTGCTTGCTTTCGTTTGAGATTTAACGTGTTCATGATATACATAATAACAATTCGCAGTATTCTTTTAAAAATAAAATTTTCTTTTCTGTTTTAATGCTTTTTATTTTTATTTTTTACTTGTCACCTTACCACTGCCACTAGCTACAGTATTTCACCTCTGTTGTGTTCCTTGTTTCGCTGTGTGTACTGTTGAATTCAAAGTATCTTTGCTATAGCCTCATCTAAAAAAGTTTAGGCTACATTGCATTGTACAATGTCACTGATAGTTGATTCATTATCAAGTTACATGGGACGAAAGTATATTTTCAGCGTATTTGACTTCATTCCTTGTTTGGTATACTATGCTTCAGACGACAGTTTGTTTGAGTTTTGTCACTGCATAGTTCACAACAGGATATGAAATTTCTATATTCACGCCAGTCTGTTGTCTTCTACATTCTTCTTGATACTGATGTCAGCTATAAGTTTTTCATAGTAAATCTTAGTAGTTGCCTGTACTTTTCTTATAATTTCGCCTTTGTCTGTACTAATTGTAAATGGTTCAAACGCAGTGCTACAGAAATTCAATCAACATGTTTGGATCAGTAGTAGTTAGATTTGATTCCTTCTATTTTAGTGTATTTCAGGCACAAATCAATGTAATGAAAATCGTAAAACTACATGCAAATAATCTTGTATTAATACGCAAGAGACTACATGTTACGTGGCTAATTAAATTCCGTATGTTCCAATAAACAAAGAACATGAATAACTTTAATGTATATAGCGCAGAAACAGCATCTATATTCAGGCTTTTGACGAAACATCACCAAAATTCTTTTTAAAACTTCCTAATATGAACGTAAGCTGCTCATGAACTGTAATGAAAGAGGTTTAAACGCTAAGATTCCCCCTATGTTTGGCCACACTCATATTGATTTCAGAATTAACATAGTGGAACTCTGAAACACCATAGTTCTGTATCTGAACTCACTTAGTGTCACAATCTCGAAGATAATAAGCTTGTAATACCAGAAAATACAGAATGGATAGTCGATTCATGTGAGTCTACAGTTCTAATACTCTTTTGTAGTGTAACTATCTAAAACAAAAGTGAAATAATGAAGTTTGTGATACATGCGCTACCAATCATGTGGCACCTCACCAATTGTAGAATTTCTGTTCAGACAGCATTTTGTATTTTTCTTTTGGCCGGATTAACAAAAACTGAAATTCAGTAGAGTAACTAGCGTTTTTCATAGAAAGTTTAAATTTCGAGCCTTCATAAATTCATATTCGATGTATTGCTAAGTCATTTCAGTTGTTTCAAACAGCTGCACTTAGCAAAATTTTATTTGTAGCAATAAAACTTAGAGTCAGAAAACTTCCGCAATCTCCGTAAATATTAGCGGTTGCAAGATTCAGACACAATAATTACACACGCCTGAAACAAATTTGTGCTTTTATAACACATTTGCGACATATGCAGGTACCGCTCCATTTGCTGGAATTTCATTCGTGATGATATGTAGTGTATGGCAACAAAATTTGAGCGTCAGTAAATTTCTAATATTTCTCAGTTTCATTTGCATCTCACTGTTTTTCTCCCGATGTTAACGTTAAGCGTTGCGTTTCTGACGATGCAGTGTAAGTTTTGTCTACGTGACATGACCAAATGTGCTTACACATGAGTATTTTCCTGTAACATTGACGATCAGCGTTATTTGATTGAAGGTATAGTCATAGCAAAAATAATAATAACATTATTATTATCACCGTAATCATCATCAATTACATACGTGTCAGATATTAGATACACGATGTAAACAACCAGATGGCTGTAAAGCAATTTGGCTTGGTTTCTCAGATTTGCAGGGTGAGGAGAATGTAATTTGAACAAATACGGTAGTATTAGCCGACGTAATGTCTCACACATATTGTCGTATGTGATACTGGAGAGAGGGTGAGATATATGTCTGACATAATAACACCTATAAATTTTTCACCCTGTACGTTTGATTTTATGTTCTCCACTGTTAGCTCTGCCCACCCTAGTAGTATGAAATTTTACTGTTAACTGCTGCTTGACGCCATAGCCTCCCAGCAACCATCAATTTTCGGTGTTCCTCGCGCCACCAACGCCTGCTCTTCAGTCACGCATGGATGATCTATGCAAACCTAATTGGCTTACAGACTGACATCAAATGCCTTGACCTACTATCCTACTGTTATGGCATAATTGCTGCATGGTTATTGTTATCCAACATCACACAGCCACGGTTTTTTGCCTTATGTCACTTTGATCATGTTATTGTTGTGTATTATTTGAGACATTATGTAAAACTTCTCAGAATATTGCTAAATTTCACGTCTTCCTCCGTATTGCTCCCATTTCCAACGCTAGAGAAATTCCTTTTATAATGTTTAAATACTTTGAATTACTAGAAACTGTGTACTACATACATTGTCTGGGCTTTTTAGTCAAAAAGTTTGACATTTTCGGGGGGGGGGGGGGGGGGGCGGGGGCACATTCTGTTCACCATAATTCCAGAAGAAAATATTCTTAACTCAACTACAATTCAAAAAAAGTATTAAGCAATATGCATTGATATAAATTACTTGATAATAATACTAATTTCATTGTATGTGTAGGCCATTTATAAACTAGCAAACTGGGTGAAGCAGGATTGTGTAAGAACCTTAGTTATTGCATTTAAATGCAAGAAACCAATCATATTCAGTAACTGAATTTAAAGTTTTTGGCTTTATTTTGGTTTATGAATGACATTTATAATGCAGCTAATTTGGAAATTACTATATAATTCTGAATACACCGTAATATTGATGAATGTAACTATTTTTAGACCGGAATGACCGTTTCACTTCATGTCTTCTTGTACTGATTTTTCCATTTAATTTTGTGCATACGACCATTCCGATTACAAGAGAATGTGCTACTGAATATTAATTGAAGTCACAATATCAGAATTGGAATACTGATGACATAATTTGGTACTGATTGCCATGTTTAAGTGGAACTTTTTGTTGGAGAAACGCGTATAAAAACGTCCCAAATTATGCAGAAAAGTTAATCATTCCAATAACACAGCAGACGTGGTTGTTTCATGTGTCTATTTGTATGACACAATCCAATTAGTTCAAATTTCCACTCCTACTGCATTATTCGATTGCCAAATTCAACCTACTGATATTGGCCTTTGATATTCCAACTAAGTTTTAATTTGCGTGTGTCACACTGACTGTCTGAAAGTAATTTGACGATTGTTGTGACAAACGTACTCCTTGTTAGTGTGGAATCATCATGCCTATATCAACATCCATGTATGTACTCTGCAAGCTCACTTGAAACACTGTCTATATGCCTTCGTAAGAGCTCTAATTTCTCATACCTTACCTTCGTCGTCCTTATGTGAAATGTATGTTGGTGGCAGTATAATCGTTCGGCAGTCAGCTTCTAACACCTGTTCCCTACATTTTCGCGACAGTTTTTACGAAAAGAAAGTAGTCTTCCTTTGCAGGATTGCGATATGAGTTCACGAAGCTTCTTTCACGAGATGTCTGTAGAAGGAGGCCTTGTTTTGGATATCTCTTCTAGAAACTTTCGCTGTCGGAATTTTAACATTAAACGACAGGATGACGCACAAAATTCAATTATTTCTATCATGTGGTGAAATGCTCCTATTTCATTACACAGAAGCACAGGCATAATAAATATTGCGCCGTCTTCGTTAGAGTACCAAAGATTAATACGGGTGCTGCACACCGTAGCACCGGCTCGTACTATAACAGGACAATTTCGCTCTCCGCGTACAAGCAGTTCATCACTGCCTGACATGTGTGGAATTCCCAAATGCCTGTGACGACGCAAAAGAGTGAAAATAACTCATTACTAGTTCACGAAATTTGGACGAGTCATCTGCATAAAATAACACGTTTAATGGCCGGATTTGAAGTATACAGTGTCATTGCAGAGATGTGGAAATTAATGTCAATGATTCTTTTGATGTAAAGAACAAGTTAATTTACATAGTTTCAACGGTATTCGAAAGACATAGAATTAAAGCACGCTGTAAATTGAGACTGAATATCTGCAGAAAAAGCTAAAGTTCAGTCCATATTTACATCTGGCCTAGATTACGTTAAGTGAAATAAATTTACTGAATCCAAGGTTAGAATTAAAGTTGTAAATTATTTAAGTGGAATATAATTCCGACTCATTACACTTCTATAACTTCATAACTAGCGTCATTATGATAAAATGTTACGCTCTCTTTAAAGAAGAAACACTAAAGGAACGTAAAGCAGTGCAACCATTGTGTTAACTGTCCGTATGCTTCTGTCTCGGGTTCTTCGGCCGACGTTTGTTTGATGATTTTCCTGACATTTGGACAACACGGGTGTCTGGCATTGTTAAAAATTTACCCTCCGTTGCTGGTGGTGAACTGGAGTTGAGCTCGCGGCCTCGCGTTATATGTACCTGGCGCCTAACGGCCAAGAGCTTTTGCATGAGCATTTACACGGCGGTCCTCCGCTGGTTACCCGCAATGGTCGTTTGCTGCAGCACAGGAATCCAGGATCCGATCACGTTGAGGCTTTCTTCTTTGTTGTTGAAGCTGTGTATTTCTGTAGTTTCTCTGAAGAACTTCCGTGTCGGAGAATCTTAGTTTGTGGTCGGTCTCACGCACAACGTGCTGCCAAACTTGTAATGCCGCTCATGTTCGGCGATCCTGCTGTTGATTCATCGTACAGTTATTCCAACATAAACTTTTCCGCATGTACGTGGTATGCGGTTTATGCCCGACGTTACAAATGGCCCCTTTTTTTTATCTTCTTTGTCTACATCTACATGTACATCTACATGGTTACTCTGCAATTCACACTTAAGTGCCTGGCAGGGGGTTCATCGATTCATTTTCATATGACTTCTCTACCATTCCACTCTCTAATGGCGCGTGGGAAAATGGAACACCTAAATCTTTCCGTTCGAGGTCAAATTTCTCTCATTTTATTATGATGTCCATTCCTCCCTATGTAGGTGGGTGTCAACAAAATATTTACGCATTTGGAAGAGAAAGTTGGTGATTGAAATTTCGCAAATAGATCTCGCCGCAAAGGAAACCGCCTTTGTTTCAGTGCTTGCCACCCCAACTCGCATATCATATCAGTGACACTGTCACCCATATTGCGCATTAACACGAAACGAGCTACCCTTCTTTGCTCTTTCTCAATGTCCTCCGTCAATCCTACCTGGTAAGAATCCCTCACCTTGCAGCAATATTCCAGCAGAGAACGGACAAGTGTAATGTAGGCTGTCTCTTTAGCGGGTTTGTCGCATCTTTTAAGTGTTCTGCCAACAAAGCGCAGTTTTTGTTTCGCCTTCCCCACAATATTATCTATGTGGTGTTTCCAATATAAGTTGCTCGTAACTGTAATTCCTAGGTATTTAGTCGAATTGACAACCCTTAGACTTGTGCGATTTATCGTATACCCAAAATTTTTCGAATTTCTTTTAGTACCCATGTGGATACCTCGCACTTTTCTTTGTTTAGTGCTAATTTTCACTTTTCGCACCATACAGAATTTCTCTCTAGATCATCTTGTAATTGGAATTGATCGTCTGATGATTTTACTAGACGGTAAATTACAGCGTCATCTGCAAACAACCTAAGGGGCTGCTCAGATTATCACCTAGATCATTTATATAAATCAGAAACAGCAGAGGGCCTATGACACTTCCTTGCGGAACGCCAGATATCACTTCTGTTCTACTCGATGATTTACCGTCTATCACTACGAACTGTGACCTCTCTGAGAGGTCGTGAATCCAGTCACACAACTGAGACGATACTCCACATGCACGCAATTTGATTAATAGCCGCTTGTGAGGAACGCTATCAAAAGCCTTCTGGTTATGGAATCGATCTGAGATCCCTTGTCGACAGCACTCCTTATTTCATTGGAATAAAGAGCTAGCTGTTTTGCACAAGAACGATATTTTCTGAATCCGTATTGGTTATGTATCAATAAGTCGGTTTATAAATAGTCTTTAGGCCATGTTTGCTCAATATACGGCCGATTCTGTTCGTCACTTTGCGTATGGACGGCAGAAAGGCCGTAACATACATTTCTTATCCCATTTATAACTTTACTAGAGTTTGATTTTGTGACACTTATTACGTAACTGGCGGACTACCCATTACTCCTCAAAATGCGTTCCAGGTGTTGCATTTGTCAGCTGCAGCACCTCAGAGATGCGACACTTGGAAAGCATTCTGAGGAGCATTTGCTACCCCACTAGTGACATAAGAAGTGTCAAAGAATCAAACACTCGGCGAAGTGACACATGACAAAGAGAAATGTCGGTTACGGCCTTTCTGCCATACAATCCCAGAGTGACGAACAGAATATTGGGAAACACGGCCGAAAGACTATTTATAAACCGACAACGAAAAAAAAGATCAAACATTGTTTCACTTGGCAAAGGAGAAAAGGGCCCATTTGCAATATCGGGAATATACCGCATACCTTCTACATACGGATATGTCTGTGTTGAATTGAGTGGACGAACAGTCAGCACCAGGACCACAGACCAGAAGCGACGTTACTGAGTTTGACAAGTGAAGAAATCGGCCGAGGCGGAGCAAGCGGTGTGTGAGACCGACCACATAGTCAAATTCGCCAACATGGAAGTTTTTGCTATGGAGGTGTCACACCAGCGAAACTGTAGAAATACATAAACATGACAGTAGCTTCAACAACGAAGAAGAAAGCCTCAAGGTGATCGCATTCTGTGCTGCAACGAACGACCGTTGCTATAGCGTACGACCGTTGCGGGTAGCAAGGAGAGAACTGCAGCGGAAAAGCCCATGGACGTTGGCGCGCCGGGTACATATAATCTGCGACCCCAAGCTCGACTCCCGAGATAAGTCCGCCAACTTGCGAACGTGGGCTAGACCCTATCAGGACATTGGCAGAAATACACGGTGCTTCGAGCCATTATTGCACCCCCACAGGACCATCAAAGATGATGTTATCTTCAGTTATTCGGTATTTTACATGTATGTAGTTACTGTCAATGCAGTGAAACTATTTCTCACACCTTGTCACTCCAGAAGAAAAAATCGCCAGAGGCGATCACTCTTTGGACTCAACATGCCACTTTTTAAACAAAAGCAAAAAAAAAAGCCCGACTCCAGTCCGCCACCAACGATGGAGGGTGAAGTTTTGAGGATGCCAGCCACTAGAGCTGGCGAAACGTCATAAAAACCATCAAACACACGTCGGCCGAACAAACCGAAACAAAAGCCAACAGGAAGTTTGTAAACGAGAGGCCATCTTTACTTGTTTAAAACACTTTTTAGTCTATGATGATGGGTATTTAACGTCAGAACGACGCTGGACCTTTAACACGGCGGTAACACCTTTCTTGTTCTGAGTCAGTTGCATCCTTTTGAATGTTGCTGATAGGGGCACAAGGAAATGCTCTATCATCTGCCGAGAATAACTGAACACCTAAAGTAAAGGAAAACTTAATATTTCCTGTCGTAGCATTTACTTGTTGCTCAGAACTTTCACACAGTTCGTATGTTACATCATCACCGGGAGTGAAAGAGATTTATGAGTGGTTGTTCACTGTCATAACTACACAGACAATCATTAAGCTAGAACTAACTTCCATATGAAAACACTAATATTTTTCTCTGCACGACTGTGACAGTTCTGTCTCTAGATCAAATTGGGTGGTCATGCTATGGACGGGGTGTCATAATTATCTGGTCCAGCGCTATAATGGTACTAGCCATAATGCAAATATCACCCATCTCACCTCCCATCACCGTCGCATAACGCCACAACTCTCTCTTTCTCTCTCTCTCACACACAGTGGTTCGCCGTTTCCCTCCTTTCCACGCGACATCCAGCGCGCCTGTGCGGAAGCGAAGCGCCAATGGTGGTAGCGGCGGCTTGTCCGGAGCGGAGCACAATGAAATGCAAAAGCCATTATGGCGCGCGCGTGTGTTTTGTGGCCGTAATTTCACCCGAAAATCAGAATGCATTGACATTTATTGGAGGCGTTAATTGCATTCAGAATGCGCACAATAGTTGGGCGCCGTGTATTACAATTGCCGCGAAATAAATGTCCGGCTATTATGTCAAGTTGACTTTGATAGCGCACTGTCTGATGCCGTTTCGGAGCCGCCGGCCTGCGAGTGGCGCACACTTGGCAGTTGCCTCGCAAAGCACAACTCTAGCTGCGCGATAGCTGCGTGGTTATTAAAAAGAAATGTCTATGGAAACATGTGTTACTCCATTGTAATTTTTCTGCTCCCAAATCATATATATATATATATATATATATATATATATATATATATATATATATATAGTTAATATGAGACTATTTTTTCAGCTAGATCGCTGTTGGATCGAACCTGTCCACAACATTAATGACACCGAGCGAATTTGCACTTTGGTGAGACACTGTACTCTAAATTTGGGAGAACGGAGGTTGAAATTTCCGTTGGTTAAGTAGTCTTTCCGCATTTTTGCGTGAGACGAATAATTGGGTAGTCCATTTAAGAGAGCGTGGTCGATTTCCTTTCGAACCTGAACTTGTACTCCGATTTAAATGTCTGCGTTGTCAACGAATAAATGGAAATGAGCGTTTGGCGTCATTGTCCGGGAGGCCCCTTACGGGGCAGCTCCGGCCGCCTTGGTGCAGGTCTTATTACCGTACAGTCGACGTCACATTGGGCGACCTGTCCGCCGTATGGGGATGAAATGATGATGAAGACAACACCCAGTCCCTGACCGGAGAAAATCCCCGACCCAGCCGGAAATCGAACCCAGGATCGTAGGACGGCAATCCGTCACGCTGACCACTCAGCTATCGGGGCGGACAACGTATAAATAAATAATTTGCCTTGTTTCTACCGTGTTGACTAACGATTTTATGAGGCACCAGTCAGGAAGTGTGTGTTATTTACGGCTGGTACCCTGTATTATTCTCGGTAAATGTCTCGAAATATAACACAGAAACAGTTAAAACACTTAAACAGCTTAGCGCAGTGGTATAAACATTTGAATTACAGTGCTGCTGTCACATAACTAGGAAGCCCTAGTCATTATACTGCCCGTTGGCTATAGAGTTGAGTGAAGACGCACCATATATGTGTATTAAATCGCAATTAGGTGACGGATGTTCCAAACTTGGGAAACCACACCGTCGAGCACTTGTGAACACTGGGCGTTCCATGCGCCTTCCATCATATGAAGAGTTCACTGTTGTAGCTCTTGAAATACAGATAGTGTCCCACCGGCCGGAGTGGCCGAGCGGTTCTAGGCGCTTAAGTCTGAAACCATGCGACCGCTACGGTCGCAGGTTCGAATCCTGACTCGGGCATGGATGTGTGTGATGTCCTTAGTTAGTTAGATTTAAGTAGTTTTAAGTTCTAGGGGACTGATGACCTCAGATGTTAAGTCCCATACTGCTCAGAGCCATTTGAACCATTTTGAACAGAGAGTATCCCCTAAATAAAAGTATCATTTAACAAATAACAATTAAAGCAAAGTAATCACATAACGTAATTTTTCATGAGAGAATTAGTTTACATTCGTTGAAACTTCACGGTAGAATTTTCATATTTGATTACGTAGACTGAAAAACAAGCGCTATCAGTAACATCATCAGGTAAAGTAGTCATTTTATCCATGTTGCATTGTTAGTGTTTCAGTCGTTAATTGTTTAACTCAAATCTAATTGTTGCAGGCTAATGAGGAGGAGCCGTTGAACTGTTTGAACGCGGCTACTTCATTAAAGTGGACTCCCAACAGTTCCTCCGAAGACGAGAGGGTGCCTGCGGGCGCTGTCACCATTGCATCGTCGCTAGAGGCTTGGCAATATGCAGACATAGCCAGTCTCCTGTTTTTCGGAAACTGATACAATAAAACTGCAAGTGCATCTCACCCCACTATCACTCTGTCTCTGCACTATTTTCGCATCAGATTTTGGTGGAGACTGTTCGTGGTATAAAGAATAGAGAAGATGGATCGTTATCCTACGGCGTCCATCTTTGACTGTTTTCCTTTACAGATTGATACGCATGTTTAGCAAGTGTTCATGAGCCGAGGAAGTGAATTATTTCTCTACGTATCAAGCTATGATTTACTGAAAGATAAGTTCACCAACCGCATCGCGATATTGTTAGTAATTCACCGCCACCGTAACTAAGACAACGCCAGATGCTGCCGCTTACCTTCCAGACGTCACAACCAAGCCAGATAAAGAAATTATGTCGTGAAGTTCAGCTCTACGTAAGAATTTTCGTACTTGCTACGCCTCCCTTACTCTCTCCTGCTACTTACCATTACTTCAACCTTACGTGTAAGTCTTACGTCAGTTAAAGTGTGTTGCTGGCGCCAATAGTAGGCTCCGATCAGAAGCAACGATCTTTGCGCTCACCACCTTACTTACAATAGGGACAGACAATGTTTTCAATATTTGATTAAAATTTGTGTTTGCTATTCCCATGAATCTTTAAGATGCAGTACTAGTTTTGTGCAGTGAATGGTGCTACATTTTGTCAGTGTTTCCTTTTCTGCATAATCACATTGGTTATTAAACAATGCTGCCGTGTTGTTTTCAACATGTCTCTCTTCTTGTTATATTAGTTTCTTGAACCCGCAGTTCTGATACTCACTTATTTTCTGCTTAGGATTTATTCCAGTCACTGACATTGTGCGGAAGGAAAGCCCCATTCCTTTAAGTAAGCGGCGGATCAGATTGCAAAATGCCAGAAGCTTTATCAGTTAACCACAGACGTTAGTTGATTCCATAATAGCGCCATTCGTGTATGGAATGGTAAGTCAACAACAGGTAAGTATTGTTTTAGTGCACAAAACAACTAGGGTCATACGGGGACAACATGTAAGTATCTCCGCTTACGGAAAACCACCACCACCTAAGTCAACTGGGGTGGGCGACAAAATGTTGGTGATAGGTGTTGCTCTCGACTGTAATGGAAAACAGCAGCTGACTGAAGAACCACTGTGCAGCGAACCACTCGGCGATTAAACGATGAACAAAAGTAACCGATAAGCAGCTATCTGGCTCCTCTACCTCACTTTGCGGCTGAGTAATCATCGTTCCACTCGTTTACCACAGCTCAAGGAACAAGACACAGCCCGGAGATCACACTCTGGGCAGAAACACCACTATTACATACTGGAAGCATGGATAAATAATACGGAAGGACGAATCATTCTTTACAATGGTTTACACTTGTTTTACGGCGTAAGTCAAACGCGATCCATGGCAGTATTATCGGACTGTCAACAGAACGCCACTCAGGTAACCAACCGAAGTACCCTCCTCTACCTTCCGACTACATGAATTTGTTTGTTTATTTCCAGCATCTCTCAGATGATCTACCACATTGGCAAGACAGTTCATCACGCCAACGTTAAAACTCGAAGGATATTATAGTACCCGAGTGCTTTCACGCTTCCTGATATGAAACCTATTGCGCGCATTTGAAGCTTATAAAATGAGAAGTATGACTTTTCGAATCGATCACTGATTAGTCTCCTTCAGCTGTTGATGACGCTTGAGCGATCCTGTAACCGGTTGTCTTCTCTTCGCTTTAAGTGTCTCATAAGTTCCATGTCACAACGTTACCTCAATCATCGTCAAGGCGAATACTTTCGATTAAGAGTGTCTCCATATCCTGCATGTAAACTTTCTAATTTGACATGAAATGTTGGATTATTTTGGATTTTATTCCTTTTGTTTATCCTGCCCTAATGTATCAAATGCCCAAAAATTTTATTTTACATAAATGAAAGCATGTCACAAACGTGTAGAAGTATGATCTTAGAAATAACCAAAGAGAGATAATCCTGACGCTTTGACATGTCAGTTCCCAATTTAGATTATATGACAGTTATGTCAGACAAGATCAAGAACTGCCATAGTGTAATATGTGACAACACTAACATACATGGGACCTGTCTTCTGTGTATCAGATGCCACTGACAAAGGTTTACACACTCAAACGCAGGTTTGGCAAATAAATTTCAAACGTACCTCATTTTGGCTATAAGATGTATTTTCATAAATATCTCGAAGCTGCGGAGCACCAAGCATTCAAGATTTTTAATACAGCATATGTTTCCTATGCAAGCAGGAATGCTTCGACTCACTGGATACTACTTTCCGAGTCCTCAGTTGGTGCTCTCTTATCCACTGCAACTTGTAGGCATGAGCAGAAAAGAGTTTCTAAGAAGTCAGCACTGCGCCAAATGTCCATACGCTAGAAATCTTATGTTTTCATAAACTTTCATCAACACCGATAGATATGACATAATCATAACTGAACGAAACTAGACATCATATAAAACATAAGAAAATCTTTACATCAATGTGTATATGACTTTCACATACACGATTGCTCCTGAAAAGTGTGTTTGGAAATAAGCAGGTAAGGAGCAGTGCTGACGTCCAGCAGCAATTCCTGGCTGGTGGAGCACCCGCATTTAGCAATACACAGATTGTCTCAATTCAACATGATCATCTTTAATCTACAATGTAGATCACGATGACTATCTCTGCCCCATATCAAAAGGGGATTACGCAGCGACACACCAGCAGATTATATCACATATTTCTGGATTTTATGAGGCGATCGGAGCCTGCCTTGGCGGTATAGTTTCCTCCGCCATGGCAGGACACTGCACATCCGTCGTTCATGATGCCCTTATTTACTGATAGCTTCATCACTATTTTTTTAATGTTCAGAATACTGTGTCTGCTTGCAAAATACGAGTATTTCAAAAACTAATTTTGCAGCACTGTTTGTTATTTTGCGTTAAATGTCGACAAAAGCTCACCTGACAAACAATTAGCAATTCAGCTGAAAGAGCACAGTGGTCGCTTTTGAGCACTGTAACGGTATAGACCTAGTACCAAGCAGTCATGTCGCTCTCCACCGTGTCATGGCAGTGAGCTGGTGTGTCTGTATAATCCGCGCAGAATAAGGTGGCCGATGCCGAGTGACCAATTTTCGTCCAAAGCACTGGACGAGTTCATTCGTTTGTGCGAAAGGGGAGGCCAACAGTGTTTGCCACCATTCGGCCGGTCGGCTATGACCGAGGCACCCTGGAATGTTTATCAAACGATTTTACAGAATCTATGCAGTACAAAAATTTCATTTTTGCTTTCCTTATAGCTTTCTATGCTACGTTCATGATGATGTCCCCATCATTTCATTAATATTCATAGTTATTGTTATATTTACATGGGAGTGAGAAACTGGGCGAAATTAGAAAATGTTTGGAACGAAAAGTAAAGGCCTCTGTGATTTTACCGAGCTATATGGCGCCGTGGCTAGCACACTGGATTCGCATTCGGGAGGACGATAGTCCTAACCCACCTCTGGCCATTGTGGTTTAGTTTTCCCGTGATTTCCGTAAATCGCTTCAGGCAAATGTCGCGATGATTCCTTTGATAGGGCACGGCCGATATCCTTCCAATCCTTCCCTAATCCGATGGGACCGATGATCTCACTGTTTGGTTCCCTTCCCCAAAGCAACCAACCAACCAACCAATTATGATTTTGCGTTTGCTGCATACTAAATTTACAAGGGTTGAATGGTATTGACAGCGGCATTAGACTGTTTGCCGATGATGCTGTAGTCCATAGGAAAGCAGTATCACACGAAAGTTGTGAACAAATCAATGAGGATTTGCAGAAAGTAAATGCGTGGTGTAATGACTGGCAGTTACCTCCCAATGTTAGAAAGTGTAACCTACTGCGTACAACAAGGCGGAAATCCTCATTAATGATCGAGTGCAAAACAAATGCCCAGTCTTTGGAAGCGGTAACATCCGTCATCTGGGTGTGACTATTCGGAATGATCTCAAATAGAATGATCAGATTACACAAGTAACGGACGAGGCGAACTCTAGATAGCGGTTTATTGGTAGAATTCTGAAGCGATGCAATCCCTGAAGAAAGGAAATCGCTTACAATACGTTAGTTCGTCCAATCTTAAAGTATTGTTCGTCTTTATGGGACCCTTACTAGTTGGGTCTGATTCAAGAGACTGAGAAGGTTCAAAGAAGAGTGGCCACATTCGTGACTGATACATTTAGCCATCTCATAGAAAGTTTGAAGTGCGACACACTAGCAGCAATGCTCACAATTCAAAGATAAGGCAAATTAGAGCTCGTACTGACGCGTTCAGTCATTTTTCCGTCGCGCGATCCGCGAGTGGAACAGACGGTGGGGGGGGCGGGGGTGAACAGGACTTTGGCGGGAATTGTGCCTCCGCCACACACCGTTTGGTGGCTAGCGGAGTATATATGTAGATGTAGATGTAAATGTAATGCCTCCACCTTCGTTAATTGGGTTTGGATGGAAATATTTTAATAAATCAAACGCAGAAATAATACTTATAATGTGATCTTTAATTACCAATATTCACTTTTCCATATAGTCACCATCCAAATTGATACATTTCTGCCAACAATGAACACGTTTTCTGAAGCTGTCACGGAAGAAGTCGACACTCTGTTTCCGCAACCACAGTCTCACAGTTCTCAACACAAGCACCATAAACTGCTTTCATTCTCTGATGAATCTCCTTTGGGGTGACACCTTCTGATGTCAAGAACTCAATGACTGCATGTTGCTTAAATCGCATTGAGCGAACGTCTGCGCTGAGTCCCATACTTTACACCGTAACAGCACAATCGTTCAATGCTAACCCGCCAACTGGTGTTGTAGAGAAGAGGCTACGGAAAAAGCCAGTACCTGCCGTGTACCAATTCTGCCAACCATTGAAGAGTTACGAAGGTGGAGGCATTACTTTTCTGTCAACCCTCGTAGTTAACATGTTGAATTTTTCTTTAGACTTTGCTATTTGTCACCAATCTCGAGAAAATTGATCTGACGTAGCACACTAATTTGCGATAAAGCCAGAGTGAAGCAGCCACAACATATTTGAGATATAGAAAAGAGATTTTTGGCAAGCGATAGCAAGTCCAGAGAAGAATATTTTTCCATGTGGCTTTTACGCAAAACTTCATTATCTACCGCGTTATTCCAGTAACTGCAGACTTTATTGAAGAAAGGATGTAATTTTTAAGGGCCATCGATAGCTGATGTACATAACTGAAGACACTACAGGTTTATTTTGTACCGAGCAAGTGCTTTTGAGTAAGCTAGTAACCTTACTTTTCCTCCGTTCTTCATTTAATAGACTTGATAACCCACTG
Source organism: Schistocerca americana (assembly GCF_021461395.2). Taxonomy (NCBI): domain Eukaryota; kingdom Metazoa; phylum Arthropoda; class Insecta; order Orthoptera; family Acrididae; genus Schistocerca; species Schistocerca americana. The sequence goes on along the minus strand of NC_060119.1, from coordinate 327,094,410 downwards.
TTTCAGTATTCTCTCGCAAATGCGCCTGCACATGTTAGTGAGGGAAGACTATGTAAACTCCTCTGTGTTTTGTCAAAATAAGCAATTTTTAACGTGGCACAAAGAGAAATGTGTAAATTCTACTAACAAATTTGCCGCTCGTGACACTTTTCTGAAAGTTTAAAATGATTAACAAGCCAGGCGAAAATAAATCGCTGCATTAGCGGCGAATTTCTTTCTAGACACTAACCAACGCACAAGTGACAGTAACCCTTTCTGAATGATCATCATACAAGTGTGGGCGTGGAGGGGCTCTACCTAATATTTACAGAAAATATTAGCGTAGGGTCCTGTTTAAAATGGCACTTTTTCTCCAGCACTCAGCATTTCCCTGCGGCACCTGCCCGTAGCCCCCACCACTACCGCTCCTCCCGAGTGAGCCTTGCCGTTTGCTCATCTGCCGGCCACGGTATTCAGCGCGGACTCAGTCATTCAGGTGAATGATATCGACACGGAGATGTGACAGAGCATCTGAAAGAAGTTATTTGGTTTGTGCTTGCCCATAACTACTCGCTACAAGGTATTAGCAACTACACTACCTGATCAGAAGTATTTGGACAGTCATTAGTGGATGTTAATGAGGGTTGTGTCCGTCCTTAGCGTTTGTGAAGGCTTCAACTGTAATGGGGCTACAAAGAGACCAGTAAATATTTGTGGCGTAACAGCAGCCAGTTCTTCCTCAAATGCAGAAACCAGAGAAGGTAGTGCTGTTGAATGCTGGGGTATGAACGAAGGCGGCGTTCTAAATCTTCCAAAAGGATTCCGATTGGTTTCGGGCCGGGACTCTGTGTAGATCAGTCAATTTCAGGAACGTTATTGTCTGCAAACCATTGCCTCACATATGGAGCAGTGAATTGCTACTCTGATAAAATCATCTTTTCCGAAATTTTCCTCTACTGCAAACACTTTACAATGTTATAAAATGTATTCCTATCCTTCCACATTCAGTGTTTTCCTGAGCACAATAGCAGAACTACAGCCTAACCCTACTTTACTGTTGCCTCAGTACCTGAGATCAAGTAACATCTTCGATACGTTCTGCAAATCCAGAACCCAGACTGTTTAATCTGATTTCCACAGAGTGTACCGTGATTCATCAGTCCAGATTACTCGTTTCCCGCACCCACTGTGCAGTGTTATCACACCACATTGAGAGTGACTTAATATTGAATACAGAAATGTATGGATTGTGAGGAGCTGCTCGATGATTGTATCCAATTATTTTTAACTCAAAACAGGCAGTGACTCTGCTGGCCGCACTGCTGGTAGAACATTGCAGCTCAGGACTGAGATTCTTTTTAATGAATTCATGAGATTTTTTCACAACCATCATCTGTAGCGTCGAACCATCCCTTTCCATATGCGCATGAGGTTTGGTTGGTCTTGGTTTCGCTGTGGTAGTTTCCACTTGACAGTGACATCACCAATGGTGGATTGGGACGGATTCAGAAACGGTTGCAGTGTCCCCTGATGGATATACACTAATGGCCAATAAAATTGCTGCACCACGAATATGACGTGCTACAGGTGCGAAATTTAACCGACAGGAAGAAGATGCTGTGATATGCAAATGATTAGCTTTTCAGAGTATTCACACAAGGTTGGCGCCGGTGGCGACACCTACAACGTGATTTCTCATACACAAACAGCCGTTGACCGGCGTTGCCTGGTGAAACGTTGTTGTGATGCCTCGTGTAAGGAGGGGAAATGCGTACCATCACGTTTCCGACTTTGATACAGGTCGGATTGTAGCCTGTGGCGATTGCGGTTTATCGTATCGTGACATTGCTGCTAGCGTTCGTCGAGATCCAATGACTGTTAGCAGTATATTGAATCGGTGGGTTCAGGAGGGTAATACGGAACGCCATGCTGTATCCCAACGACCTCGTATCACTAGTAGTCGAGATGACAGGCATCTTATCCGCATGGCTGTAACGGATCGTGCAGCCACGTCTCGATCCTTGAGTCAACAGATGGGGACGTTGGCAAGACAACAACCATCTGCACGAACATTTCGACGAAGTTTGCAGCAACATGGACTATCAGCTCGGAGACGATGGCTGCGGTCACCCTTGACGCTGCATCATAGACAGGAGCGCCTGCGATGGTGTACTCAACGTCTAACCTGGGTGCACGGATGGCAGAACGTCATTTTTTCGGATGAATCCAGGTTCTGTTTATAGCATCAAGATGGTCGCATTCGTATTTGGCCACATCGCGGTGAACGCACATTGGAAGCGTGTATTCGTCATTGCCATACTGGCGTATCACCCGGTGTGATGGTATGGGGTGCCACTGCTACCACGCCTCGGTCATCTCTTGTTCGCATTGACGGCACTTTGAACAGTGGACGCTACATTTCAGATGTGTTACGACCCATGGCTCTACCCTTCATTAGATCACGTCGAAACCCTACATTTCAGCAGGATAATGCACCACCGCAAGTTGCAGGTCCTGTACGGGCCTTTCTGGATAAAGAAAATGTTCGAATTCTCCTCTGGCCAGTACATTCTCCAGATGTGTCACCAATTGAAAACGTCTGGTCAATGGTGGCCGAGCAACTGGCTCGTCACAATACGCCAGTCTACTCTTGATGAACTGTAGTATCGTGTTGAAGCTGCATGGGCAGCCGTACCTGTACACGCCATCCAATCTCTGTTTGACTCAATGCCCAGGCGTGTCAAGGCCGTTGTTACGGCCAGAGGTGGTTGTTCTGGGTACTGATTTCTCAGGCTCTATGCACCGAAATTGCGTGAAAATGTAATCACATGTCAGTTCTAGTATAATATATTTGTCCAATGAAACCCGTTTATCATCTGCATTTCTTCTTGGTATAGCTACACTCCTGGAAATGGAAAAAAGAACACATTGACACCGGTGTGTCAGACCCACCATACTTGCTCCGGACACTGCGAGAGGGCTGTACAAGCAATGATCACACACACGGCACAGCGGACACACCAGGAACCGCGGTGTTGGCCGTCGAATGGCGCTAGCTGCGCAGCATTTGTGCACCGCCGCCGTCAGTGTCAGCCAGTTTGCCGTGGGATACGGAGCTCCATCGCAGTCTTTAACACTGGTAGCATGCCGCGACAGCGTGGACGTGAACCGTATGTGCAGTTGACGGACTTTGAGCGAGGGCGTATAGTGGGCATGCGGGAGGCCGGGTGGACGTACCGCCGCATTGCTCAACACGTGGGGCGTGAGGTCTCCACAGTACATCGATGTTGTCGCCAGTGGTCGGCGGAAGGTGCACGTGCCCGTCGACCTGGGACCGGACCGCAGCGACGCACGGATGCACGCCAAGACCGTAGGATCCTACGCAGTGCCGTAGGGGACCGCACCGCCACTTCCCAGCAAATTAGGTACACTGTTGCTCCTGGGGTATCGGCGAGGACCATTCGCAACCGTCTCCATGAAGCTGGGCTACGGTCCCGCACACCGTTAGGCCGTCTTCCGCTCACGCCCCAACATCGTGCAGCCCGCCTCCAGTGGTGTCGCGACAGGCGTGAATGGAGGGACGAATGGAGACGTGTCGTCTTCAGCGATGAGAGTCGCTTCTGCCTTGGTGCCAATGATGGTCGTATGCGTGTTTGGCGCCGTGCAGGTGAGCGCCACAATCAGGACTGCATACGACCGAGGCACACAGGGCCAACACCCGGCATCATGGTGTGGGGAGCGATCTCCTACACTGGCCGTACACCACTGGTGATCGTCGAGGGGACACTGAATAGTGCACGGTACATCCAAACCGTCATCGAACCCATCGTTCTACCATTCCTAGACCGGCAAGGGAACTTGCTGTTCCAACAGGACAATGCACGTCCGCATGTATCCCGTGCCACCCAACGTGCTCTAGAAGGTGTAAGTCAACTACCCTGGCCAGCAAGATCTCCGGATCTGTCCCCCATTGAGCATGTTTGGGACTGGATGAAGCGTCGTCTCACGCGGTCTGCACGTCCAGCACGAACGCTGGTCCAACTGAGGCGCCAGGTGGAAATGGCATGGCAAGCCGTTCCACAGGACTACATCCAGCATCTCTACGATCGTCTCCATGGGAGAATAGCAGCCTGCATTGCTGCGAAAGGTGGATATACACTGTACTAGTGCCGACATTGTGCATGCTCCGTTGCCTGTGTCTATGTGCCTGTGGTTCTGCCAGTGTGATCATGTGATGTATCTGACCCCAGGAATGTGTCAATAAAGTTTCCCCTTCCTGGGACAGTGAATTCACGGTGTTCTTATTTCAATTTCCAGGAGTGTATTTTGATGGCCAGTAGTGTAATACTGAATACATAAATGTATGGATTGTGAAGTGCTGCTCGACGATTGCATCCAATTCTTTACAACTCAAAACGTGCAGTGACTGTGCTGGCCGAAATGATGGTAAGACATTGGGACTCAGGACTGAGATTCTTTTTAATGAATTCATGAGATTTTTTTACAACCATCATCTGCAGCGTCCAACCACCCCTGTCCATATGCGCATGAGGTCTGGTTGGTCTTGGTTTCGCCGTGGTAGTTTCCACTTGACGGTGACATCACCAGTAGTGGACTGGGACGGATTCAGAAACGGTTGCAGTGTCCCCTGATGGATATAATACTCATCACTGACTAGCACACGTTCGAAGTTGCTGAGCTCTTTTTATCGACCCACTCTGCTGTTATTCTTTACTCACAACACAATAGTTTTAATCTCCTTCCACAATAGCTAGTCCGTATCTTCGTGAGATGTAGTGGTAGATTCCGCTTTACATGAGGTTCTCGGATAATTTTGATCAGATAGTGCATGTAAAATGGCATAGGAGTAAGTGGTGTTAATACACTGTACAATCGTATTTACATGGTAACCGGTCAAAAGCCCAAATAATCATCTTTTGCAGCGAGACGTGCAGGAAAAATGTCAGTGAGGTCCTGGAAGCTACTGACAGGAATGTGGGGCAGTGCCGAATCCAATACCGTGGCCAGCTGCGCCAGGTTTCTCGGTTGATACATAGCGCGTTCAGCCTGATCGAAATAATGCCATAGTTACTCGACTGGGTTTAAATCCGGGGAACTGGCTGGCCAGGGGAGTACGGTAAACTGAGCTTGGTGCTGTTTGAACTACGCACGTGTGAAACGTTGCAGTGTCCTGCCGGTAGTTCCCATCGTGCCAGAGAAAAACAAACTGCATGTAAGGAAAATGCATACTTGTCTTCCTTCATTGCGCCTTCCAGAATAACTAGATCACTCAGGGAATTCCACGTAAACATTCTCCAAACCATAATGCTCCCTCTTCCAGCTTTTGTGTTATCTTTCAGACGCTCCACACCGTCCACGAGAATGGCCATCTTCCCGATGGGCCATAAGACGTGATCCGTCTGAAAATCTCACATGTCGTCACTCAATAGACGTACTGGCTTGCCAGTTCCAGCCTTCGTCGCCGACGAATAGCAGTCTGCATGGGTGCATGAACCAGGCGACTGCTGCATGGGCCCATACACAGCAACATTCACTGGACGGTCGTTGAGGAGGCGCTGTTGGTAGCCCCTTCGTTCATCTTTTCACCCGTACACGTCTCCGCAAGAGTTGTTGACTCTTGTCATCTAAGGCCCGTGGTGCATCACAGGGACTCATCGTCGGCTTTAGATCTAGCCTTTGTGCCACCAATGGTATACTTTAATATAGGTGGCATGTCAGCAGTTCACAAACTTAGCCGTTTCGGAAATGCTTTCACCCTTGGCCCAAAAGCCAATGATATATTTTCTTGGACGTCAGATAAACCTCTCCATTTCCGCAATACGACAGTGGCTGCACTGATTTAAGCGTTCCCCAGACACGGCTTATATACAGTCCAGTGCTATCTGACCCATCTGCCGTCGGTGACTGGTTGTGGCGCATTGGCGTTGAACGTAGGCAGTTGTCACATTAATATGAGTGGACCTCGTAGGCAATAGACGCAAGGGACTGGAGACGAGTGCCACGCTGAGAGCGGTACGTAAAGCTGCATTGATGCAAGGCGACAAGACCATTAACCGCTCAAGGAGGCATTTAAACTGCAGTGTATGGGGCGTTCAGTTCAAGCAAGAGATGACTTCATGATGATTTGTGACTGCTTGTTGTCCCATGATTTGGGCCAACTAATGACGGGCACCGTGAAATGAAGCAGAGTCGTTAGCCTTTGTTATACGAGGTGTGCAAGAAAAGTAATGGTACAGACAGCAGTTCGAGCAGCCTGACAACTCTGTGTTCTTCTGCTCGTATAGACCTGTGTGTTCATCCCTTCCTAATTGGCGCTCGGATTGGCCGAGCGGTTCTAGGCGCTACAGTCTGGAACCGCGAGACCGCTACGGTCGCAGGTTTGAATCCTGCCTCGGGCATGGATGTGTGTGATGTCCTGAGGTTAGTTAGGTTTAAGTAGTTCTAAGTTCTAGGGGACTGATGACCTCAGAAGTTAAGTCCCATGGTGCTCAGAGCCATTTGAATCTTCGTAATTCTCAGTCCAAATTTCAAGTCCACAGAGTTATCACGTGAATTTTGAGAGCCCATCAGTGACGTTTTATGTTTCTGTTGCGTATTACGAAAATGGAACAGCGGAGTTTAGAGCAAAGTTATGCAATCACATTTTGTTGTAAACTTAGGGAATCCGTGAATGTGACCTATGGAAACTTGAAACACTGCTAAGGGAAACATTCCTTATCTACAGCATAAGGTTTTGCGCTGGCAGATATTATTTTTGTAAGTCCGGGAACACGTTGAAAATGAACGTCGCTCAAGGAGTCCTTCAGTTTCAAAAAGCGACGAAAACGTACAGCGTGTGCGTGCAGTTGTCAGATCGTTTCTCCAGCATAAGCTGTTAACCAAGTGTTTTACGGAGATGTCCTTAAAAGACTTAGGAAAAGGGTGAATCGAATGAGACCAGACACTACAGACAAGTGGATCATGCATAATGGAAACATCCCATATAACACGGCCACATCCATTACTGAATGTTTGACCTCAAAAGCCATTCCTGTTGTTCCATAGCCCACATATTCACCTGATCTGAGTCACTTTGTCGTTTTTCTTCCCCCAAACTTGAACAATATCTTGGAAGGACGTCACTTTGTGACTCTGGAGAACATTCAATAAAAAGTGACCGACATGTCAAAGGCCCTACCATTTTAAGCCTTTCAGGGCTGCTACTAAGGCTGGGAACAACGGCTCCGCCGGTGTGTAGATTCCGAAGAGAGCTACTTCGGACAGTATTGCTTTAAAAAAATAAAAATACAAACTTCGGTAGATAAAAATCATTCACATTGTTTTTCTCACACAGCTCGTACAGTCTCAGCACGGTGAGTCCTGGGTGTTACTAATGTTTAATTTAGTGTCCTTGCTAGTCTTTCTTTATTTTCGTTTTCCGTTCTACTCGTCTGTCTCCATTTCGGTATGCACTGGCTACTCGCAAGCTTTCCTGCGGGTAACGCCAGACAATACACTGAGATGACAAGAGTCATGGAATACCTTCTAACATCGTGTCGGACCTTCTTTTGAGAGGCGTAGTGCAGCAACTCGACGTGGCGTGGGCTCAACAAGTCGCTGGAAGTCCCTTGGAGGAATAATGAAGTATACTGCCTCTATAGCCGCTCATAGTTGCTAAGTGTTTTCGGTGCAGGATGCTATGCACGACCTGAGCTCTCGATTACGTCCCATAAGTGCTGCTTGGGATCCACGTCGGGTGATCTGGGTGTCAAATCATTCACTTGAAAGGACGTGAACGTTCTTCAAACCAATGGCGAGCACCTGTGGCCAGGTGACATGACATCATTGCTTGAAATCATAAGTTGCCGCGCGGGATTAGCTGAGCGGTCTGGGGCTCTGCAGTCGTGGACTGAGCGGCTGATCCCGGGGAAGGTTCGAGTCCTCCCTCGGGCATGGGTGTGTGTGTTTGTCCTTAGGATAACTTAGGTTAAGTAGTGTGTAGGCTTAGGGCAGTTAAATGCCATAAGATTTCACACACATCGAACATTTTGAAACATAAGTTAATGAATGCCTGAAAATGGCCTTCAAGTAGACGAACATAACCATTTCCAGTCAATCATCGGTTGAGTTTAACCACAGGACCGACTCCATTCCATGTAAACATAGCACACACCATTATGGAGCAACCACCAGCTTGAAAAGAGACTTTTTGATAGCTTGGATCGTTGGCTGCGTGAGATCTGCGCTACACTCGAACCCTACTATCAGCTCAGTTCCGCTTGGGACGCGACAGCGATGGGACGTGTCGGTACTTCCGCGTAGTCGCAGCGCCGCAAGCCGTGTTTATAATAATTATTGGATTGTGACCTGTGATATTCTCAGTGCTTCTTCACTACCGTCGTACACAAGCTTCTTAATTTACTCACAGCGGTCCCGACCGCTCATAAAGTGCAGTTATGGCTCCCAGTGTACTTCGTAAGAATACCCTGTGTTTTGCATTTGAGAAATATTCCAGGAATGTGCAACCGAGCTCTCTAGAAATCCATGACTGGATTGTAGATATTATTGGCATCACATCCGATCAGGTCCATACATCATGACATAATGACATGGCGGAATACTGTTTCTTTGTGAAGTTTTTAGACCAGATACAACTGGAGAAAATTTTGGTGAATACTGGTGGGAAAGCAGAGTTCCGACATCGTGATCAGTCGGTGAGTACAGTTTCAATAACTAACGCTGACATTGAGTATAAACAAGTGCGAGTGTTCAATGTCCTCGCCAAATACGGTGACATCTGACAGATTAGAAACGAAAAATGGTCGAGCCGTCACAAACTTCAATGTTATGGTGGGGTTCGCTCAGTTGACATGGCCGTTAAAGTCAATATCCCATCCTATACAATGGTTTGTGGTTATAAGGCTCATGTCATTCACGAGGGGCAAGTAGGCACTTGTTTTATCTGTAACACGAGTGGCCATTTACGAGAGGATTGCCCACGGCGAGTTGTCGTACTTCGAAACAATCTGCAACAACGACAGAGATTAACATTGGCTGATGTCTTAACTCAAAATCAGACGCCTTCTGTGACTGACTCCCAACCGAGTGCATCTGTGTCAGAGGACAACGATCTCGGTAACAGCACCTTCCCACCCTTGCCTCAAAAACCCGTGGCCAGTCACCCCTTAGCCACCGGTATTGCATTATCTGTCGGTAACAAACGACGACGTACTATAAGTGACGGTAGTGGTTCCGGCGACCAGGTAGTAAAAAATCAAACCGATTACGCGGAGCCACCGGCCTCCACACAGGACACGCAAGCGTCGGATGGCTCAGTTACGACCCGCCAAATTCCCATTCAACCGCCCGACGCAGAAACTCAATACGAGTGCAGCCGAGTGTTTACAGCAATCCGTTCCGATGCCGCTCGCAGACTCGCCGCAGGTGGCCAACACACAAGAGGTGGCAGTCAGTCAACTGCAACTCGTAAACACGGCGGATGAAGCACGCTGTGTAGAGTATAACATAAACAGCCGCCACCTCGAAACTGTTTCCAAACATCACGAGGACCCGGACAGCTGTGTACAAACAGCCAGTGCGGCTCCAAACAAACACAGTGAGCCCACTGAAGCCGCGTCTTCGGACTTGCCGTCACCCGTTCCGAAGCAAGGACTTTCACATACTGCTTACAGCCATGACTCGCCGACTCCGCCGTCTTCAATGATACTTCAGACGACTTTGCGACGGCAAAATAAAGTTAAACCAAAGGACTCCGTGGCTGGAAGTAACTCAAAAACTTAAGTCAGCGCAAAAACTGACACAAAACCTGCGGATGTAGGTTCGAAGTCCGACGGTGAGATGCACTGGGCTTCCTACGCTTCCCATCACCCACAAGTCTCGGACGATCATGAGTCTAGCTTATAAGTTTTTGTCCCTGAACATTAATAGAGTTAGGACAGATTTAAAATTAGCAATGCTACGGCAGTTTATCTATGAGTCCGAAGTTGATATAGTTCTGTTACAGGAAGGGTCTATCTTAAATTTTCATGTATCCGGATTTGCAACAATCGTAAACACCGTGGCGGACGGGGGTACAGGTACGGCCATTCTATCACGAGACGGAATCCCAGTGAGCAATATCGAAATGTTGGACTCCGGTAGAGGCATAGCTTGCCAAATTTTTGACGTCACCCTCGTCAATATCTTTGCTCCATCTGGAACGACCTTAAAATCAGAAAGAGCTAACTTCTTTAAACAAGACATCATATACTTGCTACGCCGCAACCCAACCCAGTTAATAATTAGTGGTGATTTCAACTGTGTGATCCACAGGAAAGACCAATCGCCAAACTTTAATTACTGTAGGGAACTACATGATCTGGTGCGTAACCTGCAGCTGAAGGATGCGTGGGAACTAAAATTTCCTACCCTGGTAAAGTACACGTACCAGACCACCACCACATGTAGCCGTCTAGACCGTTTGTACATTTCTGAGAACATTTGCCAACATGTTCTGGACGCCGATCTCATTTCGGCTAGCTTCTCCGACCACTGCGCCCTCTGTGTCACGATAAATCTGGCCAAACAGCATACTAAATGGCATAGGATTCCGTGGAGCCTAAATGTTTCTATTCTCGCCGATGCCTTGCTACAAGATGTCATCTCCACGACATGGGCGGATTGTCTCAAGCAATGCTGCAGATATCCGAGCAAGATAGCCTGGTGGAATGCTGTGGTCAAACGGAAAATGCTATTATCCTTAAGAAACTACAGTTGGCAACGGGCGCAAGATGTCAAACGCACGATTGATTTTTACCAAACAGTTCTGCGAGAGTTGTATGCGACTACGACACCAACCAACACACAGCTGACGACCATCAAACAAATAAAGGCGAAGCTTATAGGCATAAAGCGAACGCAGCTTGAAGGACTGAAGATCAGATCTAAAGCAAAATCGCTTCAAGAGGACGAACTTGCATTGCTGTATCACCTCATAAAACATCGTGCCCATCGCAAGCGAGCTTTTATCGGGGAGCTGGACACAGATGATGGACTCCGTTTGACCCGACAGAGTGATATTCTTACTGCAGTTTACCGGTACTTCACGGATCTGTGCTCGCAATGCGATACATATGGTGATGACGGCGGCGATATCGTGAGTGCTCTGCCCACCGTAGTCACGCCTGCGGACAACTCGGCGGTCGTACACGATTTTGCTCCAGACGAAGTCCTTGAACTGATTTCTGGCTCGCCATCGAATAAATCCCCACACATTTACAGACGTTCTCAATGAAGTGATGCGAGGGAGTGAGGAGCCGGCCGAAATGAAGGAAGGCCGAATTGTATTGATACCAAAAAGCAAACACCGAAAAACCTTAGATAACTTCCGACCTATTACTTTACTCAATTTTGATTACAAAACCTTCGCCAGAGCACTCAACAGCAGATTGTCTTCGTTAATGAAGCAAGTGATTCACAACCATCAATCATGCATCCCTGGTCGCACTATTATGACGCCCCTTTCGGAATATAGAGATGTAATAGCCATAGCGTCAGTCACTAATGTGAATCTCGCATTGCTGTTTATCGACTTTTGCAAGGCTTTTGATCGCGTCCGCCACGAGTACCTCCTACAGCTACTGCAGCGTTGTGGTTTTGATCAACGGGTTATAAATGTCGTGCAACATTTCGTCACGGGCATTACAACCAGAATCAGCGTAAATGGACAGCTTACTCAACCCATCGAGGTCCAAAGAGGAGTGCCGCAGGGGAGCCCTCTCTCCATTATGTTATTTGTTTTACCGCTCGAGCCGCTCTTACGCTCTATTCATGACAAACTTGCAGGCCTTTCGATCGTCGGGACGTCCTTCGTGGTTCGTGCTTACGCCGACGACGTCGGAGTGTTATTGCGCAACGACGGAGACGTATCAACCCTCAAGACCGCGGTAGACGAGTACTGTCCTGCTTCCTGTGCTAAAATCAACGCCGGTAAATGCACCTTTGTCAACATTCGAGGATTCGACGCAGTTGTTATACCTTGGGCGAAGCGTGTCGAAACCCACACCACTCTGGGGATGATTATCGACAAATGCCCGCTAAAAATGAATGCAAAAAATTGGAAGCAGGTCACCAATAAAATGCAAGGTGCCATCTATGAAAACAATTGGCCGTCCGTTAACATTATCCAACGCATACGACTCCTCAGCAGTTATATATTCAGTAAAGCGTACTATATGGCCCAACAATTTCCAGTCCCCAACATGCAGGCCAAACGCGTGATGAAACTCTCTAATAGATTTATCTGGCAAGGGCACCTGTTCAAAGTGAAATACACCATGCTGACGTTCTCCAGACAGGCCGGCGGACTAAACATGCCTGACATTAACCGGAAGTGTACTGCGTTATATATTAAACGAATCACCCATTTGTTGGACAAGGAACCTCTCAGCGTAACCAGTTGGCTCTTCCGAACCTTACAACCCACCGATATGCATCCACCCATTGATGTAGGTAAAATACATTACAAACTACGACATGTCAAGCAGTTTTTTCTTGAAGTAAGCTATATTGATGGACATTATTTCACGCAGGATTTACCGACGACGCACCTGTTATTAAAAAGATGGACATCTCCAATAGTCCGGAATCCCATTGAACTAAAAAAAACCGAGTGTACATTGGAAGCCAGTTTGGGACAACATAAGTTTAACTGTCCACACTGCTGAAGTGGCGTCCACATGGTATAAAGTGGTAAACGATGTTATACCCACTAATGAAAGGTTGCATAGAATCGGTTTAAGTGACAGTGATAAATGCGTCCGCTGTGGTCTGGTCGACACCTTACGCCATCGCTTCACTTGTGGCGGTCATCTCGTTAACTGGAAATGGGCGCAGCAGAGGCTGGGCCTGATTACCCGCAGCAGCCCAGCCAGCCACTGCACCGACATCCTGCTCTGGCCGGACGCGAAACATTTCCCCGCTACCAAGAACAACACCGTGATGTGGCTGTTAGGACAGTTTGTGACATATATCATCATCCACAATAGCGAAGATAATCTCATTAGTTTCGAGGCTTACATGAGAAAGGCACGCTGGAAGATGAAACGTTACCCAAATTTCAGGAGGATGTTTGCTAACATGTTAGACATAATTTTTGAAAAACATGGCATAGGGTAATTCTCGATGCCGGTAAGGACACAAATCACATGCAAGACTATGTAGCGAACAAAATACACAACGAATAAGGGGTTATACCGGTTCCTAGGACTACTCCCGACTTCTCAATGGTGTTATTAACTTCATTATGACGTTTTCATTAATTTATGTTCCTGTGCATCTCTTGTTATCCGTTTGTGTGCTCCAAATGACTTTGATTTTGGTCGGTTATGAATCAAATGACAGAACTGTCATTCCAGTTAAGACAATCAATTATATATATGTCTCTGTCTGGACTGAAGAGGTTATTGTCAGTTTACTATTTATGTCCTATTTTGTAAGCTTACAAATGGCACTATATTGAAATGTATTCTTCAGTCTACTGTAGAATACAACTCGTGTTGAATCAGTTCCAGCACTTCAATATTTTGTTTTTGTGCTTATGTACATATATGGTGGTTTTAATACAGGAAGAAAAGGTAAAAAAAAAACACATGATATCGTATTTCATCTGACCAGGCCACTGTCTCCCAGTCTTGTAACGTCCAAGCGATATTGTCATAAGAGCAGCAGAGGCTCTGCAAGCGATGTGCTGTTAGCAAAGGCACTCGCATCGGTCGTCTACTGCCATAGCCCATTAACTCCAAATTGCGTCGCACTGTCGTAACGGATGCGTTAATCGTACGTCCCACGTTGGTTTCTGTGGTTATTTCACGTAGCGTTGCTTGTCGGTAGGCACTGACATTGTAAGTAGGCTGTTTATGTTTTCTTATTGGCAATGTTACGTAGCGCTCAATATGAAAATCACTGGCTGTGCTGTGTGCAGTCTGTGGCTGCTTTGCATTGTTGTAATACTCGCCATTGTAGTGTTAGGCAGCTGGCTGTGAACAGCGCGTAGCGTTGCGCAGTTGGAGGTGAGCCGCCAGCAGTGGTGGATGTGGGGAGAGAGATGGCGGAGTTTTGTAATTTGTCATGAACTGCTATATTTATATATGATGATATCAAGGTAAATACATTGTTTGTTCTCTATTAATATCTTTCATTTGCTAACTATCCCTATCAGTAGTTAGTGCCTTCCATAGTTTGAATCTTTTATTTAGCTGGCAGTAGTGGCGCTCGCTGTATTGCAGTAGCTTGAGCAGCGAAGATTTTTGCGAGGTAAGTGATTTGTGAAAGGTATAGTTTAATGTTAGTCAGGGCCATTCTTTTGTAGGGAATTTTGAAAGTCAGATTGCGTTGCGCTAAAAATATTGTGTGTCAGTTTAAGCACAGTCATATATAAAATTGTTCAAAGGGGAAGTTTCATATGGCGAGTAGTAATAATTACAGGGAAAGATCACCTCTCCGCGGTAGTGACTATCACAGAGACAATCAGAGAAACAGACAATTTGGGAACCAAAATAATTATTATCAAGGGAGGCAGAATAACTTTAGACGCAATGGTCCAACGCGCAGTTACGATTCAGGGAGAAATTCTCCACCACTTAACCGACAAGAAAGGAACTACAGGAACTACCGACATGACGACAGACGATGTGATCGTAACGACAGACCTGAATTGCATCAGAACTGGCGGGATTCAAACAGAGCAGGGTCCTCTCGAGGAGGTGAATTTGTAGAAGTTCGGTCTCCTAATCCCAATAACGGCGCGCGCCAACAAAGAAACAGACAATGACTCGCACCGCAGGCAGCCACCAGCGCCGGCTGGCTCAGGGAAAAAGAACATAGACGCTAACCTTGAGAAAAAAATTTCAGTATTCTTTACCGACGTATACCACATGTTAATTGCGTTGAAGTTGAAACTCTGCGTACTAGGAAGAGTAAAGGTTTACACCACATTTCACATGTAAAACCGTTTATTGAAAGATAATCTGCTTTTTAACTTTGTCTTTGCCATCAAACTTTTCACTTCACATTTCTAGTATGCTTTGTCAGATTTAGAATCTGTTAACATGTAACAATGTTTGAAGTGAAATATCCAGTCAAGAACCAAGAGAACTTATTTAAACAGAAATTACGAATGCATTGTTATAATGAACAGACGACACAGTGTTGTTAATTGCACATTCTTGCTTGTTAGTTGCACGATTACGTAACGACTATCAGGCTTACGTACTTAGGACACATACTGGTACTGCTAATGAGATTTTAATGCAACTTTTGGTTTACTTGAAAATACATTCTGGGTTTAAAGTACTTTCTGTGAGATACCAGACGACACAGTGGTTAGTTTATGTGAC
Source organism: Schistocerca americana (assembly GCF_021461395.2). Lineage (NCBI taxonomy): Eukaryota > Metazoa > Arthropoda > Insecta > Orthoptera > Acrididae > Schistocerca > Schistocerca americana. The sequence goes on along the minus strand of NC_060119.1, from coordinate 327,079,036 downwards.
AACTACACGGTTTTATCACGACGCTACTAATGAGTGAAAATTTACAATGTTGCTTTTGCAGTGTTTCTGTTTTATATCTGCACAGTTTTCTGTTTTATTCTGGAAAGTAAAACAGGTTTTAGTAGTAACTTTTGTAGTATAGCTACAATGAGACTGCCTTTTCCGTAGCACAACAATACGTAACAGTACAGTACTTTCTTCATCACGGCAATAAGCGTAATAACTAAGACATTTATACGCAAAGCATTTCACTTTTGTGTATTATGAGGTAAGTACATTGACTTATGCAGAACTTAGCTTTCGGAGGACGATAACTACGACACTTCCACACAGATTATGTTGCAACAAGACGCACATTTAGCGCTGCAGTACACGTATTTGAGTGATTAATTTTGTACTTAAAACATTTATTTTTAAAGATTTTTGAATTACAAAGAAAGTTTTCCGTGATACATTTCATTGCATTGCTGTAATCTGTAACACCTGAGGGTATAATTACATTAATCCTCAGGGGGGTACACGCTTGCTTTGTGTACCATGTGTTTGGCAAGCACAAGGAGCCCTAGCTAATATGGTATTTGCTTATAAAACTTTACACATCGGTACCATATTTCTCTAACACAGAATTACACAGCTATCTGATTATTTGACAGAGAAACAAACATTCTTTTTACTATGTCAGTGACACATGTTTACGCAATTACACAGTTGGATAACTTCACACTTATGAAATTGTATTTTGTCTGTACTTTGTGAAATGCTCATATTTTTTCAGAACCATTGTGATACTATGAGAGCTTTGAATGATGTATTTGGTATGGATTCATGATTTTTAAAGTACGTTTGAGGCAGATGACACTTTTGACATGAGCAGAGAATTTTTTAATTCTTGGAGGAAGCTACGACGATTTTGAGATTTGACTGAGGTGTTATGATGTTATTTTTTTACGACGACGATGTGTATTATGCTGCTGAGGTATGTTTATGATTAATAAGCTGGTGCTATATGAGGAATTTGGTTATGCTATGTATTTATTATGATGAAATATTGAAGTGTCGTCGCAAGGTTGACGTGTCGACGAATATAAATATGTGTAATAACGTAAGGAGTAATGAATAGTGATTAGGGACTCTGACTTATGGAAAAGGATGTTGGAAACCAAGAATCGTACTTTAGAATTATGAAATGTGTGTACATGTGTGAATCATGTGTGAATGTATCACAATGCCACTGAAAATTTTTTTGGACACTGTTATATTCATAGGATTTTGTTTCTACACATTTGCAAAGTAAATTCTCGACCTGTGAAATTTTGTATATATGACCGTCACTGTAGCGGAAACTGCTGTCGTAAATATTTCCGTACGAAAGTTAAGTGACCACCTGCACATAATGCGTCGTGGGCACCCAGGTGTGTCAGACGCCTGGAGAACAAGCCATTAGTGTGAGTGCCTCGTCAGAAGCACAGGTAGAAAAAAAAGAAAGGGAAGGCCATTGTCCGCGCTACTGACATCTCCTTGTTGAAAGCATACTGTGGAGCTCGTAATTTATGATATTTACTGAAATGCCTAATGAAACGATGAGAAACATTTCACAGCTATTGCCTTGCTAGTTAAGAAAAGTGCCATATGGCTTGCTTTATCTATTTATTTACACATTTTGTTTAATATCAAGTTTCTAGCTGCACTGCAGCATTGGTTAAAATAAAATTTTATAGATGTACTAATATAAATATTTTCTGTCTACAGATCGAGTATATAATAATTTTTTTCAAAAAAATGAGGGAGCACAAAGCGACATTTACCTTCACAGGAACTGCATTCATAATTTTCTTTTCAAGTACTTGGTAATTTCTTTTGTAGAATAAATTGTGATGCATCACTCTAATGTTAAGATCTGACATAGGTATTAGACATGGCCATTTTAGTGTAATATTTTTTCTGCTTGCGCTATGTCATGTTTAGGTATAAGTTGCTGCTGTTTGCCAGGCATAGTGTTATTGAATTTGACTTTTGCTAATTTATACTGTAGCTTGCTTTGCAATTTTCCATTTTTTTCATTGCTGTTTATAATAATTGTTTTACGTGCTGCTGCATTGCCTCGTCCCTTAGTTTAGCATCTGAGCTCAGTAGATTTAAGTTAGCTTAAGAGGGGGTAGACTATATGAGAAACTGACTATGGAGAATAGGTAAAGAATGCATTGCGAAGTTATATAAAAAAGGATTTGGGCCCAAATGAGTATTGTACAATCAGAAATAATTATTTTGAAAAAAATGTGGTTAGAATACAGAAAAGAGGTACAGATAGGACTTTTTGGGAATAATGATGAATAAAGGGAGATCTCCATGCAAAATACTGCAGTAAAACAAACCCTGTCCTTTCCCTTTTGTGTTATCCCACTATATGTTTGTGTACCCTTGTGTATTTGTTTTCTTCCTGTCTCTGTGTACTGTTTCATAGAACTTTTTTCTCTTCTAATACTAAGTTACATTCACTATGATGAGGAATACTGTTATCCCCAAATACAATTGGCATTAATAATGTGTTATTTACTTTGTAAAGATGTTTAGACATTATTTATTCTGTTTAGTTTTAATGCTCATGTGTAAAGTTGATGTTTCAAAAGTTATTGTGATCTTTAATGTATGTACTCATGTCATAATTCCTGTAACACTGACGTATATGTCTATTTCCATTCTTTTGTAAAGCCTGTATTACTACAAATGTTATTTCCAGGAGTGTATATACTCCTGGAAATGGAAAAAAGAACACATTGACACCGGTGTGTCAGACCCACCATACTTGCTCCGGACACTGCGAGAGGGCTGTACAAGCAATGATCACACGCACGGCACAGCAGACACACCAGCAACCGCGGTGTTGGCCGTCGAATGGCGCTAGCTGCGCAGCATTTGTGCACCGCCGCCGTCAGTGTCAGCCAGTTTGCCGTGGCATACGGAGCTCCATCGCAGTCTTTAACACTGGTAGCATGCCGCGACAGCGTGGACGTGAACCGTATGTGCAGTTGACGGACTTTGAGCGAGGGCGTATAGTGGGCATGCGGGAGGCCGGGTGGACGTACCGCCGAATGGCTCAACACGTGGGGCGTGAGGTCTCCACAGTACATCGATGTTGTCGCCAGTGGTCGGCGGAAGGTGCACGTGTCCGTCGACCTGGGACCGGACCGCAGCGACGCACCGATGCACGCCAAGACCGTAGGATCCTACGCCGTGCCGTAGGGGACCGCACCGCCACTTCCCAGCAAATTAGGGACACTGTTGCTCCTGGGGTATCGGCGAGGACCATTCGCAACCGTCTCCATGAAGCTGGGCTACGGTCCCGCACACCGTTAGGCCGTCTTCCGCTCACGCCCCAACATCGTGCAGCCCGCCTCCAGTGGTGTCGCGATAGGCGTGAATGGAGGGACGAATGGAGACGTGTCGTCTTCAACGATGAGAGTCGCTTCTGCCTTGGTGCCAATGATGGTCGTATGCGTGTTTGGCGCCGTGCAGGTGAGCGCCACAATCAGGACTGCATACGACCGAGGCACACAGGGCCAACACCCGGCATCATGGTGTGGGGAGCGATCTCCTACACTGGCCGTACACCACTGGTGATCGTCGAGGGGACACTGAATAGTGCACGGTACGTCCAAACCGTCATCGAACCCATCGTTCTACCATTCCTAGACCGGCAAGGGAACTTGCTGTTCCAACAGGACAATGCGCGTCCGCATGTATCCCGTGCCACCCAACGTGCTCTAGAAGGTGTAAGTCAACTACCCTGGCCAGCAAGATATCCGGATCTGTCCCCCATTGAGCATGTTTGGGACTGGATGAAGCGTCGTCTCACGCGGTCTGCACGTCCAGCACGAACGCTGGTCCAACTGAGGCGCCAGGTAGAAATGGCATGGCAAGCCGTTCCACAGGACTACATCCAGCATCTCTACGATCGTCTCCATGGGAGAATAGCAGCCTGCATTGCTGCGATAGGTGGATATACACTGTACTAGTGCCGACATTGTGCATGCTCTGTTGCCTGTGTCTATGTGCCTGTGGTTCTGTCAGTGTGATCATGTGATGTATCTGACCCCAGGAATGTGTCAATAAAGTTTCCCCTTCCTGGGACAATGAATTCACGGTGATCTTATTTCAATTTCCAGGAGTGTATATATATATATGTATATATACTAAGATGGTATCTGTGCCTTCGGACACGTCCGAAAGAACGATACCATCGGTGACCATGCAGCTCGTTGGAATGAAATTACAATGAAATGAACACCCTTAGCTGCTTACAGGCGTTGACATACGTCAACCGCCGTTGTCCGGAAGAACATATATATATATATATATATATATATATATATATATATATATATATATATATAGTTAAGGCTTACCGGCCACTTGACCATCTTCTTTTTCTGTGCGAATGCACAAACAGTGCCCGAACTCTTACGGGAATCGGCAACGCGCCGCGAGTAATGAGTATAATGGGCGGGGGCACTACGAATGTAGTGCGGGACAATACGTTGACAATGTGGGTTTCGGGGGAGGCGTGCCAGAGATAAATCACTGCAGTCGCGCTCTTCTCTGTGTCCTCGGTGGCTCAGATCAGATGGCACGGTAGCTCAGCGTGTTCGGTCAGAGAGCCGGTTGGCCTCTGTAATAAAAAACTGAGTGGAAGGATCAACCACCGAACTTGAACAGGATGTCTTGCGACGTCCGCAACGACCAAATACAACGATCAATAACGAACAAAATGACAAAAAAAAAAAGTTGGATAGAGCGTCTGCCATGTAAGCAGGAGATCCCAGGTTCGAGTTCCGGTGGGTGTACACATTTTCATCTGTCCCCGTTGACGTGTGTCAACGCTTGTAAGCAGCTAAGGGTGTTCATTTCATTGTAATTGCTTTTATAAGTATTGTACACAATACTACCGCCATCTGTGTATCTGCATATCGCTATCCCATGACTAGTTTCCTCGGAGTACAGTATCGGTATGTTGACTCCTGGAGGTTACTAATGTTTTGCTTAGTGTGCTTATTATTTGCTTTTCGTGGCCCCTCCTCCTCGCCTGTATCTGTCTCCGCTTGCAGTGGTCACTGACCCTCTTTCCTAAAGGTAATATGAGACAGTCTAAATCGACGTTAATGGTATCGTTAGCCAACGCGTGTCCCTTCAGCAGCGCCTGTTAGCGTCGGGCGGACAGAAGACACGTGAACAGGAGAGCGTGGAGTGCGGTAGCGACGTGAGCCGAGTTCTCGGCCCCGCGCCACACTACGACACACGACGTCGGCGTCGGCGTCTTTTATTCAGGCCGGGACTGGCGCCGGGACGCCGCCAGCGCTGACGCCGCTCTGCGTCTGAGTAACGGCGGGGGGCAGGGGGGCGGAGCTGGGGGCGCTGCCGGAGGCTGGAGTGTTTTTATAGCGGAAACGGCGCGGCGCCTGCTGGAGTACGTCCAGCGGCCCTTCCTGTTGCTCCGCGTCTTTGGAATACCGCCCCACCTCCCCCCCCCCCTTCCCCCACACCTACCCCCTCCGCGCCAGTCTCCGCGGAAATTTCATTGCTGCTCCGTGGCGGGGCGCTAGCGTAATGTTTCACCCCGCTGCTGTTGCTGCTGCTGTTGTGGCGACTTATCACTCTCCTTCCGCTCTCTGGCGACACATACTATTCGAAACACTTTTCACAACTGCGGAGCAACATCCGAGCTCGCCCATCCATCTTCTGAATCGATTCGGGAATTATGGCGTTTCCCCCCAAAGGCATATTTCCTCTCAATGTTTACACACAAGTAAAACACGTTTGCCTTTCCCCGCATTGTACATCAGCGATATCTGGACTTGTGCCTGTGTTGCAAATTCACGACGTATGTAGACAGCTTGCTTGTGATAAATCACAAATCCTATTATGATATTCTGTTTGAACCTCGATGGCGAAGGAGATCACTCCTTCGACAAAACGTGCAATGAGTAAGCGTACGCACGTTACGTGGTGGAACCCTAAAAGCAACCAAAGTTGTGACACACAGAAAGAGTTGATCGAATGAGTCCAAATTTGTAGATAGTCTAGTGGATGGTTGTTTTGGGGAAGGAGACCAGACAGCGAGGTCATCGGTCTCATCGGATTAGTGAAGGACAGGGAAGGAAGTCGGCCGTGCCCTTTGAAAGGAACCATGGCGGCATTCGCCTGGAGCGATTTAGGGAAACCACGGAAAACCTAAATCAAGATGGCCGGACGCGGGATTGAACCGTCGTCCTCCCGAATGCGAGTCAAGTGTCTAACCACTGCGCCACCTCGCTCGGTCTAGTGGATGGGTTGAACCCACTAGACTGAATACGTTTACTTTGATCTGTAACGTAATGTTCAGCTGTGTGACTTGTGCAGAAAGAGGTACAACAGAGAACATACCTGACAATGTTTATTTTGGTTCGATAATGATATTTCTAATAAGAAAAGCATTTTAAAACGACCAAAAGAAGTTTGTTGCATTTGGGAAGTTTAGATTTAAAACTGTGATCAGGATGATGAATATTATAAACATAACATGGCAAGACTCTTCTATGACTAAAAGTACAGGGTGACAATTATTGAAATACGAGGTGCTATAATAATATAATGAGACTGATTTTCTTTGCAAGATGTGGCAACCCTGCAGGCTTGTGTAGGCACAATATCTTTGACCTCGGTGTATAAGATACTTCTAGTCCAAGCGGCACATCGATGTAACTGCTCAATTGTGAGTTGTGCTGTAATAAGTTAACACGTGTTTGTGCCTCTCGTCACGGAAATGGACCGCATAATATTGCGCAACGGTACTCCATTTCTTTTTGCGTTAAATTGGGTGAAAACATGACGACAACTTTTGGTAAGCTTCAGAAGGCTTTTGGAGAGTTGGTTACGTCAAGAGTTCAAGTTTTTCGTAGGCATAAAATGTTTAGTTAATGCAGAACGAATATTGAAGATGAAGACCGCAGTTGACGACCATCAACCTCACCGACGTATGTCCAGGGTGCGTGAAATCGTACCATCTGATCGAAGATTATATATGAAAATGATTGCCGAAGAACTGAACGTCAATCGAGAAACGGTTAGTCTAATAATAACTGAAGATCTTGGTATGAGAAAGATTTGTGCAAAAATGGTCTCCAAAAATCTCACACCACAACAGCAAGAAACACGGAAAAATGTGGCAGCCGATCTGTTACAGCAAACGGAAATCAATCCAGAATTGTTGAGCCGTGTTATGACTGATGATGAAAGTTGGTTTTTTCAGTAAGATTCAGAGACAAAACGCCAAATTCGCAATTGTGCTCAAAGGGATCACCCAGACCAAAAAAAGCTCGCATGTCAAAGTCAAAAGTGAAATGCATGCTTGTGTGCTTCTTTCATTCCAAGGGAATACTTCATAAAGAGTGGGTGCCTTCTGGACAAACAGTTAACCAATATTACTACAAAGAAATTTTAGAAAGACTTCATAAAAGAGTTCTTCGTGTCCGTGCCAACATTGCTGATAATTGGATTCTGCATCACGATAATGCGCCATCCCATACTACTCTGTCAGTACAGTAATTTTTAACCTCAAAACAAATTTCAACTACCACAGCCACATTCTTCACCAGATATCGCTCCATGCGAGTTTTTTCTGTTCCCAGGAGTCAAAACGGCGGTCAAGGGATACCATTTTCAAACAACACGAGATGTCCAAAAATCTGTGACGAGGATCTTGGAGGATATTACAGAAAATGAGTTCCAGAAATGTTTCCATCAATGGCAGAAGCGCTGGAAAAAGTGTGTGCAATCAGAAGGGAACTACTTTTTAGGAAACAACACTAAACTTGACTAAAACGGCAAGCAACATTTTTTTTTCAGATCAGTCTCATTACTTTATTGTCGCACCTCGTGTATGACATAAAATCGTCATAACTTCTGAAGAGTTTGTGTTACGATGTTCAGACTGCACGGTTAGCTGCCGGACATGATGGGAATGAATAAGGTTTGGTTGAGCGTAGAAGCACGCTTTCATTTGGTTGGGCTCGTCACTAAACAGAACTGGCACATTTGGGGGACCGAGAATCCGCACTTCGCTATCGAGAAGTCTCTTCACCCTGAATAGCTGACTGTGTGGTGGGCAATGTCCAGTCGGGGAATAATCGGTGCGATGTTCTTTGATGATACCGTGACTACTGGACGTACCAGAAGCTTTAGGAAGATGATTTCATCGCCATTATCCTAACTTTGACAAGAGGTGGTTCGTGCAAGACGCAGCTCGACCGCTTCGAAGCAGATGATTGGTTTGATGTCCTGGAGGAACACTTCGGTGACCGCATTCTGGCTCCGAGCTACCCAGAAGCCACTGGTATGAGCCTCGATTGGCCGCCATGTTTTCCGGATCTGAACACATGTGACTCCTTTTTGTGGTGCTACATTAATACAGGAATAACCCCAAAACCACTGCCGAGCTGAAAAGAGCCATTCCGGAGGTCATCGAGAGTATCAATGTTCCGACACTTCAGCGGGTCATGTAGATTTTCGATTTTCGTCTGCGATAGATGGCAGGCATATTGAACATGTCATAACCTTAATCCGAATATCTATAGTGATGTTTACGGGTTGAATAAAGTGTGTGCACGCTGTGGTTTGTAATTAATTGAATTTTTTTACATATAGTTATATAATTGTCGTGCCAACGGCCTTGCTGCAGTGGTAACACCGGTTCCCGTCAGATCACCGAAATTAAGCGCTGTCGGGCATGGGCTAGCACTTGGATGGGTGACCATCCAGTCTGCCGAGCGCTGTTGGCAAGCGGGGTGCACTCAGCCCTTTTGGGGCAAACTGAGGAGCAGCTTCGTTGAGATGTAGCTGCACCGGTCTCGTAAACTGACATACGGCCGGGAGAGCGGTGTGGTGACCACATGCCCCACCATTTCCGCAACCAGTGACGCCTGCAGGCTGGGGATGACATGGCTGCCGGACATAGCCTTTGGCCCTTCATGGCCTGTCCGGACGGAGAGTTTCTTTAAATACTTGTCACTCTGTAAAAGAAGAGCACAGGAGTTTACTGACGCAAGTATCATAGTTTTGCAAGAAGTTTTGGTTTGTTAACATCAGGGGCCACTGTATAACGGTGGCTCTGGACAAATGTCGCGAAATGTTTGTTGGTTTTCTAACAATGTTTTTAGTATGCATCGGAAGCGAGGAGAAGTTCGTAGGATGCACTCGTTGTAATACCCCATGTAATGTAGTTAAGTGCTGTAAATGTACCATGTGGCTTATATAGCAATTACTGATTCACCTATTTCGATGTAGCCGCCATAGCATGCGACTCCGTTTGCAGGCTGACTACTGGAGTTCACACCATTGGTGGAGAGACAGGCTGGAAAGGTCTGCGCGAAGCAACGTAGAGGGACGGCGTTCACGGGTCAGAGTAGTGAGATTGGTGTGTGCCGGGTAGCTCCGCCGGCGGCTATTGGTAGTGATTGTGGCTGACGGGAGCTGGTGGAGGCAGCCGGTGTTTGTGCGGCACAGCGTTCAGGCATGTGTAGTTCTGTGGAAGCGGGATTTCGAAGTATCGAGCATGGAGGGCATGGACGGGAACTGTGGATAGGTGGCACTAGATGGGAATGTGGGTCGGCCGAGAGGCGCACCGAGATAGTCAGCGCAGTTGCAATAAACACTGTGTTTGGGTGACGCAGTACTTAACACAATTTCATAATGAGCAGGTGAACCCGGGTTCGAATCCCGGTCCAGCACGTATTTTCACTCGTCGCCACTGATTCAATGTAAATTCCCTATGCAGCTGACAAGAATAGTCCATTTCTTTTACTTTGCTGTCTCCCCCCTCCACCTTAAATTCGCATAACGTGTAGTTCTTTTAGTATTCACAGGATCTATGTCACGTCTGACTACATACTGCAGTACTTGAGGAACTGCAAAGCTTACGAAAAGCTCGCTTTTGGAAATGCGTAGTTATGAACCGAACCGCGTGGTGTTGTCTTGCCTTCTTGTTCGCTGCCAGTATCACAGTAATGAGGATTGTCTAGTGTAAGTGCGTCTGCCAGAGTAGCGGTTATTGTACCTTGCAATTTATATTCTTATGTGTATGTGTGTGTGTGTGTGTCTGTGTGTGTGTGTGTGTGAGATTTGTCAGATAGGAATATTGTGAGACACACGATTTATGTGCAAGTAGTGCCCGTCAACCCAGATGAATCAAATCTTATTCCTGCTGTAGGTCGTGTATAATCATTTTCAGGACGTAAATAAGTTTGAATTTAGTTTTGGGCTTGATTATCATTGTTTAATGCAAAGATATTTTTTGATCGTGTCATGGTGTCGTCCTAAGTTTGAAGTGACGTTTGTTAATTTTGTCTGAAAGCCTACGAGTCACTCATTTGTACAAGATTTATGTACCTGTCGTTTGCATGAAGTCTAATAGCGTTCAGACGCAATTGCAGCGCTAAACTGAGGTTGAATAAACCGCAAACAGCTGTTAAATGATGATTAGTAGATGACAGGTTTCGCTGTGTCAAAGCATCATCTCCAATTGCAATGCCTGTAAATTCGTGCAATACTGTGTTTCCGATCTCAGTATTTCTTTGCTAAGGTTACTGTTTTCTGTTCATTGTGTTTTACTTAATTATTGTAACTTTCTGTGTACTCTTGTTTGCGTGACGAAGCACACTCTGAATTTGTGTATCGCCGTGCCGTTCTGCCATGTATACCAGCATGTTGTCTCGTCGCTGGTATTGATAGCTGTGATTAAAATGCTTTCGTTTCGGCTTGTCGAGGGTAGGGTCTAGTTGACCCTGTGAGCAAATTAGTTCCTATGAATAGCATTATCTTCGAGTTTTGACATCTTGTTTTAAGGCTAACTAATACCGTCTCAGCAGTAAGCGTTGTCTAGCAACTCCGCTAAATTTATGCTTTAATCAAAATCAGTTACCTATTATTTGATTACACCGTTGAAGTATTTGGTATTAAGCCTCTGTTGCTAAGGATCCAGTGTGGAGCGGTGGTTACTGTAAAATTGTGGTGGAGTGCTTTGATGCTTACGTTGTGCTGTAAAGTTACTCTTGGCGCTAGTTGAAGTAAACTATCTTACTGCAAGGCTTGGCTGTTAAAATTTTTTCATCGTATCCTATTTATCCTGTTGAGGCACGGTCAGTGTTATGTGATTTTCTACGTCTGACACGGATGCAAATTTTTCTAAGGCGAAGAGTACTTGCTTCCTTAAAAGTACCACGCCTCATATCCTGCTAGTTATAATCTGGCATTAATTAAAGGTATTGTCTTTCCTAAATCCTGTGGTGACTAAATTATGTCTTTGGATTCTGTTAACTAAAGTTCTGTTTCCTAAAAGTGACATACGTCACATCTAAGCTACTTCATATTTTTTGACATTTTAAATAATTTTTTTTTTAAGTGGCATTCATCACGTTTAGCTACACTTTATCTTTTGGCTCTATTTGTGTAAACAGTTCATTTATCAAAGATGACATTTTATACGTTTTTCTATATTAGATTTCTGAGTAAGTTTAAGTAAAGTCTTGTCTTCCTCCAAGGTTAAGTGCGTCCCGTTTTGATGAATTGTACATTTCAATGCTGTTAAAGAAAAGCCCTTTTCATTTAAGGTCACACAAGTTGCGTCTGAACATTGGAATATTCATGTAGGATAGTCCGTGCTCTGCACCTATTGTAATTTAGTACTGTTTTCACGGGCTAGTGTGCTTATGGTCTTCATAAAACAAATATTTTTATTGTTTAATAAAGATTTTTCATACTATTTTGTCATTATTTATGGGCCAGTACCTTACTACTCCTCTCACCCGTTACCCAGTGCCCTATCAGTATACATTTCTGAAGTAGGAAAAAAACAATTAAAGACCGAAACTTAAACACATCTTTAACCAAACCGTTTAGTTCAGCTAGCACTGTGATTACAAAGGAATATGCCAGGTTATAACGCCACCTATAAACTCACAAAAATTATTTACACGCGATTTCTAGCTTGTTTAGAACTACATACAATACTCCTGAAATCGATACTCAAAATGTTATCGAGAGGTTGTTTAAATACGACCACATAATGTACTCTATATTGGTAGGCTGATTTCAGTGGTGTAATCATAGAAACTAGCTGAAATTACCAAGTGGCTCCCATCGCTCTGCTCAATCAGGATGTATGAAAAACAACACCAACAATCGGATTTATGGTTCGTTACTGTTAACAAGGATAATCCTGTACTTAAATGCATGGTTTCGGCACTATGGGGTGGTACAGATCGAGGACGATGACAGCAAATTTATTCTGACTGAGTTTATTCGAATTACGCACTCTATTAGGCACCAGTGCAATTTCTGCGCCGGCCAGAGTGGTCGTGCGGTTCTAGGCGCTACAGTCTGGAGCCGAGCGACCGCTACGGTCGCAGGTTCGAATCCTGCCTCGGGCATGGATGTGTGTGATGTCCTTAGGTTAGTTAGGTTTAAGTAGTTCTAAGTTCTAGGCGACTGATGACCTCAGAAGTTAAGTCGTATAGTGCTCAGAGCCATTTGAACCATTTGAACCAATTTCTGCCATTGTTTTCGATATGTTAATTTTTTCGCCAAGCATGCGAACAACGTCCTCATTTCTTACCTTATCAGTCCACCTAATTTCCTACATCCTTGTATAGCATCATATTTCAAACGATTCGACGCTTTCTTTTCAGGTTTTCTCACAAAAAAAAGGTTGAAATGGCTCTGAGCACTATGGGACTTAACGTCTCAGATCATCAGTCCCCTAGAACTTAGAACTACTTAAACCTAATTAACCTAAGGACATCACACACACCCATGCCCGAGGCAGGATTCGAACCAGCGACCTTAGCGGTAGCGTGGTTCCAGTCTGTAGCGCCAAGAACATCTCGGCCATTCCGGCCGGTGGTTTTCTCTGGGTCCATGGTTCACTTCCGTATAATTCTGTGCTCCAAATACGCGTTCGCCGAAATCTGTTTCTGAACTAAGGTAGATGATTGATACTAATAAACTTCTTTTGGGTAGTAAATCCCTTTTGCCGGTTCCAGTTTGCTTGTTATGTCCTCCTTGCGTCATCCGGCGTGGGTTATTTTCTTTCAACGAAGCAGACTTACTTAACTTTGAGACTTTGTGGTCTCGAATTCTGATGTTAAATTTATCGGTAATTGCATTCTGGTGACCCTAATCATTCTAAATCTCACTTCAGTTTACTCTGAATCAGCAGCAGTGGGTGCTCATTACGCTATTCATTCCATATAAAATGTCATGCAGTTCTCTCTCACATTCACTGAGATACTAAAGTCATCTCTCAATCTCAATGATATCTTTTCATGTTAAATTTTTGTACCACTACTGAGCGTTTAATTTTCGTCCCTACTTCTTCAATGTATAGTTCATACTGTAGGTACAAAAGATTACATCCACGTCTTCACACGCTTTCTAAGCCATGCACTTAGTTGTTGGTTTTGTATTATTAATTTCCCTCCCAGTTCATATGCCTTTATATATTACTCGTCTTTCCCTTGCACGTTTTCTAAGCCGAACACTTCATTCTTGGTTTTGCTATTTTTAGTTTTATTTCCTGATTCGAGAACATATTGTTTATTCATCGTCATTTCTTATGATAACGTCAGAATCTTAATCATCTTGCACTATTTTACATTGTCGAACGCTTTTCCTAGGTCAACAAATCTTAAGAACGTGTCTTCTTTCTTGTTAAATCTTCTTTCCATTAGAAAATGCAGCGTCTGGGCTTTGTCTCGGATACCTTCATTTTTTCTAAAGCGAGGCAGGTCGTTAACTAACAGATCTTCAATTTTTCTTTCCATCCATGAAATACAAGCTTCTGTTTTTTTTAAATAACCTTACACCCTTCCTTCCGACTAACCACGGGGAATCTAAACCTCGATGATTTGAGTCTTTAACATTGCACCACCGTGCACCGTTTGTATCGCTAGGAATGAAGCACTGGGTGTTCAGCTGTCGAGGTTTCGTTTTCTTTTCCTTTCTGTATCTGTTAGTTTCACATACACGCTACTCGCAGAGTTTTGAGCCGGTATAACAACGACAATCGTTTATTCTTATTGTAAATACGTTTTTAAATAAATGTGTAACTATACAAGCGTGTAACGTTTGTTCCATCGCCACCACCTCCAAACCCTACTTTATTAACCTCCCTCCCCCTGCCATTAAAGCATTGTTCTCTGTTGGAAACACAGCGAGAACCCATGTAACACAAGCGATACGAGAATTTGATGTTAACATACGAAGACTTACCTGGTAGCTAAAAGTGATGCATAGAGCATGGGAAAAAAATAAGTGATCTTAGCAGAATACTTGTAGCTGTTCAGCATATCATCCGTTGTGATAGTGTCATCGGAGCGGAATCTATGCTGTTTTAATCTCCACAATATTTTCGGCATCTTACCACGTTTTCAGGTGGTCGTGTATCATGCGGCGTCAGGTGAATAAATCCCAATTGATAGTGTTAAGCAGGCACACCATGTGCAACTTGAAATATAATTCTTTCATGTAGCTAGCAGGTACTTCAGTCAACTGAGACACGTAAGATTACAACTAACTATAATTGGTTCATATTGAAGAGTTAAGATATGAGGTACGGTTGATGTGGTTCCATTAAACCGTGTATTTATAGCTATCCGCAGCCGCAGCACATTTTGGACAAAATAATGCATCAAGTCACATACTTCTCGGCACACAAAAAGCATAATACTGTTAAGCTGCGCTCGTTGGTTGAGAGCAGTGATGTATTACGGGTGAAAGTCATCTAATTCATCTAAGACATCTAATCCATCTACGTTATTTTCTACATGATTTTCCTGCATCTAACTAAATTATTTTTAGTGTCATTCAAAGGAGATAAAGTACTTCGGGCATCTCAGTAGTGTGCGAATCCAGAAAGCACTATGTTGGGATTCATCACATAATATGGTTCAAATGGCTCTGAGCACTATGGGACTCAACTGCTGAGGTCATAAGTCCCCTAGAACTTAGAACTACTTAAACTTAACTAACGTAAGGACATCACACACATCCATGACCGAGGCAGGATTCGAACCTGCGACCGTAGCGGTCGCGCGGTTCCAGACTGAAGCGCCTAGAACTGCTCGGCCACCACGGCCGGCATCACATAATACATGCTGGTCACTATTTGTGCACAGTATTTGTGAAACCAGGTCATGGAAGAAATGCCAGACGTCATATAACCAAGAGCCGATAAGTACCGATAACTCGCCGCTTCTTGAATAATTCAGCAACTTCGAAGAATGTAACTTCCTAGAGAAGATACGAAATGGAAGGAAAGGGGAACCTTGCACAACTGAAACTTGAATGACCTGTGTAACACGGAGAGTTCTATCAATTCACTTCGATATGTTTTTCTCTGCCATACATTGTGTCAGCAGTTTGCAGAACGAAAAACTAAGGCAAATGTAAAAACATCACGCCCATGTTTGGTGCCAGTAACCGACTTCTGAAGTTGTTACTTGCCAGATAACTTCTAATGTCCGACATATTGTCCAAAACCTGAAACATAATCCCAATTCATTACACGAAATTAGAAGCATCTCTCTTTCGGATATAATAAGGTGGAAATAGTGCCTTGTTCACTCTACCGCGTCGCATCATACCGACTAACACGTGGTTACTGCACTCGGAAGTACAGTAACAAGATGCCACGGTGAGTAATAAGATATCGAGGCTAAATATTTGTGGCGTATGCCGTACAAGATTGCGTAATTATTGTCCTCATCAAACATGATGTGTCACATTTGTATGCAGTTGCCTGTTATCAAATGGTTCAAATGGCTCTGAGTACTGTGTGACTTAACATCTGAGGTCATCAGTCCCCTAGAACTTAGAACTCCTTAACCAAACTAATCTAAGGACATCACATACATAAATGCCCGAGGCAGGATTCGAACCTGCGACCGTAGCGGTTGCACGGTTCCAGACTGAAGCGCCTAGAACCGCTCGGCTACAGCAGCCGGATTGCCTGTTATCCATAAGCAATCTGTATGACAGTGGAAGTCATCTAAAATATTTGAAGCTCACAATAGATTATCACTTGAGAAACTTCCTGGCAGATAAAACTGTATGCAGGACCGAGAATCGAACTCGGGACCTTTGCCTTTCGCGGGAAAGTGCTCTACCATCTTCTTTTTCCGTTACCTCTTTTTTTTCCTTGTTTTAGTTGTGTGCGTCAACCCCCAGAAACACGATGAAAGGAAGGGGGGAAGGGTATTTCTAGTAGGGTGCGGAAGGTAGTTTTATTTTTTCATTTTTTATAGTTTTTTTATCTTTTTGTTTTTTTGTTGATATAGATATCAATGTGCGAATGATCATAGTTAATCAAGGCTGGAAAACTAAAACAGAATGAAGACATCATAGAAGATAGCAGCGACTGAACCCACTGATAAAGATAGTTCAATATATAATCGTTTGCAGTTTGTTCTGACCTCATCTACCACTGCCTGGAACATTCCAGCTACACGCCGGGCTGTGAAAGGCACTCCATAGATAGTTTGCGAAGCATTGTCGATATCTGGTATGCTCGGAAATAGCGTGATGTCTTTCTTACAAATAGAGCCAGAAGTCAAGTAAATTCTTGTGTCCGTCACGACAGAGGTAATGGACCGCATGTCCACGTACCCAGGTGACGGAGTTGGTCCGAGTCTTGGGGTAAAATGTCTCATCTGGAAACAAAAACGTACGTGCAGATATATGCTTCGGCGTAACTCGCAAGAGATAAGCCAGTATCTGTCGCACTAGGTGCCAAACCGGTTCCGCCTCGCCACAGCTGAGGCGGTGTTCGTCAGAATCTACTGTATTACAACCCACACAACTGGGAGATTCTGCCATGTGGATATTGTAGAGACGTTCTTGCGTCACCAGCTTCCCGTTAACGACTACGTACCATTGGAAAACAACATCGGAATCAAGCATGTCATCGCGTACAGTCTTCCACACCACGCGCCACCGTACGTCAGGATATTTTAGTTCGACCACATTTAGGGGGCGGCATTGCAGCATGTCGTGACATAGGCGTCGAGTTATGGCCATTCGTGGTGTCGTCAGCGCTACACTTGAGTAGCTTTGTTTAAATAGAAACGTCCTATATAAAAGAGAGGCACTGGGATGTCCCGTAGTGGCACCGGCGCAGTTACTGAAGCAGGTCGTAGCGCCGTCAGAACCAAACTCGTGAGGCTTGTAGGACAACGGAGCACCAGACACAAATGTGAGCTAACATAGAGGGCAATGGCTCTATCATGAACGTTAACTAGGCCGAGACCACCTTTTTCCTTGGGGAGGGTAGGAGATACGTATCTGATCTTCAGTAATACCAGCGGTGACGAAGTATCCCAGCGCTGCCATAATGTTATGCGCCAAGGGGTTCGGAATGGGTAGCGTTTGGGCGACATGCGTTATGCCGGACGCAAGGTATACATTGGCATAATACTCCCGCTGAACGATGTTGAGGGATCGAAAGTGCTGATTTGCAATTACGGCCAGAATTTGGTTAAGAAGGCGTCGATAATCGAGCTTCGTCGCACATCGCATGTCGTTCATGAAATCTAAGCCCAAGCAGCAGACAGTATCACTGAAGCGTAAGGGGGCAATGTGTTCCTGCGGTAGTCCAATCCATATGCTCAAGGCGACGGACTTGTCAACGTTGAGTTGGCTACGAGAAGCTGTACCGTCGGTTGCAATCCAGTCCAAAGCCGCCGCCATATCGTCAGCTCCGCGTATGACGATCATCAAATCATCCGCATATGCGGTGCAGCGATAGATGGGGCTGCCGAACTGTATCCCAGTGAGCCTGTCTCGGAGACCACACAACAAAGGTTCTAAGGCCAACGCAAATAACAATGTTGATAATGAACATCCCTGTCGTACTGATCGGCGAATCGGCATGGGTGACGTCAGTCTTCCATTAACAAGAACTCGAGAAGTAGCACCATGCAGAAGGCGTGTCAACACTGTGATAAAGGGGTCGGGGTATTCCATGCGCCGTAGAACGACCGTGAGGAAAGTGTGGCCTACACGCTCAAAAGACTGGCTAATCAATAGACGCCAGGGCTGCCGGCAAACGTGTCACGCGTGCAAGGGAGATGAGATCTCTGTAACGACATAACGCAGTTCAGATGTAGTTGGGACCCCCCACCCCCCCACCCCCCTCCCCCACCCCCCGAGGACGTCTGATCGCTGGACAGTGTGCCACTAATACGTTCTCAGAGCAGCCTCGAAGAGATCTTGAAGTGGCTGTTCGATAACGTTTAGGGTTAAAAACGCGGACATGATTTCGTCCCTTCGGTTTACGGATAGGGACAATCAGTCCGTCCAAGAATGGAGCAGGCAACGGGATACCCGGGGACATCAATTCCTGACAAATTTCAACCCAACAGTTGTTTAAAGGCTCGTTAGAACTCTAATGGTAATCCGTCGATTCTTGGTGAATTATGGGGAGCACGTTTGCCAATGGCGTCGAGCACTTCCTATTCTGTCTACTTCTCCCAGTAAAGTCGGTACCATGTCTGGTGGAACTGTATCGTGGACATGTGCTGAAACGGTGTCTACCGTCGCCATATCAGGGAGCACTGCTGAACAAAGGTGAGCGTAATGGCCGTAGAAGGCTTCTGCTATATCTGCTTGTTCTACCACGTGTCGACTGTCGTCCGTTATCATGTCGGTTGCCAGTGCCCTACGGCCTTAAGCCATGAAGCTGCGCCTAAGAGCAGGCTTTGCACATTCAAATCACCAACTGAGGGTCGATCGGTAACGACCACGACGCTGTAAGGGCGCGTTCCACGACTCTTCGATAGCACCTTTACATGCCGGCTCTTCCAGATGGGCGACGTTCAGTTTCCAGGGGGGCCTACTGCGCCACACACGTGCTGGTTGGAGGGCTATGGTGCAAATATAGGCTGTGTGGTCGGTGAATGCAGTGGACTAGAGCTCTGCTCCTCTCATCGCCGTCGAAAGGGTGCTTGTGACGTAAATCCTATCTAACCGGCTAGACGAATGACTTGTATAATGGGTGTAACCAGGAGCTGGGCCACGGATGTGGCGCCACGTGTCGATCAGGTGGAGGTCACGCACTAACATTTCCAATTCTGCACACGGGACGTGATGTGGCTGCTGATCAGACGGAGATAAAGTACAGTTAAAATATCCTCCGATCACCATATCGTCTATGCGGCCAATACAGAGACGCGTAATATCTTCCGACAAAAAAGCGGACCCGATCTCTCCGTCTCCCTGATCCTGAAGGGGCATGTACATTGATGAGTCGTACACCGTTGACAGTTACGGCGATGGCTCTCGCACTCGGTAAGTACAGTACGTCCGTAGCCACCAAGCCTTCCCGTAGCAGGACAACCACACCAGAATCGGTAAAAGAGGCGTGGGAGATGTGGGCGGTATATCCGTAGAAGTCAGGGAAACTAGCGACACATACTTCCTGTAAGAGGGCCACGTCGATGTCCGCTGCATCGAGCATGCGTTGTAGCATTGTCAGTTTATGTGGTGCCCTTATCGCG
Organism: Schistocerca americana; assembly: GCF_021461395.2. Lineage (NCBI taxonomy): Eukaryota > Metazoa > Arthropoda > Insecta > Orthoptera > Acrididae > Schistocerca > Schistocerca americana. The sequence continues at coordinate 327,059,459 of NC_060119.1, read as the reverse complement.
TTGATATTGATTGTGGCAAGGTGAAAGGTATGCTGCCTAGCTTCTTCACCTAGGGTAGACGCCATGGCAATCGAAGATAACCGCAAGAGATGCCGGACCCACCGAACCCGTTACAAATTATAAGTCTGTCACGCTAGGAGTGGCATCCCCAATTCCACCCCCTCCTCTGTCACCCGTGCCCTCTCCAGGTAGTTCCTCAACATCGTCCGACCACAGTGGGTGTAAGACGATGCTGTGTAGCTGATCGGCACCTAAATCTCTCTCACGCACGTCGTCTTTGGTAGAGGTAGTTCGTCTCGTGCTAGACGCACGGCAGATAAATAAGATTATCGTGCCCGTGCGAACTCATCCGGAAAATATCGATGAGCTAATTCAAAAGTTCGAGGGGATAAAATACTTAACAAATATTGATCTGAGAAGTTCATTTTGGCAGGTGGCTCTAGACGAACCATCAAAAAAGTACACCGCGTTTGTACGTGCAGGTAGAAGCTATCAATTTAAGGTTTTACCTTTCGGGCTAAACGTGAGCTCAGGAGTTTTTAAAAATGCTCTAGATTACGCATTGGGACCTGCACTTCGAAGCAATTTAACTTTGATTGTGGACGACATGCTCATAGCTGCGACCACATGGAAGGAGCACGTTGATTTATTGAGAAGAGTGTTAGAACGTTTCAAGGAAGCAGGCAAAACCGCAAATCTGCCAAAGTCCCATTTTGCTCGAGATAAAATCAAATTTTTGGGTCATCTTATAAATGGAAAAGGCATCTTACCGGACTCTGAGAAACAAAAGGCAATCAAAAACTTTGCAGCTCTAACAACAAAAACGCAATTAAAGGGCTCCCTCGGAGTTGTGTCTTTTTTCAGGCGTTTCATTCATGACCACTCTATTAATGCAGAACCGTTGTACAGCTTGTTGCGCAAAAATACTCCGTGGGTGTGGACGCAACAATCTCAGAATGCATTTGAAGCAATAAAACATGCCTTAGTCAATTCACAAATATTATATCATCCAGATATGAGCCAAGAATTCGGTTTAATGGCAGATGCTTCGGAAATTGGAATAGGTTCATACCTCTTCCAAGTAAAGATGATAGATAGAAAATCAACTTTCTGTCCAATAGCGTTTGCTAGCCGACTCTTAAATACTTGTGAAAGAACATATACGACTACCGAAAGGGAAGCATTGGCCGTAGTCTGGTCATTTAAGAAATTTTACTATTACTTATACGGAGTGTAGACAACAGTACACTGTGACCACAAAGTGTTAAGTTTTTTGCAAACATGTACATTATTACATCCAAGACTAGCAAGATGGACGCTCTCACTCCAAGAGTTTCAATTTGAAATTAAATACATAAGCGGACAGGATAATTTCATCACCGATGCACTGTCTAGAATGCCAGACGGAGATTTGTCAACTATCAACATCACGGACAATCCGTCCGAATTCAATGTTCTTATAATGACTGATAGAATATATAGGAAACATATTCTTGACATGTGTAAGAACATGGAAAAACTACAGAATGAAGATCCTCGTTGGCATTCAATAAAGGAAACTTTAGCAAAGCCTGGAAACGATGATCTGAAGAGACTGTACAAAGTTGAGGACGACGTCTTATTTTTCAAAGGGCATATTGATTCAGATAATTGGAAGGTATGTATTCCCGAGAAGAATGAGAATGACTTAATTTTGCACACGCACATCACTTGGGGACATTTTGGAGTATTAAAGTGTGCTCGGAAGATTCAAGCATATTGCTACTTCCCAAATATTCGCAGAAAAGTACACAGACAGTTAAGGAAATTTAAAAATTTGTCAGCTAGCCAAACCAGGAAATTTTTGTGTGAAAGATTTCTTACATCCTATTATACCCACTAAACCGCTGTCAATCATTTCGGTCGACGTCTGTGGTCCCCTACCATCATCAAGGGGAGGATGCAAATATATTGTAGCTTTTCTTGATATATTCACTAAGTATGTCAAACTTTATCCATTAAAATCAGCTACTGCAGCATCCATAGCCAAGAAGCTGGTAAAGGATTGTATAGTCAAGGTAGGCAAACCAGAGGCTATTCTTTCTGACAATGGGTCAATGTTCACTGGATTTCGTTGGAGGCAAACATTAACCAGTTGTGGTATAAAACAAATTCTAACATCAGTGTACCACCCTTCGGCGAATCCCGTGGAACGAATTTTTCGTGAATTAAACCGGTTCATGAGAACATATTGCCACAACCAGCGACCCAAATGGAACGATTATCGTCACATTTTCAGGAAATTGTAAACAATATGCCACATACTACGGCAGAATACACCCCATACGAACTGATGTTTGGAAAACAGGGACAGAATGACTGGATTCGACCAATTCCTAAAGTAGCTATTAACAAAATAGACCTACAAAAAAAGTACGACAATCCTTACTCAGTATAATGGACAAGGCAAGAAAAAGGAAAATATGTTTTGACAATCGACTTGGAAAAATAAAAACATATAAAGTGAAAGACCAAGTTTTAGTAAAAACTCATCCTAAGGCTTCACTTATACAGAGGAAGAACACAAAATGGCAATTATTGTATCAAGGACCATTTGTGATTACCAAAATACCCCATCCAGGAACTTATGTTTTGAAGGATGTGAAGAATGGAAAGGTGAAAGGAATGTATCCTCATCACTTGTTAAAGCAATTTCATGATAACTGAAGATTCTGAAGATTGAAGATACTATTCTTATCAAATAGCCGGCCCAAGTGGCCGTGCGGTTAAAGGCGCTGCAGTCTGGAACCGCAAGGCCGCTACGGTCGCAGGTTCGAATCCTGCCTCGGGCATGGATGTTTGTGATGTCCTTAGGTTGGTTAGGTTTAACTAGTTCTAAGTTCTAGGGGACTAATGACCTCAGCAGTTGAGTCCCATAGTGCTCAGAGCCATTTGAACCATTTTTTTCTTATCAAATAATATTGATTAGACCATTTTCACTAAACCTATGAATCATACTTAGGATAGTTTCTTTCTTTTTGCAATTTAGTAGTTAGTTTTTCTTTTCAGGCATAATGTGCGAGATATATGCAGACATTATGTATTTGTTTTCCACTGAAAAGATAAGTTTTCTTTTCAGTATGCGGAGAGTTAGCTATAGTATGAATGATTTCTTTTAAAATTTTTTTTATTTAGTTGGCTTGTACCCACCCACTCGCATTCTCTAATTCATGCAACCGAATTCATTGACATTATTAAAAAAAAAAAGAAAAGGACGCCTATTACTTTGTTTCAATCTTTTGTGATGGACATTGTCTTTATAATTGTACTATTGTTGTAACATACCTGTGTATGTAAATTATGTTATGTCAATTGTTGCTCGCGAAGTTACCAACTGAGCGAATGCCTTTCAGTTATAAACACATCAACAAGTGTTAAAAGTACATCTGAAAGATGAAGAGCATAATTTGACACGGCATCACCAGTTGGATTTGTGTATAGTGCATTCTATGGTTGTTGATAGAAATGAAGAACACCTTACGACTTCCGAATATTTCGAATTCAGGACAGAGAATTTGAAAGAACTTTAGATTAGATTCTATTTCATCTCAGCATAGATCAAACACCTTTTCCACGGAACATACACTGACTCTTATTTTCATTTTAACCATATGCGGAAAACCACAATACCCACGAGGGAACGGTGAAATGGGAATAGAATTCAATCAGTTACCCGGAGATCACAGATAGCAGGGAATCGTAGATGGACGTAAACCAACGCGTCGACGGTTCACCTCAAGACACAGAAGATTAACAGTGTTGTGTTTCTTTTGTGAACAGTGTTTAAATTTAAATATTTTTTTCCATTGTAATTCAACTAATTTTCTTTGCAAATGAGAAATACGAGGATGTTAAATCTACCCCGAGGTTTTCCTTGGTTTTCCTTTGTGGGGCTTGGCCGAATGGCTAGATTACCCGTTTGAGACATCCCAAGGCGAGTGACAGAAGGTTTGAGTGATGATGAAAAAGGTTTCTAATCACATCTCACGCCATTCTCGACAAATGAATAAAAGCAAGCAAGTAAGCTAGGCATATAAGCTGCATCAGGAATTTTCAAGCAGCACAGGCTTTGTCAGCAGTATATGCACCCAAATCTATAATTTCCATTTAGATAGTCATTCACTAATACCAAAATATCATAAGAAGTATAGTGGACATTAATACTCTAGTGGACATTAATACAGCGTCGTAAACAATCACCGATAAAGTGTTGCGTGAACGCTCGTGTTTGTTTTTGCCCAGAAACGTTCGTCGACAAGAGGGGCATATATGATGTATCATGCAGCGTAACTTGCTGTAACAGTGCGAGAGAGAGAGAGAGAGAGGGAGAGAGAGACAAAGATATTGTTTATCACTCTGTGGCGGTCAGCGCTCACATAATTATTCTTAGGAGATAGAGCTTTTGTTATTCTTAAGAGTAAAAATTTTAGGAGAGGAGAGCCATTCTTGTGATGTAAAAATCGACGCCATTGCGAGTTTTTGATTCACATTGTAAAATATAAGTATATATGGAAGGAAATCAGTTAATAGAACAATAAAATATTGTTCATTTTAAGAAGGTTCGTGTTAATATACACCCAGCGATATACTTCTATTGTGATTTACTAATAAACACCAGCTTGAGAACAGTTACGACGGGAGCGTTCAGTTCTAGTGAAATAGTTCGATGTTTTCTTCGGAAAAGAAGTCACTTCATGGATCATCAAATCCACAATAGTACCTGGACATTTCTCAGAACTGAAAGCAATCTGATTGCTATGCAACAGAGCCCCGAAGGATATTTCTCCGTACTTTGGTTACCACTTTCAGCTCAACTCGGTATCTGCAGCATCTGGAGCAGATTTCTACAACAGCGGAAGCGTGTAATCGCTATCAGTTTCACACATCGCCCTGTGTACGCTGTATGTATTTACCCACAACAGTGAATACACAAAAAAAAAATTTTTCTTTTTTTTCAAAGGAGTCTTTATAGCACGCCTTCCCGCTCGGGAAGCAGAGCATTAGACCACGCTACTAGCCTGTCGGGCCTACACTTCAAGATGAAAGACATCATTGCTAAGATTCGTTCATGATATCGCTATCTTCAGTGAAGGTGAGGAAGAATTACAGAATTTGTTGAATGAAATGACCAGTCTAAAGAAACGAAATGATCGTATTGCACTGATGGCCGGGAGTCCCCATTCTCGTAAATTTGTGGTAAGATCTGATAGGCCAAGCTGCTTAGGTCATCGGTCCCTAAGCTTACACACTACTTAATCTAACTTAAACTAACTTACGCTATGGACAACACACACACACCCATGCCCGAGGGAGGAGTCAAACCTCCGACGGGGAGGGGGAGCTACCCCGCGCGGCGATACCTCTTTCTGGAAAGGTCGGCCGTCGAGTTGGTAGTCTTATTTCAAGCGAAGTCGCATCGGCCGACTTCCTTGGCGGGGATGATGAAATGATGGTGAACAACACAACACCCACTCCATGAGTGGGTAAAATCTTTAACCAGGCCGGGAATCGAATCCGGGTCCTCTGCGTTGTAGGCAGACACATTACCTCTCACCTAAGCAGGCGGACACCAGCCTAATGAGTGCGGAACGTGCATTAAGATTAAATCGAAGAAAGATGGAAGTAGTGACAAGAAGCAGAAATGAGAACAGCGAGAATCTTAACATTAGAATTGGAGATCACGGAATAGATTAAGTCAAGGAATTGTACTATATAGGCAGCAATATAAACCGTGACGGATGAAGCAAAGAGGAAATAAGATGCAAACTAGCACTGGTGAAAAGGGTGTACCTGGCCATGAGAACTGTACTTGTATCAAACGTAGGCCATAATATGAGGAAGAAATTTTTTTGATGTTATACGTTCGAAGCTCAGATTTTTATGGTAGTGAAACATGGACTGTGGGATAATCGGAACAGGACAGAATAGAAGCATTTGAGATGTGATGCTACAGAAGAATGTGGAAAATTAGGTGTACTGATAACCTAAGAAATGAGGAGTTTTCTGCAGAATAGGCTGCGCTCTTTAAAAATTTCGGAACATTTATTCACAGGTTGTAAATAATATACTTGTGCAGTCACTTGATCTGCCGGACCTCCACTACCGTGACATGTGTAGAGAAAAATTGACGGTTGACAGTAGCTTTGAATTCTTGTTACGATTACTTCTACAGCAATTTTTTTACCAGTTTCAGAAGGTAATTAGGTCATACGCCCTTAACACATTAAGAAGGAATAGACGGTTATGCAAGACAATATGTAAATACGATATAATAGGGTAAAATGTGCCTATTTCATCGTATTCTCGGTTTACACATCGCTCAGTATCTCTCATCACAGGTGAGGCACGTAGGCCTGTCATATCATCTAATCACAAAGCCTCGCATATATGGTATCGCAGTTGCATCCCTCCACCAAACAAAGGCATCGTCAAACTCGTTCCCAGTGGCTGTTGTCTGCATTTGGAGCAAGCTAAACTACGCTCTATGTATGATTTACCCTGTAACACGCTCATAATTTTCTTTGTAGTTATCGGTCTTCTAACTGGTGTGTTGCAGCCCGCCACGAATCCCTTCCCGGTGTCAGACATTTCATCTCAGAGTAGCTTTTGCAACCGAAGTCCTCAGTTATTTGCTGGAAGAATTCCCATCTCTGACTTCTTCTGCAGTTTTTAGCCTCTACTGCTCCCTCTAGAGCCGTGGTAGTTATTCCCCGATATCTTAACACATCCCATCAGTCCGTTCCTTTTTATTTTTAGTTTTTTTCCATATGTTCCTTCCTTCGTCGATTCAGAGGAGAACCTTTTCATTCCTTGGCATATCACTCCACGTAATTTTCGTATGTAACACCACATCTCAAATGCCTCGAGTCTCTTCTGCGCCGGTTTTGCCGTAGTTCGTCTTTCACTACCATACTGTGATGATCTCCACTGTATAGTCTCAGAAATTTCTTTCTGAAATGCAGGCCTATGTTTGATGCCAGTAGACTTATCATGTGCCAGGAATGACATTTTTTCTAGTGATGATCATGTTTTTACCTCCTCCTTATTGTGTCCGTCGTGTGTTATTTTGCTTCCAAGGTTACAGAATTCCGTAACTTCGTCTATTTCCTGGTAACTAATTGTGATGTTGTTTCTCGCTATTTTGATGCCTGTTACTTCCCATCTCTTTCGTCTTTCTTCGGTTTACTCTCAACACATTTTCTTCACTCATTATTCGGTAGTCATTAGAACTATCCATTCCACTCAACATGTCCTGTAATTCTTCTTCAGCTTCACAGAAGATAGCAATGTCATCCGCAAATCTGATAATTGACATCTATTCATCCTGAATTACAATTCCAATCTTGAATGTTTCTTTTATCTCCGTAATTTCTTCTTTCATCTACAGATTGAACAATACGAGCGAAAGATTTTTAATTCGAGTACCGGTACTTGTTTCTTGGGCTTCTAATCTTATTGTTCCCTCGCGGTTCTTATGCTCATCTTTACCTATTGTTCATTCTTATTTTTCTCATAATATCGAACATCTTGCTCCATTTTACATTGTCAAACCCTTTTCCCATATCGACAAATCCTACGAACGTGTGTTGATTTTTCTTCATTCTTGCATCCATTCTCAAACGCAACTTGAGGACTGCTTCAGGTACCTTTACCTTTCCTAATGTCAAACTGATCGTCATCTAACGTATCCTCAGTTTTCTTTTCCATTCTTCTGTAGATAATTCTCTTCAACTAGGATGCATGAACTGTTAAGCTGATTGTGCGATGGTTTTCGCATTTAGCAGCTCTTGCTATCTTTGTAATTGTGAGGACGATGCTTTTTTCCCAAAGTCTGATGGTGTATCGCTACTCTAATAGATTCTTCGTTGGCAGTGCCTCCAATGATTTTAGAAATTATGATGAAACGTTATCCTTAGCTTCTCTCTTGTTAGATCTTAAGTCTTCCACAGCTCTCTTACGTTCTAACCCTAACACTGGATCCCATATGTCTCCACATAGAGTCCAATTTCTTTTTCTCTCACGTCATCAGACAATCCCCACCTCACACAGGCCTTCAGTGTTCTCTTTCAGCCTATCCGATCTCCTCTGCTTTTAACAGGGCAATTTACATTGCACCCTTAATGTTGCCACCCTTGCTTTTAATTTCACCGAAGGTTGTTTCGAGTTTTCTGTATGCTGAGTCAGTCCCGTATCATCGGGTCTTTTCCACATATACCTTATCCCATTCTCATTCTTGAACAGAGTATTCGCTATTACTAGCTGAAGCTTACCGCAGAACCGAATTAGTCTTTCTCCTCTCTCGTTCCTAACGCAAAACCATCTCCTCCGGTAACCCATTCTTCTCCCCTTCCATACAGCCGCATGAAATCCACCACGATTATTAGATTTTTACTCCATTTATGAGCTGAATTGCCCTTTCAGTGTTCTCATACACTTTCTCTATCTCTTATGCTTACGACGTCGGCCTGTATGCTTTATTTATTGTTGTCGGTGTTGGTTTGCTGTCGATTCTGATGAGAACTACACTGTTACTGAAATGTTCACAGAAGCCCCCTCCCTGCCCTAGCCTTCTATTCATTACGAGTCTCATTCACATTGTACCACTTTCTGCTGCTGTGGGTTTTATTCTTTATTCGTCGAACCAGAAAACCTTGTCTCTTTTCCATTTCACTTCATTGACCGCCACGGAATCCAGATTGAGCCTTTCCATCTGCCTTCTCAGACGGTCTAGCTTTACTGCCGCATTCAAACTTCCACTCCCCGACTGGTAGAATGTTTCCCTTCCGTTCGTTATTGCATCTTCTTCTTATGGTCTCCTCCCCAATGACATTCCTGTCCTGGAGATCCGAAAGGGGGCCTAGTATGGAATCTTTTGCCAGTGGAGAGACCATCATGACACTCTATCAAATACAGGCCCCATGACCTGTGGATACACCTAATGCGTACTTAAGCCAGTGGTTTCCATTGCCTCCTACATCCTCACGGCTTTGTTCATTGCTGATTCTTTTGACTTACTAAGACAGTTTTCCACTCCAAGGCAAGATACTGTCCTGAACTTCTGTTCGCTCCTCTGCCTTCTACGATGAGGCCATTGGTACAATGTGCATTCTTATGCCGGAAGTCGTCGACGACCATTACTGATGATTTTTATTCGAAATTCAAGCAATGGGTAGGTTCGAACAGAAATCCAAGACGTTTTGATTACTAGTCAAAGGCACTACCATTAGACCATGGGTAGCTCCTCATAACTTACCCTTCAAGAATGAACTGTTACACGGTGAAGTAATATGCTGGTGGAGCAAGTACTGGTGTAGCAAATCGTCATATCTAGATCTGTCATATTCAGCAGCAAATGGGGAACTTGTTGTAATACGTAATTAATATTATAAAATGTGTAAGCCACTGGACCGATATCAACCTAACTAGGTAATACATACGTTATCATCAGGCGACAATGGCTGTGGATGCAGTAACCACCTACCTATCACAGGAGTGGGTACGGAAATTAAAATGTGGCGTAGCCCGCGACGTGTGAATTCCCAGACTCTATCCACCCAGTATTTGCGAATGTGAACACCTAAAGACTTGCAAGAAACTTTATGCATAATTTCAAACATTCACGAAATTTTTTGTAGCGGTTAACCCCTGCAAAATGATGAATGGGAAAATGTTTACTGCTTATTACTTTTCTGTTGTTCGTGCCGTAAAACTACCGATGGGGAATGATGTTATAATTGATTACTCTTTACTAGTAACTGTGCTAACGGCCTTGCCGCAGCAGTAACAGCTGGTCCTGTCATATCACCAAAGTTAAACGCAGTCGAGCTCGGCTAGCACTTGTATGGGTAACTGTCCGGGTCTGCCGAGTGCTGTTGGAAAATCAGGGTGCACTCAGCTACTGTGAGAACAGCTGAGGTCTCCATGATTGAGAAGTAGCGGCTCTGATCACGAAAACTAGCAACAGTCGGAAGAGCAGTGTGTAGCCACATGCCCCTCCATATCCTCATGCAGTGATGCTTACTGCCGGAGGGTCTCGGTCGGTACCGTTGCGCCTTCCGAGACCTGTTTGGAAAGAATTTTTACTACTAATTGTATTCGTGACACTTTTCACAGACGGTATGCACATGTACCACTGAATGTAAGTGGAAAATTATATCACTGTTTGACGTCATAAGCAATGAGATGCGAGGAAAACTGCAGCATCATGAATGACGATTAAATTCGTTACTTCTATGCTACTATCTCTTTTCGCGGTAATGTCTCAGACAGAGTCCACAGTGCCACTGTATGAGCCTACAATATTATGTCATTGTATGACATATCATTCAGGACATATGACGTCATGAACAATTAGGTGCGTGAAAGACTGTCGCGTAATGAAATGAAAATTGAAATTTTTATTAAGTTCCTATGAGACCAGACTGCTGAGGTCATCGGTCCTTAGGCTTACACATAATTTACTCAAACTTAAACTGACTTACGGCTAAGGACAACACACACACCCATGCCCGAGAGAGGACTCGAATCTCAGACGGGGCTAGCCGCGCGAACCGTGGCAAGGCGCCGAGTCCGCGCGGCTATACCGCGGGCGTCGCGCAATGAATGACATTTAAATCTATTACTGCGTTGCTACTAGTTGTACTTGCAACACATTTTGCAGACAGTATCCACATATATCGCTGAATTTACTTACAAAATTGTACCCCTGTACGACACATGGTTAAGGAGATATGAAGTCGTAAATACTACGCACAAGACCAGACGCTGGGTGGAATGGGCGTGGACGCACAGCTGCAGGCTGGCCGCGGTGGCCGACCGGTTCTAGGCGCTTCAGTCCGGAACCGCGCCAATCGCTGCGACCGCAGGTTCGAATCCTACCTCGGGCATGGATGTGTGTGATGTTCTTAGGCTAGTTAGGTTTAAGTAGTTCTAAGTTCTTGGGGACTGGTGGAAAAGAAATGAACGTTTGGCGTCATTGGCTGGGAGGCCCCTTGCGGGGCAGGTCCGGCCGCCTTGGTGCAGGTCTTATTACATTCGACGCCACATTGGGCGACCTGCGTGCCGGATGTGGATGAAATGATGATGAAGACAGCACAACACCCAGTCCCTGAGCGGAGAAAATCCCCTACCCAGCCGGGAATCAAACCCGGACCCGTAGGATGGCAATCCGTCACGCTGACCGCTCAGCTATTGGGGCGGACAGGGGACTGATGGCCTCAGATGTTAAGTCGCATAGTTTTCAGAGCCACTTGAGCACAGACGCAAATAAATACTTGAGCAACGCCGGGTTTATCCGCTAGTGTATCGATAAAAATCTTTATGGTCTTAATTGTGGCAGTTGTTCAGTTAAGGAGACGTGTTTCACAGTAGCGAGGATGAACAAATACTTATAGCTCCACAGGTATGCAATTCTGAGACCGTGTTTGCAGGATATTTTTCCTTCGTTTTAGTCTATACAAGCACCTCTGAAAGTTACTTGACATCAACAGTACCAGTACATGTGTTCTACTGTCAAAGGTATCAGAACTCTCGAATCGTTCGTTTCCGGTACAGGGACCTTTACCTCAAAGTGAGACCTTCATCCGTTCTCCATCGTCCTAGAAGGTTTGTAACTTCATCACGGAATCAGATGGTTCAAATGGCTCTGAGCACTATGCGACTTAGCTTTTGAGGTCATCAGTCGCCTAGAACTTAGAACTAATAAAACTTAACTAACCTAAGGACATCACACACATCAATGTCCGAGGCAGCATTCGAACCTGCGACCGTAGCGGTCGCTCGGCTCCAGACTGTAGCGCCTAGAACCGCACGGCCACTGCGGCCGGCAACACGGAATCACTCTGTATACAGGGTGTTACAAAAAGGTACGGCCAAACTTTCAGGAAACATTCCTCACACACAAATAAAGAAAAGATGTTATGTGGACATGTGTCCGGAAACGCCTAATTTCCATGTTAGAGCTCATTTTAGTTTCGTCAGTATGTACTGTACTTCCTCGATTCACCGCCATGATTTCATACCGGATACTCCACCTGTGCTGCTAGAGCATGTGACTTTACAAGTACGACACAGCATGTGGTTCATGCACGATGGAGCTCCTTCACATTTCAGTCGAAGTGTTCGTACGCTTCTCAACAACATATTCGGTGACCGATGGATTGGTAGAGGCGGACCAATTCCATGGCCTCCACGCTCTCCTGACCTCAACCCTCTTGACTTTCATTTATGGGGGCATTTGAAAGCTCTTGTCTACGCAACCCCAGTACCAAATGTAGAGACTCTTCGTGCTCGATTGTGGACGGCTGTGATACAATACGCAATTCTCCAGGGCTGCATCGGCGCATCAGGGATTCCATGCGACGGAGGGTGGATGCATGTATCCTCGCTAACGGAGGACATTTTGAACATTTCCCGTAACAAAGTGTTTGAAGTCACGCTGGTACGTTCTGTTGCTGTGTATAAAGTCGGTGGATTTTTAATAAGAAAATGTGTCTTCTGTGTGTCTGGTAGTGAAGTATTTCATTCTGTCTTATAGTACGGCGGGCTTCGAATTTAGATGGTTCGGATACCGCTTATGGTGTTGAAAAAGAAGTTATTAACGTTTTCCGCACTGAAAAGCAGAAAAAAAGCACAGTAAATATTTTGATTAGCAGTATCGCTATAAAAAATATTAAGTACTGCCCAATGCCAGCAATAAATAATTCATTTACATTCCGTTGCGCTCTACGACTGTGACTGTGCCTTGGCTGAGCGCGCATTCAGCCGCCCGCATCGCTGGCGAGGCCTCAGGCGTTGCCGCCGTATCAATCACGCGGCTAATGCGAGCGGCAACTGTCAGGCCCATGCGCACTCGGCGGCTGTGTTGCCCGGCAAGAAGTCGCGGCCCACTTCAACTTTTATCGCCATAAAAGAAGATGAATGCTCGCAGCCGCGGCGCTTCTTCTGAGCCCACCCCATCCCCACGGCCCTCATCCCCGGCCCTTTAAATCGCCTTGCGCTCGGGCGTAGGGAGCCCCCACTGCCAACATACGACTTCGCAAATTAATCGCGCTCTCAATGGATCTGTCTAATGCAGTGTAAACACCTAGCCCCAGGGAAATTGTTCCCTCCTGCAGAGATCTCCGTTCGTTCAATATGCGGCACTGGCGACCAGATGCTGATTTCGGCTGCGGATTTGATTCTCCACCGAGGTCGGAAATATCCAGCACCGCAACTTTTAGGTAGTATTGCTAATGGCGACTCTGGACCACTTTGTTTACATTGTATATTTTGGCCGCCTAAGATGTCATATAATAATCATTATGAGACAAGCCTCACCCGCTGATAGCCAATCACGACTTACTGCTTTACAGACCATTAAAATTAAACAGACGATCACAATGTAGGCGTCTTGGATTCACTCTACAATCTGAACGCTCTGAATTTGTTTCATCATTTAAAAAGCATTTATTGAAAAAAAATAATTTAAAGGGAGTTACAATATTTCTAGCTCTGCTCAAAAGAATCCTAATACACTAAATTCTTTTCCGTCGTGTTCACAACTGTTCACCCTAAAATTTACTTAAAGGATGTAACTTGCAGTATTTTTGCTTCTGCTCGAAAGTATATGAACAATCTGAATTTCTTTCTTGCACTTCACGCAACCAAAATATTATGCTTGCGCCACTTCAAAGTATTTTATAGGTTGCCAAAAATATCAAAATACTCTAACTTATTTCCACCTTATTCAAAAGTTTGTACAAAAAAGAAATATTTATAATGTATAACTTGCAGTAATTTATCCCAAAAATTATGGAAAGACTGTAACTTACAGTGCTTCAAAATACTTTACAGTGGTCTCAAAAGTATCCTAACGTTCTATATTTTTGTGCCATATTTGTCCAAGAAATTACGCGAAGGATAATTTGCGGATGTGCAAAATTCGATATCTGGACTAAGGAAGGATGAAGTCAGAAAGAAATTATTTTTCACATTTTGATGCTTGTCAAGTATCGCAAGGCAAGCAAGGAGATATAGGCAACACTGAACTCGTTGAGCAGTTTGCTTTTTCTCACAAGTCTTGTCTTGCTGACATCCAGCTGGTGTAATACGTCACACATGGCACAGTGCAAAATGCTCATTGGCACTAATGCTGATATTAGTGCAGTTGTAGACGAGAGTAAACGATGTTATTCCCACGTCAAAACCTCGTCTCTAAAACACCCCAAAGTCAGTCAGACACTATAGTGATCTCCAAATTAATTATTTTCCATGTATACGAACCTTTTCAAATGTCAAATGTCAATTAGGTGTCTAAAATAAATGCAAAATTATGTTATCAAGATGTAATCCTTACTCCTAGTATCACAATGTTGTTTTATACACACCTATCGGCCAAAGTGTTCTTGAACACATGATTGTCGACTCTGAAGCAAGTGCCCCAATCATAATTTTGTGCCTAAGCACATGTGGATAAATAACACTCTAAATGAGCTGGTAAACTTCTTATGGAATATGAAAAATAGCGTAGAACACTCTGTATAAATAGTTAAATACCAAAATTAGCTGATGCAGTGTAATTAACGAATTAACACATCATAGTTGCTGAAGACGAGTTTTACTATACCTCTGCTATCTTCCTTAGAAAAGCTATACACGTATACTCTTTCAGGTCTTAATGACCTGGTATGGTGTTATAAATTGTTAAACGTTATTGTAATTGTAAATGTAGATTTTTTTTGTTACAATATAAGCAAATTTCACAGTATCACATGACAATAATCTCAACAACTATGTAAGCTCTGGGCCTCAAAGAGCTGTTGTGCAAAATAGATTTACTCAGTGTATAAAGCGTAAATCACGGGAAAAATTAGAACTGAATTTTACTTAAAATTCCACAATTTGGGCAGCGGTATCCAATGCCAGCTTAACAAACGTCTTTGTTGCAATTTGAAAACTTCATTGACGCCTTGTTGTCACGACTTTAACAGAGTTTGCATCTGAGACGTTTGCAGTTTTGGTTGCCACTAATAGAGCTTGGTGTTGATGAACTTTCTGTTTGTATTTGTCTGATAATGGCCACTGACTGTTCGTTTCATGGCAGCATTTTCTAGTTTCAATGTAAGGAGTAACAAGGAGTCTTCCCAGTTCATCAAGAAATATTCTGCTTTTGTAAAGAACATTTTTTCACCTTGTATTTATTTCTGTCCACAGCACAAAAGCGTCGTAGACGAAAGTGTCATAACGTTGTAAAAGATGATCATTGGACAGTGGTTGGATTTGCTCTTTCATGTGTAGGTGCCATTAAGCCGATCCAATGTGTCAACGGATCCATTACTTGCATTGTACTCCAATGTCATTTCTGGTTTCTTCTTTTCTTTTACATACTTCCTCACTGTTGTGCATTGTGCTCAAGAGGACAACTTGTTGTTTCTCCCTTGGGACGTAAAATATGACTGCGGTATTCTTAGTAAAAAGTACCTCTGAAGTGTGAACATCTTTCTTGAGTTTTTCTCACCGTCCCCAGCATTGTAAGATGTCTTCCGAGAAGTCTTTGGCCTAATGATGTGAAGAAGTTGTCACATGTGACATTTCGTCCTTTTAGCTCATGTGTCAGTAGCATGACTACCCTCACACATCGATTTTTCTCAGGTGCTTGGCCAGCTAATATTTCTGTACAGATTTGTGTCTTCGAAAAATAAGAAGTAGCACTATCACACAATGCCCATATGTTTACCACTATCTTGAGGGTTAGCTCAGTATATATTGTGTGAATGGACAACGTCCTCAGAAAGTCACCAGCTGTTCAACTGCGGTTACATTTGTGAAACCGTTATGTAGTTTTGAAAGTATTTCCATCCACGTGTCTCAAAGAACTCTTATAGGTGACAACTTGTCATTTACGTTTTGTGCTCTTCGATCAGATTTGTCGTCGAAACGTAACACATATGGGATGCAATAGAATCGGTTTTGTGACAGAAAAGGTGGCTCTACCTGTTTCTGGATCCCACAGACTCTTTTTTGATTCGCCATATGATTTTTACTTATCAGCCAGTAACAACAGGTCAATATAGGCATCAAATGTAGTTTCATCTGATGGTTCCCAGTGCACAAATCCATCAGATACCACACAGCTATCCCCATAAACTCTTCAACCCTCAACATTAGTCATTTTCACCAGAATACTCTGAATATCATCGTCCATCATAACTTGAAAAGATCGTTTAATCTGGAGATAGCTTATCGTGGCGGACTAGGAGTCAGTTTAATAATGTTTGCACTAGATGCTTTCAGTCTGCGGAAAAGGTTCTAAGTTCCACGTCATTTTTTTTTCTTTAGGCTGAGTCAGTTGAACAGCTTGCATATTGTCATTGAGGTATCAATATCCCAAATATTTTCTGAATCAGATGACGAATGAATTATGTCATTACTGGTGTGATTTTCTTCTTCAGAAATATTCTTCTAGCTGTCAGATGCATTTACTAATGCCTCCAGTTGTTCATCAGAAAGTACTCGTTTGGTCATGATAGCCACAAAGAAATTATTACATTACAAACAAGATCTGAATCTGCTCACAATAGTTGATAAAATATAGCTCTTAGTAATAATGTGCTATAATAATTTGACAGCAGTCAACGACTTTCATTACGTTATAGCCTTCAGAAATTTCAACAATAAGGAATCAGATATTTACATTGCCATAAAAACATTATGCGTGTATCTCAGGTATATAGAAATAATCACTGACTATGGTATTTTTACATAAAGTGAAATTTTAAGCTCCTCGGACGATTCTGACCTATGGAACTCCAAGTGTAACAAATTAACTTTTAGCAAGGGGGATAACAGTAATTTTTTAAATTTCAGCTTTAAGGTATTTAGACTGTTAAGAAAAACTAAGTCACCAAATTCTGAGCACAGTCATTTAAGTATTTAAACGTTATGGAAGAAAAAAATCTTTTTCAGATCATAGTGATCCAAAGCCAACAGCAAGGTTAAATACTATTCCACAAAACCTCAAAACTACTGCTTTCTATTTTTTAGCTTATTGCCACTGTAGAGGTGGTTGCACCTGTAAATGTTCTTAATATCATTAATGTATCAGCGTTTAATGCAGAACAGGGCCTCAGATTAAATGCTTTTCACATCTCTATGCTTGGCAAGTGTCACAAGTTAATTCAGTGTTTCAAATCTCTGATAAAAATGTAAAAAACTGCAATGTTTTGCAAGGATGATCATGTTAATTTCTACATACTCATACATATCTGTCGAATTGGCTCCTGAAACATCGCTGTGAACTCTCAAATTAAATGCCCAAATGCTATTTTTATGCCTAATTCCTTGTTGCTAAGAAATGTCTTCCTAAACAGTTCGGCCTAAGAGAGTGATGTTGAAATAATAATTTAACCAGTGTTGTACCTGCAGAAAATACATGTTGGGTAACAGACTAGACAAAATCACGAACCAACAGGCATTCTGAATGACTCAAACGATTCAATTAATTAGGCCTACTGTTCAGTTAAGTCAAAGTAGAATTGCATCTCCATGTCTAAAACACGTAAAGGTTGCTACATTTCAATCTGAGGAAATATTATAGAACATACTGCCATTATCTAACGTTTTTCAGTAGTATTTCACCACTAATCAAAGGGAGTATAAAATAAAGCGCCGCTAGAGAAATGTAATCAGTGGCACTGAGTGCCAATTATTGTTTTTTATTACAAATGATTTGGGCTAGTCTAGGTCAAGCACAAAACAAACTCTTGTAATGTTTATCAACAGGAACTGTGGTGCTGAGGCACACACACACACACACACACACACACACACACACACACACACACACACACAAAATTTGTACAAACACCATTATAGAGAGAAAGGAAGGTAGGAAGAAGTTTTTAATACCATATATCACTTTAATTGGAATATTTCTCCTATATTTACCCACAGAACCAAAGATGGTGGCAGAGAAGCTACATCTCCAAAGAAGATTACAGAATCAGTAACACAAAAGTAAAGTTATTTGTCATTTATCAAGTACAAAAGCACATGCTTGTTGCTTATCATAATACACAAGTGTATATACTGTTGTTAAAAATTCGAACTTTGCTCAAAAATAAAATTATATTATTTGAAGCAAAAAAACAAACTTTTCAAATACAGTGCAATTTCAGATTAAATTTTTTCGTATATAAATTGCTTTATCACTTATTACATAAAATACACACAACTTGCATATTTGTAATACTCATAAAAGCTTTTGGGTTAGGCCCCCTTGTTGATGATGAAAGTTCTATTACTCTACCATACTTTGCAAGTTCTGTGGACCTTATGATTTAGTACTTCCACATGTTAACTTACTTTATAACTTATTAAAATACAAAAAGTTCGCTTACTGATACAACTTTAAACAATTGTAGTTTAGCAGGTTATATAGATCGACCTCTGTACCATGCAACAGTTAAAAATTGATTGCAATTCTATACATGAACACTACAGCAGATCTAACTTATAGCCCAAAGTGCACTAACAATTAGCAAAGTAATACAATATGTTATGCTAATAAATAGCAATTCATCCATACAACGTGGAATGCATAGCAATATGATCAGAATGCCAATGCTCTTTGTTGATAAATAAAATGTCAACTGTCCAACAAAACCTCTCTGAAGGTGTACCTGTTGAAAGATATCAATCTCGCCCCTCCCCCACTCCCACCAAGTATCGTCATCATCATACAAAATCTTGGTCCAGTTGGGAAGAATGTGACTCACTGGAGCAAGTTCGTCATATTTATCTATGTAGGACTTAATCTCCCACTATTATCATCGTCTGACCCAGTCTCAGTAAGGATCTAAGGATTTGGGTACTGGAGTAAATTTATTATTCTCTATCTAACTGCCAAAATTTATGGGGCAATTTCGTATATTTTTAGAGACATTACTGGAGTAAGCTGATAAATTTTGGGGCAACTTGGTGCATTTTTGGGACAAGTGAACATATTTATGGCAGGGAAATAGATACATTTTTGGGACAAAATGGTACACTTTTGAGGGCTAGGAGGTATGTTTTCAAGTCAAGCTCATAAATTTTTGAAGTAGCTTGATACATTTTTTAGGGAAACTTACATATTTTGAGTAGAAGCCGACACAGTTTGGGGAAAGATGATATTTTTGGAGTAAGTTGATACAAAGTTGGAGATAGTGACACATTTTGAAAAAGGTAAGTTGATACGCTTTCAGTGAATGGCAAACTGAAAAATTTGGGAAAGAGCGAGTAGATACAGTTTATGTCATCCTTATTATCATGCGAAAGCCCCACACCCTTTCCTTATACTCTTCCCCTCCCTCTTCCCTCCTTCCCCTTTCACTTCTCTCCCTCCCTTTTTCCAGAAAATCACAGTATACTATTAGAATGAGCAACCTCTCAGCCTAGTGGGTTTACAGACCATCAAAATGAAACAGCAATAAAGTAGCCATCTTAGATGCACTCAAAAGTATCCAAACTCTGAAATTTTATGTTGCCCCATATTCAAAGATATTAATTCAAAGAATTATGTTATCTTGTAGTATTTTTGGCTGTGCTCGGAAGTATCCGACCGCTCTGAATTTTTTCCACTATGTACAAATACACTCCTGGAAATTGAAATAAGAACACCGTGAATTCATTGTCCCAGGAAGGGGAAACTTTATTGACACATTCCTGGGGTCAGATACATCACATGATCACACTGACAGAACCACAGGCACATAGACACAGGCAACAGAGCATGCACAATGTCGGCACTAGTACAGTGTATATCCACCTTTCGCAGCAATGCAGGCTGCTATTCTCCCATGGAGACGATCGTAGAGATGCTGGATGTAGTCCTGTGGAACGGCTTGCCATGCCATTTCCACCTGGCGCCTCAGTTGGACCAGCGTTCGTGCTGGACGTGCAGACCGCGTGAGACGACGCTTCATCCAGTCCCAAACATGCTCAATGGGGGACAGATCCGGAGATCTTGCTGGCCAGGGTAGTTGACTTACACCTTCTAGAGCACGTTGGGTGGCACGGGATACATGCTGACGTGCATTGTCCTGTTGGAACAGCAAGTTCCCTTGCGGGTCTAGGAATGGTAGAACGATGGGTTCGATGACGGTTTGGATGTACCGTGCACTATTCAGTGTCCCCTCGACGATCACCAGTGGTGTACGGCCAGTGTAGGAGATCGCTCCCCACACCATGATGCCGGGTGATGGCCCTGTGTGCCTCGGTCGTATGCAGTCCTGATTGTGGCGCTCACCTGCACGGCGCCAAACACGCATACGACCATCATTGACACCAAGGCAGAAGCGACTCTCATCGCTGAAGACGACACGTCTCCATTCGTCCCTCCATTCACGCCTGTCGCGACACCACTGGAGGCGGGCTGCACGATGTTGGGGCGTGAGCGGAAGACGGCCCAACGGTGTGCGGGACCGTAGCCCAGCTTCATGGAGACGGTTGCGAATGGTCCTCGCCGATACCCCAGGAGTAACAGCGTCCCTAATTTGCTGGGAAGTGGCGGTGCGGTCCCCTACGGCACTGCGTAGGATCCTACGGTCTTGGCGTGCATCCGTGCGTCGCTGCAGTCCGGTCCCAGGTCGACGGGCACTTGCACCTTCCGCCGACCATTGGCGACAACATCGATGTACTGTGGAGACCTCACGCCCCACGTGTTGAGCAATGCGGCGGTACGTCCACCCGGCCTCCCGCATGCCCACTATACGCCCTCGCTCAAAGTCCGTCAACTGCACATACGGTTCACGTCCACGCTGTCGCGGCATGCTACCAGTGTTAAAGACTGCGATGGAGCTCCGTATGCCACGGAAAACTGGCTGACACTGACGGCGGCGGTGCACGAATGCTGCGCAGCAAGCGCCATTCGACGGCCAACACCGCGGTTCCTGGTGTGTCCGCTGTGCCGTGCGTGTGATCATTGCTTGTACAGCCCTCTCGCAGTGTCCGGAGCAAGTATGGTGGGTCTGACACGCCGGTGTAAATGTGTTCTTTTTTCCATTTCCAGGAGTGTATATTCATCCTAAAAATTACATAAGGGCTGTAGTTTTCAGTACTTTTGGCTGTGTTCAAAAGTACCAAAGAGTTTTTAACATTTTGCATCACATTTACCCAAAAAAATACGTAAAAGATGCAATATGTAGTATTTCAAAAATTATTTTCATTGTACTTAGAAGCATGCGAAAGTTCCGAATTTCTTGGCCCATATTTATCCAGAAGCTTACGTAAAGTAGCACTTTTGTATAAGCAAATTTCGATTACTGTTGTAAGAAACAATGAAACATAAAATTCATTATTATTCACATTGATGATACTTATCAAGTATCACAAGGCAGGCAGGCTTAGGCGAAACTGAACTCATTAACAGAGTATTTAGAATGTTTCGACAAGCCTTGTCTTACTGACTCCCAAACAGTGTACAGTGACAAGTGTCCCATATTATATATCACAAATGGGCACTCCTGCTGATCTAAGTGCATTTGTCGACAAGGGTAAATAACAATACTCCCCCGTCGAAAACTTGTCTTTAAAACTGATACCAAAGTAAGTGAAACATTATACCCTCCCTGAAAATTTATGATTTGCCACATCTATTTGCTTGTGAAGTGTCACGATGGTAATTCACTGTTTAAAATGTCTACAAAAATACGTCAGCACTGTAAAAAACTGCAAAGTTTATATCAAATATGAAAATATTATTTTCCACATAGACACATCCATCAAATTAGTGCCTAAATTATAGCTGTGGACTTTCATATTAAGTGCCTTTACACTATTTTCATGCCTAAACACAAGTGGCTGAAAAAATAACATACTAAATTGACAGGTTATATTACTAGTTAGACCTAAAAGATCGATGTAAAACTAACGTGACCAGAAGCATAACTCCAGAAAATACATGTTGGATAAAATAGTATGCAAACTCTCAAACTAATAGGCATTCTGAATTATTCAAAAAATTTAGTTAATTGTCCTATTCTTTGTGTAAGGCACATTACACCCTCAAGTCTGATTGGTTTTATGATGCCTGTCAAGTGTTGTAATTCTTCTCCACTTCTAAAATACACGAATGGTGTTGTCATTTCACTCTGAGGATACGTTACAGGACATACTGTCGTCGACTACCTATTTCAGTAATGTTTCACCTCTATACTTTCAACCATCTAATTTCAACTAATTTTCAAAATGTTCAAATGTGTGTGAATTCCTCAGGAACCAAACTGCTTAGGTCATCAGTCCCTAGACTTATACACTAGTTTAACTAACTTATGCTAAGGACAACAGACACACCCATGCCCGAAGGAGGACTCGAACCTCCAGCGGGAGGGTCCGCGCAGTCCGTGCATGACGCCTCAAACCGCGCGACCACTCCGCACAGCCTAATTTTCAAGATCACCCATCTCTGACAATATACACGCGTGGAGAGGAGAGAGAGGAGGGGCAGGAATGAGGTTGCAGGCGTGTAATGGGTGTTCTTGAAAAGCAATTGAAACTAGATAGTTGATGGTACCTATAATTTCATACCTATATGGTTATGATGATAATGGTGATGAGGAATATGTTGAAACGCACATGATTTCCCGACGTTGTGTGGCTTCAAGACCTGTAAATAAAGTGGACCGGAACATACACTGTAAACAAAGAGAGAATCTTCGTTGCCGTTACTTGTACTACTGGTTATTCTATCCGTTTTTCTGTATTCTTCTTGCTTCAATTTTGGCTACCTATGGGCCACAGAAGTAACTCCCTCATCATGTTGTCTTGTTTCCAGATTTTTCGGTTTTTGCAGTATTTCGTCTTTCTTTCGCTGTTTTCTCTTCTTCTTTCATCTGTCCATACCGTGATGGGTCTTCTGAACTCTTACTGAAAAACTTCAAACCAAGGAACAGTATCCACGTACTAGGTAATTCTTGACATTCTGTGAGTTACAAAATTCCACCAGTGTGTGGATGCAACATTGCAATGCTGCTGGAATTTGACCACAGGAAATGACACAGTTCTTAATAGCTTAGTATATAAATTGCAACCAAAGTATTTGAAAGCAGTATACAAGGGACAATCAAAGTTACAAATAGATCAACAATTATAAAACTTTAAAACTGTAACACAAAGAGGAAAGAGACAACTATTACGATTACAAGGAATCACTGTGATTTATGGCCTAGCAGCTGCTAATGTTTACAGCATCGAGATCATTGGTCATTACCATTAAACTGTGAATAGCATCAGCTATTGCAGTAGAAAATTTGTACCAAAAAGGCCACAGCTGCAGAGCTTCTGGCTCTGGAATTAAAGAAAGGTATACGACGGATATGTGAATATTGAACATGCATACATCAACTAACTTATTTAAAAACGATAGTACTTGACAGTCAAAATAACAAAAACAAAATTTTAAAAATGTGTAAAACAAGGGAAGAAACACATTCATTAGGATGAAAAGGAACCATTGATATTTAGAGCTGTTTGGCATGCTACATTTATAATATCCTGGTCGTCAATCATTGGATTATGTTACCAAATATCTAACATCAGTCACTGCAATTTCATTAACGACACTCAGGGAATGCCACATCGCAACCGAAACTAAAGAAACCATAGCCACATTCCTGACAACTGAAGATTAACAGTTCACAGCACCAAGCACTACGTGCAATGTATAGCTGTTTAAACAATTTGAAAGAAAAGCACAAATTTTTACAATATAAAACGAAACAGTTAAATATTACATAACAGTGTGAAAAGATTACATGAAATAAAATGATTAAAATACAAGTATTGCTTATCACATGAAAAACCGTTAGAAAACGCAAGTAAAATGTGTCACCAGTGACAAATTTTACCACGAAGGAGTACTCCAATAAAGTCCTACTTAATTGAGCTATGCAATAGATTTCCCGTACCGCAGAAATCTACCTACACGCAGAACGCTTTAAAGCTTGTTGTCTAAAGTGATAAAATCAGGCAAATTAGAGGTGAAAGGGATGGTTACTAATGGTCGTTCTTTGCACGTAGCATTCACGACTGGAACAGGGCAGGGAGGAAGTGATAGTGATACCAGACGTACCCTCCGCCACATACCGCAATGTGGATTGTGGCGCATAGAGGTGGAGGAACCTGTAGCAAGCGAAGTGCACTGCTTTCAGAGATTACCGAACAAACCATTAGGAGTCCTAGGGTATATATACGCGTCGATGACATCACGCATGGAACAAACTACCAGTTTCCATGTCGGATCCTGTGCCTAGTAGGCAACAGGACACATGCTAAACCGAGTGACTGAAATGCTAATCATTTCTGCAGAACATACTAATGCACATGTACTGCGAATATGAACGTCCTGTCTCTAATAGTGCGGATCATGTTTACGAAGTTATCATGTGGATTATGCTACAATTGAAGAATAAAAATAAAGAAACATAACTCATATTCGTAGGCATTTTAATGCTCACATTTCTACTAAACCAGAGTGAGACAGGTGGTCAGCTGCGGCTGTATACTACGTACTATATCGAAGCTTGCCAGGGAAGATTGAGGGAAACCACGGATACCTGAAACAGGATGATCGGCTAGAGACTGGAGTCTCTATCCTCCATAATACAAAGTCAGTCAGTTGAAAATAGAGCACCTTCATTATATTTACCTCCAGTGCACACTACTCTTCAGAAAATAAATTTTATAATGTAAAAAACTAGTGCTACAGCCTCCATTCAGTGCTCAACACTGAGCATCGGACACACTTCACACGTCACGCATACATTATCTCATATAGTAAGAGCACAGATACTATCAACTGACATGGGGAGCATAGCGACGGTGTTAGTATAAATGTTTCCAGAATGAGATTTCCACTCTGCAGCGGAGTGTGCGCTGATATGAAACCTCCTAATAGATAAAAACTGTGTGCTGGGCCGAGACTCGAACTCGGGACCTTTGCGTTTTGCGGGCAAGTGCTCCACCAACTCGGTGCAATTCAGTGTACATAAGATTAGCATTTAACTAGAGAACTCTGAGAGGTATACACTGATGATAGCATCCAAAGGTAGTGAATTACTAATGACACACTACACTCCTGGAAATTGAAATAAGAACACCGTGAATTCATTGTCCCAGGAAGGGGAAACTTTATTGACACATTCCTGGGGTCAGATACATCACATGATCACACTGACAGAACCACAGGCACATAGACACAGGCAACAGAGCATGCACAATGTCGGCACTAGTACAGTGTATATCCACCTTTCGCAGCAATGCAGGCTGCTATTCTCCCATGGAGACGATCGTAGAGATGCTGGATGTAGTCCTGTGGAACGGCTTGCCATGCCATTTCCACCTGGCGCCTCAGTTGGACCAGCGTTCGTGCTGGACGTGCAGACCGCGTGAGACGACGCTTCATCCAGTCCCAAACATGCTCAATGGGGGACAGATCCGGAGATCTTGCTGGCCAGGGTAGTTGACTTACACCTTCTAGAGCACGTTGGGTGGCACGGGATACATGCTGACGTGCATTGTCCTGTTGGAACAGCAAGTTCCCTTGCGGGTCTAGGAATGGTAGAACGATGGGTTCGATGACGGTTTGGATGTACCGTGCACTATTCAGTGTCCCCTCGACGATCACCAGTGGTGTACGGCCAGTGTAGGAGATCGCTCCCCACACCATGATACCGGGTGTTGGCCCTGTGTGCCTCGGTCGTATGCAGTCCTGATTGTGGCGCTCACCTGCACGGCGCCAAACACGCATACGACCATCATTGGCACCAAGGCAGAAGCGACTCTCATCGCTGAAGACGACATGTCTCCATTCGTCCCTCCATTCACGCCTGTCGCGACACCACTGGAGGCGGGCTGCACGATGTTGGGGCGTGAGCGGAAGACGGCCTAACGGTGTGCGGGACCGTAGCCCAGCTTCATGGAGACGGTTGCGAATGGTCCTCGCCGATACCCCAGGAGCAACAGTGTCCCTAATTTGCTGGGAAGTGGCGGTGCGGTCCCCTACGGCACGGCGTAGGATCCTACGGTCTTGGCGTGCATCCGTGCGTCGCTGCAGTCCGGTCCCAGGTCGACGGGCACTTGCACCTTCCGCCGACCATTGGCGACAACATCGATGTACTGTGGAGACCTCACGCCCCACGTGTTGAGCAATGCGGCGGTACGTCCACCCGGCCTCCCGCATGCCCACTATACGCCCTCGCTCAAAGTCCGTCAACTGCACATACGGTTCACGTCCATGCTGTCGCGGCATGCTACCAGTGTTAAAGACTGCGATGGAGCTCCGTATGCCACGGCAAACTGGCTGACACTGACGGCGGCGGTGCACGAATGCTGCGCAGCTAGCGCCATTCGACGGCCAACACCGCGGTTCCTGGTGTGTCCGCTGTGCCGTGCGTGTGATCATTGCTTGTACAGCCCTCTCGCAGTGTCCGGAGCAAGTATGGTGGGTCTGACACACCGGTGTCAATGTGTTCTTTTTTCCATTTCCAGGAGTGTATTTGTAAAACATTCGTGTGTTCACAGTCCTTCAACTGACGATCAAAATTCATTCGTGGACACTTTGTGTGTGTTTCGCTGTCTATGGGGACACCATACGTCTTTGGTTTAAGAGTGTCATTTTCTTTCTTCAAAACAAAAATCATGCTTGTCTTTTTTTATTTTCAATACAACTTTACTGCATATTGAGTACTTTCGAGGTTTAATTTTGTTTCTCTAGACGAAGTTCTCTTGTTTTCTCAGTAACAAAAATTCAGCGGTCGTCAGTAAATAGAATTTCTCCCACGACTGTCGGGAAGATACTGATATAGGGCTATATTAGGAACAGCATTTGTCTCAATGTACCGTCCTGAAGATTCCCTTGTTGATATATTTTCCTTTTGATAATTTTTTCAGTAAATTTTTAGCACACTGTCATGATAAAAATCATCTAAAGCGTTGCAAAGATTTGTGAATACGTCTGCGACTCTTTCGTCTTTATCAAGAGCTTCAGATACCACTTCTGTGAGTTTTTCTATGGCTGATTCTGTTTTCTACCACTGTGGAAGGCAATGTGTGAGCAACTGAGAAGGATGTATATATTTAAGTAATTCATTAATCTGTCTGTCATAGCTGTGTCTGTAATTTTTTAGTATTACGTCAACAGGGAAATGACGCTGTAATTATCAATGTCTTCTCCATTACCATTCTTTATCAGAGACACATGTCTTGCCTATTTTACTCTGGAGAGTCCTGTGATGGGAATGATTCTTCTATAATATTTGGTAAGAGTGTTTATATGCCCATCACAGAGACGACAAAAAGAGTGCACACCACGTCGTATGGTGCCGTAAATATTTGCAATAACGCATCAGTGTGACGTCTGAGTTTCTCTACGTGGTATTCATAGATGGTACACATTCAAGTTTGTAACGAACTTCATACTTCAATTTAGACCTTAATATTCATCGACTGAGCCTTCATTTTGTGTGTGTTTCCGTTCTCTGAAATTCCACCAGGCTGCAACTGGTGTCCCGAGAGCTCACGGAATGCAGTCACTACGAGACGAGAGGAACAGGGTACTGGTGCAGGCTCCGCTTTTCTGATGCAACATGATTAAAGGTTCAGTGAAAACAAGATTGTAAGAAAACAGTATGAAAGCTGCAAAGATTTAAATTAAGGAAAGATATGCATCCGGCACTCAGTTTTTTTTATCTGAGATGTCATCTCATCGGTGACAGGCGGAATATTGGACGGAAGCAGAAAAACAAATCCGCGTGAAACGACACCGCGTAGTACAGATGGAAAATGAACGGAAGAAATAGCAGCATATTCCGTCTCGACGTCGACGATGTTGTTAGTGGTACAGCGGTATCAGTTTCTACGATTTGAGGAAATCATGGAACATTTAAACTTATTTAGTCTGGAGGGGACTTGTTTCTATCACTTGACACACATAAAATTAATTTATATAATATTAATTTATATAATATTAATTTATACTTTCTATATGTTTTGTATTTGAATCTGATGATACTGTTTACTTTCTCCTTCCTCTCATGTAATGATCTTCGAATCTCGACAAAACCACTTTTTCAGTCACGTTAGATAAACTGTTTCCCATCTCTCAACACATGTTTATCTTTAAAATTCTTTCCTTTTGTTGTTGTATCCAGCGCTAAGTAACCTATTGTAGGATTCCTCAGAAAATGTAAGAGTAACCGGTGTTTTCTCCTGATAGGCGTTCCTTCCAACACTGGCCTATTTCTTTAAACACTCCTTGCCTAGGCAGCAGAAGTATTTCCCTTCTTCTGCCTTATCTTCTCCAGTTTTTGTGTTTCAGAAATAGTTATTTTTATTCACATTACTTGCCACAAATTTTGTCTCGATTTATCCATATGCTGAATTCAATGCTAAGATAAATTCTCCAGATGTAATTTATCCATAATTCGTCCAGAAGCGCAATGACCTCTGCGGAATGTAAAGTTGTGTTTATCGTTCTATTTCGTTGATTTATTGAAAGACAAAAAAAAAAAAAAAAAATATTGAGACTAACTATGTCAGCTTGGGTTCGCTTTAAGTACCAAGTTTTAGCATGTAGTTGTTCTGTTTGTCTAAGTTATCTGACCGTTCGCAAGAACTTTGTGATAATCCGTTTGGGGCCGATACGATTTCATTTAACGCTTTCTCCGTCAAAGTAGATAGCGGTTCATAGCGACTTTTGCATCGTTTACGTATGTTGCGACATAAAAGTTAAAGTTTCGGATTTCAAACAGTACCCACAGCAAGGTAGCTTCTGCATTGCTCTGAAAAGAAATCAGCTATGTTCTTTTCCCAGAAACCATCCAGACATTCACATAATGAGGTCCACTTTTGGAAGACCGGTCAGGAATTTTAGCCCCTTTGCTTGCGAATGGCTCTGTTTTTGCTAAAAGGCCTCCACGTTCAGCATTATAAACAGGGGCAGGATACTAACAGTTCTCAGTTAGGCAACGTGAATATACAAAATACCAGCGATCTGATCAACTGAAGAAGAAGCTAAGTGAGTCGAAATACCGTATGCAAAAGTGAATTAACACACGCCTAGAAATGCGAATTATTCTACCAACAGATCATGATTCCGCACAGGCTGTGAAGTTTTTGTCGAAATAATAATTTTAATGACATTCACCAGAGAACAGTAGCGACTTTTAATTCATTGTTGTTTGATACCCAAAAGATGGCAAATACACATGAGCAGTAGTTATAAAGCAAAATATAAACAGTAGTACAGAAACATAATAGTACATCGGATCATAAAAAATTTGACGACTGTTAAAAATGCATCCCAGTAAAAAACTCGTGTACCTCTTTCAAAGTTGTACTACTTATTCTCTTTAGATATGCACTGATGAGCCCAAACATCGTGCCCACTTGTCTATTATCGTGTTACCCTAACTCTGGAATGCTGTACAGTAGCGGTTCTGCGTGACAACGATGATACAAGATCTTGGTATGCTTCTGGAGTTATACGTCACCAGATATCTAAGCGCAGGTCACATGTTTCCTATAATTTACGGACGGTGGTTTGTGGCACAGAGATAACCCTCTAAAGTGTCCAAGATATGCTCCATGGGTTCATATCAGGCGAATTTCGTTGTAGACATAGTCAGAGTTCAGTATCGTGATCTTCATACCACTATAGCATGATTCTGGCATTGTGATGCGGTCAGCTATCCCTCATGGACAACTGCAAGTACTTCGCTACGATGCGCACTTATTCTGCATCCGTGACAGCGAGTCCAGTAGCTCAGGATACCGACCCATCCTTTAGTTACACCACAATGAAGTTGAACGCAACGGAAGATTAATTCGAAAATGAATGATTTTTGGTCCCGAGCACTGAAGATCAAGTTGACGCAACGTCTCACATACCAAAATACTTCTGTTTTATCTTCTATTTTATCCCCTTAACGAACAAAATTAATAAATGGTCAAGAAATTGAATCTTCTGGAATAAGCGATGACGTCCAAGATAACTAGATTTATTACAAAAGAACAAGAGTGACATCAGACATAAACAGAAATAAACCAAACTGATTACCTTCAAGCATCTGTCTAATGATATCAAGTACATGTTGTTGTTGTTGTGGTCTTCAGTCCTGAGACTGGTTTGATGCAGCTCTCCATGCTACTCTATCCTGGGCAAGCTTCTTCATCTCCCAGTACCTACTGCAACCTACATCCTTCTGAATCTGCTTAGTGTATTCATCTCTTTGTCTCCCTCTACGATTTTTACCCTCCACGCTGCCCTCCAATGCTAAATTTGTGATCCCTTGATGCCTCAAAACATGTCCTACCAACCGATCCCTTCTTCTAGTCAAGTTGTGCCACAAACTTCTCTTCTCCCCAATCCTATTCAATACCTCCTCATTAGTTACGGGATCTACCCACCTTATCTTCAGCATTCTTCTGTAGCACCACATTTCGAAAGCTTCTATTCTCTTCTTGTCCAAACTATTTATCGTCCATGTTTCACTTCCATACATGGCTACACTCCATTTTCAGAAACGACTTCCTGACACTTAAATCTGTACTCGATGCTAACAAATTTCTCTTCTTCAGAAACGCTTTCCTTGCCATTGCCAGTCTACATTTTATATCCTCTCTACTTCGACCATCATCAGTTATTTTACTCCCTAAATAGCAAAATTCCTTTACTACTTTAAGTGTCTCATTTCCTAATCTAGTTCCCTCAGCATCACCCGATTTAATTTGACTACATTCCATTATCCTTGTTTTGCTTTTGTTGATGTTCATCTTATATCCTCCTTTCAAGACACTGTCCATTCCATTCAACTGCTCTTCCAAGTCCTTTGCTGTCTCTGACAGAATTGCAATGTCACCGGCGAACCTCAAAGTTTTTACTTCTTCTCCATGAATTTTAATACCTACTCCGAATTTTTCTTTTGTTTCCTTTACTGCTTGCTCAATATTGTTGTTGTTGTTGTCGTCTTCAGTCCTGAGACTGGTTTGATGCAGCTCTCATACAGTAAAGCTGCATGTCCTCGGGAAAAATTACGGCTGTAGTTTCCCCTTGCTTTCAGCCGTTCGCAGTACCAGCACAGCAAGGCCGTTTTGGTTAATGTTACAAGGCCAGATCAGTCAATCATCCAGACTGAATAACATTGGGGACAGGCTACAACCCTGTCTCACTCCTTTCCCAACCACTGCTTCCCTTTCATGCCCCTCGACTCTTATAACTGCTATCTGGTTTCTTTACAAATTGTAAAGTACATAAAGATGACAAAGTAGAGCAAAAGGTGGAAAATTAACTACATCTCCTACGTCACATATGAATAACAAGATCTGACTGAACCTTCATCGGTTGACAGTGATTTTGAACTGTAAAGCTGCAAACTACCACGTTATTCATAAACTGAACAGTAACTGCTGCTCTCTGAACGAGCAAACCACAGACAGTGAAAATTCCTAATGCGCTAGAGCTGCAAAATTTCCACGATCCACCTGAAGGAGTTTGCAATTCTGCTATCAGCGCGCCTCTGTGACAGGATCAATAATGAGACGGCATAGACCTAAAAGCCTAAGGCATTGTGAAGGAACAGAATGTACTTGCAGCGGTACTGTCTATCCCACTCAGCCGTCCTCTTTTTTACCTATGACATACATCATGTACGGGACCGCTCTAGTGAAATGTGATGCTTTCCGGGCAAGCTGTTTTCGTTTCTCTATCAGCTATCTCGTTTCCCACGGTCTACAGATATCCAGCAGAAGAATACCTCTTTCTTTGCTTTAGTAGTTGAAGGATAGTGAGCCACGAGAACTTATCGACACGCGTCTCTAATTCCTGCGTTATTCTGGAATAAACTGGGGGATTAAGGGGTATAACCAGCAGGTGATTATTTTGGCATCTGATTCACAAAGTTCGAGATTATGTATACACAGTGGCCAAATAAAACTGACGGGCGGTATATTTATGGCAATTCTAGTACAGAGTTGACCGTCGTTAGTGAACATCATATAAGATGCTGTAAATGAGCATCGTTGACGTCGATTCAACGCTTTGGTCTCGTTTTGCTATACTGTGAAACACGCGAAGCAACTCTGCCTGAGGGATAGCAGCAGTAGCGTTTTCAACATTCTGCTATAGCTCTGCCACTGTTTGAAGATTGTTTTGAGTACACATGGGCCGAGGTGGCCAGGATATTGCTCAGTCTCTGCCGATTGTCCTCTCCTCACCCAACACCACAAGAATTCGAGACAAGATTGTCAAGTGCTGTTGCTGTATTACTGAAAATATGTTTACAATTGTTCATAACCTGTGGGTTGATTCACGTATAGATTAAAGAGTCTCTGGATATACTGCTTAGCATTAGCAGTTCGGTGAAAGAACAGTGCTGCCTTACAGATACCAGACGTTGCGCACAAAACGCCAACGATTGCGTGCATAATGGCTCATGTTTTGTCAGTTCACGTATCCAGACAGACTGAAGCAGGCCTGTCCTGAAGAAACGAAAAGGTAACGATTCAAAAGCCGTGATTCCACTTCAGTCAGAAACTACCGGCTGTACTCACCACATACAAGCTCGTCTGAGGTCTACAATTCACACACACCAGTAAATTTGCAAGGATACAGATGTAGACGTGTTTTGCCAATGTTTCGACACGACGACATGTTGATTCTCAGTTGCACAGATAAACTCCATTGAAATCAGTCTGCCTGCGGTGGAGGTTTTTCTTCACTCGAGCAGTATGTTTTGGTGATCCAACTTTGTTCAGATAGTTACTGTTTCTATTCGCTAAGGAGCCCATTTCGCACCTTTTTGCCATTAAGGTACAGACTTTACTGGAGACTCTGAGTTTCTGTCAAAACAGTTCCAGTCTTAAACTCTTGTGCAAACAGCTACGTATACATTTGGCACGAATTCTGCATTGCATAACATATTTTTTTTACGTCACTCTAAGTAATATGTAATGCACTCTTTTTAAGTTCGGTGAAGTAATATGTTTCTGCCTGTGCCTAGTGTTGTTTAAATGATTTGGATTGACGTTACCAGATATGAAGTGTTAATGGTCTAAGAACTGCAGCATTGTAGTCTATAATGGCATAATAACGGTCTATTCTTTCAAAAAAGTAAAACAGTTCTGTTAGGGTGCCGTGTCTGAATCGATAAAACCGGAACCATCTACCTGTCTGTCTGTGGGACAGTTAAGACCCCATTTTTCTCAGAAACAAGTACCCGTATCAGCTTGAAATGTGTGCAACATACTACGATCCACGGTCCTTGACGTTCTGAAAAATTTTAGCTTGTGAGTCAATGCACTCAAAGGATACTACCATTTATGTCACATATTTCAATACTCGCAAGCTTATTCATCAGAACCCGTTGACCTAGGAACGTAAAATTTGTCGAAAAAGAAGCCTTCGCAATACAAAATAAATGAAAAAAACGAAAATTTTTAATTTGTTATTATATCACTTAAAAATACAATTTTTTTCATTTGTTGTTTCTCTGCCCGTCCGCCTCATACGAACGCTTTCTCTCATGAACGGGCAGAGTTATCCAGCTGAAAATTATGTCAAATATTAATACTGAGGTCTAAGCAACTTCACGATTTAAAAAAAATGCGAGGTTATATGTCAGCGCAATGAAGTAGGGGTGTCGATAAAATCTCCTTTTTCTCAGGAAAGGATGGAGATATAAACATGAAATTTTTGTCAGATACTAAGGTCTGCGGGCACCTGGCAGACTAAAACATTTAAGTTTCTAAATCAGTGCAATCAACAGATACAGACGTATATTTGACATAATTTGATACTGGCAAACTCGCTCATAAGAGCCTATTGATGAACTATTTACCTCCAAGCTGGGCCTAGTGGTCTAGCGGTAAGGCGTATGCCTATTAATTGAGAGGTAGCAGGACGGAATTGTGGTCCGATCACAGATTTTTGAGTCTTCGATTAAACCCAGCCTTCATCTCTCACCGACGTGAGGATTGCACGTTAAATTGTAGGTCCCGTTTCCTCGGGTGGGTAACTGGGGTAGATTAAGGACACGCAAGTGGCCGAAGTGGCGTCCAATAGAAAGACTTGTACCAGGTCACTGCACCACATGAAATTATTGTTTTCATATAACTAAGATTGTGTGGAACTTCAGAGCGTGAATTTTACTCGCACTTGTCCGGTTTTTATTATTTAATAGCAACCGCCAATTACTTAATCTCGTCTCAAGCTAGCTACACTACTGGCCATTAAAATTGCTACACCAAGAAGAAATGCAGATGTTAAACGGGTATTCACTGGACTGAATTGTGATTACATTTTCACGCAATTTGGGTGCATAGATCCTGCGAAATCAGTACCAGAACAACCACCTTTGGCCGTAATAACGGCCTTGATACGCCTGGGCATTGAGTCAAACAGAGCTTGGATGGCGTGTACAGGTACAGCTGCCCATGCATCTTCAACACGATACCACAGTTCATTAAGAGTAGTGACTGGCGTATTGTTAAGAGCCAATTGCCCGGGCACCAATAACTAGACGTTTTCAATTGGTGAGAGATCTGGAAAATGTGCTGGCCAGGGCAGCAGTCGAACATTTTCTGTATCCAGAAAGGGCCGTACAGGACCTGTAACATGCGGTCGTGCATTATCCTGCTGAATGTAGGGTATCGCTGGGATCAAATGAAGGGTAGAGCCACGGATCGTAACACATCTGAAATGTAACGTCCACTGTTCAAAGTGCCGTCAGTGCGAACAGGAGGTGACCGAGACGTGTAACCAATGGCACCCCATACCATTACGCCGGGTGATACGCCAGTACGGCGATGTCGAATACACGCTTCCAATGTGCGTTCATCGCGATGTCGCCAAACACGGATGCCACCATCATGATGGTGTAAACAGAACCTGGATTCATCCGAAAAAATGACGTTTTGCCATTCGCGCACCCAGGTTAGTCGTTGAGTACACCATCGCTGGCGCTCTTGTCTGTGATGCAGCGTCAAGGGTAACCGCAGCCATGGTCTCCGAGCTGATAGTCCAAGCTGCTGCAAACGTCGTCGATCTGTTCGTGCAGATGGTTGTTGTCTTGCAAACGTCCTCATCTGTTGAGTCAGGGATCGAGACGTGGCTGCACGATCCGTTACAGCCATGCGGATAAGATGCCTGTCATCTCGACTGCTACTGATACGAGGCCGTTGGGATCCAGCACAGCGTTCCGTATTACCCTCCTGAACACACCGATTTCGTATTCTGCTAACAGTCATTGGGTCTGGACCAACGCGAAAAGCAATGTCGCGATACGACAAACCGCAATCGCGATAGGCTACAATACGACCTTTATCAAAGTCGGAAACGTGATGGTATGCATTTCTCCTCCTTACACGAGGCATCACAACAACGTTTCATCAGGCAACTTCGGTCAACTGCTGTTTGTGTATAAGAAATCGGTTGTAAACTTTCCTCATGTCAGCACTTTGTAGGTGTCGCCACCGGCGCCAACCTTGTGTAAATGCTCTGAAAAGCTAATCATTTGCATTTCACAGCATCTTCTTCCTGTCGGTTAAATTTCGCGTCTGTAGCACGTCATTTTCATGGTGTAGCAATTGTAATGGCCTGTAGTGTATAATTCCACTGTGAAGAAGGCCGATCAACTGACGGTTCTAAGGATTCATATAGACCCATTCTCGTTTCCTGATAA
Source organism: Schistocerca americana (assembly GCF_021461395.2). Lineage (NCBI taxonomy): Eukaryota > Metazoa > Arthropoda > Insecta > Orthoptera > Acrididae > Schistocerca > Schistocerca americana. The sequence continues at coordinate 327,023,727 of NC_060119.1, read as the reverse complement.
TTTACGTGAACCTATCCTGAATCATCGCTGTTGTACTTGTTTCCGTGGCATTAGACGGCAAAAGTGACATTAGTGAAGGCGAAAGGTCCAAACAAGCCTCCACTCGTAGACCGCCACTGGATCAGTGCCATTCTCGCAGCACGATCCCGCGGACAAGTTAACCAATCGGTAGAAAGTGATGACTAATGTCACGGCAAAGACAGGAAAGGGAATGTTTCCCACCTTTTACACTTCCCTCCCTAACTGTTCCTGTCCAGCTGTACAGGCTGCCCGAGCTGCCGCCAGCTGCACCGTGCGTCGGCGGTCCGCTGGCAGGCGCAGAGGCGCAGCGCGCTCCTGGAGTGGAGGCGGTGGTCCCGCCACTTGCCGCTGTTGTTTGGTCCCGAGTCAATTCCGCGCCGCTCCCAGACCGCCGCCGGTTTACGACTCACCCAGGACGCATACAAGTCCGACGCAGCGCCGCGCAGCGCGGGATTCGATGCGGCCTCGCTCGCTGTGGTGGGGTGTGGTTCGGCGCGGACAAACACGCGCGCAGTTGCGCCCTCTCCCCAAGGCCGCCCCACTCGCTGACACGTGCACCCTCGCGCATACACGGTGATTCGCTTACACTGTGCGCACCATTATACCTTGTAATGCACGAATTTTTTTTATTAGCCTTAACAATCATAGTTTGTTGACACTTCAAACATATTTATAATGTCCCTTCCTAAGAGATGAAATTAACAAAAGAGTGCCAAAAAGTCACGTAGGAGGCTAGCAACCATTCTAGTAAATATGCGCGAATCTGTAGTTAAACAGGTTAGGTCACATAAAAAGTCATACAGCAGGTGAAAAATGGCTTTATTAATCACGAAATATGCATGGCGCGTTTCGGAATTTTTTGCTCCTTCGTAAATCCAAGAGCGTTCCAAGTCGTGTACAACGTATACAGTTGGTAACGCTCTTGTCCTTCGTGATAAACCTTTTGCATTTCTTTTATGTTTTTGTCTTCTTTAAAGGCAAAGAGAAAAGATGAAGCGGTGGCCTATGCCTACCGTCAGGTATTTTTGATTTTCAGTTGTTAAAAAACAGAGGAGATTTTCTGGTACCAGTAGGAGGAAGGAAGGATTCGCGCTCAGCTAGTGAACGAGTGAGAAGCACGCCACTTTTAGCGAGTAATTGTAGACCGCCATTTCGGGGTCGTTATGAATAAGTGAGGAGTATGTATTTCATATGTGCACCGTTTAGAAAAATACGGTATCGTTTTATTAACAGAAAGGTCGTGTGAGTTGTTATTTCAAATAGTACGATAATTACAGGAACTGAAGCCCACCTGTGTACTTTCGAAAATTACGAAGATCCGATTAGCTTAATGGGAACACGGTCAAGACTTCAAAGGTGAACACGGCGACGAAACGTAGCATTATAAAGAATGGTAAGCACAAATCTACAGCGGAGAAAGAAACTACTTCGCCCTGCAAAATAATATGAAGTAATACGAACTTATTTCCAGGCATAGCTCAGCTTATTGTGCTTGTCATTCATGCCGAAAAATTAATCTCATTAATTCAATACATTTTAAAAAGCCACGCATTTCAACGTTTTACTATCATCTATTCCATTATTTTATTATAATATACCTTGCAATAATTCCGAAACACGCCGTGCGTACTTTGTGATCAATAAAATGCTGTATGAATTTTTATGTGACATGGCCAACTTACTTACAGTTCTACACACATTTATTTGACGAACTTAATATCCGGCATTCATACTGTGACGTTACTCTTATCGTTCCATGGCAGCTATACTCGTACTTGTTGCTGTTGTTATCAAAAATGGTTCAAATGGCTCTGAGCACTATGGGACTCAACTGCTGAGGTCATTAGTTCCCTAGAACTTAGAACTAGTTAAACGTAACTAACCTAAGGACATCACAAACATCCATGCCCGAGGCAGGATTCGAACCTGCGACCGTAGCGGTCTTGCGGTTCCAGACTGCAGCGCCTTTAACCGCAAGGCCACTTCGGCCGGCGCTGTTGTTATCGTTGTATTCAGTACGAAGACTGTCTTTCCAAACGTCGTACGTCAGTTGGATGAAATGACTCAATGCTTATGACGCTACGTCACATAAATTGAAATTTTAGTTAGAGAAAAAACGTTTTTGCTTGTGTCACGTGTGAATTATAAATTATTTCAAGACTGCGTTCGCGTGCGCGATGTATAAGAAAGATTAAAAAGAAGTTAAGTAACGCCACCAAAAATCACAAACAGCGATGTGATATAAAAATAAAAGAACATCCTTTTCATCTGTGTAATGAACATGAACATGACCAGAGACTATTGCTTTATTGCGAGCCATCCTGTTTTTTGTTTCGTCTAGAGATAGGCCGCCATTGTAGCGCTGGATAATAATTAATGTAAGATTTTCTGTATTTTTTTTGCAAAATATAATAGAAAGTGTTATTTGAAAGTGTGTATTATTGACTTAGTTGTCACCTCTCATGATCGCAACCATTAATTATAATTGACAAATTTTTTACAGAACTTCGTAGTGCAGGGAGGTCATCTCCTCCAGCAGGATTTAGTCGGCCATTACGCTGACTGTATTATTTAACTAAAATTTCATGTCATAATATTAAATGTAAATGTGATAGGTTTCTCTGCCTTTATCTTACAATAGTTTCACAGTTAACAGAGTAAAAATAGATTTAGTTTATTAATATTTAGAATCCTGAATGAGTTCAGTATGTTTCGACTTTGGCCGCCTAAAGACAGATGAGATTCTCTCCAGCTTTGCTTTCCAAATAATGAACAAGAAATAATATAATCATTATATTCAGCAATATCTCAGTTAATCTTTGTGTAGTTTGGTGCATAAATAACCAGTAGCCCCTGAGACCCATACAAATAATTACAGTTTGCGTAAGAGTACGCATATTTTCTTTCTAAATAGCTGCGCTCACGCAAACTATTTATTAGAAGGCGGTGAGTCGCGCGTTGTGTTTAAAAAAATATTATATAGTACGTACTTCGGAGCAGCCGATGTCCGTACGAATGTTATCGCGGTATAAGTTAATTAAAAGTCTCATGCTAGCCCACAATATTTAAAGCCACCCCAACCAAAATCATAAAATATGTAATTATAAAAATAAAAATATATAGTTATCCCGTGATAAGTGGCCACACACACACACCCCCGTATATATATATATATATATATATATATATATATATATATATATATATAGTGATATACTCACTGCGATATTGCCTGATAGTGACACCGGTTCTGAAATACGAAATGAATTTCATTTATCTCCCCTTGTAATACAGAGCCGGAAAAAATGCCTCACACTCAGGTTCGCGGTCATTTATTAATAAGTGAGTTCGCAGGCTGTTCACCATTATAGTACTATATGAGAACAAATCAAGCCCAAATGAAACACATACACTATGTGGTCAAAAGTATCCGGACAAACCTAAAAAAACATACGTTTTCATATAAGGAGCATTGTGCTGCCACCTGCTGCTAGATACTCCATATCAGCGACCTGAGTAGTCATTAGACATCATGAGAGAGCAGAATGGGGCGCTCCGCGGAACTCAAGGATTTCGAACGTGGTCAGGTGACTGGGTGTCACTTGTGTTATACTACTGAATGCATTTTCACACTCCTAATTATCCCTAAGTTTACTGTTTCCGATGTCATAGTGAAGTGGAAACGTGAAGCGACACGTGTAGCACAAAAGCGTACAGGCCGACCTCCTCTGTTGACTGATAGAAACCGTCGACAGTTGAAGATGATCTTAACGTGTAATAGGCAGACATCTATGCAGACCATCACACAGGAAATCCAAATTGCATCAGGATCCACTGCAAGTATTATTACAGTTAGGCGGGAGGTGAGAAAACTTGAATTTCATAGTCGACCGGCTGCTCATAAGCCACAAATCACGCCGGTAAATGCCAAACGATGCCTCGCTTGGTGTAACAAGCGTAAACATTGGGCGATTGAACAGTGGAGAAACGTTGTGACCAGTGACGAATCACGGTACGCAATGTGGCGATCCGATGGTAGGGTGTGGCTACGGCGAAAACCCGGTGAACGTTATCTGCCATCGTGTGTAGTGCCAACAGTTAAATTTGGAGGCCGTGGTGTTATTGTGTGGTCGTGTTTTTCATGGAGGGGGCTTGCACCCCTTGTTGATTTACGTGGTACTATCACAGCACAGGCTTACATTGATGTTTTAAGCATCTTCTTGCTTCCCACTGTTGAAGAGCAATTTAGGGATGGCGATCGCATCTTTCTACACGATCGATCACCTGTTCATAATGCACGACCTGTGGCGGAGTGGTTACACGATAATAACATCACCTTAATGGACTGGCCTGCACAGCGTCCTGACCTGAATCCTATTGAACACCTTTGGGATGTTTTGGAACGCCGACTTTGTGCCAGGCCTCAGCGACCGACATCGATTCCTCTCCTTAATGCAGCACACCGTGAAGAATGGGCTGCCGTTTCCCAAGAAACCTTCCAGCACCTGATTGATCGTATGCCTTGGATAGTGGAAGCTGTCATCAAGGTTGAGGGTGGGCCAACACCATATTGAATTTCCGCATGACCGATGGAGGGCGCCACAAACTTGTAAGTCATTTTCAGACAAGTGTCCGGATACATTTGATCGCATAGTGTATGTTACAGTAAAGGGTGTCTGAGCAGTCACATCATTACACAACATAGCACGCTCTGGCGGCAACGCAGGTATGTATTAAGGAGTGCAAACGATCATATAGGTGTCGAATGACATCCTGAAATATACTATACCAAGTATCTCGCGCATTCTGTTGCAATTCTGCAGTGGTTCTTGCAGGTCCCAGTTGCCATTTAAATGTGTTGCATACGTGTTCGATTGGCGAGATTCCTCGTGGCGTTGCTAACCAGAGCAGTAGTTGTACACCACGGAGAGCATGTTGTGTTGCAGCAGGTGTCTGTTGTACATTGTCCTGATGGAAAAGCCGATCACTTCCTTGTTGAAGAAATGGCAGTATCAGGGGGGGGGGAAGCGTGTCAAATGTAGCAGGTACTCGTCACTTTACTCTTCAGAAACCAGAGATTAGACCGCCAGTTGTAACTATTTCCCCTCCCCTCCTCCGCCCCTCCAACCACGAAGCCTGAGATGAGACCTGAGTGTCATGGGCAAATGCACTCTGAAATAGGCAGTCCACCAGGTCTATGCCAGACACCTGTATGGCACAACTCGTATACAGACACAAGCTACCCTCATCACTGAAGAGAAAAGAGCGCTGTTCTACTCTCCAGTCGATTCTTTCACTACACCAGAGTATCTTGGTGTCAGTGGTAGCCTGAGGAGATGGACACATGTCCTTAGTCCTGCTGCAAGCTAACGGTTCCCAATGATCCTTTGTGACGCAACAGGTGCTACACGTACCGAGGCTTCGTCCCTGGATGATGTTCGGTCGGCCACCGCTGGTCACACAGTGCGTCGATCTTGACTTCTGTCTGTACTACTCGGACGTCCAGAACCTATACTACAGATGTGTGAATGTTCCACAGACTTGTTTTGAAAGCAACGACTCACTACCGATACAATGTGCCCAACAAGTGCAGCATAGATCCAGCTTCCCACAGGCTCACAATGTGACACGGTTAAAATGGCTGACGCTGTTCTATAGGATAATGTACTTCTTGGTAAGGATGTTAGTACCCTGAAATTATGTTGCAAACACAGTTCACCTGTAAAAGCGCATTTAGTGACTGGAAGGGCGAAACAGAGGATGCACCGATAGACCTGCCGAGTACCATCTGATAGCCGATGACCGTAACAAATGAACAACCAATCAGTATGTAAATATTATACTCCAGTGCACTCAATACATCCCCAAGGGGTGGAGGAGCTGTTGAAAGAGAGGGAAAGAAGGCAATGGACAGAGAGAGGGAGGACTAACGAGTTGGACAGAGACAGACGAAAGAGAAGATGGACGAAGAGAGGAGGGATGAGGAGACGGACAGAGAGAGTAAAGAGGAGGAAATGGACAGACAATGAGGGTAAGGTGGTCATAAGCGGAGAGGATGAGATGGACAGAGATAGAAGACATACACACAGACAAGTGGCGAGGACAACATAGACAGAGAGATGGTAGAGGGGGAGATGGAGAGAAAGAGATGGGTGGAGGAGATGAACAGACATGGAGTACATGTATTAAATGGACCACGGGTAGATTCACCTTGACTATAATACGAGTACTCCCCAACAGCTGACAGTACTTAAGGTAAGTTCCGACTGTTGGGAACGCTTCGGACAGCTTTCAGCTACGAAGTGCTATCGATTACAAAAGCAAAAGATGTCTGTCAACATAGCACCAGCAAAAATGAAGTGTTTCCATAGAGGTAGGCGCGCGATGCAACAGAACTCTGCCCATTGCACCTGCCCGTATTCATCTTATGCCACCCCGACAGCAAGATTACTTCTGAGGTAATAACAAATAGATCGCTTTCGCTTATTTGTTTCAACATAGCATTTCTCTAGAAATACAAATGTCGTTCACTCCTCACAAGTGTTCACGTTGTGAACGTCATAGTACTGTCAGGCACAAGCGACAACATACACAAACTATTTACGATAATATTTGTTTGAGTGAAACACAAATCGTACATTAGTTACCGTTAACATTTGAGTAATTGTTAGTGTACATGTCAAGCGCATTGTCCGACTTGTCGGCTTTGACCAGTTACGTTCAGTGCGACAGCTTGAGTTTAAAAAAAAAAAAAAAGTGTGTGAAATCTTATGGGACGTAACTGCTAAGGTCATCAATCCCTAAGCTTACACACTACTTAACCTAAATTATCCTAAGGACAAACACCATGCCCGAGGGAGGACTCGAACCTCCGCCGGGACCAGCCGCGCAGTCCATGACCGCAGCGCCCAAGACCGTTCGGTTAATCCCGCGCGACAGCTTGAGTTTACGTTGCGACGAATGTAACTGTTGTCTGTGGTTGTCTTAGTAAATGGCATAAACTGTGCTGTTTCAAATACGACATGGTTTATGAGTGTGTGGTAAGGAATGTAACTGACAGACACCTTAAATTGTTGGTTGAGACACGAGTATCGATCATATTTTTAATTTTGGAATTCATAAATAGTTGGTTGTTTTTTTTTCTGTGTGTGGCACAGGTTCCGAGAGTAAGGTTCGGCAGAAATCTAAGAGCACAGCTTAAACTTTTTCGAGTGACACGATTAGTTATTATATTTGTAATCTTGTTTCTCACAAATATTTGGCTGTTTTTCCCAAATGTGGTACACTTTCCGAGGGTGAGGTTAGGCGGGAACCTATGAGCACAGTTGAAATTGTGGATATTGAAACAAGCAGTGATCATATTTGACACATGACTTCGAAAAACGACTTAAGTCTCCGGGGAAAAATTTCCAGAAACAACAAAAGAAACTTTTCTTACCTTACCGAAGCGAATTTTGCACTATATTATTGCATGATATAATAAGTGCATGTAAATTACATAAAACTGTCATTAAGAAAGCGACAGAAATTCTAATCCCCGTTTCCACTCGTTGGTTTTTTTGTGCAATGACGTCACACCTGAGGCAAGTACGTCACATAGAGGCAATCTTTGAATGCAACGGAAGATATTCTCAAGCAACAGACTGTAGTATATGATAAGATTACAATCACAATTCATGTGATTATTTATTTAGCCACGAATTACATCGAAACGATTGGAAGATAACGGAAATAAATAAGAAAAAAGAAACAGAAGATAAATATGTATATGTGAAATAAGAAAATCACTGAGTACTTTTAAATTCCATTAAAGTGTACTGCTAGGTGAAGTCGTTATATGATAAAACAGCGTTAATTTATAACAAAAATTACTGAATCTGACGAGATTACCGCGAGAATGTGGGGTTTTGGGCGGAGAGAAACAAAAAGTAACGCAATTGGAAATTGAAATAAATGATAACGGGTATGCAACAGTATCATGAAATGTGATAAAACCTACAAAGAAATCCCAATAAAGGCCAATACACGAATAACTAAAATTCACAAAAAGTAACAAATATTGAAATCGATGATTATGATTGACTTATATACACAAATTCTAATCACCGATGCCGATATTAGTTAGTTTTTCACACTACTTCAGAGAGCAATTACAAATGCAAAAATATCTACTACATTTTATTGCCCACACTTGCTGCAAGAACGATCTAAATAATTAACCATGGAATAGTTGGTAACTAGAATTGAACTCTTACATAGCTTAATTCTAATTACCGATTCCACTATTTGTCATTTTTCTCGCAGTAGTTTAGACAGCAATTACAAGCACAGAAATCATTCTACATTTCAATGCACACATCTGCTGGATAAATGATCTAAATAACGATCCATGGAATGACTGGATTCGGAAACTAGAACTGACACGTATAATTTATTCAAGTTACCGATTCCAATATTTGTTATTTTTCTGAATCTTCATTACTTGTATAATGGTTTTGTTTCTGGATTTCTGTGGTGCTTTCTCCACATTTCGTGCTACTGTTCTTTTTCCATATACATTATTTTTAATTTCATTTTCCAGTGTTATGTTAAATTTTAGTTTCTCCCCCCCCCCCCCCCCCCCCAAAATCCCCACTTTCCCACGGTAGTTTCGTTACATTTACTAAATATGATCTAAAATCAACAAAATGGTTCAAATGGCTCTGAGCACTGTGGGACTTACCTTCTGAGGTCAACAGTCCTCTGGAACAACTTAGAACTACTTAAACCTAACGAACCTAAGGACATCACACACACCCATGCCCGAGGCAGGATTCGAACCTGCGACCGTAGCGGTCCCGCGGTTCCAGACTGTAGCGCCTAGAAACGCTCTGCCACTCCGGCCGGCTAAAATCAACACTACTTCAAAATATTACTACTTCACCATGCATTATACTACAATAGGTTTCTATGTTATCTGTGCTCTTTCTAGTCACATAATTTCCGATAACATATTTCAGACAAGTCTATTTCTCTTTCTCTATTCTTATTCATATTCGTTACCGTCAGTTCTTTATGATATAATTCGTGGCTAGGTAAGTAATCACGTGAAAAGTGACTTTAATTTTATCGCATTGTAAATTCGTTTGTTTATGAATATGAACAGTTGCTTTCAAATATTGCCTCTATGTAGCGACTTTACTTTATATATGACGGCATTGCTCAAAATTGTTGTGTGGAATCTGTAACTGGATTTGACCCTGTACCCTCTTCATGTTAAAATTTAAACTTAAAAAATCGGGGCTAGAGTCGTCTTTCAAATCAACCTCATACTTCTTATGTAATAAAGTTGTGATATACATTATAGAGCCAAAGAAAGTGGTATACCTATCTAATGTCGTTTAGTTCCCCCACGATCACACGTAAGTGCCGCGACACGACATAGTATGGACTCGGCTAAAGTCCGATGTAGTGCCGGAGGGAACTGACACCATGAATCCTGCAGGACTGTCCACAAATCTCCAAGAGTTCAAGGCGGTGGAGATCTCTTCTGAACAGCATGTTGCAAGGCATCCCAGATATGCTCGATAATGCTCATATCTGGAGAGTTTGGTGGCTATCTGAAGTGTTTCAACTCAGAAGAGTTTTCCAGGAGCCACTTTGTAACCGTTCTGGACGTGTGGGGTGTCGCACTGCCCTCCTGGAATTGCCTAAGTCCATAGGGATGCAGAAGGGACATGAATGGATGCGTATGATCTGACAGAATGCTTACTACCTGTCACCCATCAGAATCGTATCTTGACGTATCAGGGGTCTCATGTCACTCCAACTGCTCATGCCCCACACCATTGCAGAGCCTTCACCAGCTATAAAAGTCCCCTCCTGACATGCAGGGTCCAAGTATTCATGAGGTTGTCTTCATACCCGTACACGGCTGTTCCCTCAATATAATATGAAACGAGACTCGTCCGAACAGGCAACATGTTTCCAGTCATCGAAAGTCCACTGCCGATGTTGACGGACCCAAGCGAGGTTTAAAGCTTTGTGTTGTGCAGTCATCAACGGTACACGAGTGGGCCTTCGGCTCCGAAAACCCATATCGATGATGTTTCGTCGAATGGTTCTCACGCTGAAAATTATTGATGGCCCAGCGTTGAAATCTGCATAAATTTGCGAAAGGGTTGCACTTCTGTCACGTTGAACGATTCTCTTCAGTAGTCGTTGGTGCCGTTCTTTCAGGATCTTTTCCCGGCCGCAGTGATGTCAGAGATTTTATGTTTTACCGGGTTCCTGATATTCACGGTACACTCGTGAAATGGTTGCAAGGAAAAATCCCCACTTCATCGCTACCTCGGAGTTGCTGTGTGCCATCGCTCGTGCGCCGAGTATAACGCAACGTTCAAACTCACTTAAATCTTGATAATATGCCACTGCAGCAGCAGTAACAGAGCTAACAACTGCCCAGGGTACTTGGGTTGTGTAGGTGTTGCCGACCACAGCGCCATATTCTACCTGTTTATGTACCTCTATCTTTGAATAGGCAAGCCTATACCAGTTTCTGTGGCGCTTCAGTGTATAAACAGATAATGTGTGTTTTGTTTACTAGCAAACACATTCTGGATACGTACCCCCAGTAAACAGGCAGGGAAATAAACAGAAAAACGCTTTCCAAAATGGATTTGCAATTTATCTTTGTTTCCAAAGCAGCAATTTGCTCAGAAGTTGCTTTGGATTCATCATTGCCGGGGTCGTACTTGAGCATTTTGTGTGTGTCTTTAATTTTGTTGGACAAACACCATCTGGATAACCGGGTCTTGTTGATAGTTCTGAATATGTGGATATGTCGGTCGAATGGTGAAAGAATATTGAATTAGTCCTGCTGTAAATGATATATCCACATTTATTCCGATCCGTTTCGGAGAAAAGCAGTATTCCATAAAAGTTTAAAGAGTGAATGATACATTTTTTTCTCTGCGGATGTATTTTGCAGAATTCTCTATGGAATTGGCACTATTATTGTAATACCGTGTCCAACAGCTGTAATCGTAAATATTCTCACTTTCAGCGATAGTAATTGTAAAATTTCCTTTAGCACTAGAGCTAATTATGTGGCCATATACGTCCTTCGTTGTGTAGAATCCATCTGCCCACCTCAGTCTTCTTTTCATTACTGAAAAACCCTTATCTAATGGTAGATTGTGTTCTCGAACAGGGGACGGAAATATGATGTTCAGACAAAACTTCTGAGCAGTTACTGTCGTTAAATGTTTGATGACACCCTTGTTCCTTTTCTGACCTGCACAGCCATCACAAAACAACTAGAGTTTTCTAACATTAGGTGCACAAAAGATATTGAAATAAGGGAAAAGAAAAATGTATGCCCCATTTGGACTTCTTTTAGCCTGTCCCCCATGACAGGTATAGAAGAATGTTACCCGCAGATAAAACTGGAACAGTCAGTTGAAGATAATAGAACATTTCCTGAACTGGTATGTTAGGCAAGAGTACATTTTGCATGGAGTCAAACGCCAAAACAAAAAAATCGCCATTCTCAGTGCATGACTTGGCTGCATCTTCCACTGTTTTGAAGCAAATTTTACTGCAATGTTTGTAAACTGGGAGTTCTGCTCCAGCTACATGTTTCTTCATTCTACACCTTTCTTCATTTTTAACGATACCAGTATACAAAGCGCTGCTATTAGACATCATTGTCATCCTCAAATTAGGTGTGACAGATCTGCCACAAAAAAGTAATATAGGCATTGTTCCACCTCAATTAGAAAAAGGAATCTATTAACAACTGTCGTTATCCCTCTATCCTCTTTCCTGAATGATCAGCGCCATACAGCGGGCCCGGTTTCTATTCTCGATGGGTGGTAGATTTTTCTCTTCTCAGGGACTGGGTAATGTGTTGTCCTCAACATAATTCCGTCATTTCGCCCAAAGAGGCGTCGAATAAAACGACTTACAACTCCTCGACCGAAATTCCCCAGGTGAGGAGTAGCGGCCAACAATCTCATACGATCATTTCATCATCTGATAAAAAGAACAAATTAAGTACCGAACTATGACTGCTTTTTTGGTAATAGTTAATATGTTGCTACTGGAAATAATGTACAAAATATGCGGACTACGTTATTTCGGCATTAAACGACGCGAGTTGCTATATCCATTACTAAAAAGCATGAAAATGTGGACTTGACTCTTTTGTAAATCCACCATTCATTTACAGTCATGGTTCTTACAAATATTTGACCGTTTCTTTCGCTTAGAATTTGAAATGAATTGTTTCTGCAGGGAGTGTGTCAATATAAAGTAAAAATTTGAAATACTATTTATTATGGTTCTGTGAGGGGTGTCTGGTATCGCTGTTTTCGTTTGTCCTATGTAGGTCAAGCGTATATTCGATTCCTGTTGTGTGTTTTTTGTGTTTCTTTTTCGATTTTGTCTCGAGGAATTCGTCTGCGTTACTTTTCTTGCATCAGGTTGTCTTGGAATGATATTCGTCTTAATGTGTGTCAGCGTCCAAAATCCCGTAATTCAGTTCATTAGGTAACTGAAATAATTTGTGTGTTTGATAGTTCTTTGCAACCGTAATTGTCTATCTTGTGATTTCTGTCTTGAAGGATATGGGGAGCATATTATTAAATGTAATCTGTGGTTGTCTTACTAACTGGTGAAAACTATACCGTTTATTCCAAATATATCATGGGTGAAAGCAGAGGGGTAAATTTGGGATGTGCGCTAATCCCTAGTGTATTATTGATACTTATAAATAATTATTTGGCATTAATCTGTGCAGACACCAGCTACACTATGTGATCAAAAGTATCCGGACACCTGGCTCAAAATGACTTACAAGTTCGTGGCGCACTCCATCGGTAATAATCGAATTAAATACGGTTTTGGCCCACCCTTAGCCTTGATGACAGCTTCCACTCTCGCAGGCACACCTTCAATCAGATGCTGAAAGGTTTCTTGGGAAACGGCAGCCCACTCTTCACAGAGTGCTGTACTTAGGAGAGGTATCGATGTCGGTCGGTGAGGCCTGGCACGAAGTCAGCATTCCAAAACATCTCAAAGGTGTGCTCAGGATTCAGGTCCGGACTCTGTGCAGCCCGGTCCATTACACTGTTGTTATTGCCGTGTAATCATTCCACCACAGGCCGTGCATTATGAACAGGTGCTCGATCATGTTGAAAGTCGCAATCGCCATCCGCGAATTCCTCTTCAACAGTGGGAGGCAAGAAGATACTTAAAACATCAGTGTAGGCTTGTGCTGTGATAGTGCCACGCAAAACAACAAGTGGTGCAAACCCCCTCCATGAAAAACTCGACCACATCATAACACCACCACCTCCGAATTTTGCTTTTGGCACTACACACAATGGCAGATGAAATTCACCGGGCATTCCCCATACCCACAACCTACCATTGGATCGTCACATTGTATATCGTGATTCACCACACTACACACCGAATTTCCACTCTTCAATCGTCCAATGTTTACGCTACTTACACCAAGCGAGAAATTCGAATTTTCTCACCTCCCACCTAATTATCATAGTACTTGCAGTGGATCCTGATGCTGTATGGAATTCCTGTGTGATAGTCTAGATAGATGTCTGCCTATTACACATTACGACCCTCTTCAACTGTCGGTGTTCTCTGTTAGTTAACAGACGAGGTCAGCTTTTAAGATTTTGTGGTGTACGTGTCCCTTCACGTTTCCACTTCACTATCACATCGGAAACAGTGGACCTAGGGATATTTAGGAGTGTGACAATCTCGCGTACGGACGTATGGCACAAGTGACGCCCAATCACCTGATCACGTTCGAAGTCCGTGAGTTTGGCGGAGCGCCCCATTCCGCTCTCTCACGATGTCTAATGACTACTGAGGTCGCTGATGTGGAGTACCTGGTAGTAGGTGGCAGCACAACGCACCTAAAATGTAAAACATATGTTTTTAGGGTTGTCCGAATACTTTTGATCACATAGTGTATGTCAGAACGTAGACCACAGAATGCTGATATAGATTCTAAAAGCACATATACGTAGTTGACGCAGAATTCGGATTTTTGAATATGACGTAACTTGCAAGTTATGAGATAATTGAAAGAGTCAGTCAGTTTGTGAGACATCAAAATTAAGCTCATATCACAAAAATAAAAATCTAATTTCATAGTGTATTAGTTAAGAGTTAGCACTTTTGTTTCTTTATCTGTAGTCCGTAAGGATTGTAATTCGGAGTAACTTTTAGTGTCAAGATTAAACGGATGGTAGACGGTACTAATCTGATCCTATCAGGTGAGGAACCAATGGTTGGAGAGCAATGATGAAGGCGATGTGACGTCTTGAATGAGAAATGAGTGATAGCTTCATGTTTGTCGACTGCTTACGATTCTACATAGAAGTTGATGGCGACACCAGCAGAACAGCCACGGGTGAAGTGTCCACTGTGTATTCTTTTTCTAAGTATATTATGAAATGTTCTTGGTGTGTGAAATCGGTATGCTCATACAGTTTAACGGCCAGTTTTCAGGCACTCTCCAGTCTCTGTGTGGTTTCAGGCGTTGTCCACGCCCGATTAGGCCAATGCTGGGTTAGCGCCCGACCTCCACCTCCCCCACGAATTATTCGAATGGGAGGGAGGTTGGCAGATATGATGTACTTGTCAGACAAACAAATGATTATTGTTACAGGAAATTTGAATGATTTATTCAAGAGAAGGGGCTTCACTAATTGAGCATATCAATGTGTTGATCCACCTCTGGTCCCTATACAGTAGATATTTACTGATAGAGTTGTTGGATGCCCTCCTGAGGGATATCGTGCCAATACTGCCTGTGGTCGCGTTACATATCAAAAATACCGACCTGTTTGGAAAGTCCTGCCTATAAAGCTCCTTGGTCGTCGAGGCTCAATTCGAAGCAGGAGTCATCGCTGAACATAATTCTACTCCAGTCAACGAGATTCCAGGCCGAAGTCATGCCTGGAGACTTCCCGGACACGAGTGGGTCATAAAACCGTCTTTCGCCATAGGTGCGACAGCCAGGAAAGATGTTCTCAGGTGCCATTTCTTTCCATAGCAGGCCACTGCGGTATGTCGACGATGTTCTACGCCGTTTCGTTGGCCTTCTTGGCAATCCTCACTGGCTTACATTTCAGCAAAATAAGCCAGCTCACACACGACGATAGATCTTTTCTTTGTGTTTGGCAAACCCTAATTTGGACAGCTAAGTCGGCGGCTCTCTCCCCAATACAGAATGTTTTGAGTACGATGGACAGAGCCCTACAACGAGATTGGGTTTGTGACTATCCAACGCGCCAATTGGGCAGAATTTGCACGATACGCGACAGGAGGATATACAGCAAATCTGCCAAACCGAATAACTGCTTGCATAAGGATCAGACGTGGTCCAACGCCTTTTTGCCTTGCTCAGTTTGTGAATATCTTTCTCTTGAATAAATCATCTACTTTTCTGCAGCTGTAATCGTTGGTATGAATATGTCCATCATATATGTCGATTTCCTTCCTACTCGTTTAATTCATTCATAGTGCGTCGTTCTCTTTGCCTTAGAGAGCGTACGATGAAAACCATAGTTTAGGCATAGCAAAGGCGTTCTTGACTAACATCAACTCACCAAGTCCAATCTCAAAGGTAACTAATGCTAACGACCGTTACAGCGTGTATTTAAATCAAATGCGATTTGCAACCTCATAATGTCTACCAACTTTCGTTTATACCGCCCAACTCCTTCTTGGTGCTGCAGTTTTCTGTGTCAGTGTACTCGCAATGTTTATGCACAGGACATGTGGCCTTCAGCTGAAAAAAGTAGTGTCTTCATTGGCAAAAGGTTCGTTCGTAGACCCCATTTGGATCCTAGAAAGGGGCCTCTAAGATGGAGGTCATCATCAGCGCCCTACGAGTCGGCACATGAAACGTCAGAAGCTAGAACATAGTAGAGAAGCTAGAGTATGAAAAGAAAAGCACAGTCTTCGATAGGAGGGGTGAATATAGCGAAATGAAAGTATGATAAGGATTTCTGGTCAGACGAATATAGATTAATATCAGCAACACTAGAAAACGTTATGACGGGAGTATAATTCGTTATTCGGTAGTGGTGGAAGGAATGGAAGCCAGAGCTATGGAAACATATGGGCTGGGTAATAGGAACGACAGAGAAGAAAGGCTTACTGAGTTCTGCAATGAATTTCAGTTAGTGAATAGCATGAGAAGGAGGAATATTTGGAAAATTCCTGGAGATACGGGAAGAATCCAGCTGTATTGCGTCATGGCCATATAGAGACTGCAAAATCAGACATTGGATTGCATCTAGGTGCACATATAGACTCGGGCCCCAATGTAATAATGAAGACTAGACAGAAGTTTAAGAGACTCGTTCCGAAACCAAAGAGCTAAGCAGTGGGATGGTAAAGTACTGAGGAATGATAAGATGCGTTTGAAGTTCTTTCGAGCTGTAGGTACTGCGGCAACGAATACCACAGCAAGCAGTTCGGTTGCAGAGAAATGGATATCTCTAAGAAGGATACACCCAGATGCTTGACGGAGAAACGTAATTACAAGAAAGGTAATTGATTGGGTAACAGAAGAAATACTGCAGTTGACCGAGAAAGGAAAGAAGTAAAAAAATATCAACGGAAAGAGAGGAATACAACAATAGAGGTCATTTAGGAATAAAATAAAAATAAAGTGTTGTGAAGCAAAGGCTTAAGGCCTGCAAAAATGTGCGAATAAATCTGGAAAGAAATGGTCGCCGGAAGGACTGATTCAGCAAATAGAACTTTCAAAGCAGCCTACAGAAAATTTAAAGGCAAGGGTGGCAACATCAAGAGTGAAATAGGAATTACATTTCAGAGTCTAACTAGTACAGAGTATCGACTGAAGACGGAACGTGAAACCTCTTCCCTGTGCTTTGACCTCTTCCTCCCGGACTCATCGTCGGGAGGAGGTAATTTTAACTAGACTCCGGGTAGGGCACTGTCTTTTTAGCCATTTACACCTTTTATGTGTCGATCCTTCCCCGCTTTTTCCCCACTGCTCTCAACTGTGGACGGTGAGACACCTTTTACTTCGGTGCCCTTATTTTAATCCGCTACGCGCCCGTTTACAACTGTCGCCTGATATAGCTTCCATTTTAGCAGATGATACGCACTCAGCCGATCACGTCCTCGAGTTTACCAGTGTCAGTGAGATGACATCGGTCATTTAAAGCTCTTTTTTGAGAAAAACACCCCCCCCCCCCCTTCTATGGTAGTTGTCTAAGATTTCCGTCTGTTTTTAGTTTCCACCCTTTTTGAGTTTCGCTCCCATTGCTGTTGATTTCCCATTCGGTTTTTTACCCTTCCCTAAGCCACAGAACGGGCGCTTATGACCATAGCAGTTTTGCGCCCTAAAACCATAACAACAAAACTAAAGGAAGATGAAAGTAGTAAGCAGTGCCAAAAACGAGCAGAACAGTATAGGTAACATCAGAATTCATGGCCGCGCGGGGTAGCCGTGCGGTGTGAGGCGTCTTGTCACGGTTCGCGCGGCTCCCCCCTCGCAGGTTCGAGTCCTCCCTCGGGCATGGGAGTGTGTGTTTCCTTAGCGTAAGTTAGTTTAAGTTAAATTACGTAATGCGTAAGCCTAGGGACCGAAGGCCTCAGCAGTTTGGTCCCATAGTCAAAAAATGGTTCAAATGCCTCTGAGCACTATGGGACTTAACATCTGAGGTCATCAGTCCCCTAGAACTTAGAACTACTTAAACCTAACTAACCTAAGGACATCACACACATCCATGTCCGAGGCAGGATTCGAACCTGCGAAAGTAGCAGTCGCGCGGTTCCGGACTGAAGCGCCTAGAACCTCTTGGTCCCATAGTCCTTACCAAAAATTTCCAAATTCCACAATTGATGACGATGAGGTGGATGAAATGAGAAATTTTGATAATTCAGAAGCAAAATAACGCGTGACAACGTAGCAAGGTGAACAGAAGCTGGCCACGAATCCATTCATGGCCAAAAGATGATTACCAGTATGAGATATCGACCGTAATATGAGAAAGAAATTTCTGAGAATGTACGTTTGGGGTGGTAGTGAATCTAGGCTAATGGGAAACCAGAAAGAGTTTGAGATGTGATTCTATAGAAGGATGAAGAAAATTAGGTGGACTGATAAGGATGGAGTAGATTCTCTGCATAATCTGCGAAGGAATGAACATACGGAAAACACCGACAAGACGAAGACGAAGGGATAGGATGATAGTAAGGAGATGTAGAGGCTAAAAATAGTAAGGCAAGACAAAGATTTAGATGCCCCAAGAAATAATTGAGGAAGTAGTGCCATTTGATAGTCTGAGAAGAGGCTGCTTAAGAGAGGAATTCGTGACGGAATGCGTGGAGCGTGTCATAAGAGTGCCACCTAAAATATAAAAATATAAAAAAATCAATAAAAAGTCTAGAGATTCATTTTATGACACCTGTCAGACGCAATACATCGTGAACATCATACACTATCGCAAGTATTATAGATAATTACCGTACTGCGAAACACTATATGCCGGCCGGTATGGCCGAGTGGTTCTAGGCGCTTCAGTCTGGAACCGTGCGACAGCTACGGCAGCAGGTTCAAATCCTGCCTCGGGCATGAATGTGTGTGATGTCCTTAGGTTAGTTAGGTTTAAGTAGTTCTAAGTTCTAGGGGACTGATGACCTTAGACGTTAAGTCCCATAGTGCTCAGAGCCATTTGAACCACTTGAAACACTATAGCTCATAATCCATCTAAAGCTAATCAGAACGTCATAGACAATTCTCTATATTTCATTCGTGCACTGTGTAGAATACTTCACAACCTCGCACTGACGGTCTAGTGAAACATACACTGGCATCTTAATATTTTATTTAAGATCAACTGTTGTAAGTAAATATTATAAAATGAAAAAGACACCTAAAGCCTGAGTAGGTATAACCCCTCCTTATTCTGTCTTTTGGTTCATATATCTTCAATCTTTATAGGTGTTTAGCGTTTGGATTACGAATACTTTTCTAGTTAAGTCTTTCGACTGGTGTGCTGTCGGTCAATAAAACATATCTGATGCGTGATGTTTTACATTGTACCAAGAATTACTATGGAACAGCTTATTCTGGAATTATTGTTTAGTTTTCTGTGTAAAATCAAGCGTACCTGACACATTCAGCTTAATCAGATGTACCCCTTGTAATTTTTATTCTGTAAAAATGATAAAAACTGACCTTCACACACTGTGGACGAAGAAATACGTCGTCGGGCAGCAGGTTGTTCTTACAGGCGGGCGCCTTTCTGGAGGACGGACGACCCGTCGAGAACAAAGCTGAGCGAGCCAGGCGCGGTCAGCACATGCGGGACAAGAAAGCGACAAATTAGCCATTAGCGGCGCCGAGTTATTGCGGGACGCGTGTCCGTGAGAGGGGGCTGGACCGGCTGCCGCTGTTATCATTGCGGAGCGAGCGCATTACACACACACACACACACACACACACACACACATACACACGCTCACGCATCCTCTTCTCCCCCCCCCCCCCACACACACACACACTCTTGAGCTCTCCACAGGGCAGCCAACATGGTCCACGCTCTCCTCGTCTCTGCTGCCGTATCTCCAGGCGTGCTCTGCCCGTACACTCGTTGCCCCTCACTCCGCCGAGGGCATCGGACAGTTACACACAAGGGTTCATCACTTATGTTTTCAAGGTACAAAATACTAGTCTTTGCCACGTCGCCCGTAAGTGCTGGAGATGGTGCAGAACTGGTGCCTGGTGCTTTTGTGACTCTACACTGCTAATATAAGTAATTACGGCGAAGTGGTGTCTACTGCCAGTCGAATGTATGGAAGTAGTCAAAAAAAGACTGATCGGAGGGCAGACGTGACACAATGGCAAAATGGAGCAACAGCGACCGGAGATACCATCGCACTGAGATCACTCCTGATGAATCGTGTTTGGACATGCCCATGACTGTTAATGAAGGTGCCTGCTTTTGTTGACGTGTCTGTAACCTGGTGCAAGAACTGAGGTCGGAAAAGGATCCTAACAACAGGACTCTGAGATGAGTGTCACGCCTGGTCAGGGGCAATCGGTTTGGAACAAGAAGTGAATCTTTGCCGTCACTAACGCAGCAGCTACTCTCAATCTACTCCAGATCGAACAGTGCCAAGCGATTTATTTGTACTGGAGATCTGTCGTCGAAAATCTCGCCAAAGACTCTTACTCACAGCGGCAGATAAAGTAGCACGTTTTTGAAGGGTCTAAAGGGACACTAGACAGTCCCTCATCAAAAGCGTGGAGTGAGGTGCCTCTTTCTAAACGACTCGAAGCATCGAGTGCGCCGACTGCCCGATGACGCGTTTAATTTGCAGCCTTTGGGGGATGTTATTTAGGCCACACTTGGTGCTGTGATATTCAGGAGACTTTTTCTTACTATAATTGGGACCCATTCATTCATCACCATGGGCGAAGAACCAGTGTGTTATTTTAGTAATCTCGTTGATCAAGTATTGTGCTTTCTTCTTCGTGTTTATCAAGACTATATACTGCGAGCATTCCTGTCTTTCAAGATAATGATAACTGTGTTCACGGGGCTGCACGCATACTGTCCTCGACCGAAGCATACTCGCATCTTAATCCCATAGAAGGTGTCTAGGACTATTTGGAACAGAATATGAAACATAGCAATCAGTAATCCTGAAAGCAGTTAGCTCTATAAGTTCTAATAAATGGTTCAGATGGCACTGAGCACTATGGGGCTTAACATCTGAGGTCATCAGTCCCCTAGAACTTAGAACTACTTAAACCTAACTAACCTAAGTACATCAAATACATCCATGCCCGAGGCAGGATTCGAACCTGCGACCGTAGCGGTCACGCGGTTCCAGACTGAAGCGCCTATAACCGCACGGCCACACCGGCCGGCTTTCTAATAAATAAGTAGCTGCATACAACATACGTTATGAAATTTGTAGTCTCTAATCTTCACCGTATTGATGGACTGGATAGACTGGAGGCGGTGTTCCACGGTATAATAATGATACGTCGGAGGTTCGAGTCCTCCCTTGGGCATGGATGTGTGTGCTGTCTTTAGTGTGAGTTAGTTTAAGTTAGGTTAAGTAGTGCGTAAGCCTAGGGACCGATGACCTCAGCAGTTTGGTCCCATAGAACTTACTACAAATTTCCAATTATATGTAAATGATATCTCATGGGGGTGGCTAATTTTTTGTACGGTGCGATTACGTCCTATGAGACGAGACTTGACAGTAAAACTGGTCTCGTCGAAAACTTCGTGAACTCGACGGTAGACTATCTTCATGAAACGCATAAATCGCTTGCTTCTCGTACGATGCTACTCTACATCGATGTTTACTGCTGCAAAACGCTGTGAAATGCATGACAGGGGCTTCCACTTATTAGACATTTCTCCCGTTTCATTCACATGTTGAGAGCGAGAAGAATGATTTTTTAAACGTTTCTCGTGCGCGGTCTGATCTTGCTTCACGATCTCTTCGGGAGCGGTACGCGTAGGGTTTTAGCTTAATCGTCAATGTATGTCTTAAAATTGGTTCTTTATGATTCGGAAGCAGGCTTTCACACATTTTCCAGTTCGGTTCCTCCATAATTCTCTCCTGTGGACTGTACAAAGCTGTCAATTTTCGAGTGTCATTTCTTTTCATACTTTCAGTATCCCCTGTTAACCCTCTTTAGTTTGGTTCCCGCCAACTTGAATAACACTGCAGGCTGTTTCATATGACTAATTTGTATGCAGCCTCCTTTGTAGACTGATTGCATTTTCCTAGTATTGTCCCAACGAATTGCAGTCTGCCATCTACTTTACCTGCAACTGAGACTGTGTAATAGTTGCATTTCATATCCCTAGATATTACTGTATGCAAGTATAGTCTATATGTGAGTGGACAGCTTCCAACTATGTCTCACTGATATTGTGATCATTGTGTATTACCTTTTTCGTTTTATAAAGTGCAAAATTTGACAATTCTAAAGATTTAAAGTAAGTTATCTAACTTTGTGCCACTTTCAAATGTTACAAATATTGAATATTTGTGCTGATATTTGTTCAAAAATTTTCAAATGTGTGTGAAATTTTATGGGACTTAACTGCTAAGGTCATCAGTCCCTAGGCTTACACACTACTTAACCTAAATTATCGTAAGGACAAACACACATACCCATGCCCGAGGGAGGACTCGAACCTCCGCCGGGACCAGCCGCACAGTCCATGACTGCAGCGCCCTAGACCGCTCGGCTAATTCCGCGCAGCGCTGATATTTGTGCTGATGTTTCAGAGAATACTGCATTATAGACGTCTGCGAAAGGTCTTCTCAAGTTACTCTTAATATTGCCTGGTAGGTCATTAACACACAACATGAACTGCAAGGGTCCCAACACACTTCGCTGGGGCACACCTGTAGTTACTTCTACATCAGTAGATGACTATCCATGCAACATTACATCCTTCATACTCCTCACCAAGAAATTCCCAATCCTGTCACAAATCTGCTTGAAACCCCATACTATGGAACTTTCGACTGAATAAAGTACCTTTCGGAAGTCAAGAGACACTGCATCTAACTGACTGGGTTGATCCATAATTTTCTGGAAGTTGCGTAACAAAAGCGCTCATTGCGGTTCACGTCATTGATGTTTTCGGTATTCGCGCTGGTAGGCATGGTAAAAGTCATTCTGTTCGAGATACGCAATTACACTAAATGGTTCAAATGGCTCTCAGCACTATGGGACTCAACTTCTGAGGTCATTAGTCCCCTAGAACTTAGAACTAGTTAAACCTAACTAACCTAAGGACATCACACACATCCATGCCCGAGGCAGGATTCGAACCTGCGACCGTAGCGGTCTCGCGGTTCCAAACTGCAGCGCCCAGTACCGCACAGCCACTTCGGCCGGCCAATTACACTAAAATCAGAATATGTTCTAACATTCTACAAGCAGAGGACGACAAGGATACTGGACTGTAGTTTCGTGGATCACATCCGTTACCCATTTCGTAAACGGGTGTGACCTCGGCTGTTTTCCAGCCACTGGACACGATTTTTTGCTCCTTGGGAAATTCTACAGCATTCTCTTCTGCGCAAACTGCTGCACATCGTCGAGAATATGTGGTTTCGGTAGGACGGCGTAACCTGCAAGCATTCTGATTTCTCATTCTCAATTTCGAGAAAATTCGTCTATATTTACCGTTTTGTCGGGTGCTATTTTACCGTGGAGATGCCTCAAAATGAACTGTTACCTATTAAAGTGACATTAATGACTTATATTGTCGCTCCTTCGTGGATTAACCTCACTTCTGTAGGTGAAACGCGTGTTATAGAAATTGTAAAGCTATGAACGTGGCGGATGATTTTAACACAGCAGTGCATTTTTAGACGTGGCATTCTTGCAGGTGCTGTCACATATATTTCCGCCCACTTTTGAACTGGCTTAGGCAGTCAATTATAGACTGATCTTCAATTTAACGTATATCAGAAACGATGGTGACATTTTCACATTAATAAATTATTATAAGCGATAAGTAGCAAGGAATATTCTTGGCCCGATTGATAAGTAACCTCTGACCTTTTGATCTGTAGTTCGACATATTCAATTAGCCGATGAGTCACACGAAGTGCACATCGTGTCGCTAACTGTCTTATTGAACCACTGGGATTGACATTACTTAATCACAATGTGTGTCGCGTTCGCTGCTTGTTACACCAATAAGTTCATACACACATCAGTAATGTTTTGCACCACCCCGGTTCCCAAAATTCCTGAAGATAGACTTTGACTGTGGATACTGTATCACAGACACAGACCCTTTGACTGTTCAGAAATGTCACTAAATCCGCCCAAAGAAGTAAACAACCATGTAGGAACAGCGCATATTAGACGGAGCCGATCAGTTCCAGTCATTCCACCAGGAAGGAGGTACACGGCTGGTGTTGTCTATAGTTCGACCACGCCTAGATGGTCAATACCACGGTTCGATCGCGCCCGCATTGTTACTTTGTGCCAGGAATTGCTCTCAACAGGGGAAGTGTCCAGCCGTCTCGGAATAAACCAAAGCGTGCTTGTTCGGACATGGAGGAGATACGAAGAGACAGGAAATGTAGATGACATGCCTCGCTCAGGCCGCCCAAGGGCTACTACTGCAATAGACGACCGCTACTTACGGATTATGGCACGGACGAACCCTCACAGAAACGTCACATGTTGAATAATGCTTGTCGTGCAGCCACAGGACGTCGTGTTACGACTCAAACTGTGCGCAATAGGCTGCATGATGGGCAACTTCACCCTCGACGTCCATGGCGAGGTCCATTTTTCCAACCACGACGCCATGCAGCGCGGTACAGATGGGCCCAACAACATGCCGAATGGACCGCTCTGGATCGGCATCACGTTCTCTCCACCAATGAGTGTATGTTTTCAACCAGACAAACGTCGGAGACGTGTTTGGAGGCAACCCAGTCAGGCTGAACTCCTTAGACACACTGTCCAGCGAGTGCAGCAAGGTGACGGTTCCCTACTGTTTTGGGGTGGAGTTATGTGGGGCCGACGTACGCCGCTGGTGGTCATGGAAGGCGTAACGGCCATCCTCCGACCGATAGTGTAACCAAATCGGCAGCATACTGGCGAGTCATTCGTCTTCATGGACGTCAATTCCCTCCCCCATCGTGCACATTTTGTGAATGACTTACTTCGGGATAACGGCATCTCTCGACTAGAGTGCCCAGCACATTCTCCAATGAGCCCTATCGAACATGCCTGGGATAGACTGAAAAGGGGTTGTTTATGGACGATGTGACCCAACAACCACTCTGAGGGATCTACGCCGAATCGCCGTTGAGGAGTGTGACAATCTGGACCAATAGTGCCTTGATGAACTTGTGGATAGTATGCCACGACGAATACAGATATGCATCAATGCAAGTGGACTTTCTACTGAGTATTAGAGGACCCGGTGTGTACAGCACTCTGGACCACCACCTCTGAAGGTCTCGCTGCGTGGTGGTAGAACACGCTATGTGTTGTTTTTCATGAACAATAAAAAGGCGGAAATGATGTTTATGTTGATCTCTATTCGAATATTCTGTACAGGTTCCGGAACTCTCGGAACTGAGGTGATGCAAAACCATTTTTGATGTGTGTATCATCGATCAGTATGCTAAGGTAATCCACGAGTAGGAAACACTGAAATGATAACCGGAAATTAAACCCCGGACTTTCGCCATAAATACTGGCCTATAGATCACGAAGCAGGCCACTGTCTATTATTCTAATAATCCTCATTGTTAAAAATGACACCATAGCTGCTAAATAATCGATTTATTCCACCAACAGTTAAGATGACATCATTGTCATCAAATGATAAGCCAACGTTGTAATATTATATTTTGCTACAAATAAACCAGGAATGGCTACGTAGTATTGACGTCATAACGAAGTTAACGTTACGTTCCAGTGCAGCTGGTGCTTTAGCACGATTAAAGTCTTTAATGTCATCATAACGAATTCTGTGTCAGAATTTACGTAGACCTTTAATTCGATCTATACTCTTCTGCAAAAGTGAGGGAAGAGCTAGATAAAGTAACGTAATATGTTTAAAATGAATGCAAGTACTGGACCGTGCTGGAAGAGGTGCCCCAGTCTTGCACAGTAAGTTGGACATCATATGGCGTGAGGTGGGCGTGAACATAATGCCATATGTTGCTGGCTCCACAACACGAGACACTCAAGGAACGGGAAAAAACGATGTGTGTCAATCAGGGAGCAGTAAAGGTAGACTGCGGTTGTGTTCTTCATTAAAACATAGCACAATGACAACATTTAGGTGACTGCACACACTGAAAATGTATCGGGAAACTGAGAAAAGAACGAATGTAGTCCAGGGGTTTGGCATTTGCTTGGCATTGTTTCACACGCACAGTGAGTGTTCCGAACCAAAGACGCTACTGCCCGAAGAAGCCTACCGCAACGATGCACCACAGGCAAGAACGGACCCACATCAAACAGCAGGTGCAATTGCTACAGCATTTAACAGGACTGCAAGGCACGTGGTCTTGAACTCCACAGTGGCACGGCGACTGCAGAGGCCGATCTCTTTGTCCAGTGACCAATACATCGTGCTCCGCCGACACAGGCACATCGGCAACACCGCTTGCGATGGCGCCATGGGCATAGGGACTGTAGCAACGAGGAGTGCTGTAGCGAGCTCTCCTCGGATGAGAGCAGGTTCCGTCTGGGTAGTGATTCAGGACGTCCCCTGATACGGTGGGAGGTGCGAACGTCTGATACGCCCACGAGCATTGTCGAACGCGACCGTTTTCGTGGTTAATGTGGTATAGTGGTGTGTGGCGTAATGTTGTATGGTCACAACTGACCTCCAAGTTTTTGAATACGATGCGCTCATCCGTCAACTCTATTGTGACACAGGACTCCTTCCCCATGTGTATCTTTGCAGTGGTACACTCGGACCTGACTTCATTTCTGTGGATGTCAAAGCGCCACCTCTTCGAGCAGTGGAGGTGTAGGAGCTCTTGGGAAGAGAGTAAATTCAGGGAATGAACTGCCTTGTCCGTTCACTCGACTTAAATCCCGTCGAGCACGTGCTGGATGTGATGGGAAGGCTTACTGCAGCATGTCCACTAGCACCAACGTCTATTCGGTAATAGTCAAACGCGATGTGAAATAATGAAACGTACCAGTACAAGAACTCTTAACCAGTCTTGTGGCTAATATGGGACCACGTCGCAGAGCTTGCATTGCTGTCCTTGGTGATCGAACTTCTTGTTAAAAATCATATCTCGTCTCTTGTAATAGCCAGAAAATCATCATAAATCGAGATGACTTCACTACGTATTTCTCTCGGTTATCTTCTGTAAAATATTGTAGCCGTTCTTTCTATTTAGGGTACAAGTTTCATCGAACTATGTCTTTTGACAGTGACACATCTTGTGGAAGATACTATCGTCCTTAAATTTTAGACAGCGTAGTATAGAAGTGAATGAAGAGCAAAGGTACACTCCTTGAGGGGTCACGATATTGGTGATTTTGAACAAAAAACTTCAAATGAACATATGCCATATTCTTAACTACATCAAACATACAGCTGTCTGAAAATCACGGACGTCAATCGCAAGTCGTTCACCAGCACCCACATGCGAATACAACCAAAGCGACATTAATCTACGTAGTGTTATCTTTACTGACCATTTCAATGAGCGTGGTGCGGTATTATTGATGACCAACTCATCGGCCCAGTTCCTAGTAACACGCTACCTTAGTTAAACGTGTCCAAGTCGTTGGATTGGTCGTTAAGGAGTCATTTCTTGGCCATCGAGGTCACCCAATCACACGAGATTAAATTACTGTTTGAGGGGTTGGGTTAAAAGCGTAAAACGCGCTCATGTTTTACAGGTGTATGATCATGTAAGAAAAAGTACGAATGAGCTCACATTAGCTACACAGGGACTGCTTCCAGGAGCTGCGAACAGCATTTCAGTTGACGGTGGACTTTTTGAACATCTTTTGTGGGGAAAAGTACGCATGTAAACAAAAACGATAGATCATAGTCTTCCATTTACTATATCACCTGCATTTGTCAGGTTCACCACTGCTTTCATTAGTTTCCTCGGAAACTGTTCAAAACATGTACTTTTCTCCTGACTCACTCCGTATGTATTCAGACATCGAAAGAGTTCAAACACTCGAAGAACAGAATTAATCGCAAGTGCGATTGTAATGCGTGTCCGTTTACAGATGCCTTGTATTTTTTAATAACCCGCCAACGAATCTAGGTCTTCCGTAAGACTGCCCTGATGCTGATTATATGTGCCTATTTCATTTCAAACTAGTTTCAAGTACAACGCACGAATATTTAAATGATGTGTGGTATTCAGGATGTTCACCACATCGCAAACCGTGTACTAGTGCCTGGTACAGAGATTTGTTTGGCTCCGCACATAACAATTATTTTTCTTAAATAGATGTACACAACATTAGAAATGCTTCAAGCTGGAAAAATCCACCATTCTGCACAAAGTCTGTACAGATTGCGCTGTGTCGTACACTCGTTGTGTGTACTACAGTTTCCAGTCCTTACGTTTTTTATCCTATGACATGATACTCGTTCTTTCACAGCCTGGACCTATTCAGTGATAATACTATAATATAGAATAATGGCATAATTTTTACTTTATGCGACATTCAAACAACCTTTATATCCTGTTCTGTGTGTTTCAATACCTTACGGTCTAACGTTTGAGCAGCTTTCCATATGCAGAAAGTATGATTCGAGAGTTTCTAAACGCAGCTGGTATGTAGAACAGTGAAATAGCAACAAATGATACAGATTTCTGAGAGATGGCGCGCACTAAGACCCAGCAGCGACCTCTCTTGGGTAACTGTAAAGATTAGCGTCACTCCAGTCTCGTCAGTAAAGTGACAGTGTGCGTCGACGACACTCAAAGACGCTATACACACGGGAAATAGTAGCCGCGTTTTCTCGCAGCGACTATCCAGCGTCTCAAACTGTTTCGGTATACATACTGCGACATCAAGAAGTGGCAGTATTTGATCATTTCAGTGACGAATACAGTAGGTGACTCAGGCCTCAACCACTAATTAGTTCATGGTTTCTAAAATGATGGTTCGTGCTTTTATAGATTTAAGAGAATACGAAAGTAAAGTTTCGTAGCAATGTACTCACAAAATCGTTCATACACTTGAAACCGAGCGGCTAACTTCTTGTAACGGTAGTGCTTGCTAAGTGTGACATTCAAACAACCTGTATATCCTGTTTGTGTGTTTCAATACCTTACGGTCTAACGTTTGAGCAGCTTTCCATATGCAGAACTTCTCAGCTTAAAACAATTATCTAGAAATGTTTTTAATACACATGGAACTGCAGTTTTAGGATGGTTGGAAGTTACAAGGCATGTGAGAACCAATAGCAAGATCATACTCAGGGGAGTATTGGACCAGGCAATGTGGTCATGGCACAGGAAGATTACCAACTTATACAAAAGATTAAATTCCTCAACAGCACTGCAGAGAGCAAACTCTGTATTATGTGATGGTCCTGTGTGCCATTGAGCACAGAAATTAGGTCTTGATTGCTGCATGTTGGTTCACGTTGAACACAAACAGTTACAATTGGAAGATTTTAGAGCCTGAGTTACTCCACATTCCATATTTCAACAGGCGGTGCCTACCTGCTGGTAACGAGGAAACGAGGAATATCAGAATATTTTACGAAACCGTTTCAGGTAACACTGCGAGAGGTGGCACACTACTCTTTCACTTTAACGACATTGTCAAGCATACTGCTCTCTCACTTTAACAACATTGTCACTGAGATAAATGTTCATACCTTAGATCATGTTGTAGGTTTCCCCAGTACTACATTTGGCATGCGTGGTTAATGTCTTTTTTACTTGAGGAAATTGGGGCAGAATGTTCATACAACTGTTTGTGTATCCTGTAGAGAACGCGTACCTGAAGGACCGTATTGGAGGCCACACAGAGAACAGAGAGAGAGATGAGTTGGGGGCCATAGATTCTGAGTGCAGTGATCAGGCTGTGTAAGCGATTCTGGGAAGCAGCACTCAGTGGATCGTACCTGCATAGGGACTTGTGACCATAGACTTTCCTCTTTCTGCTTCTGGTCGGACAGGAGAGCGCCAGTTCGCAAAACATTTTACTTGGGCCAGACGGCATTCCGTCGCAAAGGTGGCCAATTGGCGGAAAGTGGGTGGAGGAACCCATTTAAGAGACATTGCTGTAAACTGAGCCCTTGTGAAAATGGTGGGATGGTCATAAACCTCTCTGCATTCTCATGTTAGAAGCTGGGACGATATGGAAAGAATGGCTGGTGCAAGGGTTTAGTGAAGGCAAGACTGTAACTCTCCTGACGCCAGAAAGTCACCAGGTCCTTTTAGCAAGCGGCATAAAATATATATTTCACAGGCAAAACTGTCTGGGAAGCTTAACAGCCTTCTTTGAGAAATTGGAAATGATCGACCTGGAAAGATTAGATCTCTCCATAAGTGAGAGACTGTTGTACTGTCAATGTAGATTCTTCTTTTTTTTTTTTTACCCAAACATATCCTTCATTACTGTGAGAATGATGCCCCCCTAGTCTTTTTTTCAGACAAGAGATTTGAATTCGCTGATTGCCTCCTCCAGTGTGCTGTGTCTGGATTGGCTACCAGGCCAACAGAACATGCAAGAGGGGAGAGTCAGCGAGTGGAGGATAGTTCAGTTGGTTTGTGCAATGGTTAATCTTCCCCACAACATTTTCTGTGTGTTCCTTCCAACTTAAGTTGTTCGTAATTGTAATTCCTAGGTATCTAGTTGTATTACGGCCTTAATATTTAACTGATTTATCGATTAACCGAAGTTTAATGGATTGCTTTAAGCATTCATTTTTTACTTATTTAGGGTCAATTGCCAATATTCGCACCATACAGATACCTTTCCTAAATTGCTTTGTAATATGTTTTGGTTCCTCAGATGACTTTATTAGTCGATAAACGACAGCGTCATCTGCAAACAACCTGAAACCTCTGCTCACATTGTTTCCCAAATCGTTTATGTAGATAACAAACAGCCAACGGCCTCTAACACTACCTTGGGGAACGCCAGAAATCACTTCTGTTTTACTCGATGACTTTTCTTCAATTACTACGAACTGTGACCTCTCTGACAGGAAAGCACGAATCCAGTCACACAGTTGAGACGACATTCCGTAAGCACGCAATTTGCAAGCCGCTTGTGTCGTACAGTGTGAAAAGCCTTCCGGAAATCCAGAAATACGGAATCGATTTGAAATCCCTTGTCAATAGCATTCAACACTTCATGCGAGTGAAGAGCTAGTTGTGTTTGAAAAGAACGATGTTTTCTAAATCCATGTTGACTGTGTGTCAACAGGCCAATTTCTTCTAGGTAATTCATAATGTTCGAAGACAATATATGTTCCAAAATCCTTCTGCATATCGACGTTAATGATATGGGCCTGTAGTTTAGTCGATTACTCCTACAAACTTTCTGGAATATTGTTGTGACCTGTGCAACTTTCCGGTCTTTGAGTACGGATCTTTCGTCGAGCGAACGCTTGTTCATGATTGTTAAGTATGGAGCTATTGCATCAACATACTCTAAAAGGAACCTAATTGGTATACAGTCTGGACCGGAAAACTTGATTTTGTTAAGTGATTGAAGTTGCCTCACCACTCTGAGGATATTTATTTCTACTTTACTCACGTTGGCAGCTGTTCTTGATTCGAATTCTGGAATATTTTCTTCGTCTTCTTTTGTGAAAGCATTTCGGAAGGCTGTCTTCAGTAACTCTGCTTTGGCAGCCCTGTCTTCGGTATATCTCCATGGCTATCGCGCAAAGAAGGCATTAATTATGTCTTGCTGGTACCATACATCATATACGACCAGAATCTCTTCGGATTTTCTGCCAGGTTTCGAGGCAAAATTTAGTTGTGGAAACTATTATAATCATCTCGCACTGAAGTCCGCGCTAAATTTCGAGCTCATGTAAAAGATCGCCAATCTAGACGATATTACGTCTGTTTAAATTTGGCATGTTTGTTGCGCTGTTTATGCAATAGTGTTCTAACCCGTTTTGTGTACCAAGGAGGATCAGCTCCGTCGTTTGTCAATTTATTTCGTATAAATCTTTCAATTGCTGCCGGTACTATTTCTTTGAATTCAAGCCACATCTGGTCTACACTTATATCGTTAATTTGGAAGGAGTGGAGATTGTCTCTCAGGAAGGCTTCAAGTGAAATTTCATCTGCTTTTATGAATAGGAATGGTTTTCGTTTAGTTTTGGCGGATTTGGGGGTTACAATATTCGATTTCGCTACGACAGCCCTGTGTTCACTAATCCCTGTATCCGCTTTGATGCTCGTTATTGACTCAGGGTTTCTTTTACTAATAGGTCAAGCGCGTTCTCGCAAGCTTTGACTATTCGCGTGGGCTCATGAACTAACTGCAAGAAATATTTTTCAAAGAATCCGTTTACCATACATTCGGATGATATTTTATGCGTACCTCCGGAATTAAACGTGTATTTTCGCCAACATATCGAGGGTGAATTAAAGTCACCACCAACAATAATCGTGTGAGTCAGGTAAGTGTCTGAAATCAAACTCAAGTTTTCTTTGAATCTTTCAGCAATTGTATCATCTGAATTGGGAGGTCGGCCACCATTGACCGGACGTTTTCAATTGGTGAGAGAACTGGAGAATGTGCTGGCCAGGGCAGCAGTCAAACATTTTCTGTATCCAGAAAGGCCCGTACAGAACCAGCAACATGCGGTCGTGCATTATCCTGCTGAAATGTAGGGTTTCGCAGGGATCGAATGAAGGGTACAGACACGGGTCGTATCACATCTGAAATGTAACGTCCACTGTTCAAAGTGCCGTCAACGCGAACGAGAGGTGACCGAGACGTGTAACCAATGGCACCCCATACCATCACGCCGGTTGATACGCCAGTATGGCGATGACGAATACACGCTTCCAATGTGCATTCACCGCGATGTAGCCAAACGCGGATGCGACCATCATGATGCTGTAAACAGAACCAGGAATCATCCGAAAAAATGACGTTTTGGCATTCGTGCACCCAGGTTCGTCGTTGAGTGCACCATCGCAGGCGCTCCTGTCTGTGATGCAGCGTCAAGGGTGTCCGAGCTGATAGTCCATGCTGCTGCAAACGTCGTCAGACTGTTCGTGCAGATGGTTGTTGTCTTGCAATCGTCCCCATCTGTTGACTCAGGGATCGAGACGTGGCTGCACGATCCGTTACAGCCGTGCGGAAAACATGCCTGTCATCTCAACTACTAGTGATACGAGGCCGTTGGTATCCAGCACGGCGTTCCATATTACCCTCCTGAACTCACCGATTCCATATTCTGCTAACAGTCATTGGATCTCGACCAACGCGAGCAGCAATGTCGCGATACGATAAACCGCATTCGCGATAGGCTACAATCCGACCTTTATCAAAGTAGGAAACTTGATCGTACACATTTCTCCTCCTTACGCGAGGCATCACAACAACGTTTCACCAGGGAACGCTGGAACTGTGTCTAATAAATGAGATTAATACGCAGAGATTTAAAAACCTAACTACCAATGCACTCAGGTGAAACTAAATAATTCACTCCTTATTAGGAATTTGTAATATGTCACAAAATCGATTTACTTTCCGCGGCAAACGAAAGCGTGAGAACTGTGGCTTTTAGGTATTAAATTTACACGCAGAAACTCAAGAAACTAAACTATTAAAGCACATAGATGACATTACAAAATTCTCTCCTGGTTAGGAACTCACCAAAGCCACAAAATCGCTTGCTTACCTGTTGGTTCGTCTGCCTCGGCCGGCTGCTGCTGCCTCACTGGCTGACAAACACCAAGAACCTCAAAGAACTTCAATCACTTACCAGTATGATAGAGTAACTTATCTTTGGGTGGGAACTGCAAGACAAGTCTAAAGCTAGTCGCCTAAATTCTGAAATGAACCAGCCAACTGGAATACTTGGCAGTCAGAACTGATAAGCGAGGGCCTCAGCGAAGCGGTCAGAATTTACTAGCGAGGGCTGCGGTAAAGCCATGAACACTGATCTTCAAAATGGCTCTGAGCACTATGGGACTCAACTGCTGAGGTCATTAGTCCCCTAGAACTTAGAACTAGTTAAACCTAACTAACCTAAGGACATCACAAACATCCATGCCCGAGGCAGGATTCGAACCTGCGACCGTAGCGGTCTTGCGGTTCCAGACTGCAGCGCCTTTAACCGCACGGCCACTTCGGCCGGCCACTGATCTTCCGCTGGTGCTGTAATGATGTGCGAATCTGTTTAGTAGAGATGCTCTTTGTTGTGATAAATGAGCACACTGAAGTTATATCGTTGATGATTATGGTGAAATAGTTGCTTACTTGCGCTGCGTTTGCGTAGTTGTGCTGTATTGAACATCAAATTTAAATACACAAGATACTTCGCAGTCTTCTTCAACACGGGCAATATTAGTTCTTTGTTCGAGTTAACAATTTCGTTTGGACGTGGGGTAATGAATATCTGATTTCTCTTCAAGTATCCGAGCTTTCAAGTTCATTGTCTCATTGCATCTTATATCTTTTAAATAATGTCCTGGGCGTTAAAGCGAATATAGGATAATTCTCCTCGTCATTTGTTTATGTATCTTCATGTACAGTCACGTTATCCGGTGAAGTGCACTTGTATGTGAAACATAAGATATTGAATTCGTTTTCATATTATTATATTTATTTATTTAAGTTGATATGATTTGGGCTATCAGACCCTCTCTTACATCCAACCACGGTTTCACACATACAGTACTTTTTTACATCACAGTTGCCTAATAAATAACAATTTTAATATGACAAATACTATTAAAATATTTAGAGTGTCTTTAGTGGTAATGTGAATAAGTAGCACGGACTATGAACTAATAAAGTTAGTACTGGGTGTATTTCTGCCACTGCTACAGCTGCTGCAGGCATTAACAGTGACTATAATAGCAGTAATAATAACAATAATGATGATAATAATAATAACGACAGTAATAACAATAATGGTAGTGGCAGATATAAGAAGAATTTATAGTTAAACAAAATAGATGCTTTCTGATATGGCGTGTTCTGGGGAAAGGAAATTTAAGGGACTGCACAAACTAAGAATGCTGGGAAACGAGAAAAATCTTGTTGGAAAGAAGGATGTAGAAGGTAACGAGTGCATACGGGAACAATGGTAATCGATATTGTTGCTTAAGTAAATATGTCATTAACTATCATCTGAAGCTGGAGATGTTATTCATTTCTCTAATATAATGCGGGAAGTTATTCCAGAGTCGGGCTCCTGCTACTGAAAAGGACTTCAAGAAAGTAGATAAACGATGGAGTGGAACAGAAAAGATTTTGATCTAATGGGAACGGATGTTTCTGCCTTGCTGTTCAGACAAGAACGTTATGATCGAGGAAAGATATAGGGACAGTGTGCTTTGATAAGACAGTATAGTAGATAGAGGGTATCGAAATCGCTTGTCTGTATTCAGCGAGGACAGCTGTGCATATGATTATTAAATGTGGTCAGAGAGTCAAACATCTTAGATATAACGAACACAGGCATTCGCAACCGGTTCCAGACGCTGTGAGTTTTCACGACAAAGATATTGTAGGATATGTGCAACCTGAAAAATGCTGAAAAGGTAGCACAGGGAAAAGCCATTCATTAACTGCAAAATGACTTTATAAATCCAATATTAGGTGTTTTGGCGTTTGCCACCATCAGATATATGTTAAAGTAAGATAAATTATTAACTATACACTATATATAAACTGATTACAGCAACAACACAAACATGAAACCAGAAACATTACAGTTAAAGGCAGACACGTACCCTGGAACTTCAAGTAACCACTGGACATAATATTTACATGTTTTCGTGGTGACGCACGCTAGCAGACTGATGCAAGATTCCTGACCATTATACGAGGATACATATTTTGAACAACAGACTGCGTTGTAAAAGTGGGCGTAGCGCTCTACAGCGCGTTCTTATGAAATCACACAAAACTTACAAACAGCATTAAAGCAAGAAAGTAAAACGTTATTTACAATACTAGTGAAAAGTTTACAGAAGATAAGAGAAATGTAAAATAATTACATAGTAAAATAGTAAAATTCACAGCATCTTGTGAGACTGTTGACGACGATATAGATGACGTTTCAAATATGACGCTACACAGTGGCATTGTTTTAATTGGTGGTATATACAGGTACAACACACAGTAGAGTAACAGCTATTGCAAAAAAAAAAAAAAAAAAAAGAAAAAAAAAAAAAAAAAAAAAAGCATAGCTGCTGATAAGTGCAAAACAAATAACCTCAACAGTACTATTCTGTGCCTGCTCTAAATGAAAAATAACGTACAAAAGCGCTACAATAGCTACATGCACTGTATGGCGTTAATAATCGCAAAGAATTAAACATTTTGTGCCGACATATTAGCACAGCAAAGCAAGATAAACATGTTCATAAAAATAATTACAAATGTAACGAATAACCGCCGTGATGCTATCCAGCGTAATCAGAACTTAAAATGTTTAACATGTTATTTATAACAGTCAAAACAATGTTAAAATGAGCAGACATCCCTGGCCAAGACTAAAGTTGAAAGACGAGACCATAACCATAAGCTGTTATGAGCACGCATATACAGTGTAAATAATATGATAAAACGCGAGGAGGAATAAGGAGGTTAGGGGACGGTTTTGAGGAAGGGGGTGGTTAAAAATATCATCTTGGCAACAAGTCAAAGGAGAGAATCGAGACGCTGAGACAAGGAAGAGCAAATCAGGACTACATATCCAATAAATCACTAAATGGCAAAGAACCGTTTGCGATTCCCTTTTGCTCTTTCAGACCGTTCTGTGGATTACTCTTAAGTCGTTTGTAAATTTCGGGCTCTACACGTAGAGTAAATCTATACCTTTCGACTCAAACTGCAAGATGGACACGGCGCTTTCATTTGCTTCTAAGGAATCATTCTCGCAAACTAAATGACTCTGTAAATCTAGTCTTAAAGTCACGACCATTATCTGCCGACGCCCCTCCCCCGCACACACACACACACACACACATATATATATATATATATATATATATATATACGATCAAATGATCCGTTACTACACGGTGAATTCCGTCCTACGCACGTCAGTAAACCGAAAGATAGATAAATTTTAGAAGACAGGTGTTCGCCCCGATAGCTGAGTGGTCAGCGCGACGGACTGCATGCCAAGGGGCCCGCTTTTGATTTCTGGCTGGCTCGGAGATTTTCTCCGCTCAGGGACTGGGTATTGTGTTGACCTAATCATCATCATCTCATCCTCATCGACGTGCAAATCGGCGAAGTGACGTCAATTCAAAAGACTTGCACCAGGCGGCCAGTCTACCCGACGGGAGGCCCTAGCCTCACGACATTTTTTTCATTTCGAAGACAGGTGCCGGCCGGAGCCGAGCTACAGTCTGGAACCGCGCGACCACTACGGTCGCAGGTTCGAATCCTGCCTCGGGCATGGATGTGTGTGTGATGCCCTTAGGTTAGTTAGGTTTAAGTAGGTGTAAGTTCTAGTGGACTGATTACCTTAGACGTTAAGTCCCATAGTGCTCAGAGCCATTTGAACCATTTTGAAGACAGGTGTTCACAAAATTACATTCTGATCAAGTGACTCTATATACAGATCTGGAGAGACTCGTCGAAATTTTTACTTTTTCGAGTCAAGGAAGAGATGGGCGGGGAGAGATGCTGATGCCTTCCTGTACATTGCAGTCCATTTTAGATGTTCGTATATTATTACTCCCAGACTTTTTGCTGAAGGAGGGAAGTTGATATTTGCCCATTTAGGGTTAAAGATTGTAGTGATTGTCGATATTTAGGGCTAATGAACCTAGAATGGCCAACCAATATCACTTCGGTATTGGTGGGTCGAGCTTTAAGCCTGTTTCTCGTGGCCATTTTGATGGTACACACCGGTCATTATTAAGATTCTCTACAGCTGTTTTCAGTTTTGTTGATTTTGCACTTAGGTACAACTAGAGGTCATCAACGTACGTGTGGTATTTACAACAGGACAAAACTGATAACACATCATATAATTAAAAGAGTATAGGACCCTGGGGGACGCCTATTTCCACCTGCCTACACTGAGACTTGAAGGTGCTGGACATGACACATTGATGGCGAAAGATTGGGCACGTGTGGAACCATTCCACTGCACTTTGCGGGATATTTAGGCTGCTAAGTTTAGTGAGTAATATTTCGATGCCCTATTCGTATAATTTGTGATTCATTGGAGCTTAGTTTTCACTTGTCTGATCGTTATTGAACACTTAACATGCCTGCGCCTAAGAACTATGCTCTCGAACGAACTACGTTTCACATTCACTACATTGATGCAGAGAGGGAATAAACTGCCTTCTTCAGTGATTCCACTTTCTTATTTTTAAATGAACACTTTAGCTAGCCTGGTAATTTCGTGTTACAGTGGAGCTTCAAGGGACGAGGATGCAGCGACGGAGACTTCGATAGTTTGCTGTCATACTGGCTCATATCTTTTCAGTTTTTAGGTACTACAGGATACAGTGGGCAAACACATTCGCATTTTTGCAGGAATTACTCTGTATGGTTTAATGTACAGTGACCGATAGCCAGCTGACATTCCACATCAATTGTAAGTAGTATGGTTTCTGATATGTCTTGGTTTAGCTTACTTTAAATTCGATTTTAATGATTCCATACATGAAATGTAGTGACAGTCTTTAAACCTCACCCTCAAATTTGAACACAGGGAGAGAGAGATCAGGAGATCCAGGTGGCCAGGAGATTGCAGAGACTACGCCGCGCGGGATTAGCCGAGCGATCTGGGGCGCTGCAGTCATGGACTGAGCGGCTGGTCCCGGCGGAGGTTCGAGTCCTCCCTCAGGCATGGGTGTGTGTGCTTGTCCTTAGGATAATTTAAGTTAAGTAGAGTGTAAGCTTGGGGACTGATGGCCTTAGCAGTTACGTCCCATAAGATTTCACACACAATTTTTTTTTTGTATTCGCTACCTCTTGTTATTGTTCTCTCCTCATCGAACACCTCAGTGATTGTGATAGGGTTGTAATGATATGTGTGCTGTTGCTCTGTCTTACTGAAAATATCCATACAATCGTTTGTCTCGTGTGAGTGTGAAAGGTCTCTGTTGGATTCCTTTCATGTTTAATTTATGGAATAAATTCCTCTTCTAAATGTACTGTGGCGTTTCTGACTATCTGGGAGGACACTGAGCAGTGGAACGTGTTACTTTTACACATAAACAAGAACGATCTGTCACACTACTACACTTTAAAGCACAGTTTATATGTAATTCTTATATGTAATTCATGTCACACAGTCTCATACGGAACCTACATCCGCTTTCTTTTATATACTGTATATGATAAGATACTGTCATCCCCCTTCCCTTCTGTGTGAGAGTATGAATGAGCAAATGTATTTGTAGTTGCATGCTTGAGGGTAGCAGACAAGCCTGTCTGCTAGAGAACAGTAGGACCAACGTCGGAACAGGTAGCTACGCTTCCTAAAAGCAAAGAGGTTTCTATCCTTAGTATGGTTCTGTCCGTCCGTTGTCATGTTGGTATAGGAAGCTGCCCCTCTGGTCACTTCCGTTGGTCTTTGTGAGCCACCCTCAGGAAGCACGCTCGGCTGTAGGGCAGTTGCAGTGTGGCCGTGGCGAGCGTCTGAAGTGGTAAGATCTCCGGCTAAGCGCGTGTCTGTTAAGCCCGTAGGACAATGGATTTCTTAAGTTCAGCCTAACTGAAAATTTAATCACCCTTATTTCGGGTTTAGGTCTAAAATATCCGATGTTATCTTAAATTGCAGCGCAGTATTATTCTCGTGTGAAGTTCAGATTAGTTTCCGGTAGTTGCTTTGTTACTACTTTGTGAGTAAAGTGGAACTACGTGTTGATCAGTAACTCTAACTAAGATCAATCTTAAATGCGAATGCTTGTGTGATTATAACGTCTCGTCTTGACTATATTTTCAATATAGCAACTTTTCTTTATGTTCAGCCCACGTGGGGTGTACTTTGCGAGACCACTACCACGTGCTTATATAACTGTTTGACCCATCAGGTTAGTAGTAAGACGTTAGTAACCAGTTCAAGGTTTTGCTTTTGTCAATTGCTTTTCGATCTAATGTATTTTAATTATCAAAATTATTGTGGAGTTGTACGCTTTGTGTAAACCAAGTTGACCACGTGGAGCATGTGGTGTAATCATCAAAGTAGCCCTCAGCTATTCTTTTTGCGAAGACTTCACGAAGAGTTAATATGAATTTAGTATACCAGTGTGTGGTAATTACATGACGGACAGGATTGTGGTATGAACGTAATTTCTTTGGGTAAAAAACTGAATCTGTTGGTTGCGGTTAATTTCTTCTTGCTTATGTTTCAATGTTCTTCGTGAGTTATTTTATGAATGCAGTGTCGTATGCAGTCTCCCAATCTTGGCTCCATATTTTATGTGTTCCGTAAGATTACAATCTCACATTTTTCAATCGTAAATAAGGCACCAGCTCAGTTATAACTCACGTATAATATGCTGAAATTTCAATGAACAATCTTAAAATAAATTTCCAAATATAAACTGATTTCTTTCTTTTTATTTAAATTCTCATTTATATATATATATATTACCGGTTTTGTATGACTATTAAAAGATTATCATTAATGTTAGTCTGCTTGGTAAACCTAGACTAAATATCTGATGAAACAGTTGCCCAGTAATCCACGGTTAACGTCCCCAGACAGATCACGGCTTTTAACCCGCTTTCATTGTCAATTAGCACCGATATCAGCATACCAAATTAAAGTTACAACATTACACAGCAGCTAAGAAAATTAATGTTACAACCTTACACATGGCGACCCTGTTCTGTGATTCCGCTAGACTCTGGAATCTCTGAAACGTTAGATTGCGATCGTGTTATAATCTTAATTTTTTTCCTACAGCGCTCAAACAACTTCTGTGTTGTTTCTGAGCAGACTTTCAAAAGATTCACGGCGTTGTTGATCGGCGTTGCGTTGTTTGTCTTGTTTTGTTTTTTATATTTGTGTGTTTTATATGTCTGTGTGTTTTTTATTCTCGCTTGTAAATTCCACTGTTTCGATCAAAGATAAAAATTTGTTTTGCGTGTGAAAAAGTGTGTACTAGGTTGGGTATCTTTCGTGTGACTGTCGTAATTTTTGGGGGACACATTTATTGTGATTAGTGTGTTGCGTACTGAGTATAAATTGCACTAATGCAAACACGTAACCAAGCTAAAAGTAAGCGGTCCAACAACTTAAGCAACATGGACCAAGGGGATAATTTGATTTCCAATATTAACGCGTCGGGCGGTTCCGAAAATGCAATGGGGAATACTTCAGACGAAATGCAAAACAGCACGAACGGGCTCACAGCAGAGCCAGAAATTAATTTGCCTCCAACTAACCAAATTGATTTAGCAGAACTCATGAAAGCCTTATTGCAACAAAATAAAGAAAACACAGAGAAATCGATGCGCGAGCTAGGGGAACAAATGACGCAGAAATCAGAAAAATCGTTCGAACAAATGACGCAGAAATCAGAAAAATCGTTCCGAGAACAAAAAGAATCATCTGAAAAATCGATCCGAGAGCTAGGCGAACAAATAGAAGAAAAACTAATCCAGCAGACAAATAAAGTCGACAAGTCGTTGCAGAGAGTGTCGGATGATATCTCACAAAGAATAAACAATCTGGCAAGTGAGATAAAAAGTGATATTATGAAAGAATTAGGCCGTACATTTGAACAAATCGATGATCGTCTGCAAGCCTTAGAACAGAGCAAGCGGAGGGGCGATGCCGAATCTAAAGAAAGCGAAGAACGGCTACTTAGGAATTTCCAAGAGCTGAGGGAAGAATGCCAAAGGGAGCACCAGCAGGTACTCTCGAGGGTCCAAGAGGCAGAAACGCATTGTCCCACGTCCGTTAGCAACACAATAGCGGACAACAGTTTAGCGATCCACGCGTTGGAACAGCAAGTAGAACAATTGAAGCAGACTGGGGCGGAGGACAAGAGACAAATTGATGATAAGATTGCGGCATTAGCGGACATTGTAGGCACGATGAAGCTGACGGAAAGCGAGAACAATACTACACCGGTAGCGGCCGCAGAGACCGAAGAAGTGCGTTCGCTTCTGAGATTTCACAAGGGACAATTCGAAGTGAACAGGCAACACAAGGCTGTAACAGGCGAATTACAAGAACGCGTGGCGCATCTGGAAAACCGCATGGCGTGTGATTCCGAACTCGCCAATAGCATTAAAAATAGCCGTACGAACAGTGCAGAGAGGGACTCCGGCCACGAGGGAGATTTTGACGACAGGGAAGAATGTAATTTGAGGGGCAGACATGAGAAAAATAGAAACATTCAAGGGCCTCGACAGGAGGAAATGCGGGGATTTGATTTCAAACATTTCCTTACGGTAAGAAAGTTTGAGATATTCCGAAATTCGCAAAAAGGAATACACCCACGAGCATGGCTCGAGCAATTTGAGTTCTGTCTTCCTCCCGACTGGGCAAGTTCACATAAGATAGAATATATGTGTGGCTATTTGGAAGGCGAACCGGCGATTCGCATGAGGTCGGCAGCGCGTCACTGCAACTCCACTCGGGAGTTTCGACAAGCCTTTCTCTCCGCCTATTGGTCGGAAGCGGCACAAGACAGGGTCAAACATGGCATAATTATGCTGCCAAATTTGAACCAGTCTGGTTTCGGCAGCCCTGCACGCCTATTCGACCACATGCTGCAGGCAAATCAATTCCTATACGACCCATACGGGCCTGCGGAACTAATTAGGATATGCATCACCAAATTGCCGATGCACTTGCGGCACGTCATTCTTGCGGGACGATGCAAAGAGGACGTGGAAACGTTTAAGACGCTTCTCCAAGAGTTGGAATACAATACAGGAGAATGCCCGCCTAATCAGGCACAAAGTTATTACGGGGCACAGCAGCGCGACCGCAGTCGTGGCCGTATTACTAATCAACGGCGTGACTGGTCGTCGCGACGCGAACGGAACAACAATCGGGACAGGCCGTATAGAAACTGGGGTAACAGTCGCGAACACAGGTGGAACAGCGGAAATGATCGAGGACGTGGACAAGATCGTGAACGCTACAGGTACGGCAACCAGAATCGATATCACGGTGAACACGGGTGGGAATAGGACTGTAGGGGGAGCACCTCATGATGTTGAAATTCGGCCGGCCAATCCTAGACATAATCCAGCAAATGGAAATGAACAAAACCGGCAATGACAAATGATCAGCGCAGAAGGCGCCCAATCAGAATAAATGAGCGACATGGCAAATGAGTAGAAAGGACAGTGAGAAGTAGAGAGGACGGTGAGGAGAAAGAATTGATTAGTATAAATTTGTGATAAATGCATTTTGAATAATATGTTGATAAAAATTTATGATAAAGATGTTTCTATGTGATGGATTGAAGTGGTGTTTTAATTTTTTTTCCTCCTTGTGCAATTAGGATTTAGTTTGATTCAAACGTGAAGATAAAAGGTTTCTTTGTGAACGAGTAAAATGCTGTTTATGTTTTTTTGTGTGTAAATTGAAAAGAGTCGCTCCTGAGGAAAGCAAGATCGTTGCTGAATTAGTGCATAAACTCAGAGGAATATCCGATCTGTGGGTATTATGGGTCTGGCAAACCCAGGTCCCCAGCTGTTAGTAGCCTTGTTTCCGATTTTCTGCTTTCAGTGCTACTATCTATCTATTACTATTCTATATCTGTCAGTATAAATGAGGATCTCTTACTATAGTATGCGTGCTGTATGAATATTTTAAGACAGGAGAACTCTGAGAAAGGAATGAGTAAATCTGGAATCTTGAAAACAGGACGCGATAATACGATTGTTTAACCATTGGCTTCCCAATATGCGATGATATGTTAATATTGATGATATATGTCTTTTTTGTTCTTTATAGCTGAGTACGGAAAGTGCTGTCTGTGGATTTCGTAAGTAGATTGATTCCCTTCAAGGTGAAAGAAGAATTGTGGTTTGTGTAATTTACGTCGCCCTGAAATATTATTGTGGCAGTCAAATACGAGCAGTT
This sequence comes from Schistocerca americana, assembly GCF_021461395.2. Classification (NCBI taxonomy): domain Eukaryota; kingdom Metazoa; phylum Arthropoda; class Insecta; order Orthoptera; family Acrididae; genus Schistocerca; species Schistocerca americana. Next base: position 326,979,934 of record NC_060119.1, on the reverse strand, counting down.
TTCCAGCAAATGGAGAATGGAACGGAAATGTGGATCCTTTTTGTAGTCTTCACTGATGTTGAGCCAGAGCCTAAAAAATTATTCTGCGTTAATACTTGTCCTAGAAAAGCGACGTTTATGTATTTTTGCTGATGCTGTGAGCATTACAGCTTACCGTTTTCGCTGGTGCGGGATGCACTGCAGCCTATATGATTTGTACTGAGGAAATTTCCCTCTTGAAGGTAGAGGATGATTAAATAATTTTGATTATGGGAACGAAGGAAAGCTTGGTTTAAGGTAATAAGGATGAAGCAAAACATTTGTCATTTAAACTGCAGGAGGATTCGGATCTTTTGTGTCTGTTGTAAGTTCAATATGTTAAGATGATACTGTTTTACAGAATAGAGGTGACCACAATTTTGCCATTCATGAGAAATGAATCCAGAATAACCACCACAGGCGAAATGACTGATTTGGAAGCGAGAGGTAACTTAAAGAAGGAACGAAATCGCAGCAAAATGGGTAAGAAAATGTAGTATAACCTGAATAGCGCAGACATTTTTACCGTTCTCAGAGCCATCTGTGTGATTAATTCTTGTGATAACGTAATTTTAGATGAAATTTTCTTACTGTTTTATGTGTGAATATATGAGTATGATAAATGTATAACGGCGAGTCTCTTTTCAGGTGTGCGAACTGGTATAAATGTTTTGGTGTGTAAATAACCATTGTTCTTTTTACTGTGTATGTTTAAGGAAAGTTTCTCCATATTTATCATGTGACAAGACGTATGCCACGAGCGTCAAGAAGAGGACGAATTAGAACAATGTTGTAGTGGTATATACACGGTGTTGAAATAGCATTGAAGTAGCTTATTGGCTTAACTAGTAGTGGATAGAAGTAGAATATTGAGTAATGCATGTTTATGGGTAGTTAGTTTGTAGAATAGACAACAGGTGTGCATGTATGTGTGTGTAAATAATATGTGAACCCTATGCTGTCCTGACCTATACTTGCACAAGGCATAATCCTATTCATTTTAGTGAATTAATAAGTAGCATTGGATTTATTAAAACGTAAGTGAACCACATAAGTGATGTGGATTTAAATATTATATTGTCAGTTCATTTAATTTTTTGTTTTTTTTTACATTGTAAAGTCATTTCACTTTTATTTTTTTACATTGTCAAGTCATTTAAATTTTATTTTATATTGTCGATTCATCTAATTATTTTTATAAAAAAAAAATTAAGTCTCACTTTGTTCTTAAAAATTGTGAAAGACAATACTAAGTGGTAATATGTATGATATTGTGTAATCACATAAGGATGATGAAAAATTTCTGTGAATGCAGTTGAGAACGTGAAAGCGAACCGGCAAAACTCTTAAGAGACAGCGGGAGCAGCCGGACTAGTGTAAACTGGCGGGTTTCCCAGCAGGACACGCTGTCAGCCAGGCCACTTCGGGAGCGCGGCCGACAACAAAAGAAGGTACGCGGCAAACACTTTCCCTTGCACCTGGAGCTAATGGGCGGCCGCCCCGGGCGACCCTTCCTCGAGGCGATGACCTGAGATGGGCGAGCGGTCCACCGCGCGGAAATCCATCTGCTGGCAACGCACCACACGCACGCGACCGTGACGAGACGGCCGCGGAGAAACAACACAAGGGGCGTGGAGCCTTTTGACAGGTACTGTCCAGAGAAACTTGCAGACGTCAACGACGCCTATCGACATTTCCCGACGGATGCCTACTGTCAAGCGACAGTAAATCATGGTTCGATGTTCTCTGGTCGCTAAGGGTGGCACAAAAGAAGAGCCATTAAGTGTCATCCTTGCCCAGGAATATCAAACCGGCGAGCCAATTGAGGATAACCCAAGAAGGTAACAACACAAAGGGCGTGGAGCCTTTTGACACATACTGTCCAGAGAAACTTGCAGACGTCAACGACGCCTATCGACATTTCCTGACGGATGCCTACTGTCAAGCGACAGTAAATCATGGTTCGATGTTCTCTGGTCGCTAAGGGTGGCACAAAAGAAGAGCCATTAAGTGTCATCCTTGCCCAGGAATATCAACCTGGCGTGTCAAACGAGGATACCGCAAGAATTTGACAACACAAGCATGGAACCAAATCGAGATGACGTGACACGGGAGAAACTTCATGAGAGGGCAGAGACGGCGGGATCGCACGCAACAGATGGACAAAAAAAAAATCCCTACTGACAGCTGCGGCGACGAACCCCCCCTTCTTTCCCCTATAGTGTGCCTCGGAACAGTGGAAGTACTGAGTGTGTCAGTGAACAGTGATTATACGGTTGGCAGCCCTGCAGCCAAGCGACTAGCGCGAGGTTTGGTGTTCTCGTAAAGATAAGTTATTTTAGATTATAAAACACATAGATTAGTACTGATTACGTGGTAAATAAGTGTATTAGTGTGCCGTTTAAGTGTACCATTAAAGGTTTCATTTCTCATTACGTAATATAGCAGAAAACGCGAAAAGACCGTACAGTCGTATTTTCTGTTTACGTTCTGCTGCAGCAAATCTATAGAATTTCGTTTAGTTGTTCCTTGCTCTCTCCAGCAATTTAACTTAGCGTACCTCTTCATTATTTAACTAGCATTTCCGGAAAGTAGCGTAAAGTTTAACTTGTTGTTTCAGAAACTTTGCACTTTTGTTTTTGTTTACACACAGTTGCGTATAGGCCAAATTTGTGTAACCATATTTTCGTGTTTATCTGTAATTTAACTGACTTATTCTTAATAAATTATTACGTTTATCATGAGTGAAAAGTGCTTGACTTGCCGTAGAATTGTTAGGTCGGGGCTTTGGTGTGATGGGTGCTGTAGTTTTTTCCATGTGGGTGACTGTAGTGGCGTGGGAATAGGGGAAGTAAATGAGACTCATCAGTGGTTTTGTAGGATTTGTAGTAGAGATAGGAAGATACTGGAACAGGAGGGGAAAATTGCTGCCCTTCAGGCTGAGTTAGACAAGGCCAGGGGAGATCTTGACAGGTTAAGGAGGGAGAAGGGTAAAGAGAGGTGGGAAGTGGCAACAGGCAACAGGAGGAACAGGCCTAGAACTTTGTCTGACAGCTTTATGGTGAAAGTGGAAAATAGATTTGACCTGTTGCTTCAGTTAGAAGCTGGTGAGCCTCAAGCAGTTACAGGTGTAGACAGGACACAACAAACTTTCAGCAGCAAATTGAAAAGTAAGAATGTAGGGAAATCAGTAAAGAGAAAGAAAGTGTTGTTGTTAGGTAGTTCCCATGGAAGAGGTGTTGGCCAACTCTTGCAGGATGAACTAGGATCAGAATACCAGGTCACCAATTTTTTTAAACCTAGTGCTGGTCTGGAGCAGGTGACAGAGGATTTAGGATCACTTTGCAAAGATTTCACTAAGGAAGACACCGTGGTTATAGTGGGTGGGGCAGGTAACAGTATTGACAGAGATCCTGGGTACAGCATAGAGTGTGACCTGGCGAAGATTGCATCAGCATCGAGGCATACCAGTGTTGAGTTTGTATCTGTTCTTGGGTGCCATGACCGACCTCATTTGAACTCTTCTGTCAAGAGAGTTAATTTGGAGCTGGAACGGCTGCTCATGTCGGGTGCGGGGTCACACATTGGTGTGGTTCATGTTGATTCTGTCAGTAGGTGGGATTATACTAGGCATGGCCTTCACCTCAACAGGAAGGGGAAGGGTAAATTGGCTGGGGAAATAGCAGGAAAGTTAAAGGGGGGAGGCACTGTCATGAGTGGTAAAATACCAGTGGTTATAGGATTCAGAAAAGACCCTTTTTTAGGGTAGGGAAGACAGAAAGAAAACAAATTTTAAGAGAGGTTAGAACTGAGACAAACCTTCAGTTTGAGAAAGAAATCAAAAAACATAATTCCAGCTTATTACATCAACATAAACAGCCATTGGTTAAGAATTTTCAACTGTCAGCAGATATTTTAACTCCATCCAATTTTAAGTCAGTCAATGTGAAATGTCAGCTATCTTTATTGCATCAAAATATTCGAGGACTGAGAAATAAAATTAATGAATTAACTATCTGCATAGATGAATTAGAGTCTTCAAACCCAGCTGACATAATCTGCCTCTCTGAACATCATGTGACCACTGGTATAGAACTTTTAAGTGTTACAGGGTTTAGGTTAGCATCTCACTATTGTAGATCAGAAATGGAGAAAGGAGGAGTTGCCACATTCATCAGGAACTGTCATAAATTTAAGAACATAGACATTCATAAATTTTGCCTAGAACAGCATATGGAAGCATATGCAACAGAATTAGATTTTCACAAAAAATCTTTCATAATATTAAGTGTATATCGAGCACCTGCAGGTAACTTTAATCTGTTTGTAAACCACCTTGAAGCTGTACTGGCCCATTTAACAACCAAAAACAAAGAAATAGTGGTTGCTGGTGATTTCAATGTAGATTTCCTTAAAGACTCTCCCAATAAGAACCTATTTGAGTTAGTAACACTATCATTCAACTTAATTCCCACAGTAAAGTTCCCCACTAGGATAACCACTTGCTCACAAACAGCCATTGATAATATCTTTATAGAAAAGTCAAATGAACAAAATTATATTACAAAACCAATAGTCAATGGCCTCTCAGACCATGACATGCAGTTCCTTCTGTTAAATGTTAATACTGAACAGGATATAAAATCTGTTAAATCTGAGCTCAAGAGGGTAATCAGTAAGCCAAAAATTGATTATTTTAGGACACTCCTCAGAGACATTCACTGGACTGATGTTTACAGTGCTCATGGCATGAATGAAAAATATAACATTTTTGCTAATAAAGTGCTTACCTTATTTGAACACTGCTTTCCCCCAAAACTTACCAAGGTTAGAGCAAAGTCTACAAAGAAGCCATGGATTACTCGAGGAATAGGGGTATCTTGTAAAACAAAAAGAAAACTGTATCTGTCAATCCGAAACATTTCCAATGTTGATGCTATAGCACATTATAAGAAATACTGCAAAATATTAAAGACTGTAATACGGATGTCAAAGCAAATATATTACAAGGAAAAGATAGTCATATCAGATAACAAAATAAAGACAATATGGGATATAGTGAAGGAGGAGACCGGTAGAACCAGACATGAAGAGGAACAAATAGCATTAAGAGTAAATGATGCATTGGTGACAGATGTGTATAGTGTTGCAGAACTTTTTAACAAACATTTTATAACTGTTACTGAAAAGATGGGGTTGTCAGGTTCGGTAGATGCTGCTATGGATTACCTTAGACCAGACATTTCAAGTAACTTCCATAATATGAATTTGACCCTCACTACCCCAACAGAAATAATGTCCATCATAAAATCTTTAAAATCAAAAACATCTAGTGGGTATGATGAAATATCAACAAAGTTAATTAAAGAATGTGATTCTGAGCTAAGTAACATATTAAGCTATCAGTGTAACCAGTCGTTTATCAGTGGAATATTTCCCGAATGGCTGAAATATGCTGAAGTTAAGCCACTGTTTAAGAAGGGAGATAAAGAAATAGCATCAAATTTCCGTCCAATTTCACTGTTGCCAGCATTCTCAAAAATTTTCGAAAAAGTAATGTACAGTCGTCTTTATAACCATCTTATCTCAAATAACATACTGTCAAAGTCACAGTTTGGATTTCTAAAAGGTTCTGATATTGAGAAGGCTATCTACACTTACAGTGAAAATGTACTTAATTCATTAGACAAAAAAATGCAGGCAACTGGTATATTTTGTGATCTGTCAAAGGCATTTGACTGTGTAAATCACAATATCCTTTTAAGTAAACTAGAATATTATAGTGTAACAGGAAATGCTGCAAAATGGTTCAAATCTTATATCTCTGGCAGGAAACAAAGGGTGTTATTAGGAAAGAGACATGTATCAAGCTATCAGGCATCATCCAACTGGGAACTAATTACATGTGGGGTCCCACAAGGTTCCATTTTGGGGCCCTTACTTTTTCTTGTGTATATCAATGACCTTTCATCAGTAACATTACCAGATGCCAAGTTTGTTTTGTTTGCTGATGATACAAACATTGCAATAAATAGCAAATCAAGTGTAGTCTTAGAAAGATCAGCCAATAAAATATTTGTAGACATTAATCACTGGTTCCTAGCCAATTCTTTGTCACTAAACTTTGAAAAAACACACTACATGCAGTTCAGAACTTGTAAGGGGTGTCCCAAGAGTATATGTCTAACATATGATGACAAGAAGATAGAAGAAGTGGACGGTGTTAAATTCTTGGGATTACAGCTTGATAATAAATTCAACTGGGAGGAGCACACCACAGAACTGCTGAAGCGTCTTAACAAATCTCTGTTTGCAATGCGAATTTTGTCAGACATAGGGGATATAAAAATGAAAAAGCTGGCATACTATGCTTACTTTCATTCCATAATGTCATATGGGATTATTTTCTGGGGTAATTCATCAAGCCAAGCTAAAGTTTTCCGGGCACAAAAACGTGCAGTAAGAATTATATGTGGTGTGAACTCAAGAACATCCTGCAGAAGCCTGTTTAGGGAACTAGGGATACTAACTACAGCTTCCCAATATATTTATTCCTTAATGAAATTTGTCATTAAAAATATATCACTTTTTCAAACCAACAGCTCAATTCATGGAATCAATACTAGAAATAAGAATAATCTTCGCAAGGATTTAAAGTCACTTAGTCTTGTACAAAAAGGTGTGCATTATTCAGGAACACACATTTTCAATAACTTGCCAGCAGCCATAAAAAGCTTAACAACCAATGAAATTCAGTTTAAGAGAAGCCTAAAGGATTTATTGGTGGCCAACTCCTTCTACTCCATTGATGAATTTCTGAGGAAAACCAACTGATTTGTATATAAGTACAACATAACTTCTGCACAATTTCAGTGCAGTAATGTGTTCACTGAAAATTTGTGTGTGTGTGTGTGTGTGTGTGTGTGTGTGTGTGTGTGTGTGTGTGTGTGCAAGTATAATCTAACTTCTGCACCATTTCAGTGCAGTAATGTGTTCATTGTAAATAAGTATTACAGTAGTTGTATTACATGTTTCTTACCTTATAAATAAATATAAAACTTTTTTATTTTAAATTCAGTGCAATAGTATTTGTAAAATGACTCTTAGTGTTCATTAAAAAATGACGATCATTCCACTTGGGACCTGTGGAATGGTACATTAGCTTATTTGTTTTAGTTTAAATATTTGTCATGTATTGTTGTTTTTCTGACATGTTCCACATCCTGGAGGACCTCCTCACTACGGATCAATTGGAATGAAAGTAAATCTAATCTAATCTAATCTAATCTAATCTTAGTCCAGTGCATATACGTGTGTTTCTGTCGGAGAAACTCTGACTCGTGTGTTTTGCAGGAGTTCGATTTATTGGTGTTTATTAGACTGACTCTTGTATTTTGCAGGTGTTCTATTTATCTTTTTTAGACTTTGACTCTTGTATTTTGCAGGTGTTTTATTTATAGGTGTTTTTTTTGTTTTAGATGTTGACTATTGTACTGTTTTATTTATCAATGTTTGTTTTTGTGTGATGTATTAGATTTGTGATATTTTGTTTCGTAAATTCATTGCTGTGGCATTGCTTCGTTTATCAGTCAGATAGCTTTTTATTCTCATTGAACTGTGATCGATTAACCTTTGCATGGGGCATATTTACTGTGAGGAACCCCTTAAGGGTAATAATCACATAATTATTGTAGTTTCAGTATAATGACACAGTACTCATTGTTTGCTAGCTAATTGAAATATAGTAGAGTGATTAAATTAATGCCACATAGTTATGTTAATTCTACAAATTATTAGTTTTATAAGATATAGAATTTTTTTTGCGATAACCACTTTGTAAAACATGTTTTTTTTCTTATCAACTTTTGCTTTTGCGGATTGTGCATTGTAATGTTCTGCTTTATAATACTGATGTTATTTCATGTTCTTTTTTAATTGCTGTGGCACCTTTGCTATTTTCATAAATTTTGCTTGTTAATAAACAGTCATAAATTTTCCTGTGATCAGTTGGCTCTTGCAATGAGCAAATACTGGTGAACTCCATAAGGGTAACAACCAGAAATTGTTTTCATATTAGTGACACAGGAACCATTGTTTTTACTTGCTGACCGAATTAGGTCTATACTACCTTTTAAATAGGTGTCACAGATTGTGTTCTTTTTTTTTCTGTTTGAAATTGGTAGATTCTAAAGATGTGTTGAAATTATTGTGTTTTAGCAAGTAGCTGGTGTCCTTTTGCCTTTTCTTTTACACTTTTGGTTTAAGTAGGGTGTGAGAAGCCTGCTTGGGAATGTCCTAGCATGGCCAGAAAATTCCCTGCACAGTCTTTTCCCGGAGCGTTGGGGTTATGAAAGGTCTCTGTTGGATTCCTTTCATGTTTAATTTATGGAATAAATTCCTCTTCTAAATGTACTGTGGCGTTTCTGACTATCTGGGAGGACACTGAGCAGTGGAACGTGTTACTTTTACACATAAACAAGAACGATCTGTCTCACTACTACACTTTAAAGCACAGTTTATATGTAATTCTTATATGTAATTCATGTCACACAGTCTCATACGGAACCTACATCCGCTTTCTTTTATATACTGTATATGATAAGATACTGTCATCCCCCTTCCCTTCTGTGTGAGAGTATGAATGAGCAAATGTATTTGTAGATGCATGCTTGAGGGTAGCAGACAAACCTGTCTGCTAGAGAACAGTAGGACCAACGTCGGAACAGGTAGCTACGCTTCCTAAAAGCAAAGAGGTTTCTATCCTTAGTATGGTTCTGTCCGTCCGTTGTCATGTTGGTATAGGAAGCTGCCCCTCTGGTCACTTCCGTTGGTCTTTGTGAGCCACCCTCAGGAAGCACGCTCGGCTGTAGGGCAGTTGCAGTGTGGCCGTGGCGAGCGTCTGAAGTGGTAAGATCTCCGGCTAAGCGCGTGTCTGTTAAGCCCGTAGGACAATGGATTTCTTAAGTTCAGCCTAACTGAAAATTTAATCACCCTTATTTCGGGTTTAGGTCTAAAATATCCGATGTTATCTTAAATTGCAGCGCAGTATTATTCTCGTGTGAAGTTCAGATTAGTTTCCGGTAGTTGCTTTGTTACTACTTTGTGAGTAAAGTGGAACTACGTGTTGATCAGTAACTCTAACTAAGATCAATCTTAAATGCGAATGCTTGTGTGATTATAACGTCTCGTCTTGACTATATTTTCAATATAGCAACTTTTCTTTATGTTCAGCCCACGTGGGGTGTACTTTGCGAGACCACTACCACGTGCTTATATAACTGTTTGACCCATCAGGTTAATAGTAAGACGTTAGTAACCAGTTCAAGGTTTTGCTTTTGTCAATTGCTTTTCGATCTAATGTATTTTAATTATCAAAATTATTGTGGAGTTGTACGCTTTGTGTAAACCAAGTTGACCACGTGGAGCATGTGGTGTAATCATCAAAGTAGCCCTCAGCTATTCTTTTTGCGAAGACTTCACGAAGAGTTAATATGAATTTAGTATACCAGTGTGTGGTAATTACATGACGGACAGGATTGTGGTATGAACGTAATTTCTTTGGGTAAAAAACTGAATCTGTTGGTTGCGGTTAATTTCTTCTTGCTTATGTTTCAATGTTCTTCGTGAGTTATTTTATGAATGCAGTGTCGTATGCAGTCTCCCAATCTTGGCTCCATATTTTATGTGTTCCGTAAGATTACAATCTCACATTTTTCAATCGTAAATAAGGCACCAGCTCAGTTATAACTCACGTATAATATGCTGAAATTTCAATGAACAATCTTAAAATAAATTTCCAAATATAAACTGATTTCTTTCTTTTTATTTAAATTCTCATTTATATATATATATTACCGGTTTTGTATGACTATTAAAAGATTATCATTAATGTTAGTCTGCTTGGTAAACCTAGACTAAATATCTGATGAAACAGTTGCCCAGTAATCCACGGTTAACGTCCCCAGACAGATCACGGCTTTTAACCCGCTTTCATTGTCAATTAGCACCGATATCAGCATACCAAATTAAAGTTACAACATTACACAGCAGCTAAGAAAATTAATGTTACAACCTTACAAGTGAATCCGAAGAGGGATTAATCACTTTCTGGACATACTGTTCAGCTTTAACAGTTTGGTGAAAGAAACACATTGCGGTGTGGACATGAGACATTGCGCAGCCAGCACTAAACTGGAGATTACGCAACGGCTCTTCGAAGTAATGACGTGGATTTTCTTATGCATAACGGCGCGTGCTCGGTGAGTTCACATTCCCTGACAGGTTGATCCAGACCTCGTCTGGTGAAAAAAAACTGAGGATCAAAAAATCCTTATTCCACTTCAAATTAGAAACCACTGGCGGAACTCAACTAGAAACCTGAGGATCCAAAAGTCCTGATTCCAGTTCAGTCAGAAACCACCAGTGGAACTCAACTCGCGGAAGTTCGTCCGGACTCTTTAACTAAGCACGGCAGTAAATTTGTAAGGATACAAGTACAGGTCCTTTTTAGTAATGTTTCGACACAACTGTCTGTTAAGGGGTGGTTTACTATCTTTTGGTTCCAAATATCGATGTTTTTTAAATTGCATTTTTGGATCCATAAAAGTGTTTAGAATCCACCCCTGAATACGGAACGGAAATGTTCGTTATTCGTTGTTGAACAAAAAAATGTACCTGCCTGAAATCGGCCTCTCTCTCGCACCAGTTTTTTTCATTCGGAGGACGAGTTATTGTACCGGTGCTTGAGAGGAAACACATAAAATTTAAATGAATGTTTGAACGCGTGTGTTTGGAAGTTAGCCCCCAAGCATTTGCATTCTGGTGTGAAGACGGTGGAGATTGCGACTTTCCTGGCAGTGAGCAGCTTCAACGAAGCGTATTCAGCAAGTCTCAAGACCATGAAAACGATGGACGTCACCCTGGGACTCTAATAGACGCAGTTCGCCAAGCATTCGGGCGATCACCGGATTTAAGCGGCCGGAAACCGCTTGTCACCGGCCGTACGAGCGGTTCTGGAGCAGCGCAGGATGTCCCAGATCGAGCAGAACGCCCTCTATGAGGAAGAGGAAGGACTAGTTTATGAACCCGGATTAGCAGATAGAACGTACGTTGCATAATATTGCATTTATTTGTAGTCAAAACTTCAAACGCGTGTTTCTCGAAATGACGTTTTCTTTATCGTGCGGTATAGTAACTTCAAATCTACTGAACCGGTTAGCTTGTTTCTTTGCTTCCGACGAAGCTACCTAAATTGTCTAGCAGCACCTTTATTCCGATCCGTCAACTATAAATATTTTTACTTGGCCGACGAAGTCGAAAAATCGTTAAAAAAACCATTTTTTTTTCAAATTGCCGCCATCTTATTTCCTATGGTCCAAATAACTTAAGCTGGTACAACTCCTAAAGAATCTTAAATACTTCGCTAACGTCAACTCATTGTTGATTCCAGACGAGCCGGCTGACGTATGTCATACCGCACGTGGAGGTCTACATCGAAATTTTGTTTCGTTCCGAAGGCACTTCCGCCTTTGCTCTTCGACATTTCCGGTCGAAAGGAGACCAATTTGTAGAGAAAATATCAATTAACATTTTAACCAAATTTGACATTGACATCTATAACCAATCCTGAGAAAAAAATTCTCAAAGAACATGCTTTTTTCGGGCCAAAGATAGTAAACCTCCCCCTAATTCCTACTCGCAGCAATACGCGTCGTTGGGATCTTATCGGACTTTCTTCCAGGCTTTCTTACACTCGAAAATAGTTTAGTCCTTTTTGAATCCTGCTCCTAATGAATAATTAGTCGTGTTAGTTTTTAGAGGGAAATGAAAAATTCGTCAATGAAAACAGGTACATTTTCCTTAAACGGAGCTCCAATTTTTGCATCTGAGTTACCATTACATGAATCCATAGTGATGTGTAGGGAGCTTTCTGAATTCATGTCGAATCTGCAGCCTAGCAAGGAAAATGTTCCTCGTTGCAGTTCCCGTCTCACATAACGGTGCGGCTTCTAAATGTGCAACTACTGTGTGCCTATCGATGTATCTTTGAAGCTTAACTGTATAAAAGGCTGCGTAAGCGAAAGCCACCTCTTTAAATAAAAATGGATCTTTATGCAGAGCAAAAAGTAAATGAATAGTTCTTTGAGTCATCGCTTTTACTACAACTTTGTATAAAATGTCGAAATAAAAGACCGAGTGCATTACCGACGCTGTTGTTCTTGTTTGTACAAATTATTCTTCGACGTATCATTCGTGCGAATTAGCGTTGAACTTAAAATGCTCAACAACCGGAACGAAGGAGTGTGGCTCTGAAACGAACCTTGCGTGATGAATGGAGGTAATTTCAAGAGCTACCCTCTTATGATTATTAATAGATATAAGAGAAATTAACACCGAAATTGTTATAATGTCATTATTAAGAACATTTACATACAGCAGTCTCTTGTAAGAGGTTAAATGAACGGAAGATAATTTGACAAACGTGTAAGGTAACAGCATAATGATAATCCATTAAATTAATAACATCAGAATTTTCTGTCTTGCTTAGTTTGATTTTTAGTACCGTCTTCGTGGGGAAGAAGGAATATCATCCTGGAGTGTTCTCCTTCGTTGAAGCTTCATTAATCAATATGGCACCATTTTGGATGTCAAACCAATTTCATCTCACCAGGTTCACGTTTTTATTGGATCTAATTGTAGTGAGCGCCGATGTTTCCAAGATACAATGACTTTATTTAATTGAATGGCGGTTAGCCCTTCAAGAAATTTGTCACCATGGTAAGCTACACCGTAGGTCACATTATAGTCGGATGAGATAGTTTGTATGCGGCAAAACATCAACATCTCAAATCCAATTCCTTACGAATTATGCTGATTCAGTTTATAAAGAGAATTTTTTCTGTGTTACAAGCTAGTAGGACAGTATAATCTACGTACGCATGTTCTGCAGCTTACACGACAACCATTAACATTGACCCCTCTATCGATTTTCTGTAGCGCTTTTCTAAAAACTGATTCAGCATATGTATGGAAGTGCGAGGGGGGTAATATGCGTCCTCGCCTGTCAAATTTAACATCCTGCTGTAAACTGAAAAGTGGTCACAAATCTTCATTTCATTGTAATTGATTAATTATTTTGACATCTTCGCATCAGAGTCCTAGGGGTGTAAGGTTGTGTTTCATACTGTCAAATGCCTTTACATAACCTATGAAGCAGCTGTAAGGCATTTAGCAATGTTTGTTTAGTGAATGTAAATTCTTAAGCACGACAGTTACCGAGACACTCAAATCGTGTGACAGATTTACCGAAACTCCTTCTCTTTTGTTTCGCGTTTAAATAATGACCCGGTGCTTTTGTTTCATTTATACTCAGAAAAAAACCGCGAGAATCTCTTCACATTATCCTCCTCTGAGCATTAAAAGCCTGGCCGAGTTTTATTTTTATCGACACGAATGCACAAATCTTCCTTAATCTGCCGGTATTAGCTGTTATACTTTACACTGTGCGTCGTATTCGAGTAATAGCTCTTTTTGCGGCGCCACGTTCATTACTGGTGTGTTTTAATACCTCCGCTCTCTAGAACTTAATTACGGCCCAAATATCCGCCGACTGCGGAGAGGAATGGCCATCTGTTGCTTGCGCGTTGCACGGGGAAATTCTCACAAGAGGAGACAAACAATTTGGCGAAAGAGGAGATAAATCCTGCCCGCGCCGCCGCCCGCTGCTTTTTGGAAGGGAGAGAATACCGCTGGTATGTATACTCCCTGCAGAGCTGGCCATTGTTCTAGTGAACCCATTTGTACGACGTATAAACTACTTCGTGTTAACGGAAACATATACTTCGAGAACTACATATAGTGCTGCACCAGGGGCAAGCATGGTGTGAGAGATACGGAATTTAAATGAAAACAGTAAGAAACCCTGTAAACACTATGTGGAGCGGATAGGGTAAATAAAAATTGTTCATTGTTGAAGTTTCTTATGGTGTATTACCTAACATAGCGCTCACACTGCCTTGTGACCCCTAAAATCAAAAATATTATCTTTAATTCTGCAAATTCGTAAAATAGAGGATTCAATACGAATTTTGCGAGCACCTGAAATGTGAAATCTAAACTTCTACCTTCTTTTGTACGACAAGTCAACAATTATGTTTCCAACTCTCAGATACATGACACCAAATACCGGAGGCAGGCGAAGAAAGTGACTTCGACGTGTATTCCTCAAGTCCCTCAAAGTCCTCAACTTCTCATCATTTTAACCATTCCGAGCTGAATGACTCTCTACGCGATTTGGGATTTAGGTCTCTCCAAACCTTCATCTGGAGTTAAGTCTTCAGATTGCAAGAAAATGCATACTCATTGATACTGTCAATGTCTCATATTGCTGAAAACCGGAAGAGGTTTTTCTTTCCTTTGATATAGAATAAGAGAAATTTGTTTATTGAAATACTGTCTCAGATTCTGTCACTTGTACGTGATGAAGACATTATCACAAAGATGAAGACCAGGAACGGGACGCATAGGTGTCATTCGTGATGGTAATAAAAAGGCAGCAAACTACGAAAGTCTGACAGCTAATATGTTATCAGTATTTCATATCCTCGGTTGTAATATGAGTGTCAAACTGCATTTCCTATAAAGTCATCTTGATGAACGCCTTGACAGCTTAGGAGATGTCAGTGACGAGAAAGGTGAATGGTTCTGTCAGGACTTCAAGACTATGGAAGAGTACTATCAAGGAAGACAGGAGCCGGCCGAAGTGGCCGTGCGGTTAAAGGCGCTGCAGTCTGGAACCGCAAGACCGCTACGGTCGCAGGTTCGAATCCTGCCTCGGGCATGGATGTTTGTGATGTCCTTAGGTTAGTTAGGTTTAACTAGTTCTAAGTTCTAGGGGACTAATGACCTCAGCAGTTGAGTCCCATAGTGCTCAGAGCCATTGAAAGAAAACAGGAAAAACACATGGCGGCATACTACTGCTGGAGTATTAAACGAGATCTTCGTGAAGAAGTACGCAAACGAGGAGCCTAAAACGAGAATCTCTGCGTCGATAGAACGTATTAGCTAAGTGTCGGTTTTCTCTAACTACACTACTGCCCATTAAAACTGCTGCACCAAGAAGAAACGCAGATCATAAAGGGATATTCATTGGACAAATATATTATACCAGAATTGACATGTGATTACATTTTCACGCAATTTGGGTGCATAGATCCTGGCAAATCAGTACCCAGAACAACCACCTCTGGCCGTAATAACGGCCTTGATACGCCTGGGCATTGAGTCCAACAGAGCTTGGATAGCGTGTACAGGTACAGCTGCCCACGCAGCTTCAACACGATACCACAGTTCATCAAGAGTAGTGACTGGCGTATTGTGACGAGCCAGTTGTTCGGCCACCATTAACGAGACGTTTTCAGATGGTGAGAGATCTGGAGAATGTGATGGCCAGGGCAGCAGGCGAACATTTTCTGTATCCAGAAAGGCCCGTACAGGACCTGCAACATGCGGTCATGCATTATCCTGCTGAAATGTAGGGTTTCGCAGAAACTGAATGAAGGGTCGTAACACATCTGAAATGTAACGTTCACTGTTCAAAGTGCCGTCAATGCGAACAAGAGGTGACCGAGACGTGTAACTAATGGCACTCCATATCATCACGCCGGGTGATATGCCAGTACGGCGATGACGAGTACACGCTTCCAATGTGCGTTCACCGCGATGCCGCCAAATACGGATGCGACCATCATGCTGCTGTAAACAGAACCAGGATTCATATGAAAAAATGACGTTTTGCCAATCGTGCACCCAGGTTCGTCGTTGAGTACACCATCGCAGGCGCCTGTCTGTGTTGCAGCGTCAGGGGTAACCGCAGCCATGTTCTCCGAGCTGATAGTCTATGCTGCTGCAAACGTCGTCGAACTGTTCGTGCTGATGGTTGTTGTCTTGCAAACGTCCCCATCTGTTGACTCAAGGACATTATATTCTGCCTTTAGCTACAACAGAGTTTGTTCTCCTGTTGCAGTTTCAGTGTTACGTCATTGTCAAGTAACTGCAAACATACAGTATATTGCATCAGTAAAACACAGGGCGAATCCGCTGCCCCTACCGCTGTCATTTCAAGCATCCCGCAATGTTATAGCATGCCGTTATGAAGTATGCGCAACGTTTTCATGTTGTCTCACTCGATGGGCGGAAACTGGTAGTCTTACAGAAAAAAAATGAACAGGACCTCTGTGTAGGAAATATAATGTAGGTAACTTCTATTCTGGGATACGTTTTCACTAGAGGTGGACATGTGTTTTCATGGCGTTCTATCCTGCCGCTGTACAAATATGTGCGAGCGCACGAATTATTTTCCGCAGTCTACCTTTCTCGGGCTTCCTTGACGTGCCTTATTACACCACCGACTGAGTCGAGTTTTTACTAATTGTAAAATTGACGTTTGTGTGAAATTTATCTAAAAATTTTGTGAATTTTAACAGCATTAAATGGACAATTACATTGTGGTATTTGTCAGTCCTTCTGACTACGAAACTACTGTGATTGTCGACATAAGTTTTAGTATAACTTTTACAGAAAACGTTCTTCGTTCATTACCCCCATGGGCAGGTTTAAATTGATAATGCTAACGAAACAGCCCACTATGCTGAAGGGGTAATAGCCTAGTCAATAGAAACCGAAATAGTCGAATATCGAGAACAGTTGATGTAGCTGGAAGATTTTATACGGTGGTAGGATGAAGTGTCACAAATAACATATAAGAAATCTTGACTGGTGAGAGATGAATGTGAGTGGAGTTGTGCGTTTTTCTTGGATAACTTGAAAACCATGGTTTCCAGCGAAAACGTATCCTAGTACAAAATTTAACTAGATCAAAAGTCCTACAGGAAGTTCCTGCTCGTCGTTTCTATATGAGTAATAACTGGCACGTAGCAAACGAGAGAATATGAAAATATCTAGCGTGGTTTATGAAAGACAGCGACAGCAATGCGGACTGCATATAAGGACAGCTGTAGGGAGAGTTGTAACACCTTATTTAATGGGGAGGCAACAATGTGAACAACAAATTCGGGAATGTGCCGTCATGAATGGAAATACGAACAGCGTCAATTCAAGCCACAGATACAATGATCAGCCAAAACGTTACGATCACCAACCTATTATCGACATAAACCCGCCCAGGCGATAGCAGCGTCACCAGGCGAGGCATGATTGCTGGTCAGACACATGCCCGGTTCATGCAGTAGCAGTCAGGGTGCTCTCCGTGTCTTGGATGGGAAAGGCGCGCGAGCTATCTGACTTTGACCGAGGACAGATTGTGATGGTCCCGAGGCTCCACACGAGCACCCAGGAAACGGCGTGACTTGCCGGGTGTTCGAGGAGCGGTGTGGTCAGGGTATTCAACACGTGGCGAAACCAATGTGAAACCAGGTCCAGACGTTGTGCACTTGGGCGGCCACCCGTCATCACAGATGTTGGACTTCGTAAGCTGGGCAGATCGATAAAACAGAATAGGCAGTGAACTGTGCCGCAACTAACGTTAGATTTTTATCCTGAGCAGAGTAAAGTGTTTCTGAACTCACAGTGCACCGAGCACTCCTAACGGACGGCCTCCGCAGCCGACGAGCCATGCATGTGCCAGTGTTAACACCACAAAATCGGCGAATATAACTGAAATGGGCACATGACCACCGGCGACAGACGTTGGTGCAGTGGCAGGGCGTTGCATGGTCTGATGAATCGCGATCCTTCTTCATCATGCCGATGGGTGGGCGCGAATCCGTCGTCTTCCAGAGGAAGATCTCCTTGACACTTGTACTGCAGGACGAAGACAAACTGGCAGCCGTTCCATTACGCTCTGGGGAACATTCACGTGAGCATCCATGGGTCTAGTGGAGCTCGTGCAAGGCACCATGCTGGCCAAGGAATACTGTAAACTGATGCAGATGACATGACTACCATGTTTCCCGACGACAGTGGTATTTTTCAACAAGATAATACGCCATGTCACAAGGCCAGGACTGTGATTGGGGTGGTTCCAGAAACCCAATGGCGAGTTCCAATTGATGTGCTGCCCCCAACCAGCCAGATCTGAACACGATCGAACACATCCTGGATGTAAATAGGATGTAAATAGTCTTCACGGGTTTGCCGCCGGATCACGTGGTGCAAATTCCACAATATTCCATCGGACGACCTAGCCACCAGCAAGGTTGATCCACTTGAAGATGTCAGACAGTTGCTCCAACGAAATATTGTGGAATTTGCACTACGTGATGATGTTTGGTTTAAGGGGCGCTCAACTGCGCGGTTATCAGCGCCTGTACCAATTCCCTACATTTTCTCAGTCCAAACTCGCCACTTACAGGAATCGCAAACACCCAGTCATCTCGAGGCAGGTGAAAATACCTGACCCCGCCGGGAATCGAAGCCGAGACCCCGTGCTCGGGAAGCGAGGACACGACCGCGAGACTTGCACTACGCGATCCGGCGGCAAACCCGTGATGACTATTAACAACATATCCGCCGGGAAAGCTTGAAGAGTCACACATCTGGGATGTGACTGAACGTGGCGTCTGAGCTGATAGGCCCCCTCCCCGGAATTTACGAGAATTAGGCGACTTGTGTGTAGATGTCGTGCGGACCCACCAAGGTAGCAATGAGCGCTAATGCGCTGCTTCCTGGACTCGGGTAGGCGCGCTGGCCCTGGATGAAATCCATATGGCAGATTAACGACGAGGGCCGGTATGCCAGCCAGCTTGGATGTGGATTTTAGGAGGTTTTTCACATCTCGCTAGGTGAATACCGGGCTGGTCCCCAAGTTCCGCCTCAGCTACACGACTCGCAGATATTTAAAAAAAAATTGCAGTATTCCATGACTTACGCTGGACACAGACAGCTGGGGTACACTAATTCCGTCCTGGGGGGTGGGGTTCAGGGTAGCGGCAGTAAGGGCATCTGGCCACCCTCTGTAAGTAACACTGACAAATCAATAGTAAAAAGGCCGACCCCGCATTGCAGCGGGAATAAGGCCTCAAAAAACGATAATGATGATGTGCAGATGTTGTACCAACTCCCTTCAGTGCCCTACCGAGGCTCTATTACTTCCAAGCCGATCAGTTACAAATAACGGTATCTGTGTAGGTTGTATCCCATTTTAAAATCTGTAGGCAAATCAGAGGTACATACTTCTCGTAAAATATTAGTTCCCCCCTTATACATGCATCATGGTCGTTCTAGAATGCAGTGGATGGTGTAGAACTGATACTAGACGATTACGTGAAATCCTCCGCCGATGTAAGTGATGACAGAAAAGTGTTGCGCATGTACAGTCATGCTTAAAAGTATCCGAACGACCTGAATTGCATTTCCCATGATTCGCAAGCAACCCACATAACGCAGCTGTCTAGCAGGTCCTCTAATCGCTCCTTGGTACAGTCGCTTGACTATTGAAAATGGTTCCACCAAGTCACCACTAGAAAACTCTGCTCTGTATCGCAATAACTCAAGATATAAACTAATACCACGATTCTACAAATATCAGGAAACACCTTATCACAGATAAGACTGTCCTTAAGGCTTGTAAGCTCACATTTATTGCAATAAATGACATACGTAAAATGTTACCACTCTCATTATTACGTAAGATTGGTAATGCACGTAGTAAGTTCGTCGTATTCTTGATTTCCTCTTCAAAGTAACATATCGTAATTGTTATTTAGAAACAAAATGACATTAAAATTGACGTTATTCACTAGCTGCTAGTTGAGAATATGTATGAACTTCAAATGACACGACGAACCGCCTCGTTCTGCATATGGATTCAAATCCAGGTCATGCAGACTACGATTTCGTGACTGACGGAAACTAACAGTCATTCCTGACTAGGCATACAGAGAGTGATATACCTCGATTTTAGACAGTATCAGTTAGCAAATATCAACTTTAAATTACATAACGTAAACATTTTTAACGGACACGAATTCCTACCCAGCATCTATTGTCCCTGTTCACGATCTACGAGAGACGTTAAATATTGCTTTTACACAAGGAACTTACTTGAAATGACGTGAGGCAAAGCTTTGTGTTGGACAGAGATTCGAACCCAGAACCTAATCCTGTTGTTATCAAAGTACACATCGGATTTTCTCGGCAGTAGCTAGATGTTTTAACTGAAATGACGAGACGAAACATTAATGTTTTCCTTCCTAGGACACCAACACGGCACTTATCGCTGTTATATTCTAGAGAAAACGAACGTTAAATACGGGTTTGTTACACCAGCAGCGACACGTGAGCATGTTTGAAATAGAAATAATATGACGAAGAGTTCAGTGCTGACTGAGAATCGAACCCCACACATATCGTTATCGACTACACACTAAGAGACGTCAGCTACCGAATTTATCTCCACCAGCAATTCGGAATAACATCCTTGAACTTACAGTGATCTCTCAAATAGTTCTGTATCTCACTGGGAATCAAAAACGTCAGATATCGTTAGTGCTAACAACGAATGAAAATGCATTAAAAATCAAAATTATAATCCACCAGCAGATAGGTGGTCTCATGCTAGAGCTTGAAAATACATAACGAAAACTTTAGTGCTGGGCCAGGATTCGGACCCGTTTACGCACAATATGTGGAGATGTTGAGGAATCTGCAGTTTTGAACAAACAACAAGTTGTAGTAGAGCTGTATTGTCACGAAGGGATCAAATTCCGCCTTAAGGGCGGTCTGAGTTGCATTCAGAGTTCAGAACCAATTTTATCGACATACAGTAGCTCAAATAAAAGATGGAATAAGTGTCCTGTGACCCTACATAGTGTTTGTTTCGTCACTAGAAATAAATAACTAGTATAAGAAAGGTTACTGGTGATAAAGTTCGCCACTCCTGACTTTATTGTGGCTCAATTTAACGTCTACTTGGTAGAGAAGGAATATCATGTTTAATGTGAATTTCAGACCACAATGCCATTATACCTTCTTCACTTGGCGTAGCCAGAAGAGAATAGAATCTGTCTCTCCCTATTAAAAATCATCAGCAGAAGTTGGAATCGAACCCTGACCACCATCATAGGAACTTACCATCAATCTAACAGACCACCAAACACTGATCTCTCAGGCTCATAATACCGTTGTGGCAAACTCGATGAGAATTCTGACACACTGGCTCTCTCTAGTGGTTTGCAGCATGTTCAGTACATTCATTTACTTGGTTGACCGAATCACCATGAACTAGCTGCCTCGGCTACCCAGTGCATACATTCGACTCTATTTTGTAATCACCGAAATAAAATCACGTAACTGCCACATACACAGAACTGCCAACAGTGTAGGATGCAAAATTTAAATAGGAAGTGTTCCTTTCCATTTGAGCTACTCTATTGCGCTATCTGTTTGTTGCAAACGTAGTGCAGTACAAAAGAAAAGCTGTAACTGCCTGTCTCTCAGAAGTCTAGATCCGGCCATATGCTTTATCTCACAGCACTGTGGACTGCGGAAGTTCTGGAAGAACTGCTGTTGACTTCTGGAGCTGCAACAGCTACATGACAGATAGCAGCATAACAGTAAGCGTCGCGCATCGTAGATAAAACGTCGCGAATTCTGTTACATTCGCTGCTATACTTTTTAAAACGCAGTTCTGCTGAAGATATCACTTTAATGGAACTTTGAACATAATTCCCTTCACTTCTCAACCCAGAATAGCCGCATGTGGAAAAAGGGCTAACTTCTGCGACATTTTGTTCTTTTCAGGTTTAATAGACAGCCAGCCAGGCAGCAGATGCGTCTCGAAGCTTTTATATTATGTATGGGGAGAGCACATCGTGCCAAAATAGTCAGAAAAGTATTTTCTCCATTAGCAGTCGTCTAGTAGTGGCATTTCATTCTTCTTCAAACCTTGTTTGACAGCTTTAACTCAGAACAAGTTTTCTACATGCATGTAATCAAGAAACTGCATGTGCATTGTCAGACTGTTATAGATAACATCAGAGAAGTCGCATATATCGTTGATGATTCATTTCTCTCTCAGGTTTAGTATTGTTTTAACATCACTAAAGGAAACCTTACGAAAATTATGCACTGTATTATAAGAAATGAAATAAAACTACCCACGATAACATTACGACGAAAGTCTGTTTTAATAAAACTGAGTATCTATATACAAACGTGCCTCAATCAGCACGAATTAGTAAAATACTGCTCACTTACATTTCGCTTGGGTTTGTGTTTAATTGGTATACTGTGTCATACTCAACAGGTATGCAAATGTGGCATTTCGTAAATGAAGTTATGTATTCCTAGAAACCCAACATTTGCATGTCAGCAGCGAAAGAGGCGTTACCTGTTGTGCAGCATTGTAAGTTTTTCACCATTGCACTATGAGCTGAAAGTATTTTCTTGCGATTTCCTTATCGATGTAGATCTGACTGCTTGTAGCTCTTTCACAGAAGGGATAAAAAAAGTTGCAGTCAGCGAGACTGGAACTGTGAGCTGTACGGACACGTTTCACAGGCCGGCACGTCCATAGACAGCTAGCGAAGAGATACGTGCTGTACGTTCCTGTTACGAGGCTAATAGTGCCTAGAACTCGTAAACCGCTTTTTAAAGAACGAGATTAGCTGCGATTTCCACGTGAAACTTTTTTCCTGGACTGAAAACCGTAAATTTTCAATCTTTTGTTACACCTCAATAACTCAGATTTTTCAATGCAAATAACAGGAAAAATCAAGTGAACTTTGAGGCGTAATTCCGTGCACAGCAGGAAGTAACTCGTCGATCACAGAGTTGCCAAACATACCTTGCCTTGTTGCCAAATCTCAGTTACAGTACCAACAGGATGAAGACGAACCGAGAGAGAGGGTAAATGATTGTTGTGAAGAAATTGTATATTGGTATGTAAGGAAATCCTTCATTAAAATGACACGTTCCACATCATTACGAAATTTTGTATTCATGATCTATGAAACAAGTATTAATCTAATCTAATCTCATCGTATTATATTGCTGACTAGCCGTGAAGAGTCATGAATTACCGCAATTTTCGCCAATATCAGTAAAAAAACTTGAAGATAAGAGAGGGCCGTTTTGGTAATAAACCGGGACTCCTATCAAGACCCTTTCATCCCAGTTAACTAACCACGAAAGATGTCTGATATACCTCCATTCAGAAGCAACAAAGTGTGTATGCATTTAAAGATGAAGTGCATGCTGTGAAGTTCTGTGACGGAGATACGAACCCAACACGTAATCGGATTGTTAATTAAGTAAAATCAAATGTTACGTATCGGTTTTTCTTACCAACTGCTAGGTGTTTGAATGTAAAATAAGGTTACAAATTTTTGTGCCTGAGCGACAATCGAACCACACTCCTATCGTTCTTCTTTATCGTCCACGAATATAGCTTAAGTACCAATTGCTTACTCACCAACAGTAAGATGTGTGCATGTTTGACCGGAAATTGTTGGCAACACATGAACAGACATTAAAAATGCACGTTAATTTTCACTGGCAGGCCGGTGTGCACGTGATACGGCTTGAAATGAAATTACGAATATTTTTGTACTGGATCAGGATTCCGACCCACATACTTACTTTAGGAGGAGACCTAGAGAGGATTGAAGTCTTGGAAAAAGGAACTAAATCATTGAACTATACTGTTGCGAGAGATTCAGATCCTCGAAAGAAGAGATACGAATTCGAATCACATTCCAGCATCATATTTTTCACCGTCTCTAGTTCAATCAAGTTGAAGTAAAATAAGAGCCCTGTTCCTTTAAATGGCTATCGGTTCATCAAATAAAATAAAATTTTCTAATGTATGTAAGTTTACTGGCGACAGTACTTCTGTTTACCATTACCTCCACCTATGTCATTTCCCAACGTAAACCGGCTCTGCCCAGTTGGGAATGAAGGAACGTGATGTTTAATGCGGATTCAGGATTATAACATCTTTATCTTGAAGTTACCAGAGGTAACGTAAATCTGTTTGTGCCTCTTAAAAGTAAATGCCTGAACCCACGCATCACACATGTGATAGTTCGTTCCACCAGACTAATGTGGCCACATTTCCCAGCCCAAGGACCAAGGAGTGTGCTGTAACGGATGATGTGCTTAGCTTACAAAATTAGTCACGGTGGAAAAAATGCGAGTCTGTTAAATGGTTAAGTAGAAGCAAGCTTCTGCCATGGAGATTATGCTATTCTCATGTCAGCAGGATGTGAAGACTTTTCTAGGCATCATAGCATCGATAAAGTCATTTTGAAATTTTCACTAATTAAGGAAATTTCTTAGTTCGAGAAAATCCACTGTGAAGTGTGAAGTTACCGGATAATTCGATTATTACCGTCATTATTACTATCATTTTCTTCATACCGCTGCTGGAACACATGTGCCTGAAAATCATTTAAGGCCTTTTGGTCATTACAGAAGTAGTTGCCCAAGAGCAGGTTCTGTCCCTGTCTATGGAATCCTTTTCATGTTAATATCAAACATCAGCTATTACTCGTAGATTACATTAAAACTAAAGCAATGTATGAAGACGTTACTTGGTAGCAAAAACGCACGGCTTTTTTTCATTTCCTTGCGCCTAGAAATGGTTGTAGAATTTAGTGGTGCTCTCTCTTCCACTTCTTTATACAATACGCCTGACCTAAACGGGCCCTTTATCATTACAGGCCCTGGGCGGTGCAACATCATACTGACAACAGTAATGTGCTTATACTGACAACCTCACTGTTCGTTTATCTGATCTTGTAATCATTTAAATAAAACAACACGACCTTTCAGTGGGAGACATTTCGTCCACCTTTTCCTTCTGTGAAAATTGTCAGTAAGCTTTTTGCCTTCCAACCAGCGATATGCGGTGGAGTGCGGCCGGTAAACGATTCACAAACCACTATTTAGTGCCGTTAAGACGATTTATTTAAGCATTTAAGAAGAAACTAAATTCCTTCAGGTACGACATTATTTAAAGAAATCGTCTTAACGGCACTAAATCATGGTTTGTGAATCTGCATAATACAAAAGCTTCAAGATGCATCTGCTGCCTGGCTGTCTGTCTATTAAACCTGAAAAGAACAAAATGTCGCAGAAGTTAGCCCTTTTTCCACATGCGGCTATTTTGGGTTGAGAAGTGAAGGGAATTATGTTCAAAGTTCCATTAAATTGATGTCTTCAGCAGACAACAGAATTGCGTTTTAAAAAGTATAGCAGCAAATGTAGCAGAATTCGCGACGTTTTATTTACGATGCGCGACGCTTACTGGTATGCTGCTGTCTGTCATGTAGCTCTTGCAGCTCCAGAAGTCAACAGCAGTTCTTCCAGAACTTCCGCAGTCCACAGTGCTGTGAGATAAAGCATATGGCCGGATCTAGACTTCTGAGAGACAGGCAGTTACAGCTTTTCTTTTGTACTGCACTACGTTTGCAACAAACAGATAGCGCAATAGAGTAGCTCAAATGGAAAGGAACACTTCCTATTAAAATATTGCATCCTACACTGTTGGCAGTTCTGTGTATGTGGCAGTTACGTGATTTTATTTCGGTGATTACAAAATGGAGTCAAATGTATGCACTGGGTAGCCGAGGCAGCTAGTTCATAGTGATTCGGTCAACCAAGTAAATGAATGTACTGAACATGCTGCAAACCACTAGAGAGAGCCAGTGTGTTCGAATTCTCATCGAGTTTGCCGCAACGGTATTATGAGCCTGAGACATCAGTGTTTGGTGTTGTGTTGGATTGATGGGAAGTTCCTATGATGGTGGTCAGGGTTCGATTCCAACTTCTGCTGATGATTTTTAATAGGGAGAGACAGATTCTATTCTCTTCTGGCTACGCCAAGTGAAGAAGGTATAATGGCATTGTGGTCTGAAATTCACATTAAACATGACATTCCTTCTCTACCAAGTAGACGTTAAATTGAGCCACAATAAAGTCAGGAGTGGCGAACTTTATCACCAGTAACCTTTCTTATACTAGTTATTTATTTCTAGTGACGAAACAAACGCTATGTAGGGTCACAGGACACTTATTCCATCTTTTATTTGAGCTTCTGTATGTCGATAAAATTGGTTCTGAACTCTGAATGCAACTCAGACCGCCCTTAAGGCGGAATTTGATCCCTTCGTGACAATACAGCTCTACTACAACTTGTTGTTTGTTCAAAACTGCAGATTCCTCAACATCTCCACATATTGTGCGTAAACGGGTCCGAATCCTGGCCCAGCACTAAAGTTTTCGTTATGTATTTTCAAGCTCTAGCATGAGACCACCTATCTGCTGGCGGATTATAATTTTGAATTTTAATGCATTTTCATTCGTTGTCAGCACTAACGATATCTGACGTTTTTGATTCCCAGTGAGACACAGAACTATTTGAGAGATCACTGTAAGTTCAAGGATGTTATTCCGAACTGCTGGTGGAGATAAATTCGGTAGCTGACGTCTCTTAGTATGTAGTCGATAACGATATGTGTGGGGTTCGATTCTCAGTCAGCACTGAACTCTTCGTCATATTATTTCTATTTCAAACATGCTCACGTGTCGCTGCTGGTGTAACAAACCCGTATTTAACGTTCGTTTTCTCTAGAATATAACAGCGATAAGTGCCGTGTTGGTGTCCTAGGAAGGGAAACGTTAATGTTTCGTCTCGTCATTTCAGTTAAAACATCTAGCTACTGCCGAGAAAATCCGATGTGTACTTTGATAACAATAGGATTAGGTTCTGGGTTCGAATCCCTGTCCAACAGCCAGCCGGTGTGGCCGTGCGGTCTCGGCGCTTCAGTCTGGAACAGCGTGACCGCTCCGGTCGCAGGTTCGAATCCTGCCTCGGGCATGGATGTGTGTGATGTCCTTAGGCTAGTTAGGTTTAAGTAGTTCTACGTTCTAGGGGACTGATGACCACGGATGTTAAGTCCCATAGTGCTCAGAGCCATTTGAACCTGTCCAACGCAAAGCTTTGCCTCACGGCATTTCAAGTAAGTTACTTGTGTAAAAGCAATATTTAACATCTCTCGTAGTTCGTGAACAGTGACAATAGATGCTGGGTAGGAATTCGCGTCCGTTAAAAATGCTTACGTTATGTAATTTAAAGTTGATATTTGCTAACTGATACTGTCTAAAATCGAGGTATATCACTCTCTGTATGCCTAGTCAGGAATGACTGTTAGTTTCCGTCAGTCACGAAATCGTAGTCTGCATGACCTGGATTTGAATCCATATGCAGAACGAGGCGGTTCGTCGTGTCATTTGGAGTTCATACATATTCTCAATTAGCAGCTAGTGAATAACGTCAATTTTTAATGTCATTTTGTTTCTAAATAGCAATTGCGATATGTTACTTTGAAGAGGAAATCAAGTATACGACGAACTTACTACGTGCATTACCAATCTTACGTAATAATGAGAGTGGTAACATTTTACGTATGTCATTTAATGCAATAAATGTGAGCTTACAAGCCTTAAGGACAGTCTTATCTGTGGTAAGGTGTTCCCTGATATTTGTAGAACCGTGGTATTACTTTATATCTTGAGTTATTGCGATACAGAGCAGAGTTTTCTAGTGGTGACTTGTTGGAACCATTTTCAATATTCAAACGACTGTACCAAGGAGCGATTAGAGGACCTGCTAGACAGCTGCGTAATGTGGGTTGCTTGCGAATCAGGGGAAATGCAATTTTTCGTTCGGATACTTTTGAGCATGACTGTTACAGCAGTGTGGTATCATAGCAGTAAATGGGTCAACATGGATCAGTGGATGTAAATATGTCCTAACCGACAGAGAACAGAGACGAGTCTCATTCCTTGTCAGTGACAATCTGTTGCCCACCCGCCGGGAATTGTATGCTGCAAGTGAACGCACGTCCTTCGCAATCAGTTTACGAGCGAACATTTGGCATGCAGTGCACATTGGGGTCCATCTCCAGCAAAACGGCCGTTCCTCAGAACGACACATAAGCTTCACGTCTTCAGTGCACCCAACAACTCAGGCATTGGACCTTACCTGACTAGAGACGTGTAGTGTGATCTGACTGGTGGCGATTTTGTCTCTTTTTAAGCTATGCTAGACGCCTGGGGCGGAGGCGGCTCAATTAGGGGCATAATCCACAAGACAGAATCGGTGTAGTTCAGGAAGGAGATAGTTCTATGACGTTTCGGGAGTGTTTTCCGTACCGTGACTTGACACACTCATTCAAGTTACCATGCGTGTGTTTAGTTCGGTAATTAAATGCTGCCCTTTCTTCTACACCTTCGTGATGAGTATGCCGCGGCGACCATCGACTTCCAAGATGACAGCAGCCTGATTCACTGGGCTGCACCCATACGTTTTAGTTTAGACAGAGATTCAGGGACCTCATGTGTACACGGGACTAAACGGAAAAGTGAGTGAAGCGTAGCAATCATCGTTCCCACAATTTGTTAGTTTTACGGGATCCAATAAACGAGTAGTTCCAACTCGATATGGCGTTTCTGAAGGACCATGTGGATTCCCCATCTCCCCCCCCCCCCCCCCCCCCTTCTCTAAACTTTGCCATTTTCGAGTGTAGAGGTTGTGTTACACAGTATTGGCTGTTTTGGCTTTACGTCTCCCGCAGGTGGTTACTTTCCACTCTAGGTAGACCTTCTTGAGCTTAAAAACGTGCGCCAGTTATTATTATCTTTCCTTTCTCAGACCTTAGGTCTGGTTCGGAATGAAAGTGACGCGGACCTTGATCAAGCGTCACTTCCTTTTAACTGTACGGTACATGTTACATTGCGTTTAGGAACTTTCGGGTAATTGAACATGTATCAATAATTACGGATTTCTGAAGTTCTATATATAAGTTTGGATGTAGCTGTATTGCATTGATGTACTGGTGGATATTGCGTGGTATGACTCCTGTAGTTGAAAGTATAATTGGTATAATGTCAACTTTATCCTGATGCCACATGTCCTTGACTTCCTCAGCCAGTTGGATGTATTTTTCAATTTTTTCTCCTGTTTTCTTCTGTATATTTGCTGTATTGGGTATGGATATTTCAATTAGTTGTGTTAATTTCTTCTTTTTATTGGTGAGTATGATGTCAGGTTTGTTATGTGGCGTTGTTTTATCTGTTATAATGGTTCTGTTCCAGTATAATTTGTATTCATCATTCTCCAGTACATTTTGTGGTGTATACTTGTATGTAGGAACGTGTTGTTTTAAAAGTTTATGTTGTAAGGCAAGCTGTTGATGTATTATTTTTGCGACGTTGTCATGTCTTCTGGGGTATTCTGTATTTGCTAGTATTGTACATCCGCTTGTGATGTGATCTACTGTTTCTATTTGTTGTTTACAAAGTCTGCATTTATCCGTTGTGGTATTGGGATATTTAATAATATGCTTGCTGTAATATCTGGTGTTTATTGTTTGATCCTGTATTGCAATCATGAATCCTTCTGTCTCACTGTATATATTGCCTCTTCTTAGCCATGTGTTGGATGCGTCTTGATCGATGTGTGGCTGTGTTAGATGATATGGGTGCTTGCCATGTAGTGTTTTCTTTTTCCAATTTACTTTCTTTGTATCTGTTGATGTTATGTGATCTAAAGGGTTGTAGAGGTGGTTATGAAATTGTAGTGGTGTAGCCGATGTATTTATGTGGGTGATTGCTTTGTGTATTTTGCTAGTTTCTGCTCGTTCTAGAAAGAATTTTCTTAAATTGTCTACCTGTCCATAATGTAGGTTTTTTATGTCGATAAATCCCCTTCCTCCTTCCTTTCTGCTTAATGTGAATCTTTCTGTTGCTGAATGTATGTGATGTATTCTATATTTGTGGCATTGTGATCGTGTAAGTGTATTGAGTGCTTCTAGGTCTGTGTTACTCCATTTCACTACTCCAAATGAGTAGGTCAATATTGGTATAGCATAGGTATTTATAGCTTTTGTCTTGTTTCTTGCTGTCAATTCTGTTTTCAGTATTTTTGTTAGTCTTTGTCTATATTTTTCTTTTAGCTCTTCCTTAATATTTCTATCATCTATTCCTATTTTTTGTCTGTATCCTAGATATTTATAGGCATCTGTTTTTTCCATCGCTTCTATGCAGTCGCTGTGGTTATCCAATATGTAATCTTCTTGTTTAGTGTGTTTTCCCTTGACTATGCTATTTTTCTTACATTTGTCTGTTCCAAAAGCCATATTTATATCATTGCTAAATACGTCTGTTATCTTTAGTAATTGGTTGAGTTGTTGATTTGTTGCTGCCAGTAGTTTTAGATCATCCATGTATAGCAAATGTGTGATTTTGTGTGGGTATGTTCCAGTAATATTGTAACCATAATTTGTATTATTTAGCATGTTGGATAGTGGGTTCAGAGCAAGGCAGAACCAGAAAGGACTTAATGAATCTCCTTGGTATATTCCACGCTTAATCTGTATTGGCTGTGATGTGATATTATTTGAATTTGTTTGGATATTAAGTGTGGTTTTCCAGTTTTTCATTACTATGTTTAGGAACTGTATCAATTTAGGATCTACTTTATATATTTCCAATATTTGTAGTAACCATGAGTGGGGTACACTATCAAAAGCTTTTTGGTAATCGATGTATGCGTAGTGTAGCGACCTTTGTTTAGTTTTAGCTTGATATGTCACCTCTGCATCTATTATCAGTTGCTCTTTACATCCGCGTGCTCCTTTGCAACAGCCTTTTTGTTCTTCGTTTATAATTTTGTTCTGTGTTGTATGTGTCACTAGTTTCTGTTTAATGACTGAAGTTAATATTTTGTATATTGTTGGTAGGCATGTTATGGGGCGATATTTAGCTGGGTTCGCTGTGTCTGCTTGATCTTTAGGTTTCAGATAAGTTATTCCATGTGTAAGTGTATCAGGGAATGTGTATGGGTCTGCAATGTAACTGTTAAATAATTTAGTTCGATGTGAATGTGTTGAGGTGAACTTCTTTAACCAAAAATTTGCTATTTTATCATTTCCAGGGGCTTTCCAATTGTGAGTAGAATTAATTGCTTGGGTGACTTCATGTTGCAAAATTGTCACTTCAGGCATTTGTGGTATCATCTTGTATGTGTCTGTTTCTGCTTGTATCCACCGTGCATGCCTGTTATGTTGTACCGGGTTTGACCATATGTTGCTCCAGAAGTGTTCCATGTCTGTTATGTTTGGTGGATTGTTTATTTCAATATGTGTGTTATCTATTGTCTGGTAAAATTTCTTTTGGTTTGTGTTGAATGTTTGGTTTTGTTTCCTTCTATTTTTCCCTTTTTTTTTTTGTATCTTCTGAGTCGTTTGGCGAATGCTTGTAATTTCTGCTTCTTTTCGTCTAATTGCTCTGTCGCTTCTTGTTGTGAGATTTTACCTAACCTTTTTCGTTTTTTTTTTTCTGAGATTTCATTTCTTATAAATTGTGTTAGCTGTCCGATGTCTTTTCTCAGTTTTTCTATTTTGATCTGTAGCCTGTGTTGCCATGCTGGTTTTGTGGGTTTCTTCTGTGTGTTGGTTGGTCTCTGCCTAGTGTGTATATTTAGTGTAGTGAGTGCTCCTATATATACCAGTAGTTGTAACTCTTCCATAGTTGTGTTTTCATTTATTTTGTTGTGTATGATTGTGTTGATAGTTTTTATTGTTGTTTCGACTTGTGGGTTATTTGGTGGTCTATGCAAGAATGGTCTAATGTCTGTATTTGTGTCTTTGTATTCTATATATGTTAGCTGAAACTTTTCTTCTATATCTAATATCTGTGTCACTTTGTGTTCTATTTGTGCTTGTTCTGGTGGCTGCCTTAAGATTTCGTTTTCCTCTGATTGTTTAATTGGTGTGTGTTGTTCTTTGTTTGTTTGCTCTGGGATGTTTGAGTCCATTACTGTATTTTCTTCTTCTTCTTCTGATTGCACATTATTTTGTTCCAGTATTTGTTGTACTTGTTGTTTGATGTTATCTAATTCTGACTGGGGTATCCTGTTATTTTTTATTATTCCACGGATCTGATCAGCTAGTCGTTGTTCTGTTAAAAATTTTAATTCTGGGTATCTGGTAATAAATGTTGTGTATACTTGTAATCTGTATCCAGTTGTGTTGGTTCCTAGGTTTGTTGCTTGGTAATAACAGAACATGAGGTGTCGATTAACTTCATCTGACCATCTCATCCTCTGTCTTTGTTTTCCTTCTAGGGTGGTTGCAGGAAGCATATCCTGCAAAACACCTCTATTTGGATTTAAATCATTTTCCAGTTGGCTAGCAGTGTCGTTACCATTGTGGGCGGGCATAGGGTTCAAGCGTCGTCCCCGACCATGACGGCGCTTGTCCTAGGCTTCATTAGTTCTGTCCTGAACCAACTAATCACACTAGAAGGGGGGGGGGGGTTAGCCCTATTAGTGGTTTGTTCTTTTCGTCGCCTTTTACGACTGGCAGAACATACCGGAGGCCTATTCTTTTCGCGGGCCTCCACGGGAATTTATTATTATTATTATTATTGGTGTTTTGCCCTTAAAGAGCGCATTTGGACTAAACTACATGGCCAGTTCCTTTTGCTGCCTTCCTTGCTGCCCAAACCTCCCTCATTCGCTCGCTGTGTTTCTATTTCCGGTCCTCTGTCCATGCTTCTTGTCGGCTTTGTGTCTTCGGCTTCATCTTGATTGCCTTTTTGGTTGCGCATATTTCTTCCATCTTCCGGCTGTGACCTTGCATCCGTTCTTCGGTCCATTTTACGCCTGTTCGTTTGTCACGTTGTATCTCAAGTGGTTTACTTTTCTTAATTATGTTTCTGAATTTTATTCTGTCGTTTATTGTGTCTGCTGTTATGTTGAGTTGGTTCAGGTCGTTTTTTACCTCTGCCACCCATTTGTTGTTTCTAGTGGTTACCCAGTCAAAGATCTGTTTCGTCAGTCTGCATGATGGCATTCTGTATAGGTGTCCACAGAATTGTAGTCTGCGTTTTCTAATCTTTTCTGTGATTGTCTCCGTATTTTTGTATAGTTCCTCTGTAGGTTTCTTTATCCATATTCCATTGTTGTTAGTTGCGCCAAATATTTTCCTAAGTATTTTCCGTTCTACTTTTTCTAGTTGTCTGATACGTGTATGCCCTAGGATTAGTGTGGTCTCTGCTGCATATAGTGCGTAATCTGGCTTTTTGTGAGATAGACTTCTTGTTGTAATGATTCCACACTACTTTGTATGCCTTGTGCAGTTTAGTTTTTCTTTCTTCGTTTGAGTCTCTGTTATGTCTACTCGTTTTTAGTGTTTCACCGAGGTATTTGAAGTTAGCCGTTTTGTAAATCGTGCCATACTTTGTGTTCAGAGATGAGAGTTTCTTTGTGCTCATAAACTGTGTCTTTTCGTAAGAGATCTGTAGTCCAGTTTTGGAAGCGATTTCGTGCAGTTTTTCAATAGCGTCTTTTGTTTCTTTTATACCTTTCGTGACAATCGCCAAATCGTCTGCAAAAGCCAGGCATTTAATCTGTAGGTTTCCTAAGGTTATCCCCTGTTGTGATGTTTGCCATTCTTTTATTACCTTATCTAACACCAGATTGAAAAGGAGAGGTGAGAGGCCATCGCCTTGTTACATATTTTTGCTTTTTTTTCGCTGACTGTCTTGTTAACACCATTGTTTTACTCTTCATCATATTTATCTCCATTTAATATTCTTCAGGGTTCGTGTTCTGTGCTTTTGACATTCTGTTAATTGCTTTCTTTATGGGGCGATCAAAAAGTTTCCTTTATTGGCTTTGGCGCAGCGTATATGCAACGTAGCGCGACTCTGATGCGGGTATATAAACACCGAATGTAGTCCGGAGTGTAATAGACTGTCGTGTTACACCCTTGACTACATTTGCTGCTCGTGTATTGTGTATATTGTAAAGGGAAGAGACACTTTGATCAGTCACAAACGTGCGACCGCGGACGCACAGGCGGCGGCAAACATAGGGTTGTAATCCTTTTGGAGGTTGAAATCACTTGATAGGGGCATGTGGGGGGCCCGCTAAGGTGACCGTGTGAACGGAAAAACCCTATGGTTGGGAAGCACAGTTGATGCTCATTTCTTAGGCAAAATTAAAGGTCATCCCAAAATTAATAAATACTGAACCATATGTGTCACTGAAGAGCCAGTAGGCTCATTTGAAACAGAAAAGATGGACGATTACGCTCGTGATGACGCGTCTTCGATATCCGCGATAGTTTATAAATTATTGTAAGTCAAATGTTATAAATAATTCTTGAACTGTAAAAGTGAATGTCTTGGCAACGCATTACCCGAATGCAGCGAATGAGGTGTCTGCGGATACGTCTCGTAGAACTGTATAGGACTGTGACAGTAATTTTACTGAAGTCATTCACATATTTATATGAGAGGCCGAAAAATAGCTTTTCTTACTAAATAAACAGAGGAACACAAAAAGCAGCGGCATTACTGTAAACTTGAGATAAATAGGAAATTATTTAATATATAATTTAAATGCACTTATAAATCGAAAAACGGAGGAAAGCCATAGAAATTACTTTTCATAAATAAAATATGGTAGATAAAAGAAAACTGATATCACCACAATTCTTCCCAGAGAATTTCCGTGTGATTTGATGTATCATTTGTGTATAAAAGATTAAAATTAAGAATTTCAGCAATTTTCATGTCCAGTAGTTTAACTGAGTTTAGTGATGCTTGACCGAGACTTCCTGGGTGAACAGTGGCAATTAGGAGGGGGATCTAGGCTCGGATGACGTTGAAGGCGGTCGGGTTATGTTAGTCTGTTTCAGGAGAAAGCTTTATCTGATCACCGATGAAACAGCCGCTAGTTTGTCTGATTTATTCAGAGTTCCTTTCACGGCTTCATTTAAACCATACAAGCTCTTCAGCAATTTACATAAAAGTGCTGTACCTTCAACAAAGTCCTCTGGTTTTGTAGCAGAAGCCGTTGATTTCCAATCACCTTATTTGTTGTACTTTTGTAAACTAGTTCTCATGTTTTGTTTTTCTTGCATTTCTTTCTTCCATTCTTCAGAATTTTTTGACGGCACTGCTTCTTTGTAACTCCTTGGTGTCTCACAAAGAAACATTCATTGCTTCCAAGTTGCCCTCAGCTTGTCCTGCAGTGTAATACCAGTGGTGCTAAACCGCTGCTCACTTATAACGAGATCTTGGTTTGTAAAATTTCGTTGATCATCCTCTTCAGAGTCATAATTTCCATGTTTATTTTCTGCAACGTCTATCTATTTATTTACTTCAGAAATATCAACAACTCTTTTAGGCCCCTGAGTAAGTGATTTCTGCAGTAGTTTGATTTTGTTACAAATACCGTCAAATTATAAAGACGAACTATCTTTTCCAAAAATACTTCAATTGTACTTTTATCTTTAATTTTCGTGGGACCAGCGTGTTGCAGCCAAAACTGACTCACTCCACAATGCCTTTGGTTAGTATTCAACACAGCAGAACCAAGGACGTGCCATCTCACACAGGATTATATTTCCGCATTCATCAACCCGATGTTACTTAGGAGTATGCGGCATGCTAAGTGAATGCTTCAGTCCAATTGAGTCAGCAGATAGTAGACTTACGTAGAACTAATTATGGAACTCTTTGCTACTATGTGTATGTAATTCTTTCACAGTAACGTCAGGTTGAGTCCCGACGATTTAAAACAGTGGTGAGTTTCCTTTAATTTTGTTTGTGTAGCGAAAGGTACGTTATGTCGAAATTGGGAGAAACATTCTTAAAAATAGGAAAGTATAGATGACCTGCAAATCATTTTCTTAATACTGGTCCAAAAACATTTGCATAAACTAGATCTCCAGGTTTAATGTGTTTCTGCACTGTTTCAACAAAACGCCAGCCAATGATGCGAACCATAGACACGCTCCTCACAGAAGCTCTTATCAGTTGTATCTATACGACGATCATTCAGCATCTGCTTTCACACAGCATTTATTCTAATGACCATACCATGAACAACCTTCACAGGAGAGCGACTAATCTCGTTATCACCACTGGCTGTACCAATATCAACTGGAGTATTCCCTTTGAAAAATACACACGACCTGTCGTCATTTTCAGTTGTTTGATTTATTTCCTTCTGCGTAGCTTTCTTAACAGAAAATCAGTTACACGATCCATCTGGAGAAGACCAAACATCTTCAAAATATCGCTCTGCGCATCGAATACCTGTATATTGGTTCGATCTGTGCTAAATGCTTCTACTGCACGCAATTTTTTGCACTTTACATGTTCTTCGGAGCTTCAAAGGCTCTTACGTAGTGTATCAATTACGCTGTAGCACCACTGTTAGTACTACTCGTCACAGTCCACTTTGCTTACGTCTACAAGAAAACTGTTGCGTCTCCCTAGTAAAACTTATTCGCAATTTCTCGAGTACCTGTGTGGCTGCAATTTCCTAAACTCCCTATTGACATTAGGTTTCCTTTTTCCACGCTAGGACACTCATTTGATCAACGACTCGTTTTATTACAACTAAACCGCTCACAATCTGTGCTACATTGTTTTGGTAAGTGACGTATTTGCCACATGAAAAGCATTTTCTATCTTTATTCCTTTTGTATAATGCAATGTTTTAGATGTATCGGCTTGACATGTAGTTTGATTGTGCCTTTGTTCCTATTTGTTAACATATAATTTCGACGTCATTGCCGAAGTGGCACTTTCACCAACACGATCCGTTACTCTCAAATTACAATTCACACAGTTTCTGTAGCTTGTTGCATGTTTTCTGCTTGTAAATCGTGCGTTTTAACAAAAACATAATGGAAATTTTCGGAAAAAGTTTGCACAAATCGTGCATATAGGTAATCATGGTCGATCGGCTCGTATAACGAAGAAATGTGACTGTATATTTTATCATGTTCGGCTCGATGGCCTTCTATAGCACAAAATGCTTTACACTTGTGTCTAAGCAGATTAATGTTTTCAGCTCAGTGAATATCTCAAGTCTAATGCAGCTTTCCCATATCGCTTTGACGTCTTGCATTCCATGATGCGACGCCATTGTGCTGGCGTTGGTCCATTTAGCAAGATCGGTTTCTTAATTTTGCGCACTGTCTTCTGATCAGCTCACCATTTAAGACGTTCGAGATAATGTCGCACTCTAAAATAATTCTCGTTGTAATTTCTCAGGTTTCCTAACTTCCAACTCCCTCAGGCAGTGTTTGTCAGTTCACTGTCTTTCAGCGGCCATTGTCTCATCTTTTGTACTTCTTCAGCTTCGAGTTACCGTCACAGCTACAGCTGTGGCACTTCATGAAAATTTTACCCACCAAGCACATCTGCTACCATGTTGATAAATCACCAAATGCCGTATGGAACAAACATTTGTTACAATGCAGGAAAAATATATCAGAACTACCAAAGCACAACAAACATCACTGAACTACTCAAGGAAGTTTCCATAACGACGAGTGACAACGGTAAAAGGTCATTAATGCATACAAAATGAAAGGTGTCGGAGGCTGTCAAATATAAACTGCTGAAGGAATGGTAACGTCATTGTTTACGGAAGAAGGTGTGGTCGCCTTAACAGCGCTAAGGAGCAGAACTCGTAGCTAGAGGAACATGGGTACACACCCACGTGACGACAGCGTGAGCACATGCTCGCGTTTACCGTCACTGCACTCAGTACTAAAACAGTGAAACTGAGGTTTCAAAAGAAGAGCAAGGGAAGGTAGTGCGCTTCAAGACAGCGGAAGGAGAGAGCCACCTGTGTACGAAGAACACTGCGTATCAGTTGCTGGTGGTCAAGGTGTGACAAGAGCGATTCAAAAGAAAGGACGTCGTTGGCCGATGACGCACGATCTGGAACACCACATCGCGGTAGACGATACCATTGTATAGCAGGATGTCAAATCAGACACTTTCCAGCCGTTTAATTTTCAAACTTATTTTATTTGGCCGCATGTTTCGGCGATTTACTACGCCATCTTCAGGCCCCTGATCGATGTGTAGGAAGATTTCACCTCGGTTCTGATCAAATTAGGGGCCATCATTCAAATACTTGTATCTTTAAATTTCTGCTTACTAAAGCGATCACTTCAACGATCATCTGCCGATGGTAGTATTTTAAAGCTGGCCCCTATTTTGACCAGAACATAGATGGAATCTTCCTACACGTCAATCAGGGGCCTGAAGATGGCGTAGTGAATCGTCGAAGCTGATATCCAAATAAAATGAGTTTGGAAATTAGATGGCTGAACGGTGTTTGATTTGACGTCCTGTAGCGAACAGCCGAGTCCCACAACCATCTCTTAAGAGATGGACATACAGAGACATTGTCTAGCAGGTGGATGCCCTCATTATTGAAGACCGGGTTTTGCGCTTACAGCCATTGCGACGGAATTATAACGAACATTCAGTTCTCTCCTTATACCACTGCCATCCTTCAATGAATTTCCGTTCGCCGCACTCTTTCGCTGTAGGAAACACATACTACACGCCTTTGCTCTTATTCTGATGCCTCCATTTCTCCTTTTCGGCACAAATGAGTGCAGTGGACGCTCGATGCACGCACGTGCTGGCTCTGTCACGTGAGTGTGCTCCCATGTCTCTCTAGCGGCTGGTTTGGTTCTCTTGGCACTCTTACAGGGCCACACCTTCATCCGTAGGCAATGGCACTAAGATTATTTCAATAGTTTTGATTTGACAGCCTGCGGCACGCTTCTCTTTGAATCATCCTAATTCGTATTAGCACTGAAAAAATTTCTAATACTTTCACACTATCATTACACAATGCGTTCGACCCTAGAGTAACAGGCTTCTTGCTGGTGCAATGTCAGTTGGCCAGTTGAGTAATTCTGACTGAATGATTTACGATTTTCTGGAGGGATGGAGCGATGTAGTGAGCGATCGCTTGCGCGGTAAGCAGAGGACTCGTATCAGCTCATGGAGCAAGTAGATAGTCGGAGATGGTGATGGATAATGGCGAGGGACTTGGCGATGTTAAATTGAAGACAATAAAATCCAGCCGGCCGCTGTGGCAAAGCGGTTCTAGGCGCTTTAGTGTGGTCCCGCGCGACCGCTATGGTCACAGGTTCGAATCCTGCCTCCGGCATGGATGTGTGTGATGTCCTTAGGTTAGTTACGTTTAAGTAGTTCTGAGTTCTAGGGGACTGATGACCTCAGATGTTAAGCCCATACTGCTCAGAGCCATTTTTGCAACAAAATCCATTTGCGTCTGTATTTCTTCCGAGCATTTAACTTTAAACTCGAGTCCTGTATCCTGTTTGTGGAGATTATTGACGGACATAGCGATGGACTGCCTGCAGGATGTGTGTGAACAGTTAGCGGTGGAGGTTTTCCAGACCATTGCTCCAATCTCGGCATGTTTCAGAAAGTAGTTACATTGCCATAGTGTACTATAAGATAGTTATAATGAAAGTGCAGCTACTTGTGCAGGCATAGTGTCGAATGTGATTATCGTGTGGCAGCAAAACTTGATAGATATCACTGCATTAATACGGAAGCGATTTACGCTGGAAATCCTATTAGTCTCAATTTTGTCCGCAAGGTGCAGATCTAGCGCTGCACGCAGTTTGTATGTCGATATGACATGCCTCGTATCATTTGAGAAGCCGTAACGTAAGTGAACAGTATGACTACATAGAGGAGAGACCGTGCGTTGTTAGTGAAACTGTTTTATGTGAACGGTAGCAATTTCAGTGCTGCATTTACAGAGTATCGCTGACAGAAAGGTCAGAGGAGAGGCCCGACGCCATCATATCGTTTAAAGTAGACGATAATGAGATCTGAAAATACGGGAAAGCCTGGTGCGGCAGTACCTGGAAGAAGAAGCCATCCTACCCCGGTGGAATATGTTGACGAGTTTACTGTTGCTGGAACTGACCATACAGGACGAGTACCGGGTAGCGCTCGTACTCATGCTGTGTCACGATAATTGTTCATACCATGTTCAACAGAACTGGCCTACTTTACACTGGTACCAAACAGGATCCACACGGTGCAGCAACTGAAACCTCATGATCTACAGTTTCTGGAACGGATAGGCGGGTGCGACCGGGCAGTATATTGAGTGACGAGGCACATTTTACGCTATAGGATGCAGTGAATACAAAGAATGCCGGATTTCGGGTACTGTTAAGACGCGTGTTGTGCACGAATAGCCATTGCAATCCGACCTAAGTGATTATGTGGTGTGGATTGACGAACACCTTTGTTCTCGATCTCGGTATACACACAGAGTGGCTGTCAGATGTACTGTGACGTCTAAAAAATGGTTCAAATGGCTCTGAGCACTATGGAACTCAACTTCTGAGGTCATTAGTCCCCTAGAACTTAGAACTAGTTAAGCCAAACTAACCTAAGGACATCACACACATCCATGCCCGAGGCAGGATTCGAACCTGCGACCGTAGCGGTCTCGCGGTTCCAGACTGCAGCGCCTAGAACCGCACGGCCACTTCGGCGGGCTGTGACGTCTGTACTTTAATGAAACCTCATTGTACAACATTTGATTCATTCTTTGGAAGATTGCAACCGTGAGGAAACCATTGTTTGCATGCAAGGCGTCATGTCGCTCACCCAATGAAGTACAGGGTGTTTCAAAAATGACCGGTATGTTTGAAACGGCAATAAAAACTAAACGAGCAGCGATAGAAATACACCGTTTGTTGCAATATGCTTGGGACAACAGTACATTTTCAGGCAGACAGACTTTCGAAATTACAGTAGTTACAATTTTCAAGAACAGATGGCGCTGCAAGTGATGTGAAAGATATAGAAGACAACGCAGTCTGTGGGTGCGCTATTCTGTACGTCGTGTTTCTGCTGTAAGCGTGTGCTGTTCACAACGTGCAAGTGTGCTGTAGACAACATGGTTTATTCCTTAGAACAGAGGATTTTTCTGGTGTTGGAATTCCACCGACTAGAACACAGTGTTGTTGCAACAAGACGAAGTTTTCAACGGAGGTTTAATGTAACCAAAGGACCGAAAAGCGATACAATAAAGGATCTGTTTGAAAAATTTCAACGGACTGGGAACGTGACGGATGAACGTGCTGGAAAGGTAGGGCGACCGCGTACGGCAACCACAGAGGGCAACGCGCAGCTAGTGCAGCAGGTGGTCCAACAGCGGCCTCGGGTTTCCGTTTGCCGTGTTGCAGCTGCGGTCCAAATGACGCCAACGTCCATGTATCGTCTCATGCGCCAGAGTTTACACCTCTATCCATACAAAATTCAAACGCGGCAACCCCTCAGCGCCGCTACAATTGCTGCACGAGAGACATTCGCTAACGATATAGTGCACAGGATTGATGACGGCGATATGCATGTGGGCAGCATTTGGTTTACTGACGAAGCTTATTTTTACCTGGACGGCTTCGTCAATAAACAGAACTGGCGCATATGGGGAACCGAAAAGCCCCATGTTGCAGTCCCATCGCCCCTGCATCCTCAAAAAGTACTGGTCTGGGCCGCCATTTCTTCCAAAGGAATCATTGGCCCATTTTTCAGATCCGAAACGATTACTGCATCACGCTATCTGGACATTCTTCGTGAATTTGTAGTGGTTCAAACTGCCTTACACGACACTGCGAACACCTCGTGGTTTATGCAAGATGGTGCCCGGCCACATCGCACGGCCGACGTCTTTAATTTCCTGAATGAATATTTCGATGATCGTGTGATTGCTTTGGGCTATCCGAAACATACAGGAGGCGGCGTGGATTGGCCTCCCTATTCGCCAGACATGAACCCCTGTGACTTCTTTCTGTGGGGACACTTGAAAGACCAGGTGTACCGCCAGAATCCAGAAACAATTGAACAGCTGAAGCAGTACATCTCATCTGCATGTGAAGCCATTCCGCCAGACACGTTATCAAAGGTTTCGGGTAATTTCATTCAGAGACTACGCCATATTATTGCTACGCATGGTGGATATGTGGAAAATATCGTACTATAGAGTTTCCCAGACCGCAGCGCCATCTGTTGTTGAAAATTGTAACTACTGTAATTTCGAAAGTTTGTCTGCCTGAAAATGTACTGTTGTCCCAAGCATATTGCAACAAACGGTGTATTTCTATCGCTGCTTGTTTAGATTTTATTGCCGTTTCAAATATACCGGTCATTTTTGAAACACCCTGTATCTGCATAATGCAACCTTCCACGAACGTGTTACCTCAAGAGATTTTACAGATACATAGCCTGCAATATCACCTGATGTGAATCCATGTGACTTTCGGTTCTAGGGATATCTAAAGCAACGCGTTTATGTGGTATAAGTTCAGTCAATACTTGATCTCAAGGCAAGTATACAGGAACACATTGCTCAGATTCCATCGGAATTGCTGCGAGCAGCTGTCGGTAACGTTTTTTTACGGATGTAACATCTCGTTGACGTCTCCAGTGCTCATACTAAACAAACTGTGTAAGCGACGGTTAATATTAAAATCAACATTTTGCCTTTCTCACTTGTTTGACCTTTCCTGCTCACGGCTCTTCCATAATCCATTGTACATGGAAACGTTTCTATACGTCTTTCTTTCATTCACAGCGCCACCAGATTTGCATTTGGTGGCCAGAATTGAAACTAATTCTTTTCGGGAATAAATCGGTTCCGCAGTAACGCATTAGGATATCTACTAGGTTTCGTTGCCATACGTTAATTACACCCCACACTCTATCACTGCAAGTGGATGCACTTTAATTGTAAGCACCGGGTAATTATTGATTTTGGAATAGCAAAAAGTTAAACACCACAATACACAATAAATTAACTCAGGGTAGCTGGTAACATTGTGGATTTAAATACTACTTAAGCTTCAGTCTGACTAAGGTTTGGTACGTTTCGTTTTCAGGCGAATATCGGATCTGGTAGTCCCAAATACTACCAGCTGGAACTCCCTCTGACCCACTCCCAGTTTGTTGGAACAGTAGGCTGGAAAAAACTCTGACTCTTAACAGACGGATTAGGATCTGCACAGAAGCTCGATCAGCGACTGAAACAGTAAATGGAATTGCTGATAGTGGTGTAAAGTACAATCCTTCATGCATCAGTTTGCGAAGTTTTTATGTAGCTGGAACAGCGTGGTGGTTTCTCGCAGCCGTCATAATAGCCCACTTCCTCGGATTTGTAGCGCTTCGGAGAATGAGTACCAGCGATTGGTGTGCTCCATACGTCACGAAAATTTCTCCTGGCGTCGCTCTGGTGTATTTACGCAGCTTCCAAGACGCAAAGAATCCCTCGTATTCGTCAAGGGCAGACTTAGACATCCGCCCGATGCATAAGTGTGCACAGCAGACAAGGAGATCACAATTTGAGTGAATCTGCACGTATTTTACAGTTCTTTGCCTTAAAACAAGCGAATTTCCGGCAGATTGGATTACAAGAGTGAGGAAAAGATTCCAGCTAAAATTTCGATGCTCGTACGTAGAAAATTTTCAGATTCTTGCCCGAAGGTGTGATAACTGTCAATTCTTTACAAGAAACACAATCAGATACATGACCAACAGAGCGGAAAAGCATTATCGACGGAAAAGCATTATCGATTCGGCGGAAATGTGTTATAACTGCCTCTGCAAGGCACTTAACGCGATGCGTGGAAATTGCAGTCGAGCGCACTACCATGAATGAGAATGGGGGCGCGGCGTAGTCGTTATGGTGACTTGAGCGTGTTGAACAGATGCGGAATTGCTGCACTGGGCAGCGTGTTCGATATACAGGGTGATTCAAAAAGAATACCACAACTTTAAAAATGTGTATTTAATGAAAGAAACATAATATAACCTTCTGTTATACATCATTACAAAGAGTATTTATAAAGGTTTTTTTTTCACTCAAAAACAAGTTCAGAGATGTTCAATATGGCCCCCTCCAGACACACGAGCAATATCAACCCGATACTCCAACTCGTTCCACACTCTCTGTAGCATATCAGGCGTAACAGTTTGGATAGCTGCTGTTATTTCTCGTTTCAAATCATCAATGGTGGCTGGGAGAGGTGGCTGAAACACCATATCCTTAACATACCCCCATAAGAAAAAATCGCAGGGGGTAAGATCGGGGCTTCTTGGAGGCCAGTGATGAAGTGCTCTGTCACGGGCTGCCTGGCGGCCGATCCATCGCCTCGGGTAGTTGACGTTCAGGTTTCATAACTAACCTTTTTCGTAGGACTCTCCATACAGTTGATTGTGGAATTTGCGGCTCTCTGCTAGCTCTGCGAGTCGATTTTCCTGGGCTGCGAACAAATGCTTGCTGGATGCGTGCGACATTTTCATCACTCATTCTCGGCCGTCCAGAACTTTTCCCTTTGCACAAACACCCATTCTCTGTAAACTGTT
The DNA here is from genome assembly GCF_021461395.2 of Schistocerca americana. Classification (NCBI taxonomy): domain Eukaryota; kingdom Metazoa; phylum Arthropoda; class Insecta; order Orthoptera; family Acrididae; genus Schistocerca; species Schistocerca americana. The sequence goes on along the minus strand of NC_060119.1, from coordinate 326,935,645 downwards.
TATACCAACGTTTAATACACCACCTATCAGGAGGTTTAACACCATACTTGGTTCGAAATGCACGCTGAACAACTGTCGTCGATTCACTTCTGCCGTACTCAATAACACAAAAAGCTTTCTGTTGAGCAGTCGCCATCTTAGCATCAACTGACGCTGACGCCTAGTCAACAGCGCCTCAAGCGAACAAATGTACAACTAAATGAAACTTTATAGCTCCCTTAATTCGCCGACAGATAGTGCTTAGCTCTGCCTTTTGTCGTTGCAGAGTTTTAAATTCCTAAAGTTGTGGTATTCTTTTTGAATCACCCTGTATACTCCACTAACCAATACTGAGCGATTTCAGGGCATGCCTTTGGCTTATCCGGCTGGATGATGACGTCATTGAAAAAAATTTCGCTGGACAACTGAGCACAGGTTTCGGTTATCAGGCGTAAATTTTTCTCGTTATGCTGTATGGCCTCCTCGAGCTAAACACTCGATGAAGGGATGGAGGTGGGGAGGGACAGTTGTGCACTAGCAATAATCCACTACGTTTGTTACGTATGTTCATCTCCACTATAAGTGCACTTTCAAATGTTGGTAACTGGCATAGCTGGGTAATTCTTCACAGAATAGGCTATTTTTCTTTGGAAACTTATTAAGATTGTAAACTAAAAGTTTCAAATAATAAAAGACCACGAGAATTTTAATTATACCTAACAGGTTACAGTAACAGCGAAAAAATGAATGTCTCCAACGCCGAGAAAGTGGAATGGAATGTATAGGCTGGAGGAAAGACCTATAGACAGTTTTCTTTACACAGCTGCAGGTCTTCTACGAAAAGTCGCTGACACTGCGACACACCAGGTAATTCTGCTACGTTCCAGTAACAAAAGGTGTGTTGTGGATGAAAATCAACTTTTAATCACACAGATACAAACTCCTGTTTATAAAAATACTTTACTTTTCGCTATAGAAATTCCAGGACACACATAGCCATTTTTAAAAGCTTGGTCTTTCTTGGTAATTAAAGATACAAAAATAAACAAAAAATTAATTTAGTAATGTATGTCTAGTATAATATTTTGTAACTTTTTTGTTAGATTCTTAATAAAAACTGAATTAAAAATGCACTTTCGGCTCATCTACCGTATATCCTATGGTTAGTATTGGCCACTAACTACTGAGTGGATGCTCTCACATTGTTCATGGTACCAAATAGCAGAAACTCAGTTATGTTTGTGAGGGACCATCTTTTACAGACTGTATATTGTCACAGTATACATATTAATACATAATACGCCTTGAAATCTACACAAAACAATTTTAAAACTTATTAAAAGTTTATACTTCCCCAAATTATTTTTGGAATGTGGTGCAGTAGATTATTGGTTTTTGAAAAATTTGTTCCAGTCCATAGTGGTTCGGTGGAAAAGTAACCATCTACATATCTACATATATACTCAGCTAGCCACCAAGTGGTGTGTGGCTGAGGGTACAATTCGCACCAAAGTCATATTTCCCCCCGTTTGTTCCACTCGCGGATCTTGCGAGGGGAAAACGATTGTCTGAACGCCTCAGTACGAGCTCTTATTTCCCTTGTCTTTGAATGATCATCATTCAGCGATTTGAAAGTTGGTGGTAATAATATATGTTCAACATACTCGGTGAAGATTGAATTCGGAATTTAGAGAGCAGCCCCTTCTGTTTAGCGCGTCGTCTATCTGCAAGTGTGTCTCACTTCAAACTTTCTATGAGATTTGTAACGTTCCCGCGATGGCTAAATGTACCAGTCACGAATCTTGCCGTTCTTCTCTGGACCTTCTCAATCTCTTGAATCAGACCCAACTGGTAAGGGTCCCATACAGACGAACAATACTCTAAGACTGGATGAGCTAACGTATTGTAAGCAATTTCCTTTGTTGAGGGACTGCATCGCTACAGGATTGTACCAATAAACCGCAATCTAGAGTTCGCCTTACCCGTTACTTGAGTAATCTGATCGTTCCATTTGGGATCATTTCGAATAGTCACAACCAGATACTTGACTGATGTTACCGCTTACAAATACTGGACATTTATGTCGTACTCGAGCATTAATGGGGATTTTCACTTTGTTATACGCAGTAGATTACACTTACTAATATTGAGAAATAACTGCCAGTCATTACACTTATTTTCTGCGAATCCTCATTGATTTGTTCACAACTTTCGTGTGATACTACTTTCCTGTAGACTACAGCATCATCGGCAAACAGTCTAAGGCCGCTGTCAGTACCATAAACTAGATCGTTTACGTAAATCGTAAAAAGCAGAGGACTCATTACGCTGCCCTGGGACACACCTGAAGTTACTCTTGTATCTGTTGAAGTTACCGCGTTCAGGACGACATACTGCTCCCTGTCTGTCAGAAAACTTTCTATCCCACCGCATATGTCATTGGATAGACTGTAAGCGCGCACTTTTTGTAGCAAGCGACAGTGCGGAACTGAGTCGAACGCCTTTCGAATGTCGAGAAATATGGCATCAACCTGGGAGCCGGTATGTAGAGCCTGTAGTATATTATACTCTATTGTGATTCATGTTAACAGATCGTCATAGGTTTGCAGAAAGCTCTTTATTTGGTTCAAAAACGACGTGTTTCACCCTGGTAGGGCATCATCTGGTTAGTTTGAAGAACAGTGAAATGTGGAATTAATAGATAACCGGTATAATAGGTAACCGGTATAGCAAATATTGGACATGATTCTATAATAATATTTATGCAATGTATTTCCTAATCAACTTGTCTGAAGCTCGCTAATGAGAGTATCTTTCTCTCTACTACAACGATGTTTCCTAGATTGCTTTGTACCTGCATTTAGCGCCACCTAGTGACGGCTATCTTTAACCAGCGCCATCAGTCGCTTCTGATTCTATCAATACTGTGTACATACTGCATGAGGGCGGATCGACCACCTGCAATTTGCTCCGGAGCAGTGTTTACCGTTCTTAAGCATCACCTTACTCTACGCGGCTGTGACAAATGCTTTTTGGCAGTTATTATAACATTTTCTACGTGCTCTCCTGTAATTTATATCTTACACATTTACGTTTTGGCTTTTCGCTGTAGAGAATAGTAGCTCAGGATAGGACCAAATTTATTTGTCTGTTATGTCCTATTTCCATTGCTATTCCATATAACCTGATGATGCCTTACCCAGAAACGCGTCGTTTTTGAGCCAATAAATACCGTTCTGCAATGTAGGACAGTCTTTTAGTATTTTTCTTGGTTTGTAGGTCATTATGTAACTTATTCATGAATCTAACGAGAACAAAAAACACAGTTCATTCAGTTTTCAATACCAGTACTGTTGTTGTCGGCCACCGCTCTTAGTTATTTTCGTTGAAATCAAGATAACAATGTCACTACCATACGTAATTAATGTTTTAAGTGGTTTTTGTTAAATTTTCCTTACCTTTATTCTTTCTGCTTTCGTGGCAAAGATAGAAATTCAAGTCCTTTTCTTTTCGTACCATTTTCTTTTTTCTTTTTTTGTACTATTCTTATCTTCCTTATCTTGGATACTATTTTGGATGTTTTCGAGTGCGGAAAGTGGCAATTTTACTGTGTGCAATTACTTTTGTCTAAGGAATTAACTGTTGTCATCAAGTCTAGTATTTCAGAGGCTAGAGGGAATTAGGGCTGGTGGGTAATTGGTCCATTTTGATTTCTGAGCCGATCTTTGAGATCTGTCGTCCATCCTGACTTGACCATTTAACTCGCAGCAAAATCATACCCCAGACCCTTACCTACCTTAAGACACATTCCACGTTAGGGGGTTTTGTAATCCACACTTCCTGTCTCTATATCTGGTTGAGGAATGGGGACGGGCCTGGCGACGTCCTGTAATCAAAGACAACGTCCAGGTTAAAGCACAAGCTAACGAAAAGTCAAGGACAATGGGCCAACTTTATTCAACGTCTCTCCTACTGCTACGATTGTTATCACTGAAACCCTTGGTGACAAGATATATTGCAACAGAAGCACGACTGGTTGTGAAACGTTCATCAGGGTTCTTGTGTTTCACAACTGCCGGAAGGTGATCATCAGGAGGGTGTAAGCATATGGCAGCCGTTTCAGAGTCACGACGTTTTGTGGAAGTGGGGTGGCCTGCAGTCTTTAATTATACTAGGAAGTTCATGAAGTGTGAATACATTTACTGCTCTCATCGTCGATTGATTGAAGATAACTGTTGATTTCTATCGAAGGGTTAAATGATTTAACTATTGGATAGCAGCTATATCCAGTGGAATAAGTTCCTTGTTTCGAAGCTACGTACGACGCCTGAAACAGTGGCTAACTCTAATCATTCATACCTAAACGTTTTTCAGATCTGTAAGCCTTAGCTGACCGGAGTGGTCGAGCGGTTCTAGGCGCTGCAGTCTGGAACCGCGCTGCCGGTACGGTCGAAGGTTCGAATCCCGCCTCGGGCATGGATGTGTGTGATGTCCTTATGTTAGTTAGGTTTAAGTAGTTCTAAGTTCTAGGGGACTGATGACCTGAGCAGTTAAGTCCCATAGTGCTCAGAGCCATTTGAACCATTTTGTAAGCCTTGTGATTTTATTAACCTGTTCTTATGTTCATAAAAGAAACATGCTGCACAGCGGTTTGACGCAAGTGTGCCTATGTCAGAGAGAAAGCACTGGGCGTGTATCATGGCTCAGGAGAACAATAAAAATAAGTTTGTTATTATTGGCGAATCCAACATATCCTTGGAATTACAGTATAACGAAAGTTCATTAAGAACAATTAATAGTTTTCTGGATGTCTTCCTGTGAAAAAATTGTTCGTTTAGTCAGTCATTAAACAGATCTGATTTTATGCAACCATACACTTTGTTCTTGAGAACTGTAGAAGCAATGGCCATGCCATATGATATTCATTTTTTTTTTTTTTTTTTTTTTTTTGCTTCCTTTCTTGTTTCGTGAATAGAGTAAGGAATCATGTAATTCCCTTTGGATTTAAAGCAGATTTCAGTATAAGTATACACCCCTTTTTCACATGCAGTAATCATCCTAACAGACTTTGACAGGTATGAGAGGGCCATTCTTTATTCAGTAAATTCTAATCTACTTTTGTCTACGTTTAAAAAGTTTTCCATTATATGAAACAAAATGTTTGCAATAAATGAGTGTTTTCGGAATTCAAAATATTCATTAACAGTTGCTTTGTTCATTCTAAAAGCTTTACTTTCTTATGTTCCGTTGGACTTTCTAATAGACAACTCAGCGTTTCGCCTAAACTAAGAATTTAATTGTACTAGCCATTTCAAATTCAAAACTTATGTTAAATGTATCTGTGGCAATATTTGTAATCACATATATAGTTGGACTGAATCCACGAGATTTGAATTAGTAAAATATTTAATTAACTTGTATTTTTCTTCCATTCCCAACAATGAAACAGGATTTTTCTTGAGCATTTACTTTTTAACGGCTTTTTAACATCTTTTTACGTATTTCATTACAACTGGCAGCTTTATTAAGCCCATAGTTTTGTTTGTTATAGCTTCAAATATTTTTTGGGCTACCTTCATAAAGCTTTCAGAGACGTTAACTTTTACCTGCACTCCTTGACAGCCGGCCGGAGTGTCCGAGCGGTTCTAGGCGCTACGGTCTGGAACCGCAAGACCGCTACGGTCGCAGGTTCGAATCCTGCTTCGGGCATGGACGTGTGTCATGTCCTTAGATATTTTTTGAAAAGGAAATAACGTATGTGTACAAATGTTAAAGACAAGTGACTGGCTCACCCGTCTCCCTCACCTGTTCCTTAAGATTTTAGTTTTGGTCGACACGAAATTCACTCCTTAGATTACTGAAATATTTGATGCTAGTTACAGTATAATTTAATTTACTTACTCTATCTGCATAGAACTTGACAGTGTAAAAACCTTTGACTCACCAGACTGATATTTTTCCACATATCTGATGAAAGAAGTATAAAAAACGAATAAAATCTAAACAGACATTATCGCACAGTCACAACAACAATCCACTACCGCTAAATATGCGATCACACGGCATGACTCTGAACTACTCAGCTACTTCTTCTATCTGCAGCTAGCACGACGATCACGACTTATACTGTTTCTAACGACCTTTATGTTTTATGTCATTTAAAAATATTTGTGCGCAAGGTGGCGACAACACGTTTACGGCGTCGTAATTCTGTCTCCTCGAAATACCGTTAGAAAAACAGGGACATTACGAAGAAAACAGTGAAGATACTCAAGAGCTGAGATGGGAAGAGAATGGCACCCTACTGCGAAAAATCGGTTAGTACAGGGAGGCGTGGAGACGCGCAAGAACTCAGCTGAAAAATGACAGGATGTTGAGTGCCATTAGGGCGTGATATTTTTTTTAATGAAAACTCTGAACCGGCTGCCGCAGCGGAGGGGTGTTCAACTGCAGGGCGGCGACGTGTCGAGCTGTCAATGCTGCTGCAATTAAAAGTTGGGCACGCGCGCCCGTCCTGCGCGGGATTAACCCCGGTGGCTGAGTGACGGCCGCTTGCGTGCCGTCACGGGAGATGGCGGCTGCAGCACTTCAGCCCCAAACCTCGAGCTGAAACTCAAAACACACTGCGCACGTCATTTACCCTGTATGAAAGACCCTTCCCAACTTCTCCACCATTTACAAAAGAAAAATTCGGAGTAGGTATTAAAATCCACGGAGAATAAATAAAAACTTTAAGGTACGCCGACGACATTGTAATTCTGTCAGAGACAGCAAAGGACTTGGAAGAGCAGTTGAGCGCAATCGACAGTGTCTTGAAAGGAGGATATAATATGAACATCAACAAAAGCAAAACGAGGATAATGGAATGTAGTCAAGTTAACTCGGGTGATGCTGAGGGAATTAGATTAGGAAATGAGACACTTAAAGTAGAAAAGGAATTTTGCTATTTGGGGAGAAAAATAACTGATGACGGTTGAAGTAGAGAGGATTTAAAATGTAAACTGGGAATGGCAAGGAAAGAGTTTCTGAAGAAGAGAAATTTGTTGACACAGAGTATGGATGTAAGTGTCAGGAAGTCGTTTCTGAAAGTATTTGTATGCAGTGTAGCCATGTATGGAAGTGATCATGGACGATAAATAGTTTGGACAAGAAGAGAATAGACGCATTCGAAATGTGGTGCTACAGAAGAATGCTGAAGTTTAGATGGGTAGATCATATAACTAATGAGGAGGTATTGAATAGAATTGGGGAGGAGGGGAGTTTGTGACACAACTTGACTAAAAGAAGGGATCGGTTGGTAGGACGTGTTCTGAGGCATCAAGGGATCACCAATTTAGTATTGGAGGGCAGCGTGGAGGGTAAAAATCGTAGAGGGAGACCAAGAGATGAACACACTAAGCAGATTCAGAAGGCTGTAGGCTGCAGAACGTACTGGGAGATGAATCAGCTTGCACAGGATAGAGTAGCATGGAGAGCTGCATCAAACGAGTCTCAGGACTGAAGACCACAACAACAACAACGAGGGTTGGAACTTAAATAGTGGCAGCTATTTATCCACAACCGATACAAAACAGTTACATGTTTGCACCTGTTACTGTCCTTTACACTAGTCACCAGCGTTGTGTAGACCCCGTTGCCAGCGATGTGAAAGGCGAAGTATACCGTTAGCAGAGTCTTTTTTGTTGATGGTGCGAAGGGAGCTGTCTACTCCCTGTCGAATCTGTGGAAAAATTCTGAAGCTAATGCCACGAAGTGGTTCCTTCATCTTCGGAATCAAATCAAAGTCACAAGGTCTTACGTCCGGTGAGTATGGTGTATGATACTGTACTTCCCAGTCCCACTGACCAAACAGAGCAGCCACAGCCTGCGCTGTATGCGCCCGCGAATTGTCGTGCAAAATGATGGGCGGGTCGCGCAGAAACTGTGGCCACTTCTTTTTCAAAGCTTTTTTGTTTTGTTTTGGAGAATCACCTGTGATCAGCTTTGCGAAAGAAGCGGCGACACTTTCTACTCAACCCACCCATCATTTTGCACGACAATGTGCGGGCGCGTACAGCGTAAGCTGTGGCTGTTCTGTCCGGTCGACGGATCTGGGAAGTACTGTACCGCTGGTGACTGCCTTGAAGGACGGTAACAGGTGCAAACATGTAAGTCTTTTGTATCGGTTGTGAATAAGTAGTTGCCACTATTTAAGTTCCAACCCTCGTATCATTTGCAAAGTCAATAGTTACTTCCCGCGGGATAGTGGTGTGAGACTGCTACCGAAGAAGATCTCAGTAAACATGAGCACACGATATGAAGACGTCTCTCAGAGAAGGATGACTATCACAATTTCATAATTATTCAGGAATTAAAACTGATCACTGTTTTCCTTCGTACCATTTATTTATACATTTTATTATGTATGATCAGGTGATTCAGTATATATCACAAAACAACAACGACTATTTAACATATTTTACAATATTTGGATTGTTACCTTAATTTTGAACAGGCTTTCCGTGTAAGAACGTTCCATATCCTGCAAAAGTACGTAGTGATATACTAATAAAAGGCACAGTGGCAAAAATAATGGGAACTGTTAACAGAATTTACTATCTGACGTACTGAAATAATGTACTGTATTTGTTTGATTAAATTTCGAACTACGCCCTAAAGGAAAGTGGGTCTATGTATGACAAGAAAGAGATAATTAATGCAGAACAAGAACAGTCTTGGTTGCGAAACTTTTTAATATCAATGACGCGTTTTACCATTTTTGGGATCATCAGACGGTCTATAAAAACAAGAAAACAATCAATTAGTAGTAAATGGACGAAGTTGCACGGTACTGCCTTGCACGACTACACAGGTAAAAAGAACTGAAAGTGATAGAAAATTACGTGAAAGTGCCTGGATACGAAACACATTCGTCATAAAGCCATATAAAATGGAAAACGGACGCAACTGTAACTGGATGTGTAGGCCATCCACAATAAAAACATATAAAACGCAATGTAGACCCAGCTGAAAGAACAGACAGCCGCCAGTATACCATCAAGAATGTACAGGACGTTGGCTGAAAAATTTCACCGACTGTCGCATGTTACGTTGACACACCAGCTCACTCCGCCACACCAGTACAAAATAGGCCACCCTTGCAATATAGATGCGGTATCAGCCACACGCAGCATAATGTGCCTTTGACCTGCACACAATTACTACTGTGACAGATCAAGATGCAAACACTACGCCTGGTGTGGGAAGAGGTGTCCATGTGGCGCACTGGGAACTTCTTTCCACACTAAAGACGGTCTCTGCTTCCTGATCTATCACAGTGGTATTTGTGTGCACGCCAAAGGCACATTATGCTGCGTGTGGCTCATACCGCATCTATATTGCAAGCGTGGCATATTTTGTACTGGTGTGGCGGAGTCAGCTGGTGTGTCAACGTAACATGCGATAGTCGGTGAAATTTTCCGCCACCGTGCTGTACTTTATGGTGTACTGGCGTCTGCTTTTTCTTTTTAGCAGGTGAACCTCGCGTTTTGAATGTTTTTATGACTCACGGATTACATATCCAGTTAGACTTGCGTATATTTTCCATTTTATATGGCTTTATGACGGATGGGATTCATATCCAGCTACTTTTAAGTAATTTTCTATCACTTTTCGTTCATTTTATCTGCGTAGTCATGCAAAATATGCAATGCCCCGTCGTCTGCTTGGTACTATTTGATTGTTTCCTCGTTTCATGGGCAGTCTGATGATAACCAAAAAGGGTCAAACTCACCATTGATATTAAATAACTTCGCAAACAAGACCGTTTTTATTCTGAAATAATTCGAAACTACACTCCTGGAAATTGAAATAAGAACACCGTGAGTTCATTGTCCCAGGAAGGGGAAACTTTATTGACACATTCCTGGGGTCAGATAAATCACATGATCACACTGACAGAACCACAGGCACATAGACACAGGCAACAGAGCATGCACAATGTCGGCACTAGTACAGTGTATATCCACCTTTCGCAGCAATGCAGGCTGCTATTCTCCCATGGAGACGATCGTAGAGATGCTGGATGTAGTCCTGTGGAACGGCTTGCCATGCCATTTCCACCTGGCGCCTCAGTTGGACCAGTGTTCGTGCTGGACGTGCAGACCGCGTGAGACGACGCTTCATCCAGTCCCAAACATGCTCAATGGGGGACAGATCCGGAGATCTTGCTGGCCAGGGTAGTTGACTTACACCTTCTAGAGCACGTTGGGTGACACGGGATACATGCGGACGTGCATTGTCCTGTTGGAACAGCAAGTTCCCTTGCCGGTCTAGGAATGGTAGAACGATGGGTTCGATGACGGTTTGGATGTACCGTGCACTATTCAGTGTCCCCTCGACGATCACCAGTGGTGTACGGCCAGTGTAGGAGAGCGCTCCCCACACCATGATGCCGTGTGTTGGCCCTGTGAGCCTCGGTCGTATGCAGTCCTGATTGTGGCGCTCACCTGCACGGCGCCAAATACGCATACGACCATCATTGGTACCAAGGCAGAAGCGACTCTCATCGCTGAAGACGACACGTCTCCATTCGTCCCTCCATTCACGCCTGTCGCGACACCACTGGAGGCGGGCTGCACGATGTTGGGGCGTGAGCGGAAGACGGCCTGACGGTGTGCGGGACTGTAGCCCAGCTTCATGGAGACGGTTGCGAATGGTCCTCGCCGATACCCCAGGAGCAACAGTGTCCCTAATTTGCTGGCAAGTGGCGGTGCGGTCCCCTACGGCACTGCGTAGGATCCTACGGTCTTGGCGTGCATCCGTGCGTCGCTGCGGTCCGGTCCCAGGTCGACGGGTACGTGCACCTTCCGCCGACCACTGGCGAGAACATCGATGTACTGTGGAGACCTCACGCCCCACGTGTTGAGCAATTCGGCGGTACGTCCACCCGGCCTCCCGCATGCCCACTATACGCCCTCGCTCAAAGTCCGTCAACTGCACATACGGTTCACGTCCACGCTGTCGCGGCATGCTACCAGTGTTAAAGACTGCGATGGAGCTCCGTATGCCACGGCAAACTGGCTGACACTGACGGCGGCGGTGCACAAATGCTGCGCAGCTAGCGCCATTCGACGGCCAACACCGCGGTTCCTGGTGTGTCCGCTGTGCCGTGCGTGTGATCATTGCTTGTACAGCCCTCTCGCAGTGTCCGGAGCAAGTATGGTGGGTCTGACACACCGGTGTCAATGTGTTCTTTTTTCCATTTCCAGGAGTGTAGTTGCTATTGCACTCTGCCACAATTTAATGGTATAGTTGTAAAGAATAAAGAGATGAAAAACAAACTGAATCGTTCAGTGAGGAGGTAATTCCACATAAAATATCCTGTGTATTACATCAGGATATTTGCACATTTCCAACAAGACCCTCACTATTTCTGCCGATAGAGGAGGAAGCTTTCTATACCACTAAGAATGCACCTATCATACGAGCACCGACAATTTTCTCCTCAGCCGGAAAGCTATACACTGAAACAATAAACTTATACACTACTGTTCTAAAGTATCCTATAAAAACAATGTAGTTGGACAAACGCATAATTGTCTACAATATATTTTTTTTTTTGTTAAAACCAACGGCAGAATAAGCAAATAATTTCTACGAGATAATTACGTACCAATTTCTTGTACGTACAATTTTTATGTAGATATTTCGGTTACGTCTTTACCAGCTCCACTGTCCCTCCTAGTTTTCTTGACAGCCTGCTTCCAATTTAATGTATCCGTTTTCCTTCCTATGATTTTATTTAATAATATAAAATCTTTGAAAAGTGAAATTTACGTTAGGCACGTCCTCCATTTTCACCGATGTACAATGTTATTCCAGGATGGTCAACATTACATTTACAAAGAGCGGAACTTGTGAATAGAAAGCCGGCCAAAGTGGCCGTGCGGTTAAAGGCGCTGCTGTCTGGAACCGCAAGACCGCTACGATCGCAGGTTCGAATCCTGCCTCGGGCATGGATGTTTGTGGTGTCCTTAGGTTAGTTAGGTTTAACTAGTTCTAAGTTCTAGGGGACTAATGACCTCAGCAGTTGAGTCCCATAGTGCTCAGAGCCATTTGAACCATTTTTTTTAATAGAAAAAAGACATACATTGCTATGGTAGCACGTCGCATGCGGTACATCGCTTTACTATAGTGAAAACTCAACTTTGCCAAAACTGTGATATACAGCCTTCTTTGAGTGGGACCTTCATGTGACAACATATAATTGAAACTGATAGATGATGTAAGAACTAAAGCAGTTACAATTTGTGACGAAGATAGATAAAATAGAGGGCACGCCTAAAACAACAGTCTCGTAAAGAACGTGTTGACAAATTATCGTGCATTATGTCGCATGTGATCGAGTGTTACAGTAGCTTCAAAACCCGTACTGCTCTGATTAAACAGAGCGAACGCGACGTCGCAGTCACCGGACACAAATTACTTCATCAAGATCAAGATGAAGCGAACATTTTAGCTATTCCTGACACAATACTCTTGATCGCTTTAATTGGGCGAGAGAGCAGACATGTATACATAGTTTACATTAGGGGAGCCAAAGTGAATGGGAAATGCTGAGAGTATCTGTGGCCCACTCACCTGTCTCAAGGAGACAGTCGATTCCAAGAAATAACGTAGTGGTCAGCTCCACCAAGAACAGCCAGCGACAGAGTCGAGGAAGGCAGACAGCTTTCATGTTATCAACGGTCTGGTTTCCATCTAAGCTACTGAGCCAGAGGAAACTCTTAAGTTTCAGTTAACATTCCAGAATTCTTGGGCTCTAAATAACCATGGGACCCACTATGGTACTTCGTTATTACCTCACGTCAGAGCAAACTTCTAGTCAACTGGTAGCTTTTGAATACATAGTCGTAAACTTCTCTGCCCCGACTCCTTTATATATTCCATGTTGTACAGTCACAATGCAGCTGAAACATCCTACTCTTCGTATGAAGACGACAAACTTTCCTTCATACATCAGCCAACGCACACTAGAAAATCTAGGACCCATCACATATTACGTTTTACATATAAACTTCATATTAAAGTGACTAACAATTAAAGAAGGGGAGAATTAGATAGGGAATTAAGTACACAAATAACTAAAAAGTGTGCGTTTCGCTTCAGAATAGATCCAGTATTTTTTAAAATTTAAACGGACAATATCTTCTTGATGTTACCTAATAAATAACATTGATACTAACTGGCATTAAATGATCCGGCTCAATGTTCCATAGTTAGTTGCTAGCTTCTGGAAGATACGATGGAGGCAGTGGTCGACAGATTGCATTTATATTTGACAGTCAATTCGAGGACAAAGTGAACGTTTCAGTCGAAGGGTCACAATTTTTTTTTCAGTTATTGATAGTGTGAACTAGCGTGCGACATGCTTTAACACAGTATTGCGTGCAAAACTGAACAGTGCAACTGGCTTCCTGAAGATTTGTGGTGAGAAGTCATCCAAGACTATCAATAACGACATGGTTACAGTTACAGATTTTTATGGCCACAGCTCAGCGGTGATAGAGCTTTTAAGATTAGGAGTACAATTTCAAATCACGTTAAATTAGATTAAGATATACGGGTAGCATAATGTTTTAGAAGGAGTTTAATTCAGTTGTCACCATGGGATAACTGGCGATACTTCTGATAAACACAAAAACTGAAGGTCTTCTCTAGTATGAACTACCTATCAGACAATAGAACCAATTCAGGAGCGCAAAAAACAAATATCGTAAGAGAGAGAGAGAAAGAGAAATGGAATGCACGTTTTCCCTCCTGCAAAAACTGATATGACATGTAAGTTCATGACAGATTATAAATTTGTGCCAAACCGAGAACGAACTCGGGACCTTTGCCTTTCGCAAACAAGTGTTTCACCAACTGAGCTACCCAAGCTGTTTGAGTAGCTCAGTTGGTAGAGCACTTGCCCGCGAAAGGAAAGGTCCCGAGTTCGAGTCTCGGTCTGGAAGAAGTGTAACACTCCAATGACATCAAAGGCATTCGCAGCACTAAAGTGGGAAAGGACATGATTAAAAATCTGCTGTTATGATGATGATAATGATGGTTAAGCTGATAACATTGTCTTAACAGACAGGATCAAGGTCTTTAGCTCCAGTACAGTGTAGTGATTTAGTAGTTCACAGCACAGTAGAAATTCGGCCCCGCCAAGCGAGTAGTAGCGCAGATCTTGTGTTCCTGCCACCGTTGGGCGTGCATGTACAATATCTACTAAGTTGTGCACGCAGCGCCATGCCCAGGTGAGATGTGACTGAGTGAGGACAGCGGTTGGGAGAAATCTGCTGACCGCAACTGTAGCGGAAACAAGATTTAGGATCCAGTGCTTGGAGACCTTCGACAGCGGTGGACAAAGAGTCAGTGAGGTGCCAGGTTGATGCATGGTGTGTTGGCTGAGCTAGCCGGAGTATCAGTTTGGCTGGCCTAGTAACATGGAAATGAGCGTTTGGCGTCATTGGCCGGGAGGCCTCTTGCGGGGCAGGTCCGGCCGCCTTAGTGCAGATCTTATTACATTCGACGCCACATTGGGCGACCTGCGCGCCGGATGGGGATGAAAACGCCCAGTCCCTGAGCGGAGAAAATCCCCGCCCCAGCCGGGAATCGAACCCGGGCCCGTAGGACGGCAATCCGTCACGCTGACCCCTCAGCTATTGGGGTGGACGGCTGGCCTAGTGAGGGGCTGTTGTCAGTGCATTTCCATGTAGATGAATGATGGGGCAGCTGCTGTCACCGAATGAGAGCCCTGCTAGCAACTAGGAGTACAAGATGCAGCCAACTGGAAGGATGAAACAAGAAACTTGGGGCAGAGGAGCGAGGCAACGTGGTAGCTGGATGAATGAAGTTCGCAGTAACTTGGGGCATAGTTCCGGCCGAAGTAGCGGATGATACTTGGCTTTGTGGACACAAGGAACGGAGTGCAGCTGGGAGTGAAGAGTTGGTTGCTGAGTTGTATTTTCGGATATTTTTATAATTGGAATACATCTATTTCATAGAAATGTCTCTAGCGAGATTTTGTTTACAACTGCAGTTGGATTTCATTGTTTTGCGATTTTTATCTACTGCGAGCAGCAGCACGTATATATGGTGGATTTTACAGAGGGTTTTTTCGCTTGTATTTCCTGACAGATTAATTAAAGTTTTGGGTTTGATTGGTACACTTTAGGATTTGGTTCTGTAGTGTTATCTTCACTGGATATTTTCGTATTCTGCTTTTCTGTGTGTTATTTGTGTATATCAATTCAAGCCTCTTCAATGGCTCATTTCTAGCTCCGATAAGCTGACGAAGTGCAAGACAGGATCCAAGGGTGCTGCCACTGCTGCAGGTCCTGACATGTCGGATGGTGCCACCACAGCAGGTCCTGACAGGCTGGGACACATCACTGCTGCAGGTCCGGACATGCTGGAGGATGACGGATTCAGTGATAAACAAAGAAGAAAAACCGTTACAAGCGATAATAACAGCACAAAGATTTCATCTTTCTCACAATGATAATAAACACCGACATTAAGCAATATTCTGCTGTTGCTGCAACTGGGCAGTCCTGGACGATGTCATCTGTCACTTAATGGTGAGTGATTGACTGCAGCTGAGGCTGCAGAACTGCTGGGTCCGCCATGCATCCCCGCTGTGATCAGATGCTGCGTTCCTATTGCCTACTGCCAATTTCAAGCGCCTCTAGTGGCATAATAATTAACTAGACCAGTTTGTTGGTGCACTGATCGGAGCAAATATGGCAAGCAGCTACAACAACTGCATCAGTCAGCATGACTTGTAGAATGCATCCTGATACCATTCTGCTGCATGGCTATTATCTGTTGGACAGTATTCCTGTTGTTGTTCATTCACTTATCCAATATAACTCTTTTCTATTCTGCATGTAGGAGACTGTGTATGTAGTCCTCAGCTGTTTGCTTACAGGCAACATTTCTGTTAAACTCCTCCCAGTCAGACACCAGCAACTCTGTGATAGAACACATTCTACACAGCACCAAGGACAGTCTGGGTTCCCGGGTTCGATTCCCGGCGGGGTCAAGGATTTTCTCTGCCTCGTGATGACTGGGTGTTGTGTGATGTCCTTAGGTTAGTTAGGTTTAAGTAGTTCTAAGTTCTAGGGGACTGATGACCATAGATGTTAAGTCCCATAGTGCTCAGAGCCATTTTTGAACCAAGGACAGTGAGCAACTGATGATGAGATGAGGGTTGGTGGAGGGGAAAGTAGACGGGCATGAGCAGTTGTGGCTCTTCAATGCTATAAATACTGCTTATACACATCTGCTTCCACTAAGACGAATTAGCATCAACTGCCACCTGTTTCATTTTGGAAGAGTGAATACTTCATGTCGTATAACTTGTCAGTTTCTGCATGTGCATGAGTATATACCGGTTGGAACATGCATCTTGACACTGGCTCACTGCATTGTCACAATCTGTTGAAAGTAATTCTTCTGTTTCTTTCTTCTACACCCTTTCATTATCATAGTGTAGTGAGCTATGGTTACAGTCCTTCCTTGAATCCATACACATAATACAGCTACTGAAAGCTGCTCCATCCTTCGCATTCATTCTGTTGATGGAACAAATCGCAATACTTCCACAACAGCAGCTCAGCATACACTGAACCTCTCCCATTAATTCTGGTCATTTGATCAGAGAAAAAAATTCCTGCCCAAAGTTGAATTACCTGTCATTCTGGGGGAGAGAGTGGGGGGTGGGAGGGGTTGTACCCACTTCTCCGTGTATGGGGGAGGACTTAGGCCTTCTGCCCAGAAGGACTGAGGTTCAAGACCCAGAAAGAGCATCCACTATTTTGAATTTACCGCCAATTCTTGGAAAGGTGTGGGGGTGTGATGTCAGCGCAGCCTTTCGGCAAAAAAATTCCTCCTATTTTTAAATTCTAACAATTTTTTTGAATTTCCCACCAAAATTCGAAATTTCCCGCAGTGTGACAGGTATGGATTAGGGAGCGGAAGGGAGGGTGGTGGGGGAGGCCTAGTTAGCATTATAAAATTGATTAATTTGCATAATTAAATTGTGATGTTGCCACGTCTACAGCTACAGACCTGTACTAGGCTGGGAGAGGGGGGGGGGGGTAATTTGGTAACAATGCAGGCTGCATTCTTCTCAGCTTTACCTCACTAACGGTGTTCTTCAAATGTTTCCTTCAACCATTTCTAAAAGAAATCACGTGATTCCAACTCAGGCGCTTTGGTTCTAATGTCCATCCCAAATGGGTTGTCGTCGTAGCGTGACACGCTTTTGCGCCAGTACAGAGGAAAGTTGTAAGCTATTTTTGAGTCAAATTTCAAACTTAAGCACCACAATGTGTGGGAATTCCGAGTCTCGAAAAATTGATCATTTCATTCTGTTCGCAGTGTAGTTACGGAGAACTAAAAGCCGGCTGGAGTGGCCGTGCGGTTCTAGGCGCTACAGTCTGGAACCGAGCGACCGCTACGGTCGCAGGTTCGAATCCTGCCACGGGCATGGATGTGTGTGATGTCCTTGGGTTAGTTAGGTTTAATTAGTTCTAAGTTCTAGGCGACTGATGACCTCAGAAGTTAAGTCGCATTGTGCTCAGAACCATTTGAACCATTTGAGAACTAAAATGTGGAACATTTTGTTAAATTTAGACTAGTACATACTTTCAAGCTCAGGGACATAGTTTATAAAAGCATCTCAATTTATGCAGCCACTTGTACAAATTAGAAAACAAGTTTTCAGGGGATTAAAAGGAAAGGAAGGTAGATAACTGTTTTAGGTCCAGAAGGCAACGAAAAAAGGAAATACAGGATTGGTACAGGATTTGGTAAGGAAGGGAAAGTAAATTGGCCATGTCTTCCCTAAGAAACCATCATGGCACTGGCCCTAATCGGTTTACAGAAACAATAGACAACGAAAATAGAATTAACAAAGGAGCAATTTATGTGTGTTTGTGTGTGTCTGAGAAGAAAAGGGAGAAAGAGGGAGTCAGAGGGGGAGAGAGAGAGAGAGAGAGAGAGAGAGAGAGGGAGAGAGAGAGAGAGAGAGAGATGGAGGAAGGGGGGGGGGGAGGAAAGACGAGGACATTGTGCATCCGCGTTCGTGTGTGTTTCTGCGCCAAGAACTTCAAACTTCAAGCAAAATATTGTAATTTCTATTCTAGTAAAGCGATATCCTTAATTTTACTCAATTCATATCGTATTTTAGTACTGTGGCTCGGGCAACGGTGGGGAGCAGAAAGTGTCGGGGGGTTGTATAGGCGTAAATCCTTTACCAAATGTAATTCAGTTTATTAACAGATATAAACAAACAAAATTGTATTCACAGTGAGAAACAGCCAAACAACACAGCGTTCACATTAACAAACTATCCCTTGTAACCTAACACAAGATAATACCCGTTTAAGTAACTGCCCCACTGGAATCAGTCAATGAAGAGGCACAGATTAATATTAAAAAATAAAAAAAAACAAAAAACACTCACAGCAGTACCTAATACAATAAATCAATGTATCAATAAGTCAGTCCATCTGAATTCATTCGGCTTTGGAATCAAACAGTTGTCGGTTGAAGAAACCCAGTCAGTCCCTGACTGATAGAAGTGCGCTGGGGGGTCCTAAGCAGCATGACGTACGTCGGTACTGGCTTCCATCATACGCACCATCCCAGAATATTCCTAGATACTGCATGGACAAAGTAAGGATATAGTGGATGACAAAATATGTTGCTCCCTATACTATGCTACTGTTCGCTTCAGAGTGTAATTTGAAGGCTAGTAGTTTGAAACGTTTACGTATTGGTAGAGAAGCATCACAGACAGAGACTGGCGTGTTGTGATAGAGATCGAGTATGCAGCTAAAAGTGCTAAAGTGCAGTTTATGGTATGAACCGTGTCGCGCAAAAGCCTACGTCAAGCACAGGTGACCAACGAGTATCTTCCGAGCAGCCCTCCTACGGACATTCATTGTGCTGCTCTAATTCTTTCCATTACAACATTCTGCGTGAAATCGGGTGACACATTCATTTATCTACAGCACCCCACCGTTACAAACCTATTCGGTTTACAAATGGTGCTACCCATTGTGTTGGGAAGACTGAACATATGGCTGCATTAGGTTAGAGCTGTGTATAGGGACACGGCAAAGTACCTCCATACTGTATATATAGATGATTTTGAACAGTAGGTCAATAAGGTGCTGACGGAAACTAATGGACCGCCAATACGTTTGAGAGAAATACATGCTGAATTTTGTGCTTGCAGCAAGGCTTTATTTTCCATATTTTTTACTGGTGTTAAGGTAAAGAAAGAATCTGATGATATAGTGCACCCTGTGTATGGTTATTGAATAAAAATGTTTATAGTCGTGTATTTGTCTTATTTCTTACCTCTCATTATATTGCAAGTACTACAGCTGTTGATAGATTTTCACTGAAATCATGCAACAGCAGAAAATTATGTCATACAACAAAATTCTCTGTTAAAGCTCCTTACACGCAGTACCTGACATAGTCGATATAATGGCAGGACATAGCGCTCATTATTTTTCTATAAGAACCCATTGCCCAACAGTACCTGATGTAGTCTGTATCATGGCAGTGTGAGTGAGGGATCAAGACATTGGACTTTGTTGTAAGCGACTAGATCTGTGGCAGCGTGCAAGAAGATTGGAGGAAGAGTGGCATATGCCTTCCTGACCATATATGTGCAATAGTTGAAGGTCTATCCCACTGAGGCAAAAAAATGTTCTCATGTCGCTGCTAACACATCCAAATGGAGTTCACTTTGAGCCTGTATGTGTATTTTCAAAAACACTATTTCAGCCCAAATACCAGCCATTACAGTATGTAGATAGTTTGATATACACGAAATTATGTGAGAGCAGTGATATACCTGCACCGGAAAAAGTGGAGCGAAAAACAGTGTTCATATTTGACCATGCTGCTGGGGAAAATTAAGTTCAAATTCAAGGATATTTCTGTTTTGGTCGCCATGTGCCTGTTGATGTATTTTATCTGAGACAGACACACTCCAGAATTCCAAAACAGCTGGTGAGGGATACCGCAAACGTAACTACGGCGTTCAACCTAGACAATCTGAATTTTAAATACGTTACTCGGCTCGTGTAGGAACCTACGTGTCATGAAATGATTTTGTAAACATATGCGCAGATTGATGGAATCACATTACGGTATGAGTTTCTCATTATTGATAAAACAAGAAAATTTATTGATGAGATATATAGCTATGGAACGAAGTGAATACATCAGTATACGCATCACCACGGCTAAATTTGCACCCATGTCAGGTACTCAGTCTGATAGGATGAACATGCATAGACAAAACATTCGCTAGCCCATGGACACGAAAATTCAAGCTCTCGAACAAAATGATGGAGGAATATGCAAGAAACGAAAGAGGTGTCGTCATACCCTTTAGATACAGAATAATACATAGAATAGTTGAGTTAATTCAATCAAAGAGGAAGTAAACAAATTAATTGAAGGGATATAGCTGTTATTTAGAAGGGGACTTTGTACAAATGGGTTAATGCAACTGAAAAAAAAGTAGGTGACTTAACGGAAGAGAAAAATGGTTGTTACTGAGAAGGGGAGCAGCATAAGAAGAAGAAGAATAGATGGTCCGCAGCTCGTGGTCGTGCGGTAGCGTTCTCGCTTCCCACGCCCGGGTTCCCGGGTTCGATTCCCGGCTGGGTCAGGGATTTTCTCTGCCTCGTGATGACTGGGTGTTGTGTGATGTCCTTAGGTTAGTTAGGTTTAAGTAGTTCTAAGTTCTAGGGGACTGATGACCATAGATGTTAAGTCCATAATGCTCAGAGCCATTTGAACCATTTTTGAAGAAGAATAGATCTACAAAACCTCACGCACGCACAGAATTTCGATTAGTATACAACGACATGTTGACCAAGCATGAAGTCATTGTAACATGAATGGCTATTCACGAGAATGTATGGCTGCATTTGAAGTGTGAACAAACACCAAGAGAAACATTAAAGCCGTTTAAAGAATCTGTCAGTCAACTCTCAGCAGAATTGCGTGAAGACCATGATGCCATTTCAGATTTCAGTGAGTGTCAGAATGATCCTGGGACAGACAAAGTATTCCATGTCAGCAGAATAAAACCATACATGCTGGACACGCAGCCTATAAGTTTAACTGAGATGATCGGTGATCTACAGTTTCAGAGAACACCTTGGCTACTGAACGTTGTATTTCTAAGACCCAAAGAACTGCAAATTATACGCCTAAAGATCTGGAAATGTGTCGTGAAATATGGCATTTAACTAATCTGCATAAGAACGCAAAAAACCAAAGCAATGTGAAATACAAATCTATTCTAACACCTATATTGGATGATGAAAAAAATAATAGGGGTGGTTCTATTGAAATTCAGCATAAAGGGGTCAAAAATCAATTACCGCAGTATATATATTATAACGACCCTAATGAGCCAATACATCGGGTATGAAAGTTCATGGCATCAACTGCCGCTGACAGTACAGCTCATTCGAAAGAAGTTGTTTAAATGATTCCCGTACTTAGAGAGAAAGATATCATCAAACATGTATGGAGACTGTAGTTCAAGAACTGCCCAAACCAGCACACGAAACATACCCTCGTAAATATGTTATGATGAAAGGTTTGGATGACCTGTAGCAGGCAGTTCTTGTCGACATGAGAGAATAATTAGGTGTGAATAATGCCTTCAAATATATTTTAATGGTAATTGATATTTATGCTAAATCTGCCTGGGCATTACCTGTGAAAGCGAAAACGGGGAAGAATGTTGCACAGGTGCTTGAGTGATCGAAACTCAGACAACATTCAAAAAGATCAAGGCGACAAGTTTTACAATAGATACTGAATTTCAAGACTTTGATGAAGCAGTATGGAATACATCGTTACTCGACATTCACCCACCTGTAGGCGAGTACCATGGAACGTCTGAAGAGAACAGTGAAAACCCAAATGAGGATGTGTTTCAACCTTCGTGGCTTACACATATGGGCTGATATCCTCCTGAGAATAATTGCACAGTGTAGTCGAACCAAACTTAGCACAATGAAAGTGCGACCAATTGAGTTTCATCATGGCAGACTTCTAGTTACAGTATACAGTTCTAAACTGATCAGTCGAGATATTCACAATTGCCAAAGTGCAGAAAACAAATCTTAGAAACTACCTCAATTGAACAGCAGTGGTACTGAACAACTGAATTTATGCTCGCGATTTGCTGTTTAACATTGTGCACAGATCACAACCACCGCAGTAGCATAACATGCATGAAAGGAGATACATTAGACGAGAATGTGGTACTCTAAATAAACCACCAGTCGAATTACACATTCCTGGATATAATTACTATGGATCTGGAACAAAACTTGAAACTCGTTTGGCACACGGTAATAGGGGGATAAATCTCCTCAGTGAAGAGCCTACTGAACATGACATCGCATACACCGCAAATAAACATCGTCACACTTTAGATGATAAAGTAATATGTGCAAGGCGAGATATTGGTGTAGGTCAACGCGCTACAGCATTTGCAGTTGAGAAAAAGCATGCATGGTAAAGTTCAGCTGGGCTTGGGTGTGAAGAAGTACACCCAAGTTGTGAGTGCTGAAGACAACCAAGTGTGCATGAAACATTGCATACTGACAGCGATGTATACAGCTAAAAGCGCCCTGAAGCGGAAAGGAACAAGAAAAAGAAGATCTATAAACAATCCAGGATTCTATCAATACCCAAGACGTCAGGTGGTATTATTTGTTCCTCACTCCTGCCCTAGTCGGTCTCTCGGCGGCGGGTTCACTGGTTGGGGGAACTGTAGCTATTTCCAGGACAGTCAAGACTGCGTAAAACTCCCAGGAGCAACTGCAGGAGTCAGGAAGACATAGCTGCATGATGGAGGCAGCAGCCATCGGAAAAGGACCATACTTCAAAACACACAAGAAAGGGCTAGGTCACTTCATAAATAAAAGAAAGTCCCTTGGTAGTCCTACCAGACAGGGCTGCTTACAAAAATACATCTGCTTAAGTTTGTTGAGAAGAAATTCAGCATTCCAAGATTTTGAGGTGTGTTTATGTTGAATATATTACTGAAGACTATGTTAAACTTAGAAGAATACTGAAATGTGATTCAAGATGTAGCAGGAGGACCTGGGACTCACTGGGTAGCATATGTTAAAAAAATAAATACAAATATGCCTATTATTTCGACTCATTCGGCAACCTGTAATCTCCAGAAGAATTATAACTATATTTCAAAACCAGAAGATATGTGTTCTAAAATTTTCGACGGTACCGAGGCTTTAATACATTCCTGTGTGGTCATATATGCATCATGTTCCTCCTGACATTTATAAATGAGGTATAAAGATGGGCATTAAGCATCCATTGACCACCTAAGGTTCAGATACAATGTGGTACACACTGATTTTAAAAGAACGATCGTCTATATTAAATGCGAAATTCCATCCAACAAGTTGATCTAAGCATTGGAGTTTACAGTATCGTGCTGACTGTACAGGAGGCATACAATACCATCCCAAATATCACAGAGACTTCCAACAAACTACATTTGGAAATTAATAGTAAAAACGAAATTGTTAAAACTGGACGTGGTGCATATGATATTGATGATTTGAACGAAGTTTTAAAGTAGTCTGGAAAAGGAACTGAGCTCCGTGTAAATATCAGTACACCTAAATCTGAAATGAGGATAGTAAATGAATCGACTGACTTTAAGCAGTAAGGTTTAATAGGCCCACTACTGGGTTTGACAGAGGGACAGGTTTCGAAGACAGATCCCAGTAAATTTCACAAAACTGATCAGACACCAGATATTCTCCCTGTCAGTACAAGCCATATTGAGTGTAACATTGCAACAAACTCGTATCACAACGATAGACTCATTCATTCAATTTACGGATTCTTCCCATCAGTTAGAACAGGGTACAAGATTGTTGAGCCTCCTACCAACGCTATATACCTTCCAGAGACTGTTCAGACATTAGACTACCTGGAGCTGCACATGATGCACCAGCTTTTTGAGTTTCGTGTTGAGGATTTCACTGTTAAACTACATCTAGGACAGGATGGCTGTAAGGTACAATACTAGCACACACGACAGCACTTCACAGCAGAACCGCAACGTGATAACATATGTGAGAGTTCCTTAAATCAGTAGGCCTGAACCATAGCAATGACGTCGTCGCTCAGTATGTCTTACCCAGTGGAATATAATAAGTGACTCATATGCCGGGAATAATTCTCACATAAACCTTAGGCTTCAACGATATTTAACAAGAATAAGGAAATTAGGATTATCGTCTGGCAACAAGACAGTAACACTTCCATGCAAAAGTTTCATATATTTGAATGGATCATTTACGAAAAGGGTAATAGTCCTACAGTGGGATCAAGGCTTACACGAATGCTTTGGCATTCCTGTTTCAGGAACCACGATATGAACCTAATGAGTCTGAGATTGATCATACACATAGTGTGGGCATTGCATCACCCTCGGATTTGAAAGGTTTAGAAAATGCAGAATGGTTCATAATCGAGCCTGTATCAGAACAACACAAGATTACCGCAGATTTATTGTAAACATACACTTAAAAATGATTATGGGGTACTCTGAGGACACGCAGTGAATTATTATGAATTATTATGAATTATTATGAATTATTCTGCTAAGGAGGACAATCAGACCATCATCAATAAAATTATATGGTAAGTTCCACACATCATTGTGGCAGAAAGGAGTGTTTGATGCTTTGAAAAGTTCTGAGTATTGGTACATATCTGCCATTAACCTTCTGCTCATGGGAGCTTTCTGAGTATGCAGTACTTCTGACAGCGAGCAGACAAACATGGACTATTAAAACCTCTGCGCAGCTGGAGACACTGAGATTCATCATACTCGCATTTCAGATTAATAAAAAGGGATATGTAGCAAATGACCCCACTGTATTTGACAAGTGCAATTTAACTACTGCCAGAGTATACTTGAATTCAGAATCCTATCCGTATGACAAACTCTTACAGTGGTATCAGAATGTATACAGTCTAGTATTTGACATGTATGAAAGGTTCCATGCCTCTTACTGTGAAGGTGTTGAAGAGGAAGGATGCTTACTCAGTCCATGGAAATTCAAGGAGTTGGCACCAACCATCGTAATAAGCTGTTCTAAGCAAAATGAGATAGTTAAAGCAGGGCAAATTGATGTAAGGATCAGATCTGAATCCTCATCAAATTTCCCAGAACAAAATGTAGCATGTACTGTAGTTCTACATGACCGCGTGATTAATTGCTGCCAACTTACTGTTGTTGGGGAGCATGCTGTATAAATGGCCACGTGTTGTGTCACACCCAGAGCATTTCATATTGGCAACTCTGAGTGTGAACATTGTTGCTGACATTCATAGTTTCTATGACAAGTGCAGACAATTCATATTCAAAGTTGTTGTATTCCTAGTATATTAAGATAATACGGGTATAATAGACATTCTCAGCAATCATTGCATTGCCGAGGTCTTTGAAGTATGTGAATTGTGCTAAAACACGAGGTACAAAGTGGTTAACATGTGTCTTCCATGGACTCCACTAGCACGATCCTTGTGCACCTTATAATGATATTATGACGTAGCTACAAACATTATAGCGTCCTGATACCAACATCTATGTGAAAGGCTAGGAGAAGTTCAAATAGATGTATGAAACCTTCAAGTTCGTATCTATTCAAGACATGGAATTCTATGGGTGCCCTGTTCTCCATCACCTTAAGAAGAAGAAGATGCGTTAAAATAGTGTTATGTCTGCTTACAAAAATGTAAAATTACTCTTTCTACCTAGCTCCCATTTACATAGTATGTAGCTTGGCCGAGACCCTACGTCTGTAGCTTTGTTTAAGCACAGATAATTTCAGATATGTTTGCCATACGTCTCTGGAAGCGTATACGATCACATGTTGCCTGTTCCCAAAAATCTCTATGTGCAGGATGAGAGGCGAAATGCCATGCAACAATTAGATATTTTTGTTTTCCTCCATATTGAATAGCACCCCTTTCTTATTCATTTCCTCCTCCTTTCACTCATGTTCAGCTGTGCTTCATGATATCTTCACTGCTACTGACACTAAGTTCAAGATGTAGGTGCATATATTTCCCTTCTGTGTAAATGTGACCGCTGTTATAGAAATGACGTGTGCAATGCACATTGCAATAAAAACGTTATGTGCTTATTTAAAAAACGATGATATGGGTTTTTTGTGAAATAACAACAACAATAACGTGTGGTATCAAATTTAATTTGTTCATTTTTCATAAATATTAACCCTACATTTGATTCACAATTTCACTAATATATTTCTTGGTAACAATTTCAGTTATACAATTTAATTCTCAATTTCAGCAGAGATCCTTTAAAATCTAAAGATATATTGTTTTTACAACAGGCTAACACCAGCACAGAAATCCCTTTTTATCACAATTACTAGAATTTCACAAGAAATACATTAAATCTACAGTCCATCTTGCACTTTGACAGATTAAAATTGATACAGATGCACTGGCTAAGTGCATTTACAGTTTAAAATTGAGGCAGTAACTATTTCTCAGTTTACAGTTGACCCAGAAGCACTGGTTGAGTGTGTTTACAGTTTACTATCGACATAGTAGCACTTCCATGGTTTTCGAAGGATTGGGAAATGTATTTACCCTAAAAATTAATCTGACTGGTTGACTAGTAGTGGGTGAAACATAAAAATTAGAAACTATTTACAAATGTGCAAAGTTGCAGCTTTTTCATAGTCAGCATAAAGATGACGAGTTTCTTTCACACATAGTAATGTACACACACAGCGTGTGTAAATATTTAAAGGTGTACATGGTACAAAAGGAAAACGTTCACACATTCCACACACACACACACACACACACACACACACACACACACACACACATACACACAAGATATTTACACAATCATAATAGGGTCATACTATTCCAGATGCATACACTCTTTATGGTCTCTTTCTCCCAATTAGATTCCCCCACACTCCGACTCTCATCAAGCGGATATTATGAGTATAGGTGAGTTTCAGTCCCATTCCCACAAATGACCTGCTTATCATCATGAGGCGACAGACCAACTTTAGACTGCAGCACAACGTACGCCTTATGTCCTCCAGATTGAATACTGATTTTTTGTACCATGTGTGGTGGATGCAGTGGAGCACTGTGAACACCACTATTTTCACAAACTCATAGTGAAATCGATACATGTGGAATTTGGACAGATCTAGTATGCACATGCCCACATAGGTTTTGTGGACTCTACTACAACCTTCGCCACCTGCACAGTAATGAAGTTTTTGTTGAATGTAGTGATATATATGAAATTTGGTCTGCTGTTACACTTTCTTATGCCATGAAGCTCATCCCAACATGACCTATAAGAATTTCGCTACGTTTTCTGAAATTTCCCTTTGTCTTAACAAAAATGGAATTATTCATCAATTTAAAGAAGTCTTTTGCGATTTTTTTTTGTGGATGTCCTATCTCTCTCTCTCTCTTATTCAAGTCAATATATTCCTGCTTGAAGAAAACAGCCTAGTTGATGCTATCTAGTTTTCTCCGCAAACTGAGACACTGCAAGGGATTATGGTAATGAATGATGTATCTCTTGTTATTCTCCAGCAATGTCAACAGCTTTGAAGCGGAGCTTCCACTTTGGTACTAATTGCTGTGGACATAGTGGCAGGTCGCTGTGTGCATCATGCAAACTAAATGTGGATGTGAGATCTCCCTCAACAACATACCCCACATCAGAATCAGCCACAACATGTTGGATTTCTCCACCTAACCCCTCGCATTCTGGCTCAGACAGCCACTGAAACTCGCTGATGGGCAGTGATTGTTGCATGGTGTACCCATATAAGTTACTTATGTCTAAATGCATGATATATTGGAATCAAAGATGCATCAAACCTCGCACCCATCCTTGGATTATCTGCCTTGTTGTGCCTGTGGACACATTGGTAAAGTCCTCTACAGATATCAACGTCAGTCAGTATTTCGATACTGTCCTTCATATTCTTGAGCATTGCATCCCGAGATAATTCAGGTGCTATGTGTTTCTCTGTGAAGGCTGTATGTGAAGCAATGTGATCACGTCCACAGCATGTCAGAGGAGTGAGGTGTACACTATTAAGGGGCATCACTCCTGGTAGACGGCATTCTTAAACTTTAAGAATTTATTCTCCTCAGTGGGCATCTCAACACATACTGCATGCTGGGCAGAGCAATTGAAAAGATGCTTTATGAATAATTCGTTAGTGGAAAAGGCATTGAGACATGTAAAGTAAAAATTCTGTTTATGTCCATATTTTTTACTCAGTCGAAATGAAAGGAGTCTGGACAAATCTTTGATTCAGACATAATGAAGAGTGTCTCCACTGGAGAATAACAGCACTTTCACATGCAAATTACGCTGATCTGCAAATTTTGATAAATGGAGTGATCCAACAATGTTGAGTGTGACTTTACTATCGCCATCGTCATCTGGCCTTTTCTCCTTAAGGCCACAGAAGTAACCCAAAATACTCTCATTCTTCCTCTCGACACCATCAAAGTTAAAAACCCGCGAACATCAATACTCTTTCTGTATTGAGATCAGCACTGCGTATCTAGCTTGTAATTTCTTTCACAATGCAGGAAAGACTACGCAAAACAAAATCTGTTTGTTTCATTTTTGAAATTAATACATACCTGCTTAGTAGCTATATGGTCAAGAAGCTTGATAAAGATAGACTTTTCATTTACAGGATCAAGGACATGTGTTTGGAGGTCTGTGTGTCGTACACAGCCATGTGCTTCTCTTGGGCTTCTAATATCCATCTTGGAAAACTGACCCAGTACAGCACTCAAGGTGGATTCATTGCATGGTATCGTGCTGTTGTCCCTCCATGTATAGCCAACACTTGTCTTCTCAATACCACTGTCCTGTTTGGGGGGATGAGTGAGTTTGCAGTAGAGTACTGCAGTACACTTAATGGCAGGATACCACAGATAGCTCTGTCTCTACGGTGGGAAGATATGCCTTCAGAAACCTGGTACCCACCTACCATGTTCTCTATATCGGAAAACGAAATATACTACTCAAAAACGCCCTCAATCACTGTGTAGATGACTCGCTATGTGACCTGATCTCCATCACTGATAGTATGGGGAGGGAACTGCCATTAGTCACTTGTTCCTCAGCTCACCAACACTACTACTACCTGGAGGGATCCATCCAGTTGATGCTGGTGTATCAGATGATGGGGTCAGGGGTATGTATCAAGACACGTGTACCTTGCATAGGTGATGCAATCTGCCTGAGGAGGAGGAGAAGGCCACAGCGAGCAGCCTGGCTCTTAGTGCTCCAGGCCTGAAACACTGGCATGATGGGTGGGATTTTGTTGCTTCTGCTGGCTGATCCACACATACAGGGTGGTTGTGCTGGTGTGGGTTCGGTGCAGCAGTTGCAACAAGTGTTTCCTGTGCTTCCAGTGCAGCCACCAGCAGGGTCTTACATGGTGATGCATGCTGGTGTGGAGTGTGCCTCACACCCACAGCAGCCCTCGGCATTCATAGCACAGCAAACTAAGACATCACTACTGTGAAAGAATAACAATACTGCAGTACAATGTTCCACATTCAGATTGATGATTGCAACAGTGTAATCAGAGTCTCATCTGAATTTTTTCGATTTCTACCACCTATTCCAATTTCATAATCAGTTCCAATCAACAGTTTCAGTGTTTGAACAATCACCATCACCAATGTCCATTAACATTATGTCATCTGAACTGACAACTGCAAGAGTACAAAATTCCCACATAGCTGGATTTTACCAGGAAACTTCAGAATTCCTGTCAAAATTTCCGCCAGTAGGGCAGGTGGACGATGGGGAGGGGAGACGAAGGGACAGGAGAGGACTAATTTGCATAATTAAATTTAATGATTTCCATAATTTAATTGCAACATTGCCACATCTGCCACTACAACCCTGTACCAGGCTGGGGAGGAAGAGCAAATTTGGCAACAATACAGACTGCACTTATGTCAGCTTTCCCCCGCTACTCACCGCCGCTCAAAACTGGCAGGAAAAGCCCGCAGAGGGTGCCATAACGGCGTGAATGAAACCAACCTTTTCTCTTGGGCGTTTGTTCCCACGCATTTTGCAGTCGAAAATGAGTTTGCAGTGCAGGTTATGCAGGTTCTGCATAACCTTTGACACTGCCAACACCATCGGGCGTTTCAGTAGTTCTCCAAGCACATTGTGGGACTTCAGCCACATTGCATATGATCACAGCCGTTTGGAGTGAAGTGCGACCACGATTTATGCTCTCGTGTAGAGGTTGGAACCACTAGGTGCCATGCTTACGCTTTTTAAGTGCTCGTATTTTGTGTCCTCCTGCGATGTGATCACTGGGGGATGATACATTGACTTGTGCGTGAATAAAACAGTAAAAACAGTAAAATCCCCCCCCCCCTACCACTTCAC
Organism: Schistocerca americana; assembly: GCF_021461395.2. NCBI lineage: Eukaryota > Metazoa > Arthropoda > Insecta > Orthoptera > Acrididae > Schistocerca > Schistocerca americana. The sequence goes on along the minus strand of NC_060119.1, from coordinate 326,905,077 downwards.
CAAGCCGTCGGCGGCATCCGTCCATCTTGATTGAGAATTTTAAAAATGCATCTATACAGACAGAACCGGTGCTGAGAGTAGCCCAGGTGCCTGCAGGCGGGCTACGTCATGTGCTCGGTCTGCAAAAGCGTGTATTTAAAATTCCCAAGAATGGTGGGTGCGTGCCACAGAGGGTAAATATTGGAAACTTTGAGTCTTATGTTATAGGATATGTCACCAGTTTCTCTTTGTCAGTGTCCGACAAACGAGCCACAACAAAAACTCCTACCAGTCTGAAAGCTAAGGATATAATAAGCATATTCAAACGTAAATAAAAGTTTATATCGCCACTTATTACAATAATTCTCTTCATCATTAGATGAAAAGAGCAATAAAATCAATGCTGTCTTCAGTTGATCTGATCCTGAAGCACAGAAGTCACCGTTGAAGATGTGCATACCAGGTAGTTATAATTAATGTGCATATACTCACGCAGATCCAGTGTGAACTGTAGTTATCGTGTGGCAGATAAAATTGGTAATTATCCTAATGCGTTAACGTGTAACTGATTTACGCCAAAAAAAAGTTGTGTCAATTATGACCACCAAGTACAAGTCTTGGACTGTGCAGCATCTCGTCGATGTCTCCGGTGCTCATATTGAATAGTGTAGGCGACGGCCTATAGTAAAATCAACATTATGCCTTTCTCACCTGTTTGACCTTTTCTGCAACCGTCCCGTTGTTCATGCATTACATACGCAAGCTTTTCTATATGTCTTCCTTGTATTCAAGCGCCAGATTTGCACCTGGTATCCGAAATTGGAACTTTTTTTTCAGCATGAATCGGTTCCGCGTTAATGAATTGGTATATCTACCACGTTTCTCTGATGTACGATAATTATAGCCCACCCTGGACCATTGCGAGTAGATGCGCATTAATCACTTGGTAGTTCATGCTGACTTCTGTAAATGTCAGATAGCACAACGGGTACGAATTAGGGGCCGTTACAGTGTAGCCAACTTTCCCGTATATCGCACCCCACCAAGAAAAGTGACACGGGTCGAAAACAGCATCTGTAGTTACGGCAAGAAAGGGAGAACGAATTGATTGTTGGTGTTAATAACGATCATCCTCCTTTACCTCCTCTGCATTACTGCAGATGACGTGTCACTCAGCACATTTGTTCTGTGCATGCAGTACACGTGAGGCGCCTAGTTGTTTCCACTGCACTGTGTGGAATACGAAGGTTCTGTTATAGTTCACTAACCTGCTGTCTTCAAGTTGATGTCCCCAGCGCAGAAATAGCACGCAGGTCGTAGGTTCTGTATCTTGAGGCTGAAACTGACTTTTAGCGAGGTTCTGTTCCGAAATAATGTATCACTTCTTTGGGATGCCACTCGCGTATTTTAATATAGCCACACAAGAAGATTACATGATCTTAATACAACACCTTCTGATACAGAAAAGTTCATGATCAAACACAATGTTTACGGAAATGTATCTTCACATTATTTGTGGCACGTGTCTGTGCCTCATGACTACCAGAGTGAATATTTTAATACTGAATACTGGCAAACACACCCTGCCACAGACAAAATGACTGTACATCTCGACTGCCTAATCCAGAGTGACGAACAGGAACTTAAATAAAAAATGGAAACACATCTTCTGGACTGCCTAATCCAGAGTGACGAACAGCCAGAAACACTTCGCGCGAGACCAGAAAAGGCGTGACCCGAACGCTTCCGAAGTGCTTCGTTTGCAAATTTTGTCATTCTTTTGTTTTTTATTTAAATTGTTTTTAATAATTCCAAAATGACTGATTGATAGTCAGCTATTGAGAGATATGTATATTAAAAAGTGAAGTCATTTCAATGAGTAGTTCAACTAATAATAGTAACTATACTTTGACGTTTTAGCACCCTTGCTCCGAACACAGCAGCCAGTCACAGAGCAGTAGCATTATGCAGGCGGTCTTTCTCACGGGAATTGTACCGAATCTAACTTCTGTCACAGGTACCTCACACCACTGCTCTGGGAACAGCTTCTTGGAGCCTAATATGATGGCTGACTAAGTCAGAAATATTACATAGTTTATGTCACTAAAAAGTACATATGAGGTGCCCTACTGTCAACAAAAAATAACAGAAATTATAGCCAACAATACTTACTTGAAATTTAAAGGAACCTCACACTATTCCAGTATAAGTTTTATAGGATTAATTCTTTATGTCAAGTTTGGTCAAGTACTTCATTTTTCAGTTGTGTCACTGTTCTTTCCGCGGTGCGAAATGCCATACATTCCGATCCCTGTCTTCCCCTACAATTTTTTCGTTCTTCATCTCCCTGTAGGAGCATGTTTAGCTAGTGTTATTCACCAATTCTGCACACATTCCTGTTTTACTAGACCTTTTAATTTTCGAGTGATTCCTGATCTCAACGCTTCGTAGCTGACGTTCTAAGAGCAGGACTGCCGTTAGACATTGAAATAGCTTAGTGTTTTGCCGCGCGGAATTAGCCGAGCGGTCTTGGCGATGCAGTCATGGACTGTGTGACTGCTCCCGGCGGAGGTTCGAGTCCTACCTCGGGCATGGGTGTGTGTGTTTGTCCTTAGGATAATTTAGGTTAAGTAGTGTGTAAGCTTAGGGACTGATGACCTTAGCAGTTAAATCCGATAAGATTTCACACACATTTTTTGAGCTTAGTGTTTTGCTTCAGCACCACTACAGAAATAGCAACAAATATCGTAAGCCATAAGCCGCGCGGAGCCTCCCTCGCCCTCCCTCGGACATGGGTGCGTGTGTTGTTCTTAGCATGTGTTACTTTAAGTTGGGTTAAGTAGTGTGTAAGTCTGGGGACCGATGACCTCGGCAGTTTGGTCCCTTACGAATTCACACACGCATAAGCCATAAATTACACTACTGGCCATTAAAATTGATACACCACGAATATGACGTGCTACAGACGCGAAATTTAACCGACAGGAAGAAAATGCTGTGATATGCAAATGATAAGCTTTTCAGAGTATTCACACAAGGTTGGCGCCGGTGGCGACATCTACAACGTGCTTTCTCATACACAAACAGCCGTTGACCGGCGTTGTCTGGTGAAACGTTGTTGTAATACCTCGTGAAAGGAGGAGAAATGCGTACCATCACGTTTCCGACCTTGATAAAGGTCGGGTTGTAGCCTATCGCGCTTTCGTTTCATCGTATCGCGACATTGCTACTCGCGTTGGTCGAGATCCAATGAGTGTTAACAGAATATGGAATCGGTGGGTTCAGGAGGGTAATACGGAACGCCGCTGAATCCCAACGGCCTCGTATCACTAGCAGTCGAGATGACAGGCATCTTATCCGCATTGCTGTAACGGATCGTGCAGCCACGTCTCGATCCCTGAGTCAACAGATGGGGACGTTTGCAATACAACAACCATCTGCACGAACAGTTCGACGACGTTTGCAGCAGCATGGACTATCAGCTCGGAGACCATGGCTGCGGTTACCCTTCACGCTACCTCACATACAGGAGTGCCTGCGATGGTGTAATGACGAATCTGGGTGCACGAGTAGCAGAACGTCATTTTTTCGGATGAATCCAGGTTCTGTTTACAGCGTCATGATGGTCGCATCCGTGTTTGGCAACATCGCTGTGAACGCACATTGGAAGCGTGTATTCATCATCGCCATACTGGCATATCACCAGGCGTGATGATATGGGGTGCCATTGGTTACACGTCTCGGTCACCTATTGCTCGCATTGACGGGACTTTGGACGCTACATTTCAGATGTGTTGCGACCTGTGGCTCTACCGTTCATTCGATCCCTGCGAATCGCTACATTTCAGCAGGATAATGCACGATCGAATGTTGCAGGTCCTGTACGGGCCTTTGTGGATACAGAAAATGTCCACAGCTGCACTGGCCAGGACATTCTCCAGATCTCTCCCCAATTGAAAACGTCCGGTCAATGGTGGCCGAGCAACTGGCTCGTCACAATACGCCCGTCACTACTTTTGATGAACTGTGGTATCGTGTTGAAGCTCCATGGGCAGCTGTACCTGTACACGCCATCCAAGCTCTGTTTGACTCAATGCCCAGGCGTATCACGGCCGTTACTACGGCCAGAGGTGGTTGTTCTGGGTTCTGATTCCTCAGGATCTATGCACCGAAATTGCGTGAAATTGTAATCACATGTCAGTTCTAGTATAATATATTTGTCCAATGAATACCCGTTTATCATCCGCATTTCTTCTTGGTGTAGCAATTTTAATGGCTAGTAGTGTACTTAAATAGTGCTTCTCTCGCGTCGAAATGCGGGCAGGCAGTGGAAATCAGAATGTGATGCAGAGGGTCATGCAGCAACGGTGCTATTTCGTATTCTTTGTCAGCGTCTCGCTCTCGCAGATTACGCCGTCCGCACAGCTGCGCAATTAGGTTGCTTAATGTCTCCGCGGCAGAAATAATATTGAGGCCCAGCTGGAGCGCTGCTGTCGTTACATGACGGCAGGCCAGGGTGCAGCGCCACGCCGCGGCGCGGGGTGACAGCCGCTGCGAGACGACAATAAGCGCGCGGCACGGCAGCACGTGTGCCGGACGGCGGCCGATCGGCGGCTACTTGCGTAGCGGCGCGTGCTGACGCTGCACCAGCTGACGCCGGGGGGCCGCTCGCTTCTAATTAACGGCTCCGCCGGCGCCGTGTCCGGGCCGCGCTGTTGCGCGGGAACTAATTAACAAAATTAGAAGAGTGCCTAGTCTCGCAGACGCGCGGACACGCTGCGCCGCTTCCGCCCGACTTTTCTGCTCCTGCTTACTCGCCGGCCACGCCGGCGGAATTACTTTTCGCTCCGGCTGCTGTAAGTGCGGCGACTTGCGAAAGCGCGTGCACCTGCTGCTGCGGACGGAAAGAGGAGAGGGGAAGGTAAAGTGGGGAGGCGTTGACTCTCGGCCCCTGCGAAATTTGCGTCCGCCACCGCTCGTCCCTCCCACGGCTAGAAAGGCAGTGACGCGGAACATCTGCGGACTCGAGCTACAGGCGGCACGCAAGTGGAAAACTCTGCGCGCGTGACGGCGGCTACGCACAAGTAGCTGCGTTGCAGCTTCATTCTGTAACACCAACGGTTCAGGTTCTAGATTTTGGGCAGCGGCACAGTAGCGTAACTATGATTCCTCAGCTTGTTACTTCAGGAGGTAAAGGGGCACTAATCTGGAAGATCAACTGATACGACTTTGTAACAATTACTGCCTGTTATGAACTTACTGCGTACGAACATAGAACAGATGAAGTAAACCCTTGTATTTGCAGACGATATGTGGCTCTGCCGTATATTTTAAGGATGATGGTATCTTCCAGTGTAAAATACATCGAAGGTAAAATAGTTGCTCGTACACAGAATGTACAGTCGTTGACAAAACGAGCGAGACCCCTCGCCTTTTCGTTATGCTGATCCGCACAGCTTTGAAGTCTGCTACACAGCATAACAGACAGAGCGACGGAGTGCTACCAACATACTATGAACAGCCGTGAAATTGAATAACTATCCGAACTTTGTCAGACTATTTCCAATCATGTGTAAGACTGTATTAATGCTGATTAGTGTGTTAAACACAACACGTAAATATAAGATATAAATGAAAAAAGAAACACTAATTAGTATGAACAGTAATAATAAAAATGAATTTCGGCTTATCGAGATAACATAACTGTTTTAGTAAGACAAAGTACCCCAGATCGTTACGAATTAGCAAAATAGTATGCGCATTCGGCAGCGAAACGGTCTGTGTCAACGTTCAGACTAGTCATACTGGATTACCGTTGCTGACCTACCATGAAAGTGTGCAAATTTAGCAATACGTGAAGATTCATAACGAAATTCAGTTAACAATCATTCAGTGCCACACTTAAGACAACTGAATTATTGACAGAAGCGAAAAAAGTAGGCAGTAACAATTATGAATTTCTGCAAGAGTTTCATACTGATATCCACAGGGCGCCGGTACAGAATAAAGGTAGCAATAAAACGTATTGGGGGAGCAAGAATTTCTCAAAATTGCTTAACTGATAGTCTATGTGCCCCATCTAGATTAGAACCGAAAACAAACCAGACTTCCCCTGCAGTAGCAAACACCTTTCACTACGCTAGTAGACAACCCAGGCAAACACCCCTCTATTATTACTGCAGACATGAATAAGCCGGCAATTTCGCAATGAAAATGGCAAAACGATCTGCAGTATCTGTCGCGTAGAGCTTTCTGGACTCGAACACATGAATTTTTCGCCCTTATGACACCTGTTATGTGACAATCATTCGGGATGTTTATCGCAAAGCCGTCCAAAGTGGCCGTGCGGTTAAAGGCGCTGGAGTCTGGAACCGCAAGACCGCTACGGTCGCAGGTTCGAATCCTGCCTCGGGCATGGATGTTTGTGATGTCCTTAGGTTAGTTAGGTTTAACTAGTTCTAAGTTCTAGGGGACTAATGACCTCAGCAGTTGAGTCCCATAGTGCTCAGAGCCATTTGAACCAAACATTTTTGTTTATCGCAATAACAATATACTGTTATTAGCGAGTAAATTTAGTAGGATAATTCTGCACCACCCCAGGAAATAAACGGCTACATAGCTGCCAAACGTATTCTACAATGTCTCGAATTCTCCATTAAACTCGCCACAGCCAGAAAACGTTCATTAGACGAAGTGTTTCTTAAGCTAGCTAGCAATGGGAATGCTCGCATTTCTAAAACGCGGTGGCATTAATATTGGGATCTGAATTACCACGTGTACAACCAAATGGATTTTATTTGCATTCCTGTAAACGTGATTGGGATCGAAAGCGTAGCTGCGAGTAATATGCTGACGTATCGACTGCAACTAGAAAATTTCGAATAAAGAGTAGGGGCAATTATTTTTCCGGCCCCTATCTTCAGTAACTGTCGTAGCTATTTTCGTTGTTAGGATTTCGTCACCTAAATCGGTAAAAATAGAACCCTACTAGTCTCAATTTTGTCCACGACTGTACACTGAGATGACAAAAGTGATGGGAGAGCGATATACTCAATACAGATGGCGGTAGTACGCATACACAAGGTATAAATAGGCAGTGCATTGAGCTGCCATTTGTGCTCCGGTGACTGACATGAAAAAGTTTCCGACGTGATTATGGCCGTACGACGGGAATTAACAGACCTTGACTGCGAAATGGTATGGTAGTTCCATTTCGAAAATCGTTAGCGAATTCAATATTCAAAATCCACATAGTCAAGAGTGTGCCGAGAATGACTGGTTGTAGGCATTCACGGACGACGCTGTGGCCCAAGGCCTTCACTTAACGACCGCAGAAATCAATGTGGGACGTACGACGAACATATCCGTAATGACTTGGTGTTAATGGGCTATGGCTGCAGAAGACTCGAGCGCCTTTGCCAGCAGCACGACGTCGCCTGCAGCGCCTCTCCTGGTTTCGTGACCATATCGGTTGGACCCTAGGCGACTGTAAATCCGTGGGCTGGTCCGATGAGTCACGATTTCAGTTTTTAAGAGCAAATGGTTGAGGTCGAGTGAGGTGCAGATCCCACGAAACCGTGCACCCCAGCTGTCAACAAGGTACTTTTCATGGTGGTGGTGGCTCCATAATGGTATGGACTGTGTTTCCATGGAATGGGCTGGGTACTCTGCTCCAACTGAATCCATCTCTGGCTGGAAATGGCTATGTTCGGCTTCCTCGAGACCATTTGCAGCCGTTTCTGAACTTCATGTAACCGAACAACGACGTCAAGGCACCAGGCTACAGTTGTTCGCCATTGGCTTGAAGATCATTCTGGTCAGTTCGAGGGAATGACTCTCTTACCCAGATCGCCCGACAGGAATCCCATCGGAGATTTATGGGACTTCAGTGAGAGGTCCGTTCGGGCACAACACTTTCGCAATTATTGACGTCTATAGAGGCATCTGGCTCAATATTTCTGCACGGGATTTCTGACGTCTTGATGAGTACGTTCCACGTCGAGTTCCTTCACTACGCCGGGCAAAAGAAATCCGACACGATATTAGGAGTAATCCCATGACTTTGGTCACCGCATCGTATACAGAGTGAGTCATGTACGACGTAACACCTCTTTTATTTTGTGAACTGTTCCAGATATCAAAACGAGACTTCTGGCAAATGAATTTGTGCTCAGGCGAGTGTACTTTAGTATATGACAAAGAATGGTAACTACCGTATGGCTCGAAATATTGAAGCCAGTTTGATTTATTTGAATAAAATGATAAACTATTTTAAATGCATCCGAGAGGGCTTGAAAGGCGAATACTGCAGTACAACGCTTGTTAATGTTGATCTTGTAACCCTCAGCAAAATACTCCAAGAATTGTTCGAAAACTGAAAAGCAAGTCGGGCGGAATCGGCTGTTGCGTTGTAAACAGGCTAATGACAGGCTACGTCGTTTCATCAGTTTTCGACTGTTTACACGTCCGCATTGCAGAACTAGCAGGAGTGGTGTCATCTGTCGGGAGTTCATTTTTGCCTTAACATCTTTTACGGCGAAGACATTTACAACAGTGAGGAGATTTTGAACGTGCTACTTTTATACGGCGAATGGAAGCACAAGAAGTATTGCCAAGGAATTTGCAATCAGCCAGAGGATCAGTCACCTCTTCCATCGTAATAAATTCCATCCTTATCACATGTTGGCAACGGCCTTGCCGCAGTGGATACACCGGTTTCCGTCAGATCACCGAAGTTAAGCGCTGTCGGGCGTGGTCGGCGCTTGTATGGGTGACCATCCACGCCGCCATGTGCTGTTGCCATTTTTCGGGGTGCACTCAGCCTCGTGACGCCGATTGAGGATCTACTCGACTGAATAGTGTCCACAAAAAATTATCACAACGCCCGGGAGAGCGGTGTGCTGACCAAACGACCCCTCCTACCCGCATCGTCAGCTGACGATGACACGGAGGTCGAATGGTCCCGATGGACCATTTGTGGCCTGAAGACAGAGTGCTTTGTATCGCCTGTCAGTGTATATGAGACACTCTCCGGACGTAATTTCGAAAGTCGTACAAAATTCTGTTGGTTTCTCTGCGTCGCATGGGACACGACACTGCGTTTTCCAACGTGCGCTCTTTACCGACGAAGCAACTTTTACAAATCACATGGTAATGTAAATTTATGTATCAGGCAGTTGAAAATCCTCACTGGATTTGTCAGGTACAGCAACAACGACCGTGAGGCTAAAAAATATTTTGCATCATCGTAAGAAATTCCATTGTGCAGCCTTACTTCACCCTGTAACACCAAAAATAGAGATAAAATACTTTCTGCACTACACATAATTTTAGGCCGTTTAATATAAGTTCATAGATTGTACTGTTCTTTTAATTCTGAATCTGTGAGTTTTATTACAGAAACTGTATTTAACATGTAATAGATCTATTAGTTTATTTATTTGTGAATCTATATAATCGATTGTAATGATATTCAAATATTGTAAATTGATGGGTAACAGCCAAGGGAGCTTCATTTAAATGCATTGATAACAATGACAAAATGGCAGTAGTAGTGCCGTTGTTTATGTTTGCATGTGGGGAGTCTCCGTCGAACTGCGAGCGGAGAGGAGGCAGAGCAGCTTGAGTCATGAAAGAGTGCTGAAGCGTTTGTTGGGCGTGACCGCAGACCCAGTGTGCAGCCATGATCGCTGCAGTGCAGGCGCACCTGTTCCCTTAACCCGCCGCTATTGAGAGCACGGTCGGAGCGGACAGGTGGAGGAAGCTGCAGTTCCGTCGCCTGTCCCATAATTATACGTGGGTCTGGAGACAACTCGTTGTTCTCGAACAGCAGCAGCAACAGCAACAGCAGCAGCTGAGAACTGTCGTCAGCTACATTCTTCGTCGTCCGTAAACAGCTACAACATCGTAAGACAGTTAACTGACAGAGTATAATTACGAGGTCACTCCTAAAAGAAATGCAAACTATTTTTGTAAAAATACAGTTTTCTTTCTGCATGTGTGAAACTTTTACAGATACATCCTTCCCGCTTGTTTTCAAACTTAGTTCAACCTGTTTCCGTGAGTGGCGCCGTCACAGCATGTTTTCAAGATGACTGCTACACTTGACGTTCTTCAGAAGCAACGTGCTGTCTTAGAATTCCTGTGCTGTGAAAACGAGATAGTGGGAAACATCCACAAGAGGTTGAAAAAGGTGTACGGAGATGCTGCTGTCGATCGCAGTACAGCTAGTCGGTGGGCAAGCAGGTTACGTGATGAAAGCGCGCACGGCAATATTGAGGATTGTCCTCGCAGCGGCAGGCCTCGTACTGCACACACTCCAGACAATGTGCAGAGAGTTTACGAATTGGTGACTGCTGACAGACGCATCACAGTGAACGCATTATCACGCTACGTTGGGATAGGGGAAGGACGTTTTTGCAGAATACTGAAAGTGTTGGCGTTAAAAAAGGTTTTGTGCCAGGTGAGTTCCCAGGATGTTGAAAATGGCTCACAAAGAAACAAGAAAAATGGTATGCAGTGAACATTTGGAACAGTACGAGAATGGTGGAGATGAATTTCTTGGAAGAATTGTGACAGGTGATGAAACATGGCTCCATCATTTTTCGCCAGAGACGAAGAGGCAATCAATGGAGTGGCATCATGCAAATTCACCCAAGAAAAAAAAATTCAAAACCACACCTTCTGTTGGAAAAGTGATGGCTACGGTGTTTTATGATTCCGAAGGACTCTTTCTTGTGGATATCATGCCAAGTGGAACCACCATAAATTCTGATGCATATGTGACGACACTGAAGAAACTTCAAGCTCGACTGAGTCGTGTTCGACCACATCGGCAAAAGCAGAATGTTTTGCTGTTGCACGAAAATGCACGGCCACATGTCAGTCAAAAAACCATGGAAGCGACCACAAAACTCGGATGGACAATACTGAAACACCAGCCTTACAGTCCTGACCTGGCTCCATGTGACTATCTCTTAGGCTAGGTTAGGTTAGTGTTTTTTAACGTCCCGTCGACAACGAGGTCATTAGAGACGGAGCACAAGCTCGGGTTAGGGAAGGATGGGGAAGGAAATAGGCCGTGCCCTTTCAAAGGAACCATCCCGGCATTTGCCTGAAACGATTTAGGGAAATTACGGAAAACCTAAATCAGGATGGCTGGAGACGGGATTGAACCGTCGTCCTCCCGAATGCGAGTCCAGTGTGCTAACCACCGCGCCACCTCGCTCGGTATATCATCTCTTAGGGAAACTGAAAGACTCTCTTCGTGGAACAAGGTTTGAAGATGATGACTCCCTTGTGCACGCTGCCAAACAGTGGCTCCAACAGGTTGGTCCAGAATTTTACCGTGCGGGTATACATGCGCTGGTTCCAAGATGCCGTTAGGCAGGTGAGAGGGTTGGGAATTATGTGGAGAAATGAAAATATTGTTCCTAAAGGATTTATCTACACACTGTAAACCTTTCAAACATGTAGAATAAAAGATGTACTTAAAAAAAATGGAGTGCATTTCTTTTGGAGTGACTCTCGTTATATTGTACCGGCATTACACAATGGCATTTCTTTAATTAACTTTGGCTAACTTCTTTTAATAATAACCTGCAATAGTTAAAACTTGTAGGGCACCTGTGTTGTCACTGACCTCAGAAATTTTTACGAAGCATGGCTCCTTTCCTCTCCATGCAATCCTTGAGTGTCGTAAGAATATGAAAACTGATTAATCATTCATTGCTAGTTTTGTTTGTTTGCTAATGACCAGTTTCAGTCTAAATTTTACTGCCTCAGTACCTGTTCAGTCTTGAATTGCATAACAGAGGCTTAACAAATTTGCAATTTTGAGTATTAGCTTCACTCACATAAAGTAACGTAAAATTACACTGGCGAAACTAGTAACTAAAGATACAGCGCTAATGAGGTATGCGAAATTTCATCCATACTGTTTTTAGCTCAGCGAGTGACTTCTGTTGGCTTTGCATTACTTTATTGATCTAATGTTAAGAGTAAAACCAGTTTAATTCAAGTAAATTCAATTCAATCTTTCAATAATCAATAGTGAGTTGCTTGCCTTTTTCTAAATTTTGGTTTAGGTTACGTTGGGGTTACTGAAAGTCATGATTTACGTAACCAAGTTTCGACTGCCGCCAGTCATTTATTTAACCAGCAACTTAACTTTGCTTTCAAAATTTAGTATTTTAGATTAAGTAACTGCAAAATCAGTGGTTTCTGATTCATTTATTTCCTCGTTAACTTTTATGTTGTAGAAATGCTTGACAACCTTCCGTTGCGACGCCAGTGATTGTTTGGTTAATTTTCTTTGCCATTACCTTTTTTGCAATTTTGGATATTCTTTGCCCTATTGCCTGGCGACCCCTTAGTTATCACTTTTTTCTTTTTGCTAATCAGGATTTTCTTTATTAAATGTTATGTGTATCTTTTCTCCCCCCTACCCTACCCGTGTGGTTCGTGAGTGGTTGCACTAAATTCCACCCACTTCAAAATTATTATCAGTACTTAGATTAGGTTTAGAATAGATTCTTCCTTCAGAAGAGTCTGTTCTAGATCTTCCCCCTTCTAACCGGTATTATTTTTCAACGGTAACGATACTCTTACTCACTGTAAAATTTCATTTGGCATACGCGATCACGGTCAATTATACTGCAATCCAGTACGCCGATTTGGAAAGGGGAGGGGGGGGGGGTTACAACCCCAACAATTTTAAATTCCTTTCCTACGAACAATCTGTTATTCTGGAAGAGCTACCACTGGATAAGCGATAGTGTTCGTGGTTCCAACACGACGGCTCACCAGCTCACTCTCCCCCGTGCTTGAACGCAACCACCGAATGAAAATTCTCCTGGGAGTTGGGTAGGACGGAAGGCAGCAGGACGACAGCTGGCCACGTCTCTTCATTTAATTTCTCTCGATTTATTTCTATGGGGAGTATTGAAACTTAGGTCTATCTTGAATCGCCAACTACACCAAACGATATGTCGAAATGCCACAGCATGCTACGGCGTCTCATTCAATGAACTTTCATCTGAATATCTATCTCTTGAACGGCGATTGCAAATGTGCTTTACAGTCAATGGTAAACACTTTGAGCAAATACTTAAGTGAAATTTAAAACTAAGTTTCGTTAAGGAAAGCATTTATTTTGTGGTTGACGCGTCGTCAGTCATTTTGATAAACTGTTTGGTTCATTTAAAGTGTATTCTATCTAGTTACAATTTCGGACAGTACTTATAGACACATTTTTCAGACAACTGGTGGCTCACTGTAACAAGCATTCAGTTGTCTGAACAAGTAAGCAACGGTGTGGAGGGTTTAAATGGAAAACTGCCTGACGAAACTGAAGCTGCTTCCACAAAAACCTGAAAGCGTACACTAATTTGAAACACTTTTCAGAAGCCCTATCTAATGCTCCAAAAGCTGGCATATGCCATAGTTCAATACACAGAAACCATAGCTAGCCCCGTATCAATGTTGTGTAGGAAATGAGGTTTTATCTTAGTAGCGTAGACCTGTCTTGCCGCATACAAAGATGAAGCCTTGCGTGAGAACGCTGCTTGGCGATTTTTACAGTGTAATAGCTAACTCCGAGCACATTGCTTTCCAAGTTAAGTACATTCCTCGAACTTTGGCGAATAGTTTCAGCCTCAACATTAACAAGCATTACATAATTGTATTCATCTCTTCAAGCGCATTCAGATGCCACTGGAAAGTAAGTCAAATTTAAAAAATATGTTCTTCAATATCTCGGTCGGTTAAAGACTTAATACACTTTATCACAATCCTTTGTATGTGACCCTTAGCGTACTTTCGTTTGCCGAAAACCTCATTTCAAAATAAAACGGGTGTTATGTCACATGTGACATACCATGTATTTAGAAAAAAAGGTGAGCTAGAATGCCCTCGTTATTCTGCAGTTATCTGGTATAAAATCCAGGGAGCGCAAGGCTATCTGCAACAGAAACCAAACGGCAGCTCTAACAGTTAAAAGGACAGAGTTGAAGCCAGAACTTGAGGAGAGAGTGAGACATTGTGGTAGCCTATCTCTCATAATATTAAATCTAGACAGTGAGTCATCAGTAGAGGAACAGTGAATGAATTTTCAAAAGGAGTTTAATTTCAGGAAGAAGAAATAAGAACTTGGATTTGGAAGATTAGTTGAACGGAATGGATACTGCATTGAAAATAGTTATGACGAGAATATTAATAAAATTAAAACGAGGGAAATTACTGTAGCTGAATTAAATCGAGCGATGTTGAGGGAATTGTATAGGAAAAAATAGCAGCAGGTGTGTTTTGCTATTTGAGTACCAAAATAGCAAGGTACTAACAACAACTTGTGGTCCGACGGATGCTGACTCATTACAGTTTCTCTTACAGCCTACAGCTGCGGTAAATTTCGCATTCTTCTGATAACTATTCCACACTTTTGTGGCTTTGTATAGCTTTCGCTCTACTTTGTGAATTTATACGACTGAAACATAGTTTTGCCAAATCGCCTGTTGGCTACTATCTCGGTTTCTACGGTCGATGTTTGTTTGATCAACCAAAGACAGAAGCCAATAGCCAATCTGTCAAAAAGTGGCGACGAAATCCTCGACACTTTTATAGCATACATTTTATACAATTTCAATTTTATTTGGCTGTCTAATAACGAAGCTTACATTCCTGATAAGGTACTTACATTCGTTGCTCCTTATCCCCAGACTTCGCAAGTCGTGGAAAAGCGAGAAATTTATACTTGCGATGGGATCATCTGTATATATTTGCAATAATTTGGTGAATTTGTAATTACTGCGTTGATATGACTCCGTATTTTCGTGATTTATTTGTCGTAAGACAGCAAACAGATTACCTTATGACATCCTTCACCATTCAAGTTAAATATCTTTTCCCTTTGCATTACTGATACCTCCTAAAGGTACTGTTATATCAAATGACTTCACAACCATTTTTCCGCACCACCACACCACCACCATCCCTTTCTTATTAAACAAGCATCTGCTATGTGTTATTCATAGTCTTAATTTTTCTACTTATTAATCTTTAATTGTCTCTGCATTAACTGTTTGTATATCAGGCTGCGAAGTTATTAATTAACTCTGATCTCCAATAGTTTCGACAAGAGAACTAATACTGGTAATCAAATCTTATCGCTACAGGTACACTATAAACGCCTGTATTTCATGTGTACAATTTCCTCGTATATGCAAGATTCAGCACGCACTTTTTATTTCTAACCATGAATAAATGTTTTAGGGTTTTTTCAGTTATGGAATGAAAGAAATTTCATGAATTTCAGTAAATTAAGCGTAGATGCTTATTTTCACTGCTCGTTGTGAGTAGGAATGGCAACGCTTCACAATTGCTAAATATGTAAGGGAATTAGATAAACGTCCTAGTCTCCCTCTCTTTGTCTATCTCCCCCTCTTCCCTCTTTTTTTCTATTTCTTACTCCCGCCTCTCAGTCCTTCACCAACCCCCCCCCCCCCCCAGTTTTTTTCTGTCCATGTTCTGCTACATCATCTATGTCAATATCCTCCTTTCCTCCTGTGTCCACTACCTCCCAGCACTCTGTCTGCCCCCCCCTCCCCCCCAACCCGTCTCTGACCTTGAGCGTTCCTTTATTCTGCACATTTTGATTCGTCAGTAGTATTCTAACCATTAGCGGATTAACCATAAATACAACTGTATTGTGAAAACCTATGAGGAATAAAAATTAAAAAAAACTGAATGTTATCTGTACAGTTTTTGTTTAAAAACTATATAATGACAAGGAAAATACAGGATGGGTCAAAAAGGATTTCGTAACTTTGGTGTGATATAGAAATTTTTTGAGATAACATACAAAATCGTTAGATGTGCCATTTCGTAGCTGACAACCTTAAGTTTCACATCAAAGTGTCATGTATCATTTTGGTTCGATGTGACTGCCATTTGTGATGCTGGAAACACCCACCGGTAATCAATTTATTTTCACGCTCGTTTGCAGCAAATCGGAAGTAACTTGTGCAGCGGCAGCATAGATTCGATTTTTCGGGCCGGCTAAATTGTTTAGTGAGGGAGGAACGTAACGCACGATCCTTAATGGAACACCAGAGAAAGAAATCCAATTGTGTCAAGTCTGGGAAGCGAGGTGGCCATGCGATTTGTCCTTCAAGGCCAATCCGCAGACCTGGAAAGCGATTATCGAGGAAACCTCGAACTTCCGTGAGGAAATGAGGTGTTGCACCGTTTTGCTGGTAGTAAGCCATACCATCTCGGTCATCTTCATCGATCTGTGGAATTAAAAAGTTGTTGTCGTCTCATGATATCAAAACACACTGCGAGCACGCTCCGCACCAGTGAAGGTATTCATTTTAACTGTGTATTACGCTGGCGCTCCTGGTGGCAGAATGGGGTAATGATACACTATACGAATAAAACTTGACGTTGTTTGTTACAAAATGACAGATCTACCGACTCTGTAAGTTACCCCAGTAAATTTCTTTATCATTCCAAAGTTGTAAAGTGCTTTTTGACTCCCCTTGCGTATGGGAGAGGCAATTCGGCTAGTGGTTTAAATACCTTGCTATTGTAGTTAAAACTGACAGCGCCAAAGAAAACAAGACCTCACACTTTCACAGCAAAGCGTAGCATAGCATTTCGTTTCTCGCAGTCGGTTTCAACGGAAAAGTATATAGTATTGTGTCTAATCTAAACGTTTTACATTGTATGCGTGAGTGTAGTTGTCTGTCTAGACATTCATCAGTGTTGGGTGTACAATTTCGAAGTAAATCGCAGAAGAGCTCTTTGGTCAAAGTGTTTTCAATTTTAATTGTAAAATATATATAGGTTTGTGTATAAATAAACACACGGCCTTTGACGTACTAAATGTTAATCACAGTATCATGAAAAATCTAATGAAAGCTAGTCAAGTCCTTTTCGAGATTTGTCTTCATTCTGTACATAATTTTCTACAATACCTGAGTTTTGTATCTTAACTCTTGTGCTTCTTTTGTTATTTTGTCGTGGGTTTACATTACAGTACTAATTAGGTCTTACTACGTATACCTTTGCATTGTCTTTTTTATACTTTGTATATATTTAATATTCGTATACTCTTGTTTTGTTTATAAATCCGTAAATTGTTTTATACTGAATTATGCAGTATTTTTCCAACACTGATTTGGGTACTTACTTCTTTACATGCTGGTTTGCACGTTGTTCGCTGAATGTAATTTTGTAGCAATTGTGCATTATGTCATACACTAGCACAAAAGGAAAATTATTGTTTGTTAAAGTTTAGTGTTTTCATTAACTGTGCATTATTGTTGTATATAAAAAATTACGATGTTTCGTAGTCGTGAATACTGTCGTAACACGTAGCGGCTGTCTTGACTTCGATCACTGTACTGTAAAATCAATTTGCACTTACTGGCAGCACTGAAGGCTGAATACATACTTCGTCTCCGTATTTGCACAGATGAATTTCTGGTGAGGGCTTTATTTCGATGCACAATGCACGTCTTATGGTACTACCATAATGTTCCTTCACTGATACCAGGCATGTATGGCGAAAGCCGGAACGCGTAAGGCATAATAAGTGAATGAATACTTTGGCCAAGACATATAAAAGTGTTTGAGGAGACAGAAGATTTCCAAACGTGGCGGTCAAAAGTAACTCTGGAGAATCAAAGAGATAACAGAAGGAAATAGAAATAGCAGAAGGAAAGGAGTCTCGCTGCATAAATTGAGTAAAAGAAGGTATACGTTGAGAGGACACTCCATAATGGATGAAAGTATAGCTGATTTTGGAGAGGGAAGGCGTTAAAGTGTGTAGACGAAGATCAAGACTTGAATAGAGTAGATCTAGGTTGTAGTAGTTATGCAGACATGTACGATTAGTAACGCGCAGTGTATATGCTACCGAAGAGGACTGCATTAAGTTAGACAAAAAGAGAAACAACAGTCTGCAAATATCGGCAAAGCACAATGTAATCTAGGTAAATATATGTTAATGAGAATGGGTATGAGAAAAACTGTTTTCTTCTAATACGTTAATAGCATGTTGCTCCGATAACCAACATGGATTAAATTTCCGGGTGTAACATTGATGAAACGACGCGAAATGGGACTACCACATATCGTCAGTTTCAGAAAACGCCACTGGCCTACTACGGCTTTTCGGGAGCGTCCTGGGGAAGTGTAGCGCACCTTTACAGGAGATCGTGGACAGAACACGTGTCCGGCACTTTCTGGAGTGCTCCTCGAGTTTCTGGGATCTCCAGTAAGTCCTATGAAAGGAAGACATCCGAGCAATTCAGAGGTGTCCTACTAGATTTGTTACCAGCTGGTTCAGTCGGCACGAGTATTACCGAAATACTATGTGAGACGATCATCTCACGAAACACTGTGTAGGGAACTTACAGAATCACTCTTCGCGACAGATGATTCTATTGCGTCCAGCGTTCATCTATCATAAGCAGAAACAAAGTTTGATTATTTATGGAACAAAATGCGCATCAGTTGATAGTAGTTTGTTAATTTACTCTACGACGGGTTTCGAAGCATAAAGCTTCATACGACACGGAAAACTTGTGTGTGGGATTGGGGGGGAGGGTGGGGGGCGTGGTTGATGGCGGGGGGGGGGGGGGGGGCGGAGGTGGGAGGGAGTACGTTTGTGGACGAAGTCAGGCAGCCACTCATCGCCAGCATAAAGTTCAGATTAGCCTTCGAGATTGCAAAACAGTCGGCAACATTAATGCTCTCGCCGTCCTTTTATCAGTAATATCCAGCCCACTTGTCGAGTATGGTCATTGAGCAGAAAAATGAAGGGAAAACACGGACACCTCCTAGCTGGACTGACGGACGCTTAACAAGCATTACATTATAATTTTTGTTTTCTTTTTTGACATTGTAAACTGGAAGTGCGTCCGTCCCCGGTAGCTGCGTGGTCAGCGCGACACACTGTCAATCCTAAGGGCACGGGTTGATTCCCGGCTGGGTCGGAGATTTCCACCGCTTAGGGACTGGGTGTTGTGTTGTCCTAATCATCATCATTTCATCCCCATCGAGGCGCAAGTCGTCGAAGTGGCGTCAGATCGAAAGACTTGCACGCGGCGAACGGTCTACCCGACGGGAGGCCCCAGTCACACGACATTCGCATTTAACTGGAATTGTGCAACCTTTGTAATTTATCACATATACAGGGGATCTGTGAACAAAACAAGTATGAAATTAGAAAAGCATTCTCAGAATAAGCACCTAATCTCTCTCCCCACTAATCTTGCCATCTGTTTAACAAACGGGATCAGAAACGACCGATAAACCCAGTAGCATACTCGTATACAACCGCAACAAGATCTCTAAAATAACTGTAGTAGCAAATTAAGCCTCAAGCTACGGTCGCACGTTGCTCACAGTTTAAGCGACCGCACGAGACTTAATTCGAACTGCCACTGAAAACTGGAACAACATTCCCAGCCCATGCGATGTTCAAATGAAATGTTTACAATGCTAAGCAATTAAATAAGTAATATCTGTTAAAGGATACGTTCAAGTT
Source organism: Schistocerca americana (assembly GCF_021461395.2). Classification (NCBI taxonomy): domain Eukaryota; kingdom Metazoa; phylum Arthropoda; class Insecta; order Orthoptera; family Acrididae; genus Schistocerca; species Schistocerca americana. The sequence continues at coordinate 326,885,546 of NC_060119.1, read as the reverse complement.
TTGGAAGGTGAACAAGTATATTCAGAGCTGTTCAGGTGCCAATCGAGAACAATACGGACAAAGGCCGCCATCTGTAACACAGATCCTTAACAGGCTCAAATAAATATTGGCACTGAAAATCTCTTGCCACCATAGAAACGCACACATCCCGTGGTGAACAGGAGTCCTCCTGGAATGTATCACGACGATTAGCGAATTTTAACAGACTGCCTGATTCGTATTACCAGGCTGCTTGTTCCTTGGTCAGCAGTCGTAACTCACAATTTCGTAAACACAGCAATAGCGAGTCTGCTGTGCATACCCATTAGCACTACAGTACATTGAGCTGTAAGTAATGAAACGAAGGTGCTCTAACTCTACTCCTATTTAGCGCTGTACAGCGTAAGGCAGTTCTGCCCCAATATCAACGCCAGAGTATGTGAAGCAGTAATTAAGGTATCGAACGCGTATTATTGAGAAAAACAGATTGCTGGCATTCGGTGTAGCGAGTTTCCAGTGGCAAAAATGATGTGAAAAAAAAACAAATATTCTAGAAGAAAAACTTGGTAGAGAAATGACCATGTTGGCTGCTATAAGTAAATAAAAATAAATGTCAACTAAGTTACTTGAAAAACTATAGATACGGGTTAATTTTAATACAACTTTATCTATGTCAGTGCGCGTTGCGAGCTCTCCTCCGTGTTCGATACAGTTCTACCTACATCATCAGAACGTTTACGTCGGTTGTTTTTGGAGCACTGTAATTGCCCTGTAAGAAACAAGCAATTACTTTGGATACCATGTTTTCCAAGACGTATGTTTCGGTCTAATCTTAAAGTTACGTACACTTGCCTTTATTCTGTGGTCTGTGACAGCTTATCTCTACATACATGAAACATACATTTTTACATTGAGTGATGTGCTGATGCAGCTCTTTATTCAACATAACGTGAGCGTACGTTTTTGTTGACATCGGAAACTAAATATCATGTATGTTAAGAAAACAATTCATAACCTCAGGGGTTTGGAGTTACTACTGACGAGCTACAAACTTTTGCAGTTATGAAAAAAATGTTACATGTAGTGTGGTAGTCATTACTTTACCATACTGTTTGTTTACCTTAATTATTTGTGCTAGATTGTTTTCAAACAAGTAACTGCTTTTTCAAAAAAACTATGGTAGGTGTGGGAGCACGCATCATACGAATGAAACTGTCAACGTTACGGCCGCTTTTACTGGCAGTTCTCATCGGGGTGACGGACAGCAGTCGAGACGTCTGTAGTATCGCATATGACGCGCCCACACACACCCAGAAGCGTTTTATTCAAATGGACTCTGGCCGCGAAAGGATTTTGCTTATTCCGATCAGTGGAGCACAAATATAGTAGACGATTAGTTCAATAAAATAGCTACATTAGCAATTAGCAAATTTTAACGACAGACTTTGAATGATTATATATCTAGCTGAACAATTAATTTCTGGCTAGTATTCGTACTGTAGAGTGAAAGTTAAATTGGCATATTTAAATGTAAGAGTGTATTATTTCTGACGTGCTGTCACGCTTCCATGTAGGATAGCTTTGGAGATGTTCACTTGCAGCCATATATTTTTGTTTCTAGGAGCAGATTCTTATGCTTACCTTCGTCGGCCATCTGCAGCGGTTTTTTATTTTGTGCTTTCAACAACATGTAAGCAACATGAAAGACAAAGATGGAATTAATTCAGCTTTTTGAGCAACGATCGTATATGTGTTCATGGAACTGTATATTTAAATTTATTCCTGTAAGACTTGTAAAAGTCTCTGGATATGAATTGCGTTTAAGCTTGTATTTTATTAACAACTGTATGACTTTCTGTTCTCTTTGATGTTGTGGATTGCTTAGTCCTTTGTTTTCGTCACCAATAAACCCCTGATTGTTAATGAATCGAGGTCGCATGTATAAAACAGCTTCAGAGGCCTGATAACTTTACAAATTAATTACGATAGTGCGTTAAATATTTGAAATCGAGCATGTGAGAGAGATAAAGTTTAGAAAAGGTTCGAAATTGTGCTTAAGGTTTGTTGGAAGTTGCTAAGTGCTCTCATTACGAAACGCTGGATGGATATTGTATGGGTAATTTGCCGTCCATTTTAAGCAAACGCAAGTTTTTCACGTATATCAATGTTTATGACGTCATATCTCCCAAACTATGTGTCGTAAAATGATATAATTTTTCAAGTACATTCATTGATACATGTAGATAGTGTCTGCAAAACTGTGTTGCGAATGGAGTCACTAGTAAAGTAGTAATAAATTAAAATATCATACCCGCTCTACTTCTACATCTACATCTGCATGATTATTCTGCTATTCATATTTAAGAGCGTGGCAGAGGGTTTTTCGAACCACCTTCAGTCTCTTTCTCTACCTTTCCACTCTCTAACAGCGCATGTAGAAAATGAACTAAAACCTTTCTGTACGAGCTCTGATTTATCTTATTTTACTATGATAGTCATTTCTCCGTAGTTAGGTTGACGACAGTAAAATAGTTTTACATTCAGACGGAAAACACCTTTGTTTTAATGCTTCTGCCAAACTAACTTGCTTATCATATCCGTGACACCCTCTGCCCTACTTCGCGATAACACAAAACGAGCTGCTCCCGTTTAAACATTTTCGATGTACTCTGTCAATCTTATTTGTAAAGAATTCCGTATAGTACAGCAATACTCTAACACAGGATGAACAAGAGTACAGTAGGCAGATTTTTAGTAGCGTTTTTGCTTCTAAGTGTTCTACCAATAAAATTTAGTTTTTGGTTCGCCTTACCCACAACATTATCAGTGCGGTAATTCCAACTTCAGTTGTTCGCAATTGTAATTCCTTGGTATTTACTCGAATTGACAGACTTTAAATTTGTATGATTTATTTTGTAAGCGAAATTTAAGGGATTTTTTCTTTTTCTTTTCTTTTTTTTTTTTTTACTCATGTGGATGACCTCACACCTTTCCTTATTGAGAGACATTTGCCACTTTTCACGCCATTCAGATATCGTGTCATAGACATTAAGCAATTGATTTTGATCCTCTGATGATTTTACCAGACGACAAATGACACCATCATCTACGAACGATCTAAGAGTCTGCCCGTATCACCTTGTAAATCATTTATGTACAGCAAGAACAACAGAAGGCCTATAACACTTCCTTGGGGAACGCCGGATATCACTTATGCTTTTCTCGATGATTTTCTGTTTATTACTACGTATTGTGTCCTTTCTGAGAAAAAAATTTCGGATCCAGTCACGCAGCTGAAGCGATACTCCATGGGCACGCAATTTTATTAGAAACTACTTGTAAGGAAACGTGTCATAAGCCTTCTGATGATCTAGAAATATGGAATCCATTTCAGATCACCTGCAGACAGCACTCATTACTTTGTGCAAATAGAGATCCAATTGTGTTTCATAAGAACGATATTCTCTGAATCCGTGCTGAGTATATACCAACCGTTACTTTCGAGGTAATTCGTGATAATCGAACAGAGTATATGGCCTAGAATTCTATAGCAGATCGACGTTGGTGATATGGGTTTGTATTTCAGGGGATTACTCCTGTTTCCTTTATTGAGTGTCAGTGTGTCCTGTGCAACAGTCCAGTGTTTTCGTAAGTAAGTTTCGTCAAGCGAGCGGTTGTTTTCGATTACTAAGTATAGGGCTATTTTAACAGCATACGATAAAAGGAACATTATTGGTATGCTATCTAGACCAGAGGCTTGCCTTTATTAAGTGCTTTAAGGCGCTTCGCTATACCGAGGATATCTACTTCTAAATTACTCAGGTTGGCAGTTCATCTACATCTACATCTACATTTATACTTCGCAAGCCACCCAACGGTGTGTGGCGGAGGGCACTTTACGTGCCACTGTCATTATCTCCCTTTCCTGTTCCAGTCGCGTATGGTTCGCGGGAAGAACGGCTGTCTGAAAGCCTCCGTGCGCGCTCTAATCTCTCTAATTTTACATTCGTGATCTCCTCGGGAGGTATAAGTAGGGGGAAGCAGTATATTCGATACCTCATCCAGAAACGCACCCTCTCGAAACCTGGCGAGCAAGCTACACCGCGATGCAGAGCGCCTCTCTTGCAGAGTCTGCCACTTGAGTTTGCTAAACATCTCCGTAACGCTATCACAGTTACCAAATAACCCTGTGCCGAAACGCGCCACTCTTCTTTGGATCTTCTCTATCTCCTCCGTCAACCCGATCTGGTACGGATCCCACACTGATGAGCAATACTCAAGTATAGGTCGAACGAGTATTTTGTAAGCCACCTCCTTTGTTGATGGACTACATTTTCTAAGGACTCTCCCAATGAATCTCAACCTGGTACCCGCCTTACCAACAACTAATTTTATATGATTATTCCACTTCGAATCGTTCCGCACGCATACTCCCAGATATTTTACAGAAGTAACTGCTACCAGTGTTTGTTCCGCTATCATATAATCATACAATAAAGGATCCTTCTTTCTATGTACTCGCAATACATTACATTTGTCTGTGTTAAGGGTCAGATGCCACTCCCTGCACCAAGTGCCTGTCCGCTGCAGATCTTCCTGCATTTCGCTACAATTTCCTAATGCTGCAACTTCTCTGTATACTACAGCATCATCCGCGAAAAGCCGCATGGAACTTTCGACACTATCTACTAGGTCATTTATATATATTGTGAAAAGCAATGGTCCCATAACACTCCCCTGTGGCACGCTAGAGGTTACTTTAACGTCTGTAGACGTCTCTCCATTGAGAACAACATGCTGTGTTCTGTTTGCTAAAAACTCTTCAATCCAGCCACACAGCTGGTCAGATATTCCGTAGGCTCTTACTTTGTTTATCAGGCGACAGTGCGGAACTGTATCGAACGCCTTCCGGAAGTCAAGAAAAATAGCATCTACCTGGGAGCCTGTATCCAATATTTTCTGGGTCTCATGAACAAATAAAGCGAGTTGGGTCTCACACGATCGCTGTTTCCGGAATCCATGTTGATTCCTACATAGTAGATTCTGGGTTTCAAAAAACGACATGATACTCGGGCAAAAAACATGTTCTAAAATTCTACAACAGATCGACGTCAGAGATATAGGTTTATAGTTTTGCGCATCTGCTCGACGGCCCTTCTTGAAGACTGGGACTACCTGTGCTCTTTTCCAATCATTTGGAACCTTCCGTTCCTCTAGAGACTTGCGGTACACGGCCGTCAGAAGGGGGGCAAGTTCTTTCGCGTACTCTTTGTAGAATCGAACTGTTATCCCGTCAGGTCCAGTGGACTTTCCTCTGTTGAGTGATTCCAGTTGTTGTGTTGTCGATTACAGCTCTGATGCTGAAATTTTAAAGCATCAACAGTGAAAATGTGTGTGGAAGTGTCAGCGAGAAAAAGTTTCGTAAAGGGTTGAAATTATGGGCAAAGTTTGTTGAAATACGTGGTGAATTAAGTCCGTGTATTTGTGCGCCTTCAGTTATTCTGCGGCCGGCCGGTGTGGCCGAGCTGTTCTAGGCGCTTCAGTCTGGAACGGCGCGACCGCTACGGACGCAGTTTCGAATCCTGCTTCGGGCATGGATGTGTGTGATGTCCTTAGGTTAGTAAGGTTCAAGTAGTTCTAACTTTTAGGGGACTGATGACCTCAGATGTTAAGTCCCATAGTGCTCAGAGCCATATACGTGCGAGTTACTCTGCCCCAAGACAAACATTGGGTTTCTAACAATCTACATCTACATAGATAATCCTCAAGTCACCGCTCGTGGCGGAGGGTACCGCTACTAGTCATTTCCTTTCCTGTTCCACTCGCATATAGACTGTCTACATGCCTCCGTATGAGCACTAAATTCTCGTATCTTATCTTCGTGGTCCTTACACACAATGTATGTTGTTGGCAGTAGCACCATTCGGAAGTCAGCTTCAAACGACGATTCTCTAAATTTTCACAATAGTGTTCCTCTGAAACGTCGCCTTCCCACCAGGGACTCCCATTTGAGTTCCCGAAGCACCTCCGTACCCCTCAACCTACCGGCAACAAATCCAGCAGCCCGCCTCTGAACCTCTTCGACGTTCTCCTACAATGCGATCTCGCTCGGATCCAAAACACCAGAGCATATTCAAGAACATGTCGCACCAACGTCCTATTTGCGGTCACCTTTACAGATGAACCACGCTTTCCTAAAATTCTTCCAGTAAACCGAAGTCGACCATTCGCTTTCCTAACACAGTTCTTACGTGCTCGTTCCATTTCATACCGCTTTGCAACGTTAGGCCCAGATGTTTAAACGACGTGACTGTCTCAAGAAATAACTACAAATGCTGTATCCCAAAATTACAGGTTTGTTTTTCCTACTAATCAGGATTAACTTGCATTACTTACTACAGCACTTGTCTTAAAGTACTGAGCTTTTAACATAAGATTATGTTTCCTAATGAGTAGATTATGACAGCATTTCAAATTTTTAAATTCGGTCTATTATGTAGCGTAATACTAAAAGTCAAATTTTTGTTGCTACTAGCAACCATTAGGTAGGCCACCTGCAACTGTTGCCGAGTTCTAAAGGAGTCATTCAGTAACACGGATATAAGCAACAAGAGATTCCGACATAGAATCCTGGGAAAAACTGAGGTGCTTTATGTGATATTGTCTTTAAATACAGCGTGCTAACAATATCTTTTTTATTGATTTTGTGGGAATTTATTTTAATGATTAAGTTGCCAATTTAATTTTTTACAGTAGCCATTATTGTATGGAATTGGTATAGTCAGATGAATTTTGTTTAATCTGTTGAGCGTTGCTCCGTGTAAAGCATTTGGCAAACATCTGGTTGAAATGAGATTTTATTCACTGAAATTTCTCTGTATGTTGGTTTCCTGTAAAAGTGAGACTTATGCCCGTTGTTTGAATTTCTTGTACTGAGATCCAGAATATTTAAATGTTAACTATGGTGCTTTTAAAACATGTCATCTGACAGTAAAACTAAAAGTTATCACTCTGCTATTATACATAACAATTCCATCACCTCTACACGTTAGTCTTCCTTTGCAGAAAAAAGAATTGTTCAGTTTCTTTTCATTATAGATATATTTCGAAATCAAAAATACAAACTCATTTTCCACATTGTCGGGAGACATATGAAATAGTTCGCAAACACAAGTCTGTCACACAAAGATTACTGCATGATAACTAACGGGTGGTTATAATGAAAGTGAAGCTTCTCACAGAGATCCATTGTGGGCTAATATAAGCGTGCGGCAGCGAAACTTGGTAGTTATGCTGATGTTTTAATGCGGTACCGATTTTCACTGGAATACGTTAGTTCTTGTTTTGGCCAGGACGCGCAAATCTGGCGCTGTAGAGCATCTCGTTGACGGCTGTGCAAGTCGCGGTTAATAATAAAATCTACTCTATGCCTATGTGACTTGTTCCGCCTTTTCTACCCACGTTCCGTTGCTGATTCGTTACATATGGAAACATTTCCAAACGTTCCTCTTGCATTCAAAGCCCGAGATTTGCACCTGGTGGCCAAAAGTCGAACTAGAACTGTATAATGTCTACCACGTTTCGCTGCCATACGATAATTACCTCCCACACTGTACCTCTATGAGTAGTTGCACTATAATTTTAATCACCCAGTACCATTAGTAAAAAAAAAAGAGAACAGATACTTTTTTTTGGATAGAAGTCGAATTTTCATTTGTGAAATGAAAATCATTTTTGGTATCGTGTGTCAGATGTTTTAATACATGGACACTCCAGTTGCTAATATGTTCTTTACTTTAGTCCGCGACAGGTTTCCTTTTTTATATTTTAAGACATAATTAACTGGAGCGAAGTCAATGTACTATTACGGAGCAGTAGCACTCACGTAACATACAGAAACTAATAATCAGAGGTTTTTTGATATTTGCGGTGTGTGTGTGTGTGTGGGTGGGGGGGGGGGGGGGAGACAAAAAAATATGGAAATTGGAATGATCCCAAAGATGAGAGCTAAGATCAAGACAGATTGTAGATCAATGTGTAACACTGGTTACAGAATGAGTTTTCTGAACTATGTGAAATGTATACTACGCATGCCAAAGTCGCCAGAAAACACACAGCTTTATTAAATAGGCTGAATCAAGCAGTCTGTCTTTCATAATGAAGGTTTTTGTACACTGATTTGTAGATCGATGTAATCTCATACTTCACTTTAAAATATATATATTACTCTAAATTCCATTTTCCGTAATAACATTCAAGATACTCCATTTCCGTCAATGGTGATCAGCTGCTGACAAACTACGACGAGGACTTCGTTATCCAGCAGTCATTCTCCTAATAATGGAAAAGGTATGGTCAAGATGAGCAATGAGTGGTCAAATAGTACACTCAAAGACGTTAATGCATTCGGTAACATGTTTGATGGTTTCTTGATGTGCTGAATTTTTTTTCTGTGTCGTATACATGAAAATTGACCATCGCAAATAAATGTTTAATAAGGCCTCAGTCTTAAGCGAAATGCCACGTTCGAATCATTTCTCGTATCACTCTCCCGTTAGAAATTTTTAGCAATAATAATTTTTGTCTAGCTTTCATTAAAAGAGTAAGTGTTGAGCTACTGTGCACCATTCGTTCTAAAGCCAAATTAGGACAGGTCATTTCACCATAGTCTCATATACTGTATAGTGAATTCTTATTTTAAAGCAGTTATCTTTGTTATAAAGCTATCTAATCAACATACGAAACTATAGATCAAAGGAAGTGGAAAACTCGTAAAATTCCTGTGAAACATAATTTCGTGTGATAGCTTGTTTTCTTATTAGAGACTGTGATCGTTTTAATACAGTCCATTGTGTGCTCTGTGCTACTGCTGACGATCATTGTCCATAAAGGTTATTTCTTTGAAACTGTAATAAAATAAGGAATTCTTCTCGTTTCGCTCTTGTAGTTCACTGGTTCTTGAAGCAAGCACTCCCTCAAGCATTATCAGTCTGCAACATGTCATGATCTACATATCGATGTCAGAGAAAGCGATATGCATTAAGAAGTCATCTGGGCAGATACGAAGACGTTAAAGGGAAAGGTGCTAACTTTGGTGTAAGAAGTGTCGATCCGGAACGGCCGAGTTTCCGAGATGTGTAGCCAGGTGGCAGCAGCGGCGAAGATATCGTATCCGCCGGTTTTGCTGGCATCTCTTGTTCCGGAGACACGTTCTACACAATTCTTTTCCCTTTAGGATAAGTTTCTTTGGTGCGTTAATGTCTAAGTGTGCGGTTTAACATATCTGCTCAATACGAATGTACTGAAAGTGCTATAAGTATGTCGGTGTAGTCGATTTCAACCCGACGATATAAAGAAAACTGAGGACAGCTTATCAGACTGGAGGCATCGATGCGGTTAGCTGCCATCCACTTCAAGACATATATAATTTTTGTAATAAGAGAGGTATAAAAAGTGCTTGCATCCCTATCAGTCGGAGTCAATGGCGCAAAACTCATCTTTGCAGGAAGTTCAACCTCAGCAACAGATACTGTAGACTAGTCACAAAGGTGTAGACATTTCTTTCAAATATTTGCGATCTATGATCTATGGAAATAACAAGAAAAAACTATAAAAAAGTCCGTCTGTGTCGAACACGTCCTGCCGATATGATCTACATAAATAATGAAATTTTAAAAAGAGTAAAAGTATTTAATATCTTGCTCTGAAACTATTGTGTGTGGTGAACAGATCTCACAAAAAAATATTTACTAAGTCCATTGAAATAATAAAAAAAAGCAGTGGCACCAAAAATCGTAAAAAACCCAAACTCGTATATGCCCTTAAGAAATCGTGGCATGGCCTTAAATTTGTGATAGTGAGGCACGGATTTTTAGAAAGAGGGCCGAAAAAGAAATGAAGGCATCTTACGTGGACATGGAATACAACGAGTAAACCCACATCAGAACCTAAATGTAGTACTATACTACAAATTGACGGCAGATGAGCTTTGAGATGTTCTGGTAAAAGATGGAAAGACAATTTCAATTTTAAACTGTGTCGTCTTACGAATAAGAGATGTCAGAATAATGATTATGATGATACTGGTGGGAGTGAGTGAAGATGATGATGAAGGCAGAATCAATGTTTGGTCACACGATGTCGATGTCTTTAGCACCCATACCAAAATATGGTTATACAGACAATGGCTCAAAGGTAAACAATTCGTATTCTAATATAAATAATATTTTTCTAAAAATTTCTGTGAGCAGACATACGGTATTATCTCCATATATGTCGACTGTAGAAGCTCCTAGTGGAATATACACCAGCAAGTAAACTGAAAGTGTTATTACATAGTATTGGCAGAAACACTTTGTTTTCGATGTATGAAAAAGTCGTAGTATTGTATGCACGAACGCAACACACCGCCGCAGCGTGTTGGCATTGACTGTAAACATTTAGTCACTTAGTTGCTGCACTGGCATATATTATTTAGATTTACAGTGAGGAGCTTCAGGGCTCTGTTGCTGCTGCTCCTCCGTACTGCTTGTCTTTCTGGCCGACTATACTCCAAGCCAGTGAATTTATGTCGTTTGAGACCGACAGGTCACTAGGCAAATGAGAGAGTCGACGTTAGTAGGCCGTGAAATCACAGTGCGGTTGCACTGGAGATAGTTCCACAGTCTGATGAACGCTCACCAAATACTAACACTTGGAGAGTAGCTGCACGCCATAAACTTATCTGTCCTTCACAGATGCATAGCGACCCGTCTCTCCATCAAACGAAGAGTGAGAGAGACAAATGTTCTTGGAGTGGGATGTAATCTGCCAGAAAGACGTACAGCATACGTAGGAGTGGCAGCACCAGAAATATGAAGTTCCTGATTATTTTTCTAGAAAAGGCATATGACCGCGTTCCTAGGAGGAAGTTATTGTCTGTTCTGCGAGATTATAGGAGGCAAACTTTTGCAAGCAATTAAAGGTCTTTACATAGATAGTCTGCCTGAGTTGACGGCAAATTGACTTCATGGTTCAGAGTAGTTTTAGGGGTAAGACATTGTTGTTCATATTATTTATCTGGCTGGGTGAGATTAAGATATGTGAACACAAAATAAGCAGTCTCGCATATGCGGATGACTTAGTTGTGATGGCAGATTCGATTGAAAATTTGCAAAGTAATATTTCAGAGCCAGAACAGAAATGTAAGGACTATGGTATGAAGATTAGCATCTCCAAAACGAAAGTAATGTCAGTGGGAACGACATAAACGGATTGAGTGCCAAATAGGAGGAACAAAGATAGAACAGGTGGACGGTTTCAAGTACTTAGGATGCATATTCTCACAGGATGGCAACATAGTGTAAGAACTGGAAGCGAGGTGTAGCAAAGCTAATGCAGTGAGCGCTCAGCTACGATCTACTCTCTCCTGCATGAAGGAAGTCAGTACCAAGACTAAGTTATCTGTGCACCGTTCAATCTTTCGACTAACTTTGTTCAATGGGAGCGAAAGCTGGGTGGATTCAGGTTACCTTATCAATATATCAATGAGGTTACGGATATGAAAATAGCTAGGATGATTGCAGGTACTAGTAGATGGGAACAACGGCAGGAGGGTGTCCACAATGAGGAAATCAAAGAAAAACTGGGAATGAACTCTATAGATGTAGCGGTCAGGGCGAACAGGCTTAAATGGTGGGGTCATGTTACACGCATGGGAGAAGCAAGGTTACCCAAGAGACTCATGGGTTCAGCAGTAGAGGGTAGGAGGAGTCGGGGTAGACCAAGGAGAAGGTATCTGGATTCGGTTAAGAATGATTTTGAAGTAATAGGCTTAACATCAGAAGAGGCACCAATGTTAGCACTTAATAGGGGACCATGGAGGAATTGTATAAGGGGGAGTATGCTCCAGATTGAACGCCGAAAGGCATAATTAGTCTTAATTGATGATGATGATGATAATAACAAAACAAAACCATATCTGTCAGTTTATTTCAGTTCTCCGTCGTCTTCTGTCAACACAACAGTTAAGTGACTGAATGTTTACAATCCATGACAGCACGCTGCCGTCGTGTGTTGCGTTCGTGCACACAGTACCAAAGACGTTGTCATATCTCAAGAACCGAAGCATTTCCGCCAGTAAGATGTATTGACACTTTTAGTCTACTTTTGGTGCAGATACCACTAGTAACGTACTTTGTCAACAAATATGGATCACTCTGTAAACAGAAAAGAATCATCTTATCTCTAACAAACTGTTACTTGAAATATAAACAGATCTCAGTAGTGAAAGTAATGAAATACTACGGCACATACACGTGGCCGGCTACTAATAAGAAAAAAAGAGGACGAACCAGGCACTCTGCGCCATGCTAAAACATCCAATCTACTCGCTTGGGATGAAGACAATACAATTCGCAATTTTTTAAAGATTTGCTACAGTCATCTCGTCTCTTAGATAAAACAGGGATCAAGTCCTCACTTGCATTTGCTTCTGCCTCTCTTCAAGGTATAAAATACACTCATTTAAAATATTGCACTGTGGTACACAGTGACCTGTATGCCACAGGCATCACAGACCGCTCTTTATGCCTCTTATTCGGAGGCACGTCAGGGCAACTTCATCCCGTCGGAACGACCAGTATAAAGTAAAGATGTTCACAGATTGCAGCCTGGTGTTCGTCGCTGCTCCCACAGTTTCATACATATATACTGAAGCGCCAAAGAAACTAGTATAGGCATGCGTATTCAAATACAGAAATAAGTAAATAGGCAGAACGCGGTGATGCGGTCGGCAGCGCCTGTAAGACAACAAGTATCTGGCGCTGTTGTTAAATCTGTTACTGCTACTACATTGGTAGGTCATCAAGATTTAAGTGAGTTTGAAAGTCTATTATAGTTGGCGTACGAGCCTTGGGACGCAGCATATCCGAGGTAGCGGTGAAGTGGGGACTTTAACGTACGATCATTTCACGAGTGTACCTTGAATATCAGCATTCCGGTAAAACATGAAATGTCGGACATCGCTGCCACCGGAAAAAGATGCTGTGAGAACGGGACGAACGACGACTGAAGAGAATCGTTCAACATGACAGAAGTGCAACCCTTCCTTAAACTGTTGCAGATTTCAATGCTGGGCTATCAGCTAGAGTCATCGCGCGAACCATTCAACGAAACATCATCGATATGAGCTTTCGGAGCCGAAGGCCCACTCGTGTACCCTTGATGACTGCACGACACAAAGCTTTACGCCTCGCCTGGGCCCGTCAACATCGACATTAGACTGTTGATGACTAGAAACATGCTGCCTAGTCGGACGAATCTCGTTTCAATTTGTATCAAGCGTATGGACATGTATGGGTACGGAGATAGTCTCATGAATGAATGGACCCTGCGTGTCAGCAAGGTCTGTTTAAGCTGGTGGAAGCTCTATAATAGTGTAGGCCATGTGCAGTTGGAGTGACGTGGGAGCCCTTATACGACTCTGATAGGTGACACGTTCGTAAGCATCCTGTCTGATCATCTGCATCCATTCGTGTTCGTTGTGCATTCCGACGGACTTAGGCAATTCTAGCAGGACAGTGCGACACACCACATATCCAGAATTGGTACAGAGTGGCTCCAGAAACACTGTTCTGTGTTTAAACAATTCCTCTGGCCACCAAACTCCCCAAACATGAACAAAATTGAGCATATCTGGGACGCCTTGAAGTTTTCTGTTCATAAGAGATCTCCACCCCCTTGTACTCTTATGGATTTATGGACAGCCTTGCAGGATTCATGGTGTCAATTGCCTCCAGCACTACTTCAGACATTAGTCGAGTCCATGCCACGTCATGTTGCAGCACTTCTGCGTGCTCGCGGGGACCCTACACGATATTAGGCAGATGTACCAGTTTCTTTGGCTTTTCAGTGTATATAACCAAAGGAGAGATTATATATATATATATATATATATATATATATATATATATATATACATATATATAAGAAATAGATGACAATTTGCAAGAGATGGCACATTATGTACTGTACAGTTCTCCTTGGCCGTTTGGTTCGACTATCAATTTTTATTTGCTCCGCTGGATAAATTTACTGCAATTCTTGAGGTACAAGGCAATCTGGGAATAGAAGCTGCTGCATCTTCAATTTCCCAAGCCTCTGCTGCTCTTGTGCTTCCAGGATCGCTTACAGATCACTTTCACAAACAGTATACTTGTTGGAAAGTCGAGACCTGAAGACGTGGTCGATGAAGACAGCCTAGATTTTTGGCCATCTATGTACTTCAGAATCGTTGTGGTGATGATCTAAGACATAGTAAAGATATTCTTTAAAATTACAGTGGATCTACTTAGACGAAGTAATTTTCCTGCGTTGGTAGTTCTTTTACATTGAAATACACTTGATATCATTATTTATCAGTTAGCTAAATTCTTTCCCTCGTGCATTATCAGTCTGCAACGTGTTATGATTTACATATCGATGTCGGAGAAAGGGACATGTGAAGGCATTTGTACCAAGAATTTCACTTAATCATATTAGATTATACCACAACTATCACATATTTGAGGCCAGAATGTGAAATGGAAAAAGTGCAATACTTACGCAGAGTACGCCACTGTACCAGCTAATACGACAAACGAAAATAAATTACAGGAACTTCTGATATACCGTAAGAACAACAATTTCTAGCTTAATGTAGATGGGTAATACCCACTTAGCGAATTGCTTGGTAATGAATTAAGTGTTTATTTCAAAACAAAAGAACAGCCAAATCTTGAAAATAAGTTCCGTGAATTAATTTACGGCAGTCTTCGATCCATACATCGGTTCTAAAATACAGTGTCTCCAATTTAAAGCAACAAACCGCTCTATCCCCGTCCTGTGTATAATTCACGATATAATCATACAAATTGTCAACCAGAGGTCGGTGTGATCGTATTCTGCACAGATGATGGCATTCCGGTCAACGGACCATCGTGCCAACGATGATGTCAGGCCACCTATGAAATGGGCTAGTATTTATTAGGTAGCCTCACATCAACAATCGCCGTGTTCACACTCACAGACGGTGCAGAATGACACAGAGAAGACGCCTATTAAACTCTCTGCGGTGGAGGGCCATAGAAAGAAAGGAAGCAGGACAGTCGCAGATTGATATGGTCCAATAGCTGAATGTGAATCGTTCTCTTGCTTCCCCGAAGTGGCGACATTTTATAGAGACCGAAACTGCAGCCCGAAAACCAGGGTAGGGCCGACCACGTGTGACATCAGAAAGAGATGACCGTTATTTGTCTGTAAGGCCAGACAGTACCGCCTTAGTACAACACGGCAATTGACAAGTGAGCCCGCGGCATCCACTGGAAGTTTTGTATCGAGGCAAACGGTGTGCAGAAGACTTCGGCAGAATGACATTTACTGTCGGAGACATGCTGTATGTCTACCTCTGACGCATCTTCACACAAGGGAATGTCTAAAGTGGAGTCATCAACATGCCACCAGGAATGTCAAAGAGAGGGTCAATGTTTTTTTCACATATGAGTCCTGATTTAGTCTGGAGAGTGATTCTCGATGGATTCGCACTTGGAGGGAACGTGGAACGTGATTTCGGGATCCCAAACATCGTGGAAATAGACTGAGATCGAGGAGGATTCCTAATTATGTGAGCAGTGGTTATTTTGACCAATCGAACCCATCGTTCCTGTGAAACACAACTATGTCTTTATTCACATGAAGTGTTGAGTCCTATTGACAAGGGATATCAGATCGATTTCGTATTTCTGGATTTCCGAAAAGCTTTTGACACTGTACCACACAAGCGGCTCGTAGTGAAATTCCGTGCTTACGAAATATCGTCTCAGTTATGTGACTGGATTTGTGATTTCCTGTCAGAGAGGTCACAGTTCGCAGTAACTGACGGAAAGTCGTTGAGCAAAATAGAAGTGATTTCTGGCGTTCCCCAAGGTAGTGTTACAGGCCCTTTGCTGTTCCTTATCTATATAACCGATTTTGGAGACAGTCTGAGCAGCCGTCTTCGGTTGTTCGAAAATGACGCTGTCGTTTATAGACTAATAAAGTCAACAGAAGATCAAAACAAACTGCAAAACGATTTAGAAAAGATATCTGTATGGTGCGAAAAGTGGCAGTTTGACCCTAAATAATGAAAAGTGTAAGGTCATCCACATGAGTGCTAAAAGGAACTCGTTAAACATCGGTTACGCGATAAATCAATCTAATATACAAACCGTAAATTCAACTAAATACCTAGGTATTACAATTAAGAACAACTTAAATTGGAAGTAACACATAGAAAATGTTGTGAGGTAGGCTAACCAAAGACTGCGTTTTATTGGCAGGACACTTTGAAATGTAACAGAGCTACTAAGCAGACTGCCTACAATACGCTTGTCCACCCTCTTTTAGAATACTGCTGCGCTGTGTGGGATCCGTAACAGATAGAACAGACGGAGTACATCGAAAAAGTTAAAAAATACGCAGCATGTTTTGTATTATCGCGAAATATGGGAGAGAGTGTCACAGAAATGATACTGGATTTGGGCTGTAAATCATTAAATGAAAGGCGTTTTTCGTTGCGACGGAATCTTCTAACGAAATTCCCAACACCAACTTCCTCCTCCGAATGCGAAAATATTTTCTTGACACCGACCTACGTAGGGAGGAACGAACACCACGATAAAATAAGGGAAATCAGATCTCGTACTGAAAGATATATGTGTTCATTCTTTCCGCGCGTTATACGAGATTGGACTAATAGAAGATTGTGAACGTGGTTCGATGAACCCTCTGCCAGGCACTTGAATGTGATTTGCAGAGTATCCATGTCAATGTAGATGTAGATATTTATGAAATCGTACAGCTGAATCGCCAAGCTTTAACTGCTGTCAAGTATCGTACCGAGATCTTGGGACCTCATTATCAGTTGTTGTGAGGTGCTATGGGCCAAGACGTCGTATTGATGGAGGATAATGCTACACCTCTTAGAGCACGGGTGGTTGGTGTTTTCTTTGAAACGGAAAATACTGCACGAATGGCGTGGCCTGCTCGCTTCACCGATTTGAATCCCATAGAGCATGTCTTGGATGCACTTGGGAGACGGCTTGCATCACGTCAGCATCCAACAACCACTCTCCAAGACTGCGATTGTTTCTGCAGGAAGAATAGGCGTCACTGCCTCAGTATAAGACTGATGACGATCATTCACAGCATGCTCCGTCGTAGTCAGACCAGTACTGATGCCAGAGGTTGTCACTCCCCTTACTGATCACATTAACTTGTTGTAGCAATGTGTGTGCAAATCCATTAAATTGAAAAAAAAGAAGAAGAACATTCTTCTCTACCGTTATGCATGTCGCAGTTTCTTGCGTTCTTTACATTGTTTATACTTTACTATCATCTGTTTATACTGTTTTGTGGCAAAATAAACGCAACCTTGCTAAATTTCCTTTTATTGCTTTAATTTAGGGCGATAGTATAACTATGGGCCTCAAAGAAGGCTGTCGTTGTGAGTGCCACCAAAGAAATAATTATATAAGTATACAGTCTTTTGTAGCCGTTTCATAGCAGTTAAAATCTTCCAGGGTTTTAGGCTGCGTCATGATCTTCTTAAATGCCTTGCTGCCAGATCGATCTTAGGACTCCTCTGCTGAGATCCTCTGCAGGATTTTCTGGTGTTCCTGGTTTGCCGAACACTATCAAAGACCAGTGTCGCAATTACTTATGAACTGCAGTTTTTCCATGCTACTTGTGAAGAAGTGGTTTGCTATCAAATCCATTAAATTGAAAAAAAAAAGAACATTCTTCTCTACCGTTATGCATATTGCAGTTGCTTGCGTTCTTTACATTGTTTATACTTTACTATCATCTGTTTATACTGTTTTGTGGCAAAATAATCCCAACCTTGCTAAATTTCCTTTTATTGCTTTAATTTAGGGCGATAGTATAACTATGGGCCTCAAAGAAGGCTGTCGTTGTGAGTGCCACCAAAGAAATAATTATATAAGTATACAGTCTTTTGTAGCCGTTTCATAGCAGTTAAAATCTTCCAGGTTTTTAGGCTGCATCATGATCTTCTTAAATGCCTTGCTGCCAGATCGATCTTAGGACTCCTCTGCTGAGATCCTCTGCAGGATTTTCTGGTGTTCCTGGTTTGCCGAACACTATCGAAGACCAGTGTCGCAATTACTTATGAACTGCAGTTTTTCCATGCTACTTGTGAAGAAGTGGTTTGCTATCAATTGCATGACAGCGAACGTAACCGCGACAAAAAGTGGGAAATCTGTTGTCAGACTCCTGAATCGCCAGCTCTAAGAGCAATATTCTGAGACCTGTAGTAGCTGTCTCGCCAGAATACATGGTTTACCGAAAGAAGCAGGCCCACTGAGACCTACTATGAACGGAATTAACCCTCCAATTAACTTTCTAACAAGTCATTTATCGGGGAAACTGGTATATCTAGTAGTAAAAACAGATGCTTATGCGAAATATGCGAAATATTCTTCACTAATATAACACGCGGTGAAGATATCCATGAATGACGTGCTTGTAAGCTTCGATATTAAATCTTTGTTTACTAACATCCTAGTAATAGACTATAGAGATCATAAAGGAGGGAGATACTTACTACTTATTTGTATAACTTGATTGTATTATCTCTACTACTGAGGTGTTTTAAATATAAACAAGAATTTTATGATCCACATGAGATGTTGCTACGGATTCGTCTTTGTCACAAGTAGAAACTGATAATTTTATGAAATATTTTCAACAACTAATGTACCACTAAAGTCTTCTTCTTGGCTTCACTATGTAGTTCTACAACTCCTAAAATGAGATTCATCGCAAAATTAACTTCATCTTGGAGAGTGAGGTCCATTTGGTGTTCCCAGATACACTCCTGGAAATGGAAAAAAGAACACATTGACACCGGTGTGTCAGACCCACCATACTTGCTCCGGACACTGCGAGAGGGCTGTACAAGCAATGATCACACGCACGGCACAGCGGACACACCAGGAACCGCGGTGTTGGCCGTCGAATGGCGCTAGCTGCGCAGCATTTGTGCACCGCCGCCGTCAGTGTCAGCCAGTTTGCCGTGGCATACGGAGCTCCATCGCAGTCTTTAACACTGGTAGCATGCCGCGACAGCATGGACGTGAACCGTATGTGCAGTTGACGGACTTTGAGCGAGGGCGTATAGTGGGCATGCGGGAGGCCGGGTGGACGTACCGCCGAATTGCTCAACACGTGGGGCGTGAGGTCTCCACAGTACATCGATGTTGTCGCCAGTGGTCGGCGGAAGATTCACGTGCCCGTCGACCTGGGACCGGACCGCAGCGACGCACGGATGCACGCCAAGACCGTAGGATCCTACGCAGTGCCGTAGGGGACCGCACCGCCACTTCCCAGCAAATTAGGGACACTGTTGCTCCTGGGGTATCGGCGAGGACCATTCACAACCGTCTCCATGAAGCTGGGCTACGGTCCCGCACACCGTTAGGCCGTCTTCCGCTCACGCCCCAACATCGTGCAGCCCGCCTCCAGTGGTGTCGCGACAGGCGTGAATGGAGGGACGAATGGAGACGTGTCGTCTTCAGCGATGAGAGTCGCTTCTGCCTTGGTGCCAATGATGGTCGTATGCGTGTTTGGCGCCGTGCAGGTGAGCGCCACAATCAGGACTGCATACGACCGAGGCACACAGGGCCAACACCCGGCATCATGGTGTGGGGAGCGATCTCCTACACTGGCCGTACACCACTGGTGATCGTCGAGGGGACACTGAATAGTGCACAGTACATCCAAACCGTCATCGAACCCATCGTTCTACCATTCCTAGACCGGCAAGGGAACTTGCTGTTCCAACAGGACAATGCACGTCCGCACGTATCCCGTGCCACCCAACGTGCTCTAGAAGGTGTAAGTCAACTACCCTGGCCAGCAAGATCTCCGGATCTGTCCCCCATTGAGCATGTTTGGGACTGGATGAAGCGTCGTCTCACGCGGTCTGCACGTCCAGCACGAACGCTGGTCCAACTGAGGCGCCAGGTGGAAATGGCATGGCAAGCCGTTCCACAGGACTACATCCAGCATCTCTACGATCGTCTCCATGGGAGAATAGCAGCCTGCATTGCTGCGAAAGGTGGAAATACACTGTACTAGTGCCGACATTGTGCATGCTCTGTTGCCTGTGTCTATGTGCCTGTGGTTCTGTCAGTGTGATCATGTGATGTATCTGACCCCAGGAATGTGTCAATAAAGTTTCCCCTTCCTGGGACAATGAATTCACGGTGTTCTTATTTCAATTTCCAGGAGTGTATTTTGGTCCATAGAGTAGCTGACAATGCAGTTGGGCACAAAGTGTATACAAAGCCTACGAAAACAAACAGCTATTTAGACGCCACTTCGTACACTCACCCAGCCGTGAAAGAAACAGTGATCAACACCGTGTTTTCACATACTTTGTTTATGTGCAAAAACAAAAACTTGGAATCGGAGTTGAACTTCTTAAAGGAGACACTGAAGGTCAGCGGCTGTGTTCAGCTCTCCATACCTAGAGCTTCCAAATAAATTATTATTAATCATTAGTACCATGAGGAACTGCCTTCTCACTCTACCAGTTCACTGTTCTGTCCTAGAATTACTGACGGCCTCAGCAGAGCTATTCGGAAAAATTGTATAAGGACAACTTATCTTTAGTCATTGCTTAACAAAAGACGTACAACTTTCTATCGTTGACGGAATTACGGGAATCAAATACTATGATAAGTCGAAAGTAAGGATGAATGAACCTCATATCATTTAATTGCAGCCTGCGGCAAATTCACCTTTACTTTCAAAATAAAAATTTTTTCCAAAGCAAACCGGACTCCTCTGCTAACCTCCACACTGTGGGAGCCTATGAAGTGACGACACGTTGTTAAATCAAAGTGTGAAATCTGCGGTAGCAGAACATCCGGAAAAATACGACCGAGTCAGATTTGAACAACATATGGCTGAAAATTGAAGGAAGCAACACTTACAAAAGGGCATGGGATATCGAAGAACACAAGGAATCGAAACACAGAACACGGGTATAGGTTTGCAGCCTCGTGGCTTCCCGGCTTCAGGGGAATAAATAGGTACCCGCAACGCACGAGTATTGGAAATAACGACCGGCAATCTGCCACCTCCGGGGCGCGACTACAAAATTTATGGAAAAACATTCCCCTCATCTTTCTTTCCTTCTTTCGTTATCTATCCTGTGATGATCGTCCACCAGTAGCAGCCGGAAGGATTTCAAACGACAACCTCACTGCTTTGCAACAATCCCAGTGGAGTTCTCTTTAGTAAATGAACGCGGAACTGGTCTTTTAGAAACCGGAAATACCAGAAGTTCCTGTAGAAGATACCAGCGAGGTCTAAACCCCGATCATGTAGTAAGTAATTGAAGAGGGACTTGATGCCACCAACGACCCAGATGATTTTACTTTGACTGGACTGGTAACTGACCAAAGTAGTCCTCTATAGCTCTTCTTTTCTGTGTACTGGAGACCAACGGTTGTTTCAGTACAGTTCAGTGTCTGTGCTGAAGGCGGTATAAGTTACTTAACATCAGTCCTAGACATATGGAATTGTATGAATACATCATGTGCGGCTGATTATCCAAGAGCAACTCACGGTGCTTGGGTAACAGGAAAACAGTTGGATCTCGCTGTAAACTAAAATTGGCCACGCAGAATCAGATCATGTACTTTTATCTCGTCGGCATAATATTTACACTGAGAGATGTGTAACAAAAGAGTGAACTGTCTCTTTCATTTTTAAATTTTTCCGCTATACATGGTAACTGACCAGAGGTAACACTTGTGCAGGGTATTCAACCTACATACCTTTTATCCATGGCCGGCCGAAGTGGCCGAGCGGTTAAAGGCGCTGCAGTCTGGAACCGCAAGACCGCTGCGGTCGCAGGTTCGAATCCTGCCTCGGGCATGGATGTTTGTGATGTCCTTAGGTTAGTTGGGTTTAACTGGTTCTAAGTTCTAGGGGACTAATGACCTCAGCAGTTGAGTCCCATAGTGCTCAGAGCCATTTGAACCATTTTTTATCCATGTTTTGAATCAAATTCTATTGATATAGTTTACCTGTTGTTACTCTATACAGACAAAGTTCGAAAAATCGCATCCAGGTAGACAAATTAGACTAAAATATATTAAGTCTCAATATTTGGCGTTTTTCTATTACGAAGGCATGTGTGCGGTAGTACCGAATAGTTCATACGCTCAGTATGCTAATAGATAGACTAATCACAATATAATTTAATATTTTGAACATGGTTGCACTACAGCAACGATTACAGAACAGCAGATGTATTAGACAGCCAACTAGTTGCAATAAATGGTGGTCTTAATATAACCTTTACCACGGTTTCGACGGATCTAAAGCCGTCTTCTTGAGAAGGACAAAAAAACTTCACATTAGCGATTCATTCACTAGAAGCTGTCTTCTAGATGACATGTATCGGCAACGGTCTTCATGTCCATATGTAAAAGTTAAGGCCCCTAGAATCAAGGGCTTGTCACATCAGTAAAGCTAATCACTGAAAACAACATACCGTATTAGTAACTCTAAAGTTTGTTCTTCCCTCTGAAGAAGATGGGTTTAAATCCGTCGAAACCATGGTAAACGTTATTTGAAAACCACCATTTATTGCAAGTGACTGTTTATCTTTTACACCTGATGCAATACAGTTCCTTATTTAGACAGGGAATAGAAAGATAGCTGGGTGGCATGATTTATCTAGGAAGAAATGTCATCACCACAAGAAGAATTCCATTCGGTCAATTATTATTCTGCTCTGATTTCTTCTAAATAAAATACGTGCCTCACTATTATAACGAAGTAGATGTAGCACAAGATTGAGCCCATTCTTGGCTTGTTACTACTGAATTGTGTACGTCGGACAAATTATAAGCAGCGTACAAGAGCGAAGAAACGAACGTCAATGACGTACCCGACTCTCACAGTCATATTTGTTGTGAACTTTGCGTCTCCACACATACCTGCATCTATGTCAGTACTCCGCAAGCCACCTAACGGCGTGTGGCAGAGGTACTTCTGGTACCACTAATTGGTCCCCTCCTATCCTGAGGAAGTGGAAGGAATGATCATCGGTAAGCCTCGGTATTGGCTCTAATTTCTCGACTTTTCTGTCGTTGTCATTACGTGAGATATGTGTGGGAGAAAGGTAACATGTAGTCCAACTACTCCAGGAAAGTGCTCTTTCGAAACTGCAGTATTAAACTTCTTTGTTATGCACAATGATTTTCTTGTAAACTCTGCCAGTGGCGTTTGTTGATCAAATTCCATCCAGCGCTTTGTGTGAACGCTGCTAATCTCAACCTCCCGTCCGCCACCCTCCCGATGCCGCAATGCAACACTTTTTTTTAAAACGTGTTTGACAAGGAATCTATGAAAATATTGCTTTGAGACGCTGATGATAGCTTTTGTCACGATAAATCCCAGAACTCGACACTCTACGTCGATTTCTCCGTCAGTGATACTGCACTTGCTGTGTATACCAGTTTTATGCCACTGCACTCTCCTTAACGGACCGCATCATTTGAATGCTTCATTTTCATCTATGAATTTGTATCTTTACGTATATAGAAGTTCCATTGCATACAATACGGAAAAACTCTTAGGAATTATGCAGGTGTAAGTAGGCTCTAGATGTACCGAATCTCTTACACTGGTAAACAACCACTCTGCTAGAAAAAAATAGTAAGACCTGTAAGTATTAATCGTCAAATGTTCACCTGCTAGTAATATCTTTCGTTTAACGTAGAGTGGTTGAAGCTAAAATAATTAAAAGGATGATGTTCATTCTAAGCACTGTAATGCACACATTAGCAAATTTTTCTTTCGTTTCATACCTACATTTACCAAGAAAAATGTAAATGTTTCACAGACGATATGTCTGTTTACTTGTGGTGGAACGTTTTCACAGATATGTTTAAAAAGAAGAAAGTTATACAAAGAAATCGTTCAGATATTGAAAGGGATAGCTAATTCATCACACTGTTTCGATGATCTTGTTGTTAGTACGATCTCTGTTTTACGTAACAGAACATAATGATTTAATGTACAGAATTACGCAGTAATTTTCATAACGCGTTAATTAACACTGCCGCATTTGATTAAGTTAACACAAATAAATTCATTATTTTCCTTAATTTCTTTTTTCACGATTTAATTACAGTATGTAAAATATCATTTCCGTCTCAAATAAAATTGTGGTTTGGTTCGGTTCAAGTGACTTGCCGCTTCTTGCACTAAAACATTAATTAAAGGATGTAAAACACCGAGGACTTGGTCGTAAGGGAACGTGCTGCTGTTGACGGGACCAGAATTAATTCATACGACGAAAGTCTAACGAAGTAACACGCGGAACCACATGCCTAAGAAAACGCAGTTTTCCTGGGCGGAGCGTGTCGCCTCGGAGCGCTGACTGCATTGGATACTGCTGGTAACGCGCTGCAGCGGCAACAGATGGCAGCACCGGTCGCTGGCTCGGGCGCCGCGCTGCAGAGCTGCACCTCAATTAACGAGTTCTCCATTAAAACTGAATTCATACAAGAGCGCTGGTGCGCCTCTACCCGCTGCCACTAGTCTGCACTTGGAAGCGCTCCAACCGGAAACGCTGCAACTGATTAAAAGAGCGCGACTGATGGCAGGAAATAAGCGATCGGTCGCGTGCACAACGGCCGAGGCGGAAACGGGGCGCGAGGAACAGCGAAGCGCGAGCAGAACCGACGAGGGCAGAGCACGGGGAGTCGAAAAAAGTTCGGACGCGAAAGGGAAGCGCAACTTTCCAATCTCCTCTGCCGTCTGCGAGAGGCGCGGCGGCGCGCGCTGCAACCGACCCGCATCCCATTACTGCGAGCTGCGGATTTACATACGCAAAGGAATTCCGAAAAATACTTTTGATGTTCTAAATGTGACCCTTGGGGATGGCGGCCGACACCCGCCCGGTAAGCTGATGAGCGCTCGCCTTCTCCCACTGAAGAGGCGCTCACAGGCCGAAAGGAGCGAAGCGGCGCGGCGCATCCTTCTCACTGCTGACGCTGCATCTCGCGTTGAGACGCAAATTATTCGGGGTGTTCTACGGAACCTGTACTAGCTAGTCTGCCAACTAGTACATTACTCGTCTCTGTGTTTGTACTGCAAGCGGTGCTACTTCATGTTCTTCCCGCCTAAGCGAGCTCAGCTGCAAAGGCGCAATAGTACACACTTTACATTAAACTAAAATGTTATTGAAGTAATTAATTTTATTTTAGGTGTTAATTTTTTTCTTTTGAACCAGCAGTTAATGAACGCATGTTTCTTTTTGTTCCTCCCTGTTGCAACGCACCAACGGTAGTATTTTCGTAGTTCAAAAAATGGTTCATATTGCTCTGAGCGCTATGGGACTTAACTTCTGAGGTCATCATGCCCCTAGAACTTACTACTACTTAAACCTAACTAACCTAAGGACATCACACACATCCATGCCCGAGGCAGGATTCGAACCTGCGACCGTAGCGGCCGCGCGGTTCCAGACTGAAGCGCCTAGAACCGCTCGGCCCTCCCGGCCGGTATTTTCGTAGTAATAGGTGTATTGAATGTTCAGCTGGTTTTTTTTCCTTTATTGTAATTTTCATCACCTGAGACAGGCGGGTTGTCAGCAGCATAGTACGCTGCTCTTCAGCCTTAAGCGGAACAATAACAAGACATACGGGTGATACAGACACTACAGTAAAAACGGCGGGCAAAACAAAGGAGATTTAAAAAACAATAAACATGAAGCCGTTCACGCTGGACCCGAAAAAACAGGAAACACTTGGTGACATGGCGCACAGAACACGGATGACGGCGACGGCACACGTGAACAGTTGATGCGTGACGGTCACAGAACACTAAACACAAAATCGAGGCACACACACGACACACAGATGGCGATGATCTCCGGCGCGCGAATGTTCACTGAGCGTGTATGAGTCCAGGGACCTGCCAAGAGAGGAGGTGGAGGAGGAGGAAGGGGAGTGGGAGAGCGAGAGGGGAGAGCAGAGATGCCACGGGCAGGGGAGATAGGGGGGAGGGAGGAAGGGGGAGGGAGGGGATGGGGAAAAGGAAAAAGAAGGGAAGAGAAGAGAAGGGAGGGAGGGTGCTGAGAGGAAAGGACACCGGAAGTGGGGGGTGGGGCAGGGTCAAAGTTGATAGGAGGGGTAGATGGAGGGGACGAGGACATCATCAGGGAGAGGGAGCTGGCGGAAGCCACCTTGGGAGAGGGTAAGGAGGGTGGAGAGATGGAGACCGGGCGGGACGTGGGAATACAGGCACGGCAGCAGGCGGGGATGGGAGAGGATCGGGGATACGAGTGGGTGAGGTGGATCAAGTTTACGAGAGGTGTACAGGATCCGTATCCTTTCAAGGAAAAGGAGGAGGTGGGGGAAGGGGATGAGATCATACAGGATCCGCGTGGGGGAGGGGAGACAGATGCGATAGGCGAGGTGGAGAGCATGGCGTTCAAGGATTTGGAGGGATTTATAAAAGGTAGGGGGAGCGGAGATCCATGCTGGATGGGCGTAACAAAGGATAGGGCGGATGAGGGATTTATAGGTGTGGAGGATGGTGGAGGAGTCCAGACCCCACGTACGGCCGGAGAGGAGCTTGAGGAGACGGAGTCGGGAACGTGCCTTGGCTTGGATTGTCTGGAGATGGGGAGTCCAGGAGAGGCGACGGTCGAGGGTGACGCCAAGGTACTTAAGGGTGGGAGTGAGGGCGATGGGACGGCCATAGACGGTGAGATAGAAATCAAGGAGGCGGAAAGAAGGGGTGGTTTTGCCTACAATGATCGCCTGGGCTTTGGAAGGATTGACCTTAAGCAACCACTGGTTGCACCAAGTGGTGAACCGGTCAAGATGGGATTGGAGAAGGCGTTGGGAGCGTTGCAGGGTGGGGGCAAGGGTAAGGAAGGCGGTGTCATAGGCAAACTGGAGAAGGTGGACGGGGGTTGACGGCGGCGGCATGTCCGCCGTGTACAACAGGTACAGAATGGGGGAGAGGACGGAGCCTTGGGGCACACCGGCCGAGGGGAAAAAGATGTAGGAATCCGTGTTATGGATGGTGACATAGGATGGACGGCGGGAGAGAAAGGAACCGATCAGACGGACGTAGTTAATGGGAAGGGCGAAGGTTTGGAGCTTGAAGAGGAGACCGGAATGCCATACGCGGTCATAAGCGCGTTCGAGGTCAAGAGAGAGGAAGATTGCGGAGCGACGGGAATTGAGCTGTTCGGTAAGGAGATGAGTGAGGTGAAGGAGAAGATCGTCGGAAGAGAAGGACGGCCGAAAGCCACACTGGGTAACGGGAAGGAGGCGGTGCTGGCGGAGATGCTGGTGGATGCGTCGGGTGATGTTCAGCTGGCAATCTCACCACCTTATAATAGACAGTCAGCGATTACCAGAACCTCCCACCATTCAGTGTTGCATACCTGTGCATTCCCTGTATTTAAAAAAAAAGGTACATTGTATTTATAATTGTAACTATGAAGATCGTTCAGTAAGTAATACGACATATTTCTTTTCTCGGCCACTTTCACGTGAAAAAATTCGGAATTTGTTGTGGGGCAGCGCGGAATACTGCCGCTTCATCCCTATAGTTCCATGAAGTTCCAAAAGGTGGCGGTGCTATCGTAGCCTTCAAAACGGTGTCTGTAACGGAGACGTAGGTGCGTTCCAAGCGGATTGCTGTCACTGAGCTTCTTTTGGCGGAAAACTAGGGCATCGCAGATATTCATAGGAGCTTTCACAACGTATACGGAGATTTTGCAGTGAAAAAAAGCACGATGAGCCGTTGGGCGAGGCCTCTATCATCATCGCAACAAGGTCGCTCAAATCTGTCCGATCTCCCACGTGCCGGCCGCTCACAGCTGTGACTCCTGCAATGTTGGAGCATGTGTACACACTCCTTCTAGGTGACAGACGGATCACAGTCAGACACCTTGCTGCGTAACTGGACGTCTCTCTTTGTTAGTTGTACTGACACCTTCGTCCACCAGTTGGGGTACTCAGATGTGTGTGCACGCTGTGCCTCTCCGTCCGACAGAAAACCATAAAGAGCAACGAAGGCCAACTGTCACGAACTGCTTGCACTTTACGAGACTGGGTGGACGGGTTTTTGTGGAACATCGTCGCATGTGATGTAACATGTGTTCATCGCTTAGAACTGGAAACAAACGGCAATCTATGGAATGGTACCACATCACCTCTCTTTCGAAGAAATAGTTCCAAGCCATACCCTCAGACAGCAAAGTCACGGCGACTATCTTCTGGGACTCTGAAAGGGTTATTCTGTATCACGGCCTCCCTCATTGTGCAACAATCAACTCTGCAGTTACTTTGTCACCCTCACTAAAATAAAGAAACGACTTAGGCCCTAAGCGTCCGTCGCCACAAAAATGGTAATACAAGGCCTCAGACAAGTTTCTTGATCCGAGAAGAGCTGCCAAAACTTCACTGGATTTTGCTTCCTCATCCAGCATGTTACACCTTGCGACTTTCATTTTTGTCCAATGAAGGATCCACTCCACATGAAGCAGAATACGTGGATGATGGGGAGGTTATTGATACAGCTAGACGTCGACCAGTAGACTGGTAACATGCGGACATAGAGGCCCTCCCAATAAGGGCGTAAGGCCGTCGAACTGAATGGAAATTGTGTTGTAAAAATGTTCAAATGTGTGTGAATTCCTAAGGCACTAAACTGCTGATGTTATCGGTCCCTAAACTTACACCCTACATAAACTATCTTACGCCAAGAACAACACACTCACCCATGCCGAGGGAGGACTCGAACCTCCGGCGGGAGCGGCCGCGAAATCCGTGACATGGCGCCTCAAAATGCACGGCTACTCCGCGCGCCAATTGTGTTGTAAAATAGGTTTTTGTAGCCAAAAGTGTAGGGAATAATAATGTGTAATGGAATCTTGAAAAACACCAACCTACTGCGAGGAAAAATGTGGCACTACCTATTGAAAAACACTCGTAGAAATACTTAAATGGGAATGTGTCGTATAGTATATCGACTTAAGTCGTAGTCTCATATTGGCAGTTCCTGTAAGAAAATGTACGTTTTCCTACGTGTAATTGCTATTTACACCACTGTAGTTAATAAATATACGACGGGACTTCAACAAGTAAGTTACTTACAGTGTCCAACACTAAGACCATTGTGCAACGATCGTGTAGCATTGTCGGAAGAGAGCCATGTTCTAGGTATCCTGCAAACACAATTCTACGGTGATACGGATAACAGGTGCAGCTCAGTGTGGGAGTGCAATCAAATGGCGACTGGAAACGTACTCCAAAATAAGCGGGATAGTACAACCGTTGTAAGTAAAGTGTGTGTATATAAGTTGCACACAGGTTCACCGTGAAATTCTGGCGGTACATAGTCCAAACGCTATCCAACAATTTGAAAGGATCCACACAGATGCAGGTGATGCTGATCAGGAACGAAGGCTGGTGACACCGACGACAAATGACAACGTCGAAGCAGTCGAGGAACTGATACGTAGTAACTGCAGATTATTCGACAATGAGAACGTCAATACAGCGTTTCTCGAATGGCTTCTTGACCAAGCATAGGATTTGTGTCGTCGAGGAATTGAACGACTGGTAGAACCTTTCGACCCTTGCTTACTGAGACTTGATAATTGTGTTGAAAAGTAGCGTCATGTATATCTCTCAGTTTGAACTGTAGTTCTACATTCAATAATAGTTACTTGCCGAGCCACAGTAACGTGTAACTTCCTTTAGAGGTTCCCTTGTAGTTTAAACTGTAAATGTGCATATGCAAACTAAAGCGACGAACAGAAACCTGTAGCCAGGTCGAGATTCGAACATGCGTCTCGTGCCACCCTGCAAGTGGGTTTGCACAACTGCACGTACTACCCTGCACTCCTCCTCCTTCAACCCAAATGTCCGCTGACGCCTGAGCCCAATAGGTTTTCCACCTTAAACTCGAACAGAATTGCTGAGGCTGTCCAACTGTACTGGAATAGCACCTCAGCGTCAAATGAAACGGAGAATCCTACCCCTAACGCTGGCATAAGCGCTTTAATCGAATGAAACGATATGTTTCCTGAGATCTTTTCAAATGTCAAACATTTATGATGCATAATGCAGACTGAAGCCACGAAAGGTGCAGTGGGGAGCAGCTGCAATGCTGTCCGAGTTTAGGGGGATATACCAACCGGGCTGAAACGTAGATGTGAAGTTGAACTGAGGATGGATATGTGCTTAGGGTAGTCCGTGGAGTTGTGAAAACAAATTGTGCGAAGGTGACGTAGTGGTCAGCAGACCTGTCTAGTCAGCAGGAGACCCACGTTCGCATCCTGGCGTTGATACAAATTATCATTCGTCGCTTCAGCCTGCATATATCCATCATACATGTTCTAAACTTGAAAAGCTCTCTGGAAGCACATAGTTTCATTTAATAACGTCTATAAATATATGAAGAACAAATATTCGTTGACAAACGTTTACAAATTTCTTCACTGGATTAAGATTATGGAAAATTAATACAGTTCTAAACATAACGAAGTCTTATTACTGGAAATGAAATTGTGAGATATTATTTGATCGCTCTAAGTCAGGGCGTGGCGGCGAAAGGGAGTAGCTCTGTCGATAAAAGTCCAAAGCCATTTTAGGACTTCGGACCGATATTCGCTCAGCTCTCAATGAAGTGTGCTAGTATACAGTGATTTTGTTATTCACGCTGTTCCCGTGTTAATTTCGTCTTACGAAGTGTGATTTGCGATTTTGTGTTCATTATAAAAGTGAGTGATCAGTCAGTTGCTGCTTCAAGCTGTGACTCGGAATCAAGGTCGCAGAATGTTCCTGAATATCGTAAAATTCTCCGACATTGAAAACAGGGGAATAAACTACTCCCAGTCCAGAAAACGAGCTGATACCTACGCAGGAAAATCACTGGACAGCGTAGAGAGCCTCCTCAAGTGTGATAATATCTTGTCGAATGTCAAGAAGTCCTTGGAAAGGAGAGGTCAGTTTAAGTAATTAATCTGTTCGGCGGTCCTTGATAAAGCCGTGGAGCCCATCAGAATTATTTTAACACGTGAATTCAACTTCTACCAGAAGTCAGACAAGACACACAAGGTGTGCGGCGCAATATTGGATGGAGCTGGGGTACCACCCGTCTCAAGATTTAAAATCAATAAGTTTCCCGTAAGGAAGAGTTCAGTACTATCGAACGGTCTTACTAGAACGTGAAGACGTTATAGAATGTCGTCCTCGGTTCTTTCTACTAATCAAAGGATTTTACAAAGCAGGAAAAGAAATGATTTACCTTAATTTGTCGAGGATAGATAGCAAGACGATGTGTGGAAAATTCTGGTAACATAAAGAAATAATGGGAATGTCAAATCAAACATCTTTCTGCCATCTAAATTCACAAATTTGTTATTTTATTGGGCTACCTGTTTCGGCGATATATTATGCTATCTTCAGGCCCCTTGGCTGGTATGCAGGAAGATTCCCATCTTTGGTCCAATCAAAACAGAGGTCAGCATTTAATTACTGGTATCCGTAGATTTTCGAGACAGCGCTCACTTTAGACATAACCTCCCGACTGTTAAACAAATATTTGCGATTAGAATGTTTGTCCAACAGTCAGCAGGTGAATTCTGAAGTGATCGCTGTCTCAAAAATCTAGGGATACTAGTCGTTGAATGCTGGCCCCTATTTTGACTGGACCAAAGTTGGGAATGTTCGTACGCATCAGTCAGAGGGCATGTAGATGGCGTAATACGTCGCCTAAACTGGTAGTCCAATAAAATAACAATTTAGCAATTTAGACGTCTCAAAGATGTCTGATTCTACAGTCTCTTCTGAACAAAAGAAGTCCCACAACCGTCTTCGAAAAGATGGACATACAGAGACTTAAAGAAATAGTTGTTACACTGTGGGGAAGTAACTAAAAGATTAATAGTTTGCAAGTGTAGGTTTCAGACATGGCTCTCCACAAATGGTTACGGCTCTGGGTTAAATCTACCCAAGGCGTATTCCATGGCCAAACGAATATCATGAATTTCGAACTATGGTTTAAAGCTTTTGTTTTCTGCACAGCCCGCGACTGTCTTTTATGATGCAGCACACCACAACAGGAAGTTCGACAGAACATTAGCATTAAGTAACACGAAAATGGCAATGGCGGAGTAGCTGCAGAAAGATCCAGTCCCTTGTTACAATAACTTGAGGAAAGAACTTCTGTTGTCAAATGGTTCAAATGGCTCTGCGCACTATGGGCCTTAACATCTGAGCTCATAAGTCCCCTAGAACTTAGAACTACTTAAACCTGACTAACCTAAAGACATCATATACATCCATGCCCGAGGCAGGATTCGAACCTGCGACCATAGCGGTCGCGGGGTTCCAGATTGAACTTCTGTTGTCCATCATTAAACTGACCACCGGGGAAATCGTATGCTATCGATGAAATGGCTTTAAACCAACGCCATAAACTCATACGCTTGCCGTCGTACAGTTGCAATCTCAACGTGAGAGTACTGGCTTGGGCAAAAATTATTTCGGGAGTATGATATACCTGGGGCATGCCTAGCGAATATCGACAAAACCTTGCCAGGATATTTAATACGGTGAAATATTCAGAAACAAAGTCCTGGACGATTGACGGCATTGTGGAAGTTGTCAAAATGATATTATTATTAATGTGGATACATCTCTCTCAAGTAGTGACGATTCAGAATAATCCAGAGTGCAAGTTAACTAATAGCGAGCAGGAAATCTGTCCCGAATGTTGTAAGATTTCTCACTGTAAGTAAACATAAAAAGATTATTTGTAATCTTTGCACTATAAATACACGTACATCTGTCTCAACTATATTTCATTCACATTTCTCACAGTGTCACAAGTTGCTTTACAATTATGAAATACATTTGAAATTTATCTTTACAACTTCTACAAAATGAGCAACCAGACGAACTGTAGATGTAAGAGGACATCAGACAAAAATGCTGTCATTGACCGTGAATACAACGAAAACTGTGTATGGTAAAAGAAACAAGCGTTTTTAGTAATTGCAAACATAAATTTCAAACACCTTTAGTAATAGTTTTGATTAATGCAGTAACAGCTGCAAATTTTGTAGTAAAATATTAGGTGAGTATGTCAACAAGTTTGTACCATTTTAAATCTTGTAACGTTTCTGTTGTCTCCAGCTTCATTTTGTTGCGAGTACGCAGACGCACTGAACACACGGTCGTTTGCTACGGCTGCGCAGAAAAAACTGCCGGGAACGATGCCACCAGATGTTCTTATAGCTAACCTTTGCCAAGCATCGCATCGTGGGTCTTTGTGAGTGAAGAATTAACAGTGGAACTTACAAGCGCTATAAGACTACCTCTTCGTTGGTGTGAAGACGTATTCAACACATAAAAAGAAATGTCGTCTCCTTGATTCTTTACCGAACAGAAACAGCGGCCAACGCCGTCTTCAAACATTAAAACTGAAGTGAAAGTAAAGTTGTATTTCACGATCCTTAGGCGCAAATAGAATCTTTCACTGTTTCTAGTAAGATCACATAAGAAAAATTCATCATTGGATAACTAAAAATTTATAACATAAGAGGGCGTAACAAAATATGACTCAAGGCACAGCTAGTGTTTACCACTGTCATTCGATTTTTTCCCCTGTTTACAAATTTAGTACACAAGTACTACGATCATCGGAACAGACGTGTATAATGTGCTACGTGGGTTCGTTAAGGCTGCTTCTACAAGAGCCTCTTAACGTCGCTATGTCGCTGTGCCGAAAATCGATCACGTCTGGACTTTCCCGAAGGGGAGTCCAGGTGATATCACGCAACTTCCTGTGAACGTGGAAAAGACTAGCTCGATAATATGTCGGAAATGATTTTTCTTATGTACTTCATAAACAGTTCGAGATACCGAACAGAAGTTTCGGCGAAATATACTACCCAAATGAGCGAGTGGTTTGCTGTATAGTTAGCACTTCCTTACCTCCTGATGTTTTGCGAGCTCCTCTCGGATCCAGAGACTTGTCTGAGGTCTTGTATTATGACGGAGAAGGAGAAGTTCGCGTTTTTGTGGCGAAGAACACTTAAGTCGTTTCTTCAATTTCGTGAGGGTGACAAAGTAACTGCAGAGTTGATCGTTGTACAGTGAGGGAGGACGTGAAACAGAATAACCCTTCCAGAGTCCCTGAAGACCGTCGTCGTGACTTTGCTGTCCGAGGGTACGGCTTTGAACTCTTTCTTCAGAAGAGACATGATGTGGTACATTCCATGGATGGTCGTTTGTTTCCCTTTCAAAGTGATGAACACATATTTTATGACATGTGGCGATGTTCCACAAAACCCGTCACACTCAGTCTCGTAATGTGCAAGCAGTGCGTGACAGAAGGTCCTTCGTTGCTCTTTATGGTTTTCTGTTGGACGGTGAGGAACGCAGCGTGCTCACACATTTGAGTACCCAAACTGGTGGACGAGTGTGTCAGCTCGGTCGGGTAGACCGTTCGCCGGGTGCAAGCCTTTCGAACTGACGCCACTTCTGCGACTTGCACGTCGATGGTGATGAAATGATGATTGGGACAACACAATACCCAGTCCCTAAGCGGAGAAAATCCCCGACCGAGCCGGGAATCGAACCCGGGCCCTTAGGATTGACATTCTGTCGGGCTGACCACTTTTTTTTTCATTTTGTTCGGTATTGTTCGTTGCGTTTGGTATGGGCGGACGTCAGAGGACATCCGTTCATGTCGATCGTTGATTCCTTTACTCAGTTTTTTTTTTTATTTTTTTTTTATTACAGAGGGCGAGCAGCCTTCTGACCGAACACGCTGAGCTACCGTTGTGGCATGACTCAGTGGAAACATATGTATCAGCCCTAGAGAAATATGTTCCGAGTAAGGTCTTACGGGATGGTATAATAGCCGTGTTAGAAAACTGCTACGTAAAGAAGGAAAACTACACATCACATTCAAGAGAAGTAAAAACCTAGCTGAGAAAAGCTGAGCGAAGCGAAAATGAGCGTAAGGAGAGCAATGACAGAAGCGTTCAGTGACTTTGAAAGTAAGACCTCGTCAACCGAACTCAGTAAAAACCCTAAGAGGTACTAGTCGCATATAGAATCAGTAAGTGGGTCGCAATCATCTATTCACTCACTCAGTGACCACACTGGCACCGAAACGGAAGATGACAGAGAGAAGACCGAAATACTGAATTCCGGTGTCCAAAATTGTCTCACCGCGGAAGATCGTTGTATCGACGTCAAAATGGCAGATATCGAGATAACTGACCGCGGGGTAGAAAAACAATTAAAATCGCTTAGGAATGAAAAGGGGCCAGAACCAGATGATATACCTTTAGGACTCTACAAAGATTACGCGAAAGAACTTGCTCGCCTTCTGGCAGTAATTTATCGTAGATCAGTTGACCAACGAAGCGAAAATGAGCGTAAGGAGAGCAATGACAGAAGCGTTCAGTGACTTTGAAAGTAAGACCTCGTCAACCGAACTCAGTAAAAACTAGTGACTTGAAGAAAGCGAAGGTCATTTCTGATTTTGTTCAGATGTGTGTGAAATCTTATGGGACTTAACTGCTAAGGTCATCAGTCCCTAAACTTATGCACTACTTAACCTAAATTATCCTAAGGACAAACACACACATCCATGCCCGAGGGAGGACTCGAACCTCCGCCAGGACCAGCCGCCCAGTCCATGACTGCAGCGCCCCAGACCGCTCGGGTAATCCCGCGCGGCATTTCTGTTTTTAAGAAGGGCCGTAGGACAGATGTACACAATTATAGACCTGTATCTTTGACGTCAATTTGTTGTAGAGTTATGGAACATGTTTTATGCTCAAGAATTATAACGTTCTTGGTGAAGGAAAATCTTCTCTATAGAAATCAACATTGATTCAGCAAACAGAGACCTGCGAAATTCAGCTCGCATTGCTCCTTCAAGAGATCCACAGAGCCAAAGACAATGACGCTCAGGTTGTTGTCGTGTTCCTTGACTTCAGGAAGGCATTTCACACAAACCCGCACTGCCGTTTAATGGAAAAAAAAGTAAGAGCTTCCCGAGTGTCGGAGCAGATTTGCGACTGGATTCAAGAACCGTTGCAGACAGAACTCAACACGTCACCCTTATCGGGACAAAATCGAAGGATGTAAAAGTAGTTTCCCGTGTACCACAAGTAAATGTAATAGGACCGTTACTGTTTACAATATACATAAATGATCTAGTAGAAGGCGTCGGATGCGCTCTAAGACTGTTCGCAGATGATGCGGTTGTCTATGACAAAAAAGTAACACCAGAAGACAGTAACGATTTGCAGAATGACCACCGGAGAGCTGATGAATGCCTGCAGGCTCTGGTAGTTGACACTGAATGTAGATAAATTTGACATATTGCGCATACAAAGGAAAAGAAATCAACTATAGCTACGGGTGATGACAACCCGCTGGAAATAGTATCTGCCACAAAATACCTAGGAGTAACAATCCGGAGCGACGTTAAGTGCAATGGCCGTATAAAACAAAGAGTGGGAAAAGCAGATGCCGGAAGCAGATTCATAGGAAGAATCTTAAGGAAATGTAACTCACCCACGAAGTAAGTGGCTAATAAGGCGCATATTCGTCCCTTTCTTGAATATTGTTCATCTACCTGGGATCGCTAGCAGATAGGACTCATAGATGAAATGGAGAAGAACCAACGAAGAGGGCACGTTTCGTCATGGGATCGTTTAGTCGTCACGAGAGCGTTACGGAGATACTCGACAACCGCCATTGGCACACATCACAACAAAGGCGTTGTGCACACGGAAAGATTTAGTACGACATTTCGAGAGTACTTTCCGGGAAGAGTCGGACAACATACTACTGCCCCCTACATACGTCTCTTGTAATGACCATGAGGAAAAAAATCGAGACATTAGAGCGAATACGGAGGCTTATTGGCAGTCATTCTTCTCAAGTGCTATTCGCGAGTGGAACAGGGTTGCAGGGCTCAGACAGTGGTACTAAAAGCACCCTCTGCCACACACCATTAGGTGGCTTGCGGAGTACGATGTCGATGTACAGGGTGTCGATTATTGAACTATATGAAAAAGAAACATAAATTAGTTACAAACTATGGCGTGCACACACTTTATTCAACATGTAAGCGTGAAATATTTCAGTAAAATTTTCATTCAGTGTTTAAACTTCGTTGAGTATTCCAGTGGCAGCTTCAATTTTTTGTGATAGCTAATAATTTTGTAAAGTTTTGTTGGTATTGGTATTAGCTATGGGGTTTAGTACTATTAATGCAAGTAGTTGCTACCTTAGTAGACAGGGAATTTCGAGACCGCTATTGTGACAGTAAATAGTTCTATTGGCGAAACTGAGCTTAGGTAGCATAGACGTATAGTTTTTTTCATTAACTGTAAAATTTTACCTTGAGTGAGAAGTGTGGGCTCTGTCGTAGTTTTGTGAGCAGTGTGTTAGGTTGTGTGATTTGTTCAAAGTATATTCATTGGGGGAATGCAATAGGGAAGCCAGTGGACATTCTAGCGAGATCGTCTCCTGGGAATGCAGAATCTGTAGTAGAAGTAAGTTGGCAGCAGGAGCGTAAGATCTGTGCCCTTTAGGTACAGTTACAACGCGCAAAGGAGGAACTAGATAGGCTGAGGAGGGTGCAGCGTGGTCTAGGATAGTTGCAAAGTCTAACAGAAAGAAGAAGGTTCTGCTGCTAGGTAGTTCACACGGTGAAGGTGTGGAGCAGCTGTTGCAAGAACTGTTGAGGAGTGAGCACCACGTCACCAGCATTGTGAAGCCAAGTGCAGGGTTGACTCAGGTGACTGGCAGCATACTGGAGTTACGCAGTAATTTTACAAAGGAGGATCAGGCAGTGATGGTGGGTGGAGCAGGGAACTGCCTTGATAGGGATGGGGAATATGATGTAGGTGGTGACCTGGTAAAGATAACTACTCAAACTGGTGGCACTAATGTGCATTTCGTGCAACTGTTTCAGCGTCATGATCGGCCTGTTAGGCGCCTTAGCATGAGGCTGGAGAGGGCGCTGATGGCAGAGGGCATGGGTCACATTTCAGTGGTGCCAGTTGGGTCTGTCAGTAGATCGGGTTTCAATAGGCATGGCCGGCATCTCAATAGGTATAGAAGGGAAGGCTGGCAAAGCTTATAGGTGAAAATGTAGTGGGTGGGGTGGGATCGCTCACGGAAAAATTCTTGTAGTAGCTGGTGTTAGAGCTGCATCTTTTCTAGATTCAAGTCAGCTGAGAGGTATACCCGGTTAAAGGAAGTTCCTCTAACTAAAGGCTCACCTTCAGAAGACGTCATGTTTCCAAACAGAAAAGGAATTAGCATTTTTCATCAAACTATTAGTGTTAGTGTACTGCTTATATTTGTTGACTGAAATTATTGGTATGTTGGAGGACTACTTAAATAATTTGACAATTCAGAGGCTTCCTTTACCAGGATACAGATTAGCTTTCTGTTTTTCAAGGAGTTCCTTGCGGGGTGGGGGAGTGGCTGTGTACATAAAAACAGTATTCCATTTGAGTCCTTGCAGGGGAACAGTAGCACAGTCATAGACAATAGTTTTTTTCATTCTTTATTACTAGGTGTGCATTCTGTTAGTAAAAGGGTGAATGGCCTTTCAGACCATGGTGCACAAATTTTAACAATAAAAGGCTTTTGTACTCAAACAAATGTCATATTTAATCGCAAACTATGTAGGAAAACTAATCCAACAGCAATAGAGAGTTTTTTAATAGCTGTCAAGGACCAAGAGTGGCAGGATGTTTATAGTGCCGATAACATAGATGATAAATATCATGCTTTCCTTAACATATTTCTCATGCTCTTTGAGAGTTGCTTTCCATTAGAACGTTGTAAACGGGGTACTAGCAGTAATAGGTAGGCCGGGTGGCTGACTAGTGGGATGAGGATAGTGTGCAGAACAATGCGGGAATTATATCAAAATGTTAGAAGTAGTCACAATCAAGCTACAGTAGCCCATTACAAAAGTATTGTAACATGCTTAAAACGTCATTAGGAAGGCAAAGAGAATGTGGTATGCAAATAGAATAGCTAGTTCACAGGATAAAATTAAAACCATATGGTCAGTAGTGAAGGAAGTGTCTGGTCAGCAGCACAAGATCGATGACATAAAGTCAGTTCGTAGTAAAAATATTTCTGTTACTAATAAATCAAATATATGTACAGTATTTAACAATCATTTTCTGAGCATTGCTGGTGAATTAAATAAAAATTTATTTTCTACAGGGAATCAAATAACACTCTTGGAAAATGCTTTTCCGAGACTGATGTCTGAAATTCTCCACTGCGATACTGACAAGGGGAGATGAAGTCAATAATTAAATTACTGAAGACTAAGGACTCTCATGGATATGATGAGGTGCCTAGCAGATTATTAAAGTACTGCGCTGCACATGTTAGCCCTGTATTTAGCCATATTTGTATGTTTTCCTTTAGGAAAGGTCAGTTTCCTGAACGATTAAAGTACTCCGTAGTACAGTCGCTTTATAAAAAGGGACAAAGGGATAATGTAGACTATTTTAGACCTATTTCTATGACATCAGTGTTTGCTAAATTTATTGAAAAAGCTGTCTATATAAGGATAATTAATCAGTTTATGTCATACGATTTGCTATCAGATGTACAGTTTGGCTTTAGAAGTTGTTTAACTACTGAAAATGCTATATTCTCTTTTCCCTGTGAGGTACTGGATGGGTTAAACAAAAAGTTTCGAATGCTAGGCATATTTTTCGATTTAACTGATGCCTTTGATTGTCTTGATCACAAAATATTTCTCCACAAGTTGGACCGTTACGGAATACTGGGAGTAGCTCACAATTGATTCACCTCTTACTTTATCAACAGTCAACAAAAGGTCATTATTCAAAATGTTGAGAATGGCTGTGATGTGGGTTCTGACTGGGGAACAGTCAAGTGGAGGGTGCCACAGGGATCGGTGAGAGGGCCTCTCCTGTTCCGTATTTATATAAATGATACACTCTCTAGTATTTCGGGTAACGCGAAAATATTTCTGTTTGCTGATGACGCTATCTTGGTAGTAAAGGATGTTGTGTGCAACATTGGCT
The DNA here is from genome assembly GCF_021461395.2 of Schistocerca americana. Classification (NCBI taxonomy): domain Eukaryota; kingdom Metazoa; phylum Arthropoda; class Insecta; order Orthoptera; family Acrididae; genus Schistocerca; species Schistocerca americana. The sequence continues at coordinate 326,845,369 of NC_060119.1, read as the reverse complement.
GTGTTTCAAATAGTGCAGTGCATGATGTAAGTTCATGGCTTGTAGAAAATAAAATAACGCTAAATCACAGTAAGATTCAGTTTTTACAGTTTCTAATACCCAATTCAACAAAACATGACGTTTTAATTTCACAGAATGAGCATATGATTACTAAAACTGAAGTGTTCAAATTTATAGGTGTTCAGAGAGATAGTAAACTGTCGTGGAAAGTCCACGTTCAGGATCTTGTTCAAAGACTTAATGCTGTAATTTTCACTATTCGAACGGTATCTGAAGTGAGTGATCATTCGACAATAAAATTAGTCTACTTTGCTCATCTTCATTCGCCTATGTCGTATGGTATTACACTTCAGGGTAACTCTTCCCATTCGAAGAGGATATTTTTGGCTCAGAAACAGGCTGTCGAGCAAAAAGCGGTGTAAGTTCACGAACCACTTGTTCAGCCCTGTTCACGAGTCTTGATATTTTGACATTTGCCTCTAAATATATTTATTCCTTACTGCCATTTCTTGTTAACAATATTAGCTTCTTCCCAAGAATAAGCAGCTTTCACTCAGTTGATACTCGGCAGAAATCAAACCTGCATTTGGATCATAATTCCTTAACTCTTGTGCAGAAAGGTGTGCAGTATACTACTGAATCCATTTTCAATAAGCTACCACTCGAATTCAAGAATCTTAGCAGTAATCCACGCACTTCCAAATCGAGACTGAAGAGTTTCCTCATGGGCCACTCCTATTCTGTCGAGGAGTTCCTTGAAAAATTAAGCTGATTCTTCTTGATTGCGTTTACTTAATTTATGGACTGACTTTTTCGGGTTCGTAAACGTTATATTTTTATCTGTTATTACTTTTATTTTGTACTTTCATGTACTGACACGTTCCATGACCTTGGAGATTTTCTTCTCAATTTGGTCCTACGGAACTTGACGGGTAAATAAATAAATAAATAAATAAATAAATAAATTACAGATAATCGGGTTTAGGTTATGACATGTTCGATATGCCTACCATCATTGATGATGATCTGGCGCAGACAAATGGCGGAATTCTGCATGAACCACTTAAGTGTCGGAATATCGTTGCTGTCGATGACCTCTTGAATGACTGTTTTCAGCTCAGCAATGGTTTTGGAGCTATTGCTGTACATCTTGTCTTTAATGTACCCCAACAAAAGGGAGTCGCATGTGTTCGGATTCGGAGATTATGGCAGCCAGTCGAGACCCATGCCAGTGGCCTCTGGGTACTCCAGACACAGAATGCCGTCCCCAAACTGCTCGTGCAGGATATCAAACACTCTCATGTTGCGGCGGGATCGAGCTCCGTCTTGCATGAACTATATCCTTTCGAAATCAGGGTCGCTTTGGATAATGCGTATGAAATCTTCAACCAAAACCTTCACGTACCGCTTGGTAATCACGGTGCCATCAAGGTATATCGCACCGCTTATTCCGTGACTGGACATTGCACGCTAAAGAGTCACCCGTTGAGGGTAAAGAGACTTTTAGATCGCGAAATGCGGATTATCAGTCCCCAAATGCGTTAATTTTGCTTATTGAGGAACCCATCCAAATGAAAGTGGGGTTCCTCGCTAAACCCACCCATACAATTCCCATCATATCCCGCGGCCAACACTGCAGTTTAAATGTCTTAACGCAAACCGTTCAGAAGTTATGACGATTTTATTATATAGAGTTCAATGATGTCACCCTGTAGATGTAGATATAATTTCAATCTGACACAAACTGTCGGCATAAGGACAGACGTAGACACTCTCACTAATTTCCGCTTTCAGTTTTCCACGTGATCGTTATTTACATAGTTTCATAATCGAGAAAACGTTTTCTTACGCAGGTGTCGGTCGAAACATAGTAGTAATTTTGCAGCCTCATTATGGAGACATGGAAACTACCTGAGGAAAGCAATGCAAGCGAACTGGACACTCTTAACTTTAAAAGGGATTGTCTTTAAAGCTGGAATTATTTTGCAGATCAACGAGATACTTCTGTATGTGCAGAGGTGTGGTTTCACCTGACACGGCAAACGGTCTCGAAATTAACTTGAACACAGACGTAAGATTGGCAGAGTCCTCGAAACGTTTAGGAAACTATCATTGTAATTATTTCAAGGCCAAAATGACTTCTTCAAATCTCGCGTTGTGTTTAACGTTAGTTTGCTTAGGGACCTGGACTGTATTTGTTAGAATGTGTCCCTTCTACAAAGCGATTTTTTCTTTGAATGCATCCTCAGCAAATCAGTTGTTTCTCACCTTGCAGTGTGTTACTGTGGCCAGTGTAGAATCAAGTTCACTTAAAATGCGATGTGCCCACTCCATTCCACATGTTTTAACTTTCGTTCCTGCAACTTCTTCTTCCTTCATAAATTCGACAATAGCGAGTTTTTAGTCGAAAATTCGTTCCATTCATGCACTTTGACATAAAAACGTACATTGCAGTAACAGAAAAAGCCCCCGCGCTGTTCGTTCAGTTTCATCGAAATATGTTACAAATGACAGTGGAATAATGGATGCGACTTGAGGAATTTTACTGTTCGTACCACTAATTTCTTCATCTACAACTACATCTACATGGCTACTCTGCAAATCACATTTAAGCGCCTGGCACAGGGTTCATCAAACCACCTTCACAATTCTCTATTATTCCAATCTCGCTTATTTTATCATGGTGACCGTTTCTCCCTATGTAGGTCGGTGTCAACAAAATATTTTCGCATTCGGAGGAGAAAGTTGGTGACTGGAATTTCTTGGGAAGATTCCGCCGCAACGCAAAACGCCTTTGTTTTAGTGATATACACCCCATCTCCTGCGTCATTTCAGTGACACTCTCTCCCGTATTTCGCGATAACACAAAACCTGCTGCCTTTCTTCGAACTTTTGCAATGTACTCCGTCAGTCCTATCTGGTAAGGATCCCACACCGCACAGCAGTATTCTAAGACAGGACGGACAAGCGTAATGTAGGCAGACTCCTTAGTAGGTCTGTTACATTTTCTAAGTGTCCTGCCAATAAAACGCTGTCTTTGGTTAGTCTTCCCCACAACATTTTCTATGTGTTCCCTAGAATTTGAGTTGTTCGTAATTGTAATTCATAGGTATTTAGTTAAATTTACAACCTTTTGATTAGACTGATTTATCGTGTAACCGAAGTTTAAAAGATTTGTTGTAGCATTCATGTGGATGACCCCGGACGTTTCGTTATTTAGGGTCAACTGCCAATATTCGCACCATACTGACATAGTTTCTAAATCGTTTTGCAATTTGTTTTGATCTTCTGATGACCTTATTAGTCGATGAACGACAGCTTCATCTGCACGTGTTCCATGGTTGCTGGTTTAGTACAGAGGGCTTCTCGATGAACAGAAAAATGAATCCCGTCTGTCGATAATTGGTAACTAAATCTGTAACTTCTTTCGGCAAAGTATTGTGCCGTCCTTTCGTCGTTTCGTATGCTGTTTAGTTTTGGAACAGAGCCTACGACCACCTTAGAGACAAAAGTGATGACACTTTTAGCAGGACCTGCCCATCATCTTGCAGGACAATTCTCAAGCACGTACAGTGCAAGTTGTAACTCATTTGTTTGACTGATGCGGCTGCTAAGTGCTATACCAGCTACTGCACTCCTCTGACTTAAGCCCATGTGAGTTCAACTCGATTTCTAAACTGAAGGAAACACTTCACAGCATTCGCTTCAGAACTGCAACAAAATCGTTGGGCAATACACGGTGCCGCTCGAACTGTCAACACAATTGGCACTGCTAAGAGTATCCTACGACTTCCACATCGCTGACATCAGGCTATACACAATGCTGGTGACTACTTTGAAGGTCAGTAAAACTTTGAAACACGTATCTATTTTATACGAGTTGCAAATGAATAGCTGCCACTATTAAAGTTCCAACCCTCGTACTTACAAAATTTAATGGATTCTACTTGATCTGCATATCTTCTTCGTATCCACAAGAAATTTTACATTCCAGATAGTTAATATATTTCACCTCCCTAATATTTTGTCATTAATTAGTATCTTGATTCCCACTGAAAACTTTTCTGCAAAATGCCACTTACTCAGATTTACTAGAAAACAATTTAAGTTACATTGTAAACATATTTTATTTAGTTCACAAATTCTTTTTTGCTTACCATTTTCTCTTGGAAAAATCAGTGTTACATCGTCATCGTATAGGAAAGATTTTAGCTTTGCCAAATTTTTAGTTCCACCCCGGTGCTTACCCTTGAATTCCATCTGCGACAAACATTGTTGGTGTAAATAGAGAACAGCTTGCGAAATAAACTACAGCCTTGTCTCACCCATTTATTTGCTTGCATCGATTGTGTTCTTTATACGGACTTTTGATTCCTCATATATAGGCTGTAAAATGTCAGATCTATGCCTTATTACTATGGATAACTTTTCCTGAGCATTTTTGAAAGCTTTCTCAAAATCTATAATTTCAATATATCTTTGTTAAAATCTCTCTGCCCTTCAGTAAGCTGTCGCAAAATAAAAACTGCATCAGTCGTTGTATGTTCCTTTCTGAGTCCGACCTGTTCTTCCGCTAGAAAGCATTCTACTATTGGTTTCTGTTTTTTACATAAAATTCCTGTATGCAGTTTGTATGCTGTGCCAAGAAACTTATCCCTCTACAGTTTTCACATTTTTCCCCTTTCTTATCCATCGATACAACTTCTGCTTTCTTCCAATTATTCGTTACATCTTTTTGCTTGCAGCACATGTTAAACAAATGAAACAATTTACAGGGTTACTGATAATCCTACATATTTAATTAATTCTGTATTAATTCGATGCAAATCCTTTGCTTTTCGTTTTGTTGTTGTTGTGATTTTCAAAGCTTCCGTGAGTTCATTATTTACTGCTGTGTTATCTGGGCCTTTATTTCTCGGTCTGTTTCTTTCGTCACTTTCATGTTATCCATAGGTTTTTATACTATTTAGTCCACATTCTTTCGTGATAATATTGTAACTAAATGAATTCTTTTCTGTTTATTTTATATTTTCAAAGCCTATATACTCCCTACTGACGACCATGAATATCTTATTCTATATTACTAATGAATCTGTCCTAGGCTTACTGGTGGGCTCTCTTCACTGTAGGTTTTCAGTAATTCTTTGTCTGTTCATACATTTGTTTATTTTTTGCGTAAGTTTTGAAAGACATTTTTTATATCCTGTTTGTTGTCCTTGTATTACTTGTAAGTAGGCTGTTTAGGTTCTTATATTGGTAACGCCGCCGCCACGTAGCGCTCTGTATGAAAATCACTGTCTGTGCTGTGTGCAGTCTGTGGCTGGTTGGCACTGTTGTAATACTCGCCATTGTAGCGTTGGGCAGCTGGATGTTAACAGCGCGTAGCGTTGTGCAGTTGGAGGTGAGCCGCCAGCAGTGGTGGATGTGGGGAGAGAAATGGCGGAGTTTTGAAATTTGTAAGACTGGATGTCATGAACTGCCATATACACTGCTGGCCACCGCAAATGCAACACCTTGAAGGAAGCATCCGAATCAAGTGAAATTTACACCATGAGTTTGCAGCGATGAGATATGCAACTGATTAGAATTTCAGCGCCGACGCATATCACGCGCGCCTGCGGCGCCACCTCATAGCGCCATTTAAGGCTTGGCGATTTCGACAAGTGTACGTTCGGCACGTGTGTTTACCTTGTGGTTGTTTCACAAGACGATCAGTTATGCCTCGTAGACAACAGCGAACATCTTTTGATCAAGTATCCGAGTTCGACAGAGGAAGGATAGTGGCTTACCGAGATTGTGGATTATCATACACAGAAATCGCTAGTCGTGTTGGACGAAACCAAACAACTGTAATGCGGATATGTGACCGTTGGATGCAGGAGGGTACGACGGACCGACGTGGTCGATCGCATTCACCTCGGTGCACCACTGCACGTGCTGATAGGCAAATTGTGCGCATGGCAGTGACGGATCGCTCAGTGAAATCCCGAAACATAGCACAGCACATTGCGTCTGTAACGCATCATCCAGTGTCTGCGCGTACCATTCGACGCCGTTTACAGCAGAGTGGTCTGTCCGCAAGACGTCCATTGCTTCGTCTACCATTGACGCAGAACCACAGACGTCTCCGTCGCCAATGGTGTGATGACAGACGGATGTGGACGGCAGAATGGAATGACGTTGTCTTTACTGACGAGGCACGCTTCTGTCTGCAGCACCACGATGGTCGGATTCGAGCGTGGAGACACCGTGGAGAGAGGATGCTGGACAGCTGCATTATGCACCGCCACACTGGTCTTGCACTGGGTATTATGGTATGGGGTGGTATTGGATATTACTCTCGCACGCCTCTAGTACGCACTGCCGGTACTTTAAATAGCCGGCGCTACATATCCGAAGTGCTGGAGCCAGTTGTCCTTCCTTACCTTCAGGGCTCGGCCACAGCCATATTTCAACAGGATAATGCGCGACCACACGTGGCACGCATTGTCCAAAGGTTCTTCGTCATTAACCAGATTGAATTGCTTCCCTGGCCGGCTCGCTCTCCGGATCTTTCGCAGATAGAAAACATGTGGTCCATGGTTGCTCAACGAGTGACCCAGATTACATCCCCAGCTGCCACACCAGATGATCTTTGGCAACGTGTGGAAGCTGCTTGGGCTGCTGTACCCCAGGAACACATCCAACGTCTCTTTGACTCAATGCCGAGACGTGTGGCAGCGGTGATCTCCAACAATGGCGGCTACTCTGGCTACTGATTCTGGCGGGAACCACATGTCGCAGACGTCTGTAAACGTAATCATTTGATACTTGGTCTACATGTTATCTACAAAATAAATTTTGTTGTGCTACCTCTTGTCTTCCTTGGTGTTACATTTACGGTGGCCAGCAGTGTATATTATGACTTTTGATGACTATTAAGGTAAATACATTGTTTGCTCTCTATTAAAATCTTTCATTTGCTAACTATGCCTATTAGTAGTTAGTGCCTTCCGTAGTTTGAATCTTTTATTTAGCTGGCGCTCGCTATATTGCAGTAGTTCGAGTAACCAAGATTTTTGTGACGTAAGTGAGTTATGAAACGCATAGGTTAATGTTAGTCAGGTCCATTCTTTTGTAGCGATTTTTGAAAGTCAGATTGCGTTACGCTAAAAATATTGTGTGTTAGTTTAAGCACGGTCATATATAATTTTTCTAAGGGGACGTTTCATATGTTGACCCTTAGCCGAGGGTACCTCACTGGAATCTTCTGATTTTCTTCTTGTAGTTTGTGTAATTAGTGTAGCTATTGTTTATTGCTAGCGGGTAATCATAGAGAGAATTTCCTTTGTAGTTGTAGTTTTCGTTCTTGTACAGTAAAACAGTTGTGGCATGCATATAGATTTGCATCAAGTATTTCGCAGCTGCGCTTGCATTTAACTAGATATTATTTTCAGTGCTATGTTAATGTGTTTTCTTATTTTGCTCTTCAAATTGTGCTTTTCTGTGTTGTTGTGTGAAATATTGAGACAATAATGGCGTGTGAAAAACATAATACTAGGCTGCAAAGTAAACTGAGAAATGACAGTGAAGACGAAAGCAGTGTGTTAGCGCCACCGTGTAATGAATTATCTAATGTTCAAAGTAGTAATTTGGTAATTGTACATAGGGAAATGGGGCGGGCTGCAAATAATGGTGTAGGCAGTGAAACAATTAGTAAACAGGGAAGCATTATCGATCGATCGGTCGGCAACAGCTTGCCTCAAGAATCCGAAATGACAGGACACAATCTTGCAAATACTGTAGATTCAGGTTTTGCGTCCTCGCCGTTTTCTCAAATAAGTCAAGACACATTTTCTGCTTTTCAAAATGCGAATATTGGCGGTTCAAGTGCATTGCCGAATAGCACTGAGGATGATGTTTCAGACACCAGTGCATTGTTATTACAATTAATGCAACACATGGGACAAAAGCTTCAAAAGTCAGACAGAATGGAACAAAATCTTCAAAAGTTAGACACAATGGAACAAAATCTTCAAAAGTTAGACGCAATGGAACAACACCAGAGACAAACACAGCAACAGTTAGACACAATGGAACAACACCAGAGACAAACACAGCAACAGTTAGACACAATGGAACAAAATCAGAGACAAACACAGCAAAAGCTTCAAAAGTTAGACACCACACTTGAACAAACACGTGAAGATTTAACTACTGAGTTACATAACATTGAATCGAAATGTCAAAAAGTCTGTAATGACGTAAAAACACAAATTTGTGATCATTTTCAACCTATTTTTTCGCGGCATGAAAATGCATTACAGAATCACGAAGCAGCCATAAAAGAACTGCAAACCATTGTTCATGAAAATCATGAGACCTTGTGGGCTAAAATTGACTCAGTTGCATCTGCAGATTCGGTTACGCTACTTGCAAAAACTCAGGAAAACTTAAAAAACACAGTAGATACGATTTCAACACAAATGGACACTCTGAAACTTGGTTCAGAAAAACACACTGAGGAAATAAGTACACTATCGGAGAAAGTAGCCGAACTTTCGGATCAGCTCACTAACTTATCTGCAAAGGTAGATGATGATCTGAATGACACAAGACCTGTAGCCATCACTGACACAGAAGAGTATGAACAAATTAAGAAATTCAAACAAAATCAGAATCAAGTTAGCACGCAACACAAAAGAGAAATCCGGGAAGTACAAGATCAGTTGGCACATGTGATACAAAAATTACATATTTCAGAGGACACTCGCGCTCCAACACGGGAAGAGGAACTTAGAAATACGGAAAAGCCACAAAATAATAACACAGGGCATTTCGGAAATTATGAAAGAAATTGGCAAGTGTACCGAATTTTGAGATGGAACCGCCGACAAGACGTAACAATGACCGATGTGCGAATCGCCGACGTGATGATTTTTACTATAAGCTGTTCATTACTACACGTAAATTCAAAACATTTAAGAATTCTGGCAACGACATTCATCCACAAGCATGGCTGCATCAATTCTCTCATTGTTTTCCTCCCAACTGGTCATTGGAGCACGGGTTAGAATTTATGTGTGGCTATTTAGAGAATGAACCAGCTGTAAGAATGCGATCGGTCATTCACGATTGTCACAGTGAAGGAGAATTTTATCGTGCCTTCCTCTCAGCATATTGGTCTCAAGCTACACAAGACCGAGTAAAACATAGCATCGTAATGATGAAACATTTCGAACAATCTGAGTTTTCCAGTCTTGTCAAATATTTCGAAGACATGTTACATAAGAATCAGTATCTTTCAGACCCATACAGCCCCTCAGAACTCATCCGCATTTGCTTAATCAAACTGCCTGAACATTTACGGCGTATTATTTTGGCAGGACCTTGCAAAGACGACATTGAAGCTTTTCAGGGACTGTTACAAGAATTGGAAATTGACGCTGACAATCGCGGAACGCGAAAACAGGAGCACAACAATTACAGGTCACATCCGTCACAATTCCGCAATGAAAGAAATAATAACTGGACAGGACAAGGCTATTCTTACAACGCAAATCGTGACCAAAACAGACACCACACATATGACAACCACTGGCAGAGTAATAATAGTTACAGAGAAAAAATCGCATTTCCATAGTAATGAATATGACAGAGAGAACCTTAGAAACAGACAATATGGGAACCAAAACAACTATTACCAAGGGAGACAGAACAACCTCAGACACAACGGTCCACCGCGCAGTTACGACTCAGGGAGAAGTTCTCCACCACGTGACCAACAAGAAATTAATTCCAGAAATTACCGACATGACGACAGACGATATAATCGTAACGACAGACCAGAATTTCATCAGAACTGGCGAGATTCAAACAGGGCAGGGCCTTCTCGTCACGGGGAATTTGTAGAAGTTAGGTGTCCTAATCCTAATAACAACGCGCGCCAACAAAGAGAGAGACAATGACTCGCACCGCAGGCAGCCACGTGCGCCGACTGGCTCAGAGAAAAGTAACATAGGCGCCAACCTTGAGAAAAATTTTAGCATTCCTTACTGACGCACACCACATGATAATTGCGTTGAAGTTGAAATGCTGCGTACTTGGAAGAGTAAAGGATTGCGCCACATTTCACATGTAAAACCGTTTATTGAAAGGTAATCTGCTTTTTAACTTAGTCTTTGCCATAAAATTTTTCACTTCACGCTACTAGTACAATTTGTTCCACTGAGAAACTGTTAACATGCAACAATGTTTTGAAGTTAACTATACAGTCTAGAGCCTAGGGAACATATTTAGACAGTATTTACGAGTGCATTGTTATAGTGAACAGACGACACAGTGTTATTGTGGTGTGTGTACATTCTTGCTTGTTAGTTGCACGATTATGTAACGACTATAAGGCTCACATACTTAGAACATATACTGGTACTGCTAATGAGATTTTAATGCAACATTTTGATTTACTTGAAAATACATTCTGGATTTAAAGTACTTTCTGCGAGATACCAGATGACACAGTGGTTACTTTATTTGACAGCTACACGACTATATCACGACACTACTAACATGTGACACAATTTACATGGTTGCTTTTGCAGTGTATCTGTTTTATATCTGCATAGTTTTTCTGAATTCTTCTGGAAGGGAATACATGTTTTAGTAGTAACTTTTGTGGTATAGCTACAGTGAGACAGCCTTCTCTGTAGCACAACAATACGTTACAGTACAGTACTTACTTCATCACGGCAATAAGCGTAACAACTACGATATCTATACGCATAGCAATTCACTTTGTTTTTTACGAGGTAAGTACATTGACTTCTACTGAACTTTGCTTACGGACGACGATAATTACGACACTTGGCACATTTTTTACTCTTAAGTAATGACAGAGATTGTCTTACAACAAGATGCACAGTTTAGCGCTACAGTACACGTATTTGAGTGATTGATTTTGTACTTAAAACATTTATGTTTAAAGATTTTTGAATTACGATGATACCAAGGTTTTCCGTGATACATTTCATTCCATTGCTGTAATCTGTAACACCTGAGGGTATAATTACATTAATCCTCAGGAGGGTACACGCTTACTTTGTGTACCATGTGTTTGGCAAGCACAAGGAGCCCTAGCTAATATGATATTTGCTATTACAACTTTACACATCGGTACCATATTTCTCTAACACAGCTATCTGATTATTTAACATAGAAACAAAAATTTTTTTACTATGTCAGTGACGCATGTTTACGCAATTACACAGTTGGATAACTTCATACTTATGAAACTGTATTTTGTCTGTACTGTGTGAACTGTTCATATTTTTTCGGAACCATTGTGATATTGTGAGATTTTTGAATGATGTATTTGGTATGGGATCATGATTTTTAAAGTACGTTTGGGGTAGATGACACTATTGAAATGAGCAGAGAATTTTCTTTAGGTTTTGAAATTACTGCAGAAAGCTACAATGTTTTTGAGATTAGACTGAGATGTTATGATGTTATTATTACAATGATGGTGTGTATTATGCTTTTGAGGTATGTTCATGATCAATGAGATGATGCTATATGATTATGCTATGTATTTATTATGATGAAATATTGAAGAAGTTTCGACGAATATGTATATGTGTAATAAGGTAAGGAGTAATGAGTAGTGGTTAGGGACTCTGATTTGTGAAAAAGGATGTTGGAAACCAAGAATTGTACTTAAAGAGTTATGAAATGTGTGTAAATGCGTGAATGTATCACAATGTGGGCGAAAATTTTTTGGACGTTGTTATATTTACAGGATTTTGTTGCTTCAGATTTGAAACGCAAATTCTCGACCTGTGAAATTTTTATATGAGACTGTCACTGTAGTGCAAGCTGGTGTCGTAAATGTGCGTCATGGGCAATCAGCTGCGTGACAGACGCCTGGAAAAAAGCCATTAGTGTGTGCCTTTCAGAGGCACAGGTGGAGAAAAAAAAAGAGGCCATTATCCTCGCTATTGACATTCCTTTGTAGAAAGCATCGCAAATACGACACGCTCAAACTTGAAAACATATGATTACACTGTGGAGCTCTTAATTTATGATATTTACTAAAATGCCTAATTAAATGATCAGAGACATTTTACATCTATTGTCTTTCTAGTTGAGAGGTTGCTCATTCTGTTTAATATCTGGTTTCCAGCTGTGTTGCAGCATTGGCTTTATAAAATAAAATTAAGTGCATTTGCTAATGTGAACACTTTCTGCCAACAGATCTATTAAATAATAATTTTATGATCCATATTCTTCGGAAAAGGAGCGCTTGGAATGGAAAGAACAATAAGAAGGGATTAATAACAGTAACTGCATACATAATGTTCTTTTCAACTACTTGGTAATTTTTTTGGTAGAGTAAGTTATCGTGATGCATCACTCTAGTGTTAAGATGTGACATAGGTATTAAACATGGCCATTTTTACTGTAATATTTTTCTGCTTGAGCTTTGTCATGTTTAGATATAAGTTATTGCATTTGCTGCTGCTGTTTGCCAGGCATAGTGCTACTAAATTTCACTTTGTATTCCTCTGTTAAGCCAGTTTTACTACTGATTTATTTTTCTTGTTGCTGCACATTGGCTCATATTAGTTGTAATGTTGCATTTGCTTGGTAATTTAGATTTACTGTAGCTTGCTTTGCCAGTTTGCATTATTTTCATTGCTGTTTGTATTAATTGTTTTGTGCTGCTGCATTGCCTAGTCCCTTAGTTCAGCATCTGAGCTCAGTAGATTTAAGTTAGCTTAAGAGGGGGTAAACTATAGAAGAGAATGAGTTGCGATGCATTGGAAGAAATGCATTGAGAAGTTATACGAAAAAAGTACAGAAAGCAGGTATAGATAGGACTTTTTGGAAATAATGAAGAATGAAGGGAGATCTCCTAGAAGTAAAAAAGTTTTGTTTGCAAAATACTGCAGTAAAACAAACCCTGTCCTTTCCTTGTGTTATTCCGCTATGTGTTTGTGTACCCTTGTGTATTTGTGTTCTTCCTGTCTTTATGTGTTTATCTGATGAGAGTTACGTTGCAGAATTTTTCTGATAATACGTTATTTACTTTGTAAAGATGTTTAGACATTATTTATTCTGTTTTGTTTTAATGCTCATGTGTGAAGTTGATGTTTCAAAAGTTATTCTGATCTTTTATGTATTTATTTATGTCATAATTCCTGTAACACTGATGTATATGTTTATTTCTATTGTTTTATAAAGCCTGTATTACTACAAATATTATCTGTACTGTCATGTTCTTTAATCATGTATTTTGTACTTTCGTTATTGTATTCTTATGTTATAAATTTGTAATTGGCACCAGTTCATCAAATTAAGTCACTTGTAAGTTACATTTCACTGCACACATTTCTGTTGGTCATAGTATATGGACAATATGTGAGAAGTAGGGACTGATAGTGTTTGCACATGTGTTAATAATTCAGCAAGGACTGAATAACAGCATTGCTGGTTCTAAGGACGTTCCAAACAAATTTTTTGTGAGTGGACAAGTGGTGGTTTATGGACTTGCTATATTCTCCGCACGACTCTTCGATGGTGACTGTGCACCTGCACAGTCGCAACAGATGGCTGCTGGCCATCTCTACAAGGACTACAGTGGGTCTGCACCTTTGATGACCCACCAATACCATTATCTCTACAAGGACTACAGTGGGTCTACACCTTTGATGACCCCCCAATACCATTATTTCTACAAGGACTGCAGTGGGTCTGCACCTTTGATGACCCACCAATACCATTATTTCTACAAGGACTGCAGTGGGTCTGCACCTCTGGTGGCCCACCAATACCATACTCTCTACCAGGACTACAGTGGATCTGCTCTGTGATGACCTACCTACCAATATTCTTCAAAACTTCGACTGACTCTGCTGTGGGTTTGCTCTGTTGTGGCCCATTATCTGTCTGCATGTCAAGAGTCAGCACTGTCTTTCCGTTGGAACGACAACACTACTTCTTCAGGACTGCATGGAATTCCAATACTTCATGTGCATTCTCTTTTACTGCTCAGACTTTGAGAAAAAGAAACACTGCAATTTTACTGTGATGAATGACCAGGACTGTCTTTATGGACTGTGAGAAAATTTTAGCTTTTGACCAACATTGTATCAATAAGTGTGTGCATTTGATATCTTTGTTACTGTAATTATGAAAAATTCTATCAAATCATTATTGGCCACTGCCCAAAACAATTTGTAAAATTTTTTGTGGGGAGCATGGTGGCTATGTAAGTAGACTGTTTAGGTTCTTATATTGGTAACGCCGCCACCACGTAGCGCTCTGTATGAAAATCACTGGCTGTGCTGTGTGCAGTCTGTGCCTGGTTGGCATTGTTGTAATACTCGCCATTGTAGCATTGGACAGTTGGCTATTACAGCACGTAGTGTTGCGCAGTTGGAGGTGAGCCACCAGCAGTGGAGGGTGTGGGGAGAGAAATGGCGGAGTTTTGATATTTGTAAGACTGGATGTCATGAACTGCCAAATATATTATGACTTTTGATTATTAAGGTAAATACATTGTTTGTTCTCTATTAAAATCTTTCATTTGCTAACTATACCTATCAGTAGTTAGTGCCTTCCGTAGTTTGAATCTTTTATTTAGGTGGCATTAGTGGCGCTCGCTGTATTGCAGTAGTTCGAGTAACCAAGATTTTTGTGAGGTAAGTGATTTGTGAAACGCATAGGTTAATGTTAGTCAGGGCCATTCTTTTGTAGGGATTTTTGAAAGTCAGATTGCGTTGCGCTAAAAATATTGTGTGTCAGTTTAAGCACAGTCATATATATAATTTTTCTAAGGGGACGTTTCATACTTCCACAATTTCTGTGGACCTGATTTGTAAATACCCTCCTCGGCGATATTTCTTACTTCTTTCTAATGTTTTATGTGCAGCTTTGTTTACTGCTTTCTCGGTACTCGTCCATTCTTATGCAGCGGTGTCCTTATAGCTAGTTGTTCTAATTTTTTTCTTGGTATATTCTTACTTACGCCATTAATATTTCATCCTATAGTAAATATACTTTATAGACCAATTTTTGCCATTGTGTAGTAAAAGCGTCAATGTGGCATATTACAAGATAGTGATCAATTACAGAACAAAAACTTCTTTACACAATTGTATCTTTTAATTGACTTTGCATTCTTCTTTTCACTATTACATAATCTGTAACTGATATGTACTCTCTGCCGGTCCAAGTACTCGTATTTGTCAATATACAGAGTGATTCAAAAAGAATACCACAACTTTAGGAATTTAAAACTCTGCAACGACAAACGGCAGAGCTAAGCACTATCTGTCGGCGAATTAAGGGAGATATAAAGTTTCATTTAGTTGTACATTTGTTCGCTTGAGGCGCTGTTGACTGGGCGTCAGCATCAGTTGATGCTAAGATGGCGACCGCTCAACAGAAAGCTTTTGTGTTACTGAGTACGGCAGAAGTGAATCGACGACAGTTGTTCAGCGTGCATTTCGAACGAAGTATGGTGTTAAACCTCCTGATAGGTGGTGTATTAAACGTTGGTATAAACAGTTTACAGAGAATGGGTGTTTGTGCAAAGGAAAAAGTTCTGGACGGCCGAGAACGAGTGATGAAAATGTAGCACGCATCCAGCAAGCATTTGTTCGAAGCCCAGGAAAATCGACTCGCAGAGCTAGCAGAGAGCTGCAAATTCCACAATCAACTGTATGGAGAGTCCTACGAAAAAGGTTAGTTATGAAACCTTATCGTCTGAATTGAACGTCAACTACCCGAGGCGATGGATCGGCCGCCAGGCAGCCCGTGACAGAGCACTTCATCACTGGCCTCCAAGAAGCCCTGACCTTAGCCCCTGCGATTTTTTCTTATGGGGCTATGTTAAGGATATGGTGTTTCGGCCACCTCTCCCAGCCACAATTGATGATTTGAAACGAGAAATAAGAGCAGCTATCCAAACTGTTACGCCTGATATGCTACAGAGAGTGTGGAATGAGTTGGAGTATCGGGTTGATATTGCTCGAGTGCCTGGAGGGGGCCATATTGAACATCTCTGAAATTGTTTTTGAGTGAAATAAAAACCTTTTTAAATACTCTTTGTAATGATGTACAACAGAAGGTTATATTATGTTTCTTTCATTAAATACACATTTTTAAAGTTGTGGTATTCTTTTTGAATCACCCTGTATTTCTTGAAAGGGTATAAGATATTTTTGAATCTTTGAAAGTGAAATAATCACATTCTGATTGCGTTTCTCTGTGCATTCCAACAACATCAGATACGGAATTATATCGTACACTTGTATTTAGGTCATCGAACAGAACAAATATTTTTGATTACACTAGTCCATAATATTTCGAACGGTGTCATATACGATAACTGATCCCTCATTTTGTCTTCCTCCGGTGGATAAAGCGCTATCACGTTTTCTCTTTCTGTTTTTATTGTTACTGTTACACTTATTTCGTATATATCTTCATAATTACTGTCACATTGCACCCAGCTTCAGTTTATGAACAGTGTTATATCTTTACTTGCTTTTTTTTCAGTTGTACTCCAGAATACGACATAATACATATTCCAACATATTTACTACCATTCAGCTTCTTCTTACAAGTGTTTTTGAGATGGATTCAAAGTATATCTGTTTTTGGGAGAATATCGTTGCTATTTCGTCATCCTTCTAAGTAAATACTATTGCATTCTATATAGCTAATCTTACTTTTCGAGATACTCATTTTCTCTCGTACTTTTCACTACCTGGAATCGACACAGAAAATGCATTCTTTTTTCCGAGGCAAATTTAGAAACTGCGAGTATTTGATACGTCTCTCAATCAACACATATCAGGTAAAAATGATAATGGGGCTGCCATATTCCACCTTACCGATCGAAGCTCTGTCTTTCATCTCTCATAAGAAGTACTGGTGCAGAATTCCTCTGCACTCGATCTTACAGTTTTAATTTACTATGGAGACGGAGAATAATGCCCACTGAATTTTTTGGAATGTCTATTATCAAGCGAGGATCGGGACGTTGGACCATAGGGTATATAGAGAAGCCACATACGCAAACCATTACATTAATAAAGATTCTAACCACCACCCCAGGCAAAAAAAAGGTGTAATTAAAATATTGAGAGACAGTGCACACAGAATTTTTAAACTGACTTACTTAAAAGATGCAGCTGACCATCTGCATCCGACATCCAAGAAGAATGATTATTATAACAAGCAGAAAGATCGAGCATTGCGCTATAGGGAGAGAATTAGGATCGGCAAGGAACAACGGCCACCCCAGCGGAATTTTTCCTTTCGTTTATAAGTAAGGTTACATATAGCATGATGAAGATGAAATGGGAGATACGATACTGCGTGAAGAGTTTGACAGAGCACTGAACGACCTCAGTCGAAACAAGGCCCCCGGAGTAGACAACATTCCATTGGAACTACTGACGGCCTTGGGAGAGCCAGTGCTGACAAAACTCTACCATCTGGTGAGCAAGATGTATGAAACGGGCGAAATACCCTCAGACTTCAAGAAGAATATAATAATTCCAATCCCAAAGAAAGCAGGTGTTGACAGATGTGAAAATTACCGAACAATCACTTTAATAAGCCACAGCTACAAAGTACTAACACGAATTCTTTACAGACGAATGGAAAAACTAGTAGAAGCCGACCTCGGGGAAGATCAGTTTGGATTCCGTAGAAATACTGGAACACGTGAGGCAATACTGACCTTACGACTTATCTTAGAAGAAAGATTAAGGAAAGGCAAACCTACGTTTCTAGCATTTGTAGACTTAGAGAAAGCTTTTGACAATGTTGACTGGAATACTCTCTTTCAAATTCCAAAAGTGGCAGGGGTAAAATACAGGGAGCGAAAGGCTATTTACAACTTGTACAGAAACCAGACGGCAGTTATAAGAGTTGAGGGACATGAAAGAGAAGCAGTGGTTGGGAAGGGAGTGAGACAGGGTTGTAGCCTCTCCCCGATGTTATTCAATCTCTATATTGAGCAAGCAGTAAAGGAAACAAAAGAAAAATTTGGAGTAGGTATTAAAATCCATGGAGAAGAAATAAAAACTTTGAGGTTCGCCGATGACATTGTAATTCTGTCAGAGACAGCAAAGGACTTGGAAGAGCAGTTGAACGGAATGGATGGTGTCTTGAAGGGAGGATATAAGATGAACATCAACAAAAGCAAAACGAGGATAATGGAATGTAGTCGAGTTAAGTCGGGTGATGCTGAGGGTATTAGATTAGGAAATGAGACACTTAAAGTAGTAAAGGAGTTTTGCTATTTGGGGAGCAAAATAACTGATGATGGACGAAGTAGAGAGGATATAAAATATAGACTGGCAATGGCAAGGAAAGCGTTTCTGAAGAAGAGAAATTTGTTAACATCGAGTATAGATTTAAGTGTCAAGAAGTTATTTCTGAAAGTATTTGTATGGAGTGTAGCCATGTATGGAAGTGAAACATGGACGGTAAATAGTTTGGACAAGAAGAGAATAGAAGCTTTTGAAATGTGGTGCTACAGAAGAATGCTGAAGATTAGATGGGTAGATCACATAACTAACGAGGAAGTATTGAATAGGATTGGGGAGAAGAGAAGTTTGTGGCACAACTTGGCCAGAAGAAGGGATCGGTTGGTAGGACATGTTCTGAGGCATCAAGGGATCGCCAATTTAGTATTGGAGGGCAGCGTGGAGGGTAAAAATCATAGGGGGAGACCAAGAGATGAATACACTAAGCAGATTCAGAAGGATGTATGTTGCAGTAGGTACTGGGAGATGAAGAAGCTTGCACAGGATAGAGTAGCATGGAGAGCTGCATCAAACCAGTCTCAGGACTGAAGACCACAACAACAACAACAACATATAGCATTGGGAAAGTGTTGAGCAAGTATGGTTTGAAAACTACCTTCAGACCAAGCAGGAAGATAAAAGAATGCTTGATATCAGCAAAAGATAAACGACATCTTTTGGCTATACCGGGTGTATATGAAATTTCTTGTATTTTGGTTAAAACAATACCTGAGATCGCAATATCATTTGTTTGTTATCATCGGTTTCGGCTTATGTTAAAGTCATCATCAGGCTTTTTGTGCCCCTATGGGTGGTGCTGGCGGCTCCTCGGTTTTTCACGTGATACCACGATCGTGGTATCATGCGAAAACCCGAGGAACCGTCAGCATAAGCCATAGAGGAGCCAAAAAGCTTTAGGATGGCTTTAACATAAGCCGAAGCCGGTCACAATAAACAAATGCTACTGCTATCTCGACTGATGCTTAGCACCAGTTCGCTGCGCACCACGGACAATGTTGTCTACCTTTACGAAATTTCTTGCAATTGGACTGGTTTATATTGGTACCACGAAAAGAAGTGTTAATACCCGTCTGGTTGAACACAAAAGGAATTGCCTCCTGGGGCACACGGATAAGACGGCCATAGCGGAACGTGTTTCCTAAGAGGGTGATCTGAAACGTAATTCAGTGAGACAAGTTTCATGTCGAAAACATCACATTATCGTGCGCGTATTTATAAAGAGGCTATTGAGATGTAATTGAGATACATTAAAAAATAATTTTAACAGGAAAGAGGAAGGTGTTACATTACATAAAATTTGGATGCCAACGCTGCACTGACAAAAATTGCTTTCAGTCGAGAATGTTAGCATTACGAGAGACTATCATGTAGCCGACGTCACGTGATAGACTTTGGTGCCATCTACACTGCCCATATATTCGGCGCTCCCTTGATCTCTGGTGACAGTTCGTCGCTTTACCTCTGCAGATATTTCCCTCAGCCGGAGAGAAGACGTTAGGAGAAAGCTTTACACATCGACCAGGTGATGCCAAAATTTCGACTCGCGGGCCATGCCCGGGCATAAACGCCAAAACGCGTGAGGAGGGGGAAGATGGAAAAACTGTGAACGTGTCGCATCTAAATGGCATTGCAGTCGCACTACATACAACTTGGTTTTATGTTTCACATTTCTCAACAACATAAGTAAAACAAAAAGAAATCAGTACTATTTAATTATTTTTGACGCGCTGAAGATATAATATACTTTTTCTCTGGTGTAAACTGCAGCCATACGGACAGTCTCAGACAATTTCATAGAATTTCGCACTCAAGTTAAAATGTGTGAGTGTCAAGTTGGTATCTAATAATTTTGTAAATCTTATTTTTGATATCGTAATATGTAAAGCTCGGTGCAGGCAACAGGACTATGTGACAATTATTTAGTTTTGACTGGAAATATGTGAAGCTCACACCTCGCGGTGCAAAATCCAGACTAGCCGCTAAGTCGAACAGTTCGTCTGCGAGAAAGAAGTCCGTTTTCAATGAAATTTGCATATTCCATCTGACTGTAAAACAACACATCTCAGATTAAAATATTGGTCCTGAATATTGCTAAAATTTGTCTTTATACTTGTAAACAGTAACTGTACCAGAACTGCTATTTCCATTACACAGCAAAATCTGTCTTTCTGATACAAGTGCTTGAAAATTCACAAGATCTCTTACAGATACGATAATATCTTCACAAATACACTCTGACACTCTCTATGCCTTACAATGGACCATAATTTTGATGGCAATTAATTTTATCGCCACATCTGTGCGCATGGAATGCTCATCTGCTCTGCAACCTGTCACTCGTAGGAACAGTAATCTGATTATCCAAAACCAAATTTCTTTTTCTGTCCTTGCGATATGCAAAGCGAGTACGGTATCTTACAAGTTTTCGCAAAATGCTTCTCGCAACTCGCGATGTGTAATGCGAGTAAGCAAACACAGTCATGAAAGAAAATGTAAATGCGGTACTAATCTTCATGATCGACAAATGAGAAAAATACTTCAAGTTAAACTGTTCTTCATTGAGCCATAACAACGATACACCTTTTTCATGAAGTTCTCCCATCTAGACAAACTAGCACAAAAATATTTCATAATAACTCTCTTGCGTACAGTTGCTTTCATTGACACTTGCTTCAACTATCACACAATTCCATATGTTTCACTAAAAAATTTCCACAGTAAACTTCAACCATACACAATGCTCTAACAATAAGAAACCCTATGTCAGGCACTTAAATGTGATTTGCAGAGTATTCATTTAGATGCAGACAGTTACAAACATAAAAAAACAGGTTTAGCTTAAAAATATCCTTTTTGACGTTCTTACATTCATATCATATCATTTCCACTAAATTTTTCCTCAAAATATATCATTACAACATCCTTTTTAAATAAGACGTCAGGCTAACTTCCATCCTTTTCAAACCAAATACACAGCAAGATTGTCTAACTCACACTACTGCTACTCTCTTCAAACGGAGTAACCTCTCTGACCAACAAATGTACTCTTAAGAACAGATTTACCAAGGATCTGGTTACTTCGATACTACAGAGGATTGGTACATTTATCAAATTCTCATCTTTCCTTACACGTTTGGTCAAAACTTCCTGAAAATCGTACTGGCAGATAAGGCGCAACCTTACGAAGTTACGGTCGCAGGTTCGAATCCTGCCTCGGGCATGGTTATGTGTAATGTCCTTAGGTTAGTTAGGTTTAAGAAGTTCTAAGTTATAGAGGACTGATGACCACAGATGTTAAGTCCCTTAGTGCTCAGAGCCATTTTGAACCTTACGAGGTTGTCATGTAATCGTGGGTTTCATAACCCAAGAAATGTCTTTCACACAAGTATGTCGAGCGAAGTGTTTTAGCACTTTGGAACATCATTATGGAGAATGGAAACTCTATCGGAAAAAGCTTTGTAGACGCCACTGACAATTTAACATAAAAAGGTTTGTCGTAACTGGAATTACCTTGTAGGTCATATAGTTACATCTGCACATGCACAGGGGCGGTTTCAGTATAAACGGCAGACAGTCTCGAAAACACCTCGGAAACAGATGTAAAATTGACAGCGTCCCCAAAATATTTATAAGACTATCCTGGTAAATCTTTCTAGGCCACAAACACTTCTTCAAACCACACATTTTATTTAACACTGTGCTGCCGTCCTCAGAATGTGCTCGTCTACAATGCGAATTTCTTTTTCAATGCATCCCTATCAAATCAGAAAGAAGTCACTTTGCAATGTGTTATTGTGACCAGTGTGCAGTCAAGTCCACTTAAAATGCGAAATTTGCACCCCATTTTGGATGTTCTAATATTCTTTCCTGCACTTCTTCTTTCGTCAACAAATTAAACAATAAAATTAAACAGTAAGGAGTGTAAAACCAAGTGTAGCTAAATCCTGTGTTCATTTATGTACGTATCTTAATAATGTAGGTACATTATAAGAAGCAATCTGATATGGATACCACAAGGCACTGCACTCAGCACCAGCACTGCATCGAGCTACACTCGGGCCACAACATAATGTTCTTGTAATACCTCCATCTGATGATGAGCCTGCAGTGGCTCGAAACCTGTTCGTGGTTGAATAAACCGCAAAAAGGCGACTGGTTGCATATTTATTATCAGATAAACGCCAATTTAAATCACAGTCGCAGTTCATCATCCACAATGGATATACTGAACCAGTAGCCAGTATTATATTGGAAAAATCATTCCAGGCATGCCCTTTGACTTAAACTATTTACTTGACAGTAACATGATGTTTCCGTACTCTTCGTTCAGTTCCATAGGAAACTGTTGCAACTGACAATGGATTACTGTGTGTGACTTCAGAAATTTTACTACCCTTACCACCAATTCTTAACATGCTCCAGGCCTGCAAATTTAGTATAAAGTGCTTTTTGATGTGCAAAACAATGAATCTCATCTGTCGATTTTTGTTACCGGCAGTATTACGCTGTATGATCATTACCGTGAACCGTTTAGTGATAACGAAGTTCTCATCTGAATCGACAGCAAACCAACACCAACAACAATAGTTCCGTTATCAATGCCGACGTGACAAGCAGATCATGCAATCATAAGGTATATGAGGACACTGAGTGGGTAATTCGGGATGTAAAGGAAGATGATAATCTTGTAATCATGGGGAACTAGAATCCAATAGCAGGGGAAAGAAAAAAGTTTAGGGAGATTATGGGCACTGTGGGGGAATGAGATCGGAAGAACAGTAAATAAAATCTGCAATAAATTTTAATAGGTAATAGTAGTAGTATCCTGGTGCAGATAAAGACCCAGATCGCAGTTTCGTATTGATGAAGAGTAGGCTGAAATTTAAGAGAGTAGTCGGAAAGAATCAATATGCAAAGAAGCCGGGTACGGAAGTATTAAGGGTTGAAGAGTGTAACGCCGGAAATGCATATCCTCCTATTTCCATCTATTGTACTATAAACTTTTTTCCTTATTTGTCACCTTAAGATATGACATTTCTGTGTCTTTATATATTGTAATTGTTTTACTATTTGCATATATATATATATATATATATATATATATATATATATATATATATTAATGCATTTATGTCGATGTATAATTGGTTTGTTTTGTAAATATTATTTGTATTTTTACGCTAGGTCTGGCCTAGGGAAAACTATGCTATCGAACGACTACATCGATAGGTCGTGTGGAGAACGAAACTGTTTAGGATCTTTGGTAATGTGAACTCGGCCGCGTGGAGCGCGGGCAGAGCAGAGTCTGGCGGGAGCAGTGCAGTGGAGCAGGTGTGTTGTGTGACGCTCCCGCGAGTTGCCGCGCTTTCGGAGTTTGGCAGCATGTAATTGCGCTCGACTTGATATGTTAGTTTCTGACATGGTGTCGCGGACGGGAAGCGTTAACTGGCACACATCAAGAGCCCGTTTCGGCTGGAGACCGTGTCGAGAAGAAGGCGCGCCAACATCCAGCTTCTGCAACAGCGACGGCCGACAATGAGTGACTGTCGCCACCTCCTCGATCGACGACTTCAAACCTTCAATCAACCAACAAGGAAGACTGGTAGCACGTAAAGTTTTAGAACTGTATGGCAGACCTCAGCTTTTCAAACTGTTAAATTTTTCTCACTAAATTACAGCAACGTAGCATGAACCTTTGTTGCTCATTGTCCCAATTGCATTACCAAGCAGGGTCCCTTCCTTTTCCGGAATGAACCCGAGTGTCGTTGAAATTCAAACGCCAGCTGTAAAGTAATATCATTCGATTTCACTGCTTTAATTTCAAAGTTCAGTTAAGGTATTCATAGCTGGCTACAATATTTAGATTACACAAGCACAAATTAAGAGTGCAAGTTTTGTTACCGTATTTTAGCTTACCTGTGACTGCAGCTCAGCTTGGTACGTACTAAATTTTACTATTGTTAATTGTTCAGAATACTAAATTTTACTACTGTTAATTGTTCAGAATCATTTAATTCAAGTTCAAAGTTAAATCTCTTATTTCCAAATTGCGTAGATTCAAGTAGCTTTTGAAATGATTGTTGAGGTAGCCCAAGACTAACCGTATTTTACTGAATTTCGATTTGCTTCAGAAACAAAGCTCACTATTAATTTCAGTCACTAAATTAACTTTCAATTTTCCAGTTTTATTAATTCTTTTGCTAAATTAAGTCAGACTGTAGCGAAATTTACTACTTCTGACGAACTTTCAGTTTTCACACTACACGTGTCAACCTTCAGTTGCCACGCTTCTAGTGCTAATTATATGTGTAATAACCTTTCTTTTTCAGTTACTATAGTAATTGTCCATAGGACTGGCGACCGTAATTGCCCCCAAATCTCAAATGTCTAATTATTGCTAGTTAATTGTTAACGTAACGGCCGCACATTTACTTTCTTTATTAACTTCACCCCTTTTCAAAGTTAATGTCCACCAGTTTCATTTGCATTTTTCCTTTCATTTAGATGTAACCCTTTCCTCCCTCTTTACCGACAGATTAACTTCGGTGACGGTTGCTTTTCCCAAATTTCCATTAGGTACACGCGGTTTAATTTTTCTCTGTTATTAAGGTCGATAAGTGAGGAGGAGGTTACACGTGGTGACCTGGTGACAGGACAATCTTCAGATTTGAGGTTGTTCTGGACACGAATTTTGCATTGTACAAATCTCATAACAAAGTACTGGTTACCAACAGGCCATTACTTCAGCGAGAATAAGTAGTGGGAGTAATCCTAATTATATTTGAGATTTGGCATTTATATTAAAAATTCTTAAAATGAGTGAAGGCAACAATTACCAAAATTTGGTAGACTTGGATACGGAACAATCGGTCGAACAGTGGGAAACGCGCACCGCGGATCCCATTGTTCAGGGGCAGGCGGCTAACATGAAAGACGCGACCGCCGAAACGCAACAAAGAGCAGAAATGGAATTCCAAACTTTAGGAAAATGTTTCGGAATCGGAAGCGAAAATCAAATCTGTACCCCTTGATGACGAATACGGGGGAACATATATAGAAGAACCAGCTACGGAAGTAAAACCGGTAGTTTCCGGGAATTTAACTGATTTATTGAATGTTTTGATTAACGAAATCAAGAGTCAATCGGCAGAAATTAAAGCTCAATCTGAAAAAATTGACAGGAAGCTAGACAACCAGAACAAAGCTATTAATCTTGTTAACAACAATGTTGGAGTTGTTAACACAAAAGTTGATAAAATCAAAGAAGATATTGTTGTAATTAATACCGAAATCGGTAATCTTAAACAGGAAATGATAGGCGTTCAGGCGGAAATTGCGAGCATAAATACTGGTTTTGATTCCGAAATTAGCAGAATCGAGAAAAGTGTAGGAGAAGCAGTTGCTCCGATCATCGAGGATAAGGTGATGGAACAAATTCAATTAGTGAAAAAAGAGGATTAACAGAAGGTGGAAACTTTAAAGGCTTTAGTATCCGAAGTAGATGCTAAAGTGAAGAAGCGGGCTAATACCTGCGAAGAGAAAAAAAGGGAAGCAGAAACGCTTGCGACAACCACTTGCCAAGTAATTACGAGAGTGTCGGAATTAGAAACGAAACTTGACGAAAAACAGAGCTATGTGCCAATCTGTGCACATAGTTCGGAATTGTTGATGAAAGAGGAGCGGTTCGATCCCTTGAAAAAAGGCAGTATACACGCGACGGATTTAATTAAAGATTGTGAAAGAGTTTTGCCCAGATCATGGACTAATGAGAGAAAAATTGATGCGCTTATTGACGTGTTGGCTGGTGATGCCAAGCGTTGGGGCTTAAACCTCAACATTACGAACCTGACTTTTGACGAGATTAAAAATTTGTTTCTGGCTGAATACTGGTCAGAGCAAAAACAACAAAGTGTCTGGCACGAATTTGTCGTATCGAGGCCTTTCGATGCGAATTCGCGTGGCTCGATGAAGGAGTTTTGTGAGGGCTGGATCCGCAAGTTGTAATATTTGCATCATCGCCGCACGGAATCCGAAATAGTCTGGGAACTCTACAAGAAGCTTCCAGATGATACAAAACGATACGTAAGAAGCAATTACAAGACAATGATTTCCTGGAAAGAGTTGAGGACGAGGACAATTGGCGCAGTAATCGCGACAGTGGTAGAGGCCGTGGTAACAACAACGGGTACCACAACAACCACAACAACGATAACCATGGGAATAATGCATACCGCAACCATGGCAGCAATAACAATAATGGTTCGGACCGTAATGACAATCGGTACAATGCAAATAATAACAGGAATGACGGAAACCAGTATCATACTAGCGTGATACAGGCTTCGCAGAATAGTAAAAACACCAAAGGGTGTGATCAGCCGCCTCAGCAGCATCCGGGGAGCGGATCTGCTGGGACGAGACAGGGAAACCATTAGCCGCGCCGGTTAGGGGCCTGCCGGGCGTGGAGAAATTTTGGCGACCAAATAACAGGAGAAAACCCAGGTGTTGTCGTTATGAAAATTCCGTGTGGAATAATCAACGGCGGGAGAGTGTGCCAGTGTTAGGAGGAAGGAGTGCGCCCACGAGTAGTAGGTCAGCTGTAGACACGGCAGTAGAAAGTACATTCACTGTCAGTGAGAACAATTTAAGTAATGTTTTACAGCGTGTATGAGGTTAGAGCTGACGTTATACGGTCAGACGGTAGCAGTGTGGGTTGCGCAGATCCAGAGGAAGTAATTGCAGATACTACTGGGCACATTCCTCCAGGTAGATTGGCAGATGAGATCAATCTGACCAAAGAGGAATCAACGAAGGTGACAACTAGTGAATTGACAGCAAAGCAACACTCACTAGTTGACGAGTTACAGGAAAAGGTTTCGGTATTGGAAGCTACAGACTAAGCCTCAGGACAAACGTGTTGAAATTAAAACTGTATGTGAACAGAGGCTGAAAAAGCCGCCAGATAACCCGGGTTTATGATCAAAGCCAGATGTTTTTTTTTTTTTTTTTGGAATGACCTGGATGCAGACGAGGATTTAGTGTGGGAAAATAAAGAAACAGTCGAGGACAAATGTAGACAGATAGTAGTGTCTGTTAATATGCACGACCTACAACTAAACGTGTTGATTGACACCGGTGCAGAATTGAATGCTGTATCTGGGAAAATATTTCAGTTACTGAAAGACAGACCTGGTATCATAGTTAAGCCAGTAACAGGAGTCAAAATTATCGGTGCTACTGGGAAGGCCAGTAAACCGGTCACAAAACAGATTTTTGTCAACTGCGAGATATGTGGGGCACGATTTGAACAAGAGTTTGTCGTCGTGCCAGACTTAACTGTGGAAGTAATTATCGGGTTAGATTGGCTATGAAAGTACCGTGCATTGATTAATTGCGAAAGCAAAACTTTGACATGTACGTCACAAGATAAAACAATAGTAGTTAGTTTTGACGAGGCAGGAGACGGTGTGCATAGGCAATACCAGCCTATGCACATTGCTAATTGGCCGGATGCCATTGACAATATTATTGGTGTGAAAAAAGATCGTTTGTGAGAAATAATGAAGCTAAAAGCCGATGCTCGCACACGTCATCATGACGCTAAAGCGCGTTTTGCTAAGTTTGCAATCGGAGACTTAGTACTTGTAAAAGCTCATGAGAAATCGAGCGAGATAGACAATGAAATCTCTAAATTTAAGTTTCTTTATAATGGACCATATAAAGTCATTGGTATACCTCACACAAATGCTTATTGCTTAGAGTATCCAAGCTCTGGAAAGCTATTAGGTACACGGAACATTGTAGACCTGAAATTGTACCAACCAAGGATTGATTAATACCACAGAAAGGGTAATTTGTACAGTATGTAAATATAGAGTGTAAGATTTAAGGATGTGCGAAGTTGCGATGCTTTTGCCTGACCTAGAGGTCGTTAAAGAAGTTGTCATTAATAAGTAATTAATTTTGATTAAATGATTTAATAGTAACTGATTAGTAACCAATTGAAAAATCCAAGCTGGTAGTTTAAGTTTTCAGCTGAGTCACAGTAGATTAAGGAATGTAAATACGATTTTGTAACTAGCTGTGAGATTTCATGAACATGTGATATACTAGTCATTCCCGATGTACTTAGACGCTGTTTTAAGTTTCAGGCTAGTACATGCGTGTGATAATGGACAGTGTCGAGTTATCCACTGTATAGTGTTAATGGACACCTTGAGATTACTCGGGAGTGAGTTTTTCCGAAAGAATTCAGTGAAACGGACGTTCTGGAAATGCCGCTACAAGGGCGAGTGAGATCAAGCGTGCCGCACAGGCGGGCGCAACAATACTGGCGAGGCGGAGCCGCTGTCGGCTCTTGTACCGCTGTACTTGCGGTTACGGAAGGCGGAGTTGTTTTTCTTCCCTGACAGCTGATATGAAAGGATTCTGCTGTCAATATTTATGTTTTTGTCGATCTGCTGTATATTATTTTCTTGTTTAGCGTTAAGTGGACTCTTGTGGCGAGAATATTAATTATGAAAAGGTCACATAAAAATGTGTATTCTATGTAATTAATTATTAATTTGCGTATTTTGATCTACCTGTTTTTATGACCATGTACTCTGATCAATTTTGTAAATAGTATTCCATTGCTTGATAGTGTTACGAATTTTAATCATTTTGGAACAGCTAAACCATTTTCTATGTTTTCTATGAATTTTAATATGTTGTCAACCTGTTTTTTTTTGTGCAAGATGGCAGAGTGGAATAAGATTAGGAGTGTCTCCACTCAATTATTATGGTCTAAAAATTGGTTTATGGTTAATCAGCCTAATGCTAAAATTTCTTGATGTTTTGAGCATTTGCATTTCCGCTGTTTTTTTTTCTTTTTGGGACATTTTCTGAGTCTGTTTAGGTTACACGAACATCCTCAGACAAAGTGGGACACGTGTAACGCCGGAAATGCATATGCTCCTATTTTCATCTATTGTACTATAAATTTATTTCCTTATTTGTTATCTGAAGATATGACATTTCTGTGTCTTTATACATTGTAATCGTTTTACTATTTATTTATATATATATATATATATATATATATATATATATATATATATAAATGCATTTATGTCGATGTATAATTGGTTTGTTTTGTAAATATTATTTGTATTTTTACGCTGGGTCTGGCCTAGGGAAAACTATGCTATCGAACGACTACATCAATAGGTCATGTGGAGAACGAAAGTGTTTAGGATCTTTGGTAGTGTGAACTCGGCCGCGTGGAGCGCGGGCAGAGCAGAGTCTGGCTGGAGTAGTGCAGTGGAGCAGGCGTGTTGTGTGACGCTCCCGCGAGTTGCCGCGCTTTCGGGGTTTGGCAGCGTGTAATTGCGCTCGACTTGCTATGTTAGTTTCTGACATGGTGTCGCGGATGGGAAGCGTTAACTGGCACACATCAAGAGCCCGTTTCGGCTGGAGACCGTGTCGAGAAGAAGGCGCGCCAACATCCAGCTTCTGCAACAGCGACGGCCGACAATGAGTGACTGTCGCCACCTCCTCGATCGACGACTTCAAACCTTCAATCAACCAACAAGGAAGACTGGTAGCACGTAAAGTTTTAGAACTGTATGGCAGACCTCGGCTTTTCAAATTGTTAAATTTTTCTCACTAAATTACAGCAACGTAGCATGAACCTTTGTTGCTCATTGTCCCAATTGCATTACCAAGCAGGGTCCCTTCCTTTTCCGGAATGAACCCGAGTGTCGTTGAAGTTCAAACGCCAGCATTAAAGTAATATCATTCGATTTCACTGCTGTAATTTCAAAGTTCAGTTAAGGTATTCATAGCTGGCTACAATATTTAGATTACACAAGCACAAATTAAGTGTGCAAGTTTTGTTACCGTATTTTAGCTTACCTGTGACTGCAGCTCAGCTTGGTACGTACTAAATTTTACTATTGTTAATTGTTCAGAATCATTTAATTCAAGTTCAAAGTTAAATCTCTTATTTCTAAATTGCGTAGATTCAAGTAGCTTTTGAAATGATTGTTGAGGTAGCTCAAGACTAACCGTATTTTACTGAATTTCGATGTGCTTCAGAAACAAAGCTCACTATTAATTTCAGTCACTAAATTAACTTTCAATTTTCCAGTTTTATTAATTCTTTTGCTAAATTAAGTCAGACTGTAGCGAAATTTATTACTTCTGACAAACTTTCGGTTTTCACACTACACGTGTCAACCTTCAGTTGCCACACTTCTAGTGCTAATTATGTGTGCAATAACCTTTCTTTTTCAGCTACTATAGTAATTGTCCATAGGACTGGCGACCGTAATTTCCCCCAAATCTCAAATGTCTAATTACCGCTAGTTAATTGTTAACGTAACGGCCGCACATTTACTATCTTTATTAACTTTACCCCGTTTCAAAATTAATTTCCACCAGTTTCATTTGCATTCTTCCTTTCATTTAGACGTAACCCTTTCCTCCCTATTTATCGACGGATTGACTTCAGTGACGATTGCTTTTCCCAAATTTCCATTAGGTACACGCGGCTTAATTTTTCTCTGTCATTAAGGTCGATAAGTGAGGTGGAGGTTACAAGAGATACACTTGAAGTTCTGTTAGGCTGTTATTGCGATAAGAAATAAGCATGCAGTTCAGCTGAAGCGGTCTCTAAAAAAGTACAATCACTTAATTTGTCAAGAAAAACATAGGTACAAAGAAGGTAACTGCAAATAAACCATGGGTAACACAAGAAATTATTCAGTTGATTTATGAAAGAAGGAAGTACAAAAGTGTTCTCGGAAATTAAGGAAAAGAGAAGTTCAAGTTGCTCTGGAATACAATTAAATACAGGCAAGCTAAGGCGAAATGGCTGCATGAAGAACGTGAAGAAATGTAAAAAGACATAGTTGTTGAAAGGACTAACTCAGCATGTAGAAAATTCAAAACAGCCTTCGGTGCAATTAAAAGCGAGAGAGGTAACATGAAGTGTGCAATGGGTATTCCACTTCTAAATGCAGAATCGGAGAGGAAAAGAGTATACAGAAAACACTGACAAGAAGAAGGAATAGGATGACAGGGCATCTGTTAAGATATCAGGGAATAACTTCCTTCGTACTAGAGGGAGCAGCAGAGACTAAAAACTGTAGAGGAAGACAGACCTTAGAATACATGCAGCAAATAACTGAAGATCTAAGTTGCAAGTGCTACTCTCCAGGTCAAAATGTGTCATTGGGCCCAATCTCCAAATATAGCAAAGCAGTTTCATTGTAATTCTAAAGAAGGTATGACATGATTTAAACGTAACACAGTTCGGGGAGTACTGGAAGTAGACAGAATGTACTCGCACAAAAAAAAAAGGTTCAAATGGCTCTGAGCACTATGGGACTTAGCATCTGTGGTCATCAGTCCCCTAGAACTTAGAACTACTTAAACCTAACTAACCTAAGGACATCACATACATCCATGCCCGAGGCAGGATTCGAACCTGCGACCATAGTGGTCACGCGGTTCTTGATCGAAGCGCCTAGAACTGCACGGTCACACCGGCCGGCATACTCGCATATTCAATGTAATTTCTTATCAAACATTAAAGGTATGTTCACAAATGCAACGTAAACAATGGCACCATACGTTGCACGCGGAATGGCCATCGTATTTCCAGCTAACCAACAGTTGATCATGGCGCAATAGATTGAATCAAAGCATACATAGAATGTATACGTGTATCATCGAGCCATTATTAACAGCACTAAGCACGATGCACGTTCGATGCAGTGTTATCCTGTATTACAGAACCTGTAAAGATTTGAGAATATTACACTGATTGTGACATATCATATCATTGTATTTAGAAAGCAGAAGCCCCTAAAGATATAGCAAAAATAGTTCTGACACAAAGCGGAAAATTTATTGAAAGGTATATGAATACGGTAAATTAATTCAAGATTTATAAGAAATTATTGTGTTGAACCAGAGATGGTGAAATGTAGTATCGATTGTGTAGCAGCGTCGCTGCTCAACAGCGATCACTGTTTCAAGGTGTTATGGGTAACGTGTTACAGTAACCTTAGATAGAGAGTTGTATGGAGGACTCGCAAGTGTAAAGACGTGTAGTATATGTACTTAATCGTTACGGGCAGTAACGATTATTTTTATTTTTCAGATACTATGACGATTTCTAATTGTAAAAGGAATCTCAACAGAAGTTTAAAGTAATTAAGGTAAAGAAAGTTGTATTGTTACTAATGAAATGTAGGTATTCGTAAGTGATGATAGAGACAATGTATAGCAGTCACATCCAATGATTTTATGAAGCTAATTGTTAATGTATAATCATTTTATAGTGTTAGTTGAGAGCATTATTAATTTTCAAAGAGTCAAAATACAAGTTTTAAAGTTAGTGCCATATTCTTACTTACCCCAAGTCAATGCCAATTCCCAGATCTATGACATTTTTTATTAACAATTTATCTCAAGACGTTATTGTCTCAGTCATTTTCCATTTAATTAAAATGTGTGATGAACAACAGCCTTGCCGAATAGCTGTTTGCTGAGTATACAATTTAAGGTACTAGAGTAGTGCGAAGAGCTTTACCATTGCGAAGATAAAGGCAAGAAATTTTGTTATTGTAGGGATAGGATTCATTAAGCACAGAGACCATTGTTTTCAAATTGATCAAGTGCTGTTTTATTACTAGGGCCAATATCATATCAATAGTGTTGCATTGGATGCAGCTAATTTGTTACATAAATTAATGCAGTTTTGGTTTGGTTTAATGTTATTGACAGTTTGAATTCTCGCAGCTAAATTAAATTTACGTTCTTCCAGTCAGAAAAGTTCAGTACAGGGCAAAGCGCATAAGCGATGAGATGAAATACACGTTCACATGCCATTCCCATTCTAACAGTTGTTTCAGGCTACTGTCAATTATGTAATTTCAATCATATTTCAAGTGTACATGTTTCATTATATAAAAGGTTATCAGATTGACTGTTCCTAATTTTATGAAGAACTTAAAACATAACATATCAATAATACAGTGCCTATAAAAGCTTCATTATCCGCACAAGTACCAGTAGTAATCGCTGAGATTTTGATGATTTTTTTCAGGTATTTTTCTTACTTTGGGAACAATGGGATACGGAAGTTTGTTATTATAACTCATAGAATATCTTCTGTGTAGTTTGCTCACTTCTGAGTATTAAAATTCATAACATCGTTTTTCTACGAAAATGTTAAAAGACAGGCTTTCTGATTGCGGGAGTGACACTGAAATGCAAATTTTCTCCCTCTAGTATACAATTTTTCCAAACATATCTTCTGCGTTCACATTTTTGGTTTCCACACACGTCTTCAATCAGAATTAGAATAGACTGCGGTAGTTACATGTTAAAATAAAATTTAAAATTATTTGCAATGTTCATTGCATTTCACTGTAATAACTTCGTAGAAAGAAAACAGTCTATAGCACATTTGCGTAATGTGCCTTGCTAAGATCATGCTCAAAATTTCACATTTGTTTTGCAAATGAAGTCCGTCCAGCGCTTTTATTATAATAGACAGATTCCTAGATCCCAGTACAAAGTAAATACAACCCATTATGGGAGATCGCTTCATTAAGAAAAATGTTATTTCAGAAAATTTGTAATAGTTTATAATATTCTGTTGCGACCAAAAGCGTTTGCAATGCAGTAAAACAAAAAGTAGTCGTGAACAATGTCTCCATTCTCCTACCGCGGTTTTGAAAGAACATACCGATCATACGAATCACGAGTAAGTGTGCAAACGTTAAATACAAGTATATCGAGAAAGAGTACCACAGTCACGACTTTTTTATGGAGAAGAAGACTGAAAGAACAGTAATAAATAATGGTTTGAAAAGTAGTGATGAAGACAGTTATCAGGTATCGAAGACCAGCACAGCTAGCCGGAATCACGTGATAGCTCGACTGAGACCTGCACTGCAAGAGAGGTAACTGATGTGAGTGATGAACGTACAAATTTGACTCCAGATGCTAGTCAAAAATTTAATTTTAATTTTTTAGATTGGTTTCATGTACATTCAATTCAATTTAAAACAGAAGGCTAGGAATTATACTGTTTTGAACATTGACGAATGTCTGGTTTCAGGAATGGTGCTGTATGGAGTGTTCTGTCCCCGCTGGTACCTGCCTTATCCACGTATTTCAATAAACTGACATAAGCACTCTCGCGTGTAAACCGCAATGAGTGATGCACATGATACCATGCGATAACCTACTTGCCTATAACACTGTCCAGGCGTTTTGCGAGCCTTTTATTCAGCAAATGCTTTAAGCTATAAGAGCGTCATACCTCTCTATTAATGATAATATTCAGTACTTTGATTCTTTAGTCAACTGCTAGAAACAACTCGATGCCATAACTAAACATTTTAAATAAAAAAAAAGATATCACAGAACGTGTTTCAGCTGACAAATTTAACTTACTGAGAGTTTCAACAGCAATGACCATCTTATCCAAGTGCGCTGCAATTGTCCTCACAGCGTCCGCTTGAATACTACAGTGGATATTACGCATGCAATATTAACAACCTCCAACCAACTGTTTCTGAATTTCTCATTGTTGGTAAAGAAGCTGAATCACTCCAAAAAGAATATCTGCTTGTGTGGCTACGTAGACTTTTCCGGAGTGTTAGTATATCAAATTCTTGCCGGGTTTCCAGCCGGATCAAACTGTCATCTGAGCACAATATTTCAGCGGTCAACCTGGCGGCAATCATCAGCCGAGAAAAGCTACGGTGCTCTCGCCGATAACTGATTCCACTAGCAAATGACTGCATCTTTATATGCATCGGAAGTACAGCTTTTGAGTTTCTACCTCTACCTGAACCTTCCGAAGACTCCTTTAGGTCTGTACCTTTTCTTCCGTATGCTGGGAATGTGTCCGCCAAGGTAGGTAGACTTTTGAGGAAATATAAGATCAGATGTGTTTTTCGTCCTCCAGCTAAGATTCGAGCATTTCGTGGCTCTGTCAAAGGTTTGAGGAAGTCTGGCGTTTACAAAATACCGTGTGAGTGCGGGATAATTTACATTGGCCAAACTATTCGTACCGTCAACGACAGGTGCACTGAACATCATTGTCATACAATCATCATTATTACAACCAGATAAATCTGCGGTGGCTGAGCATTGCCTTTCAGAGGGTCACAGGTTGGTATACAGTGAACTGCAAATGGTTCTCGGTATTGGGATTGTGTTTCAAAGGAATCTGTTGAAATCTGACTAGCAGATAATATCATTAATCATGGTAATGGACACCGGCTAAGTAAAACGTGGCATCCTGTTTTATCAGACATGAAGAAACAACGGTATCTGAATCGGCCGGCTATTAATAATCGTTTATAACGGTATATGGTTTTCAACAGCATTGTACTTCCAATGCATATAAAGGTGCAGTCATTTTCGAGTGAAATTTGCGTCCTCCTTCTGTGTGAATCCCGTAAGCTCTACCGCTCCTTCCTTCGCACCCGTGACCGGGATACACTCATCCGCCACCGGCAATTACAGCGACACATCCGGAACCTCCTTACAGCAAAGAAACGCCGGGACTGGCGCCACACATGCACACGCCTCAACTCCACCTTCCTTGTCAACTCCTCCAAGTACTGGTCAGCCTTCCACTGCCTTGCTGGCAGTCATCCCAACCCGCATTACCCTCTCCTCCATGACGATCGACCCTTTCCTGACATCCTCAGTAAGGCTAACCATTTTGCTTCCTACCTCTCCGAGGTCTTCTCCACTCCTGACGATCCCCATTATGATTACTCCCTCTCCCCACCGTCCTTGACCGCACTGACACCTCTGTCCCCCCTCTCGCCTCTAGCTTCCAGTACTTGGATCGATTACCCCCCAATCCCCCTCAGACATCAACACTCCCATCACCACACATGACATCATACTCGTCCTCCACTCCAAACGCAACACTGCCCCTCGTCATGATAGCGTCACCTATCGCCGCCTCAAGGAATCCCCCCCACCCCCCAATTCCTTCCTGGCTTGTCTTGCTGCGCTGTGCAATGTCCTCCTCTTCACTGGATTTTACCCCTTCCTGCTGTTCCCTAAGCCCAACAAAACCCCCTCTGATACCTCTTCCTATCGTCCCATCTGCCTCACCTCCGTGGTCAGTAAGGTCTTTGAGACCATCCTCTATCATCGTGCTCACTGCCATCTTAACCAGCACCACCTCCTTCCCCTTAACCAATGTGGCTTCCGGCCTTCCTTCTCCGCCGACGACCAGCTCCTTAACCTTACCAATCTTCTATCCCTCCAACTTAATTCCCGTCGCTCCTCTATCTTTGTTTCCCTTGACCTCGAGAATGCCTATGCCCATGCCTGGCATCCTGGGCTCCTCTTCAAACTCAAGACCTATGCTCTCCCCATCAACTTCGTCATTCTTGTTGCTTCCTTCCTCTCCCATCGTCCCTCCTGTGAGACTATCTGCAAGTCAAACTCCCATACTTTCTATCCCACTGCCAGCGTGCCCCAAGGTTCCGTCCTTTCCCCTCTCCTCTATCTCCTGTACACTGCTGATATGCCCAAACCTCGCCCACAAGTTCATTTCCTCCAGTTTGCTTATGACACCGCCTTCCTATCCCTTTGTCTTACCCTTCAACGGTCCCAAACCCACCTTGACCAATTCACTGCTCAGTGCAATCAGTGGTTCCTCCATATCAACCCCTCCAAGACCCAGGCGATTATCATAGACCGCACCACCCGCTCCTTCCATGATTTCTACCTCACCATTTATGGCCATTCTATCCACATCATTCCTACCCTCAAATACCTTGGCCTCACCCTCGACTGCCACCTCACATGGACTCTCCATCTCCTTACCATCCAGCACAAAGCTCACAACAGACTCCACCTTCTGAAACTCCTGTCCGGCTGGACATGGGGTCTGCATCTTTACAGCATCCTTCACACCTACAAATCCTTGCTCCGCCCCATCCTCTGTTACGCCCGGGTGACTTGGATTTCTGCCCCTCCCAGGTTCTATAAATCCCTCCAAATCCCCGAATGCCATGAACTCTGCCTCGCCTTCTGCATCTGCCTTCCGTCCTACATGCACATCTTCTACGACCTCATCCCTTTCCCCCACCTTCTCCTTTTCCTTGAACACATACACACACTATATATTGTCCACCGCATTGATCACGCTCTCCACCCCCAGCCCATTGCCACGCCTTTACTGTTGTGTCCCACCCTCTCTCCATCTCCACACCCTCTGCCTCCTTTCCCAATGCAGCTTCTACCATCTACCCCTCCTGGATGATGAGCTTCACCCTGACATCTCTTTCTGCTGCTTCCTCCTCAGGGCCCCTCCTCCCCCTCCCTTCTCCTGGCTTTCCCCTCCTACTCCCCCTTCCTCACTTGCACTCCCCTTCAGTGTCTCTGCACTCCCTCCTGCCTTGTCTTCCCTCTTCATCTCCTGCCCCACCACTCTTCCTGCCTCTTGGTGCACCCACTGATGCCCCTCATCTTTTCTTCCTGCCCCCTCCCCTGCTGCACTTTGCTCTCCCCTATTTTCTATTCTCTCCAGTCTCTCCCTCGGCAGGTCCCAACATGGCAGTTTTATTCTTCATCATGTGTGCTCCAAGTGGGTTTAAAGTGTGCTGTTCTAGAATGTTTGTAATACTGTGGCCGACTTTTAACCCGTGCGTGTGCCTTCAGTGTCTTCTTTGTGTTTTAAGAATCGACTTTTTTAATAGTCCTCCCCATGAACGTCTCCATGTCACTGTATTTTTACCTCTGCCCTTACTCTGTTTTATGTCCCCCTTTTTTATCACCTTATATGCAACATTTTATTCTTGTATTAGTTGTCTTGTCACTTGGCTGAAGATCGGCGGATTGTGCCGCTGACAGCCCTCCCCTGCTCATATAGGGCAGGGGAATGAAATCACAATGAAGAAAAAAACGAGTGGAATCAGTTATTGGCGAGAGCAGCATAGATTTTCTCACCTGATGATGGCGGCCAGGTGGACTGCTGAAATATTGTGCTCACATGACAATTTGATCCGGCTGGAAACCCAACAAGAATTTGATAGAATATCTGCTTCATGATAACGTTCACAGGGGAACTATCCAATCAGTCACGTCGAAAACTGCTTTGAAATTTTTATAAAGGAAGACTGCACCAAAAGAAACACACTGTCAAAATTTTAGCTAATAAGACACACTGCTGAAAGTCTTCCCTTTAAAGTTGACGTTTTCCAATTTGTAGCTCGCCAAGCGGCTGGAGAAACGCCGTAGCTGTAGCAGACGGAGCATGCACAACACGGTGGGTGGCCGAGCGGTTCTAGGCGCTTCAGTCTGGAACCACGCGACCGCTACGGTCGCAGGCTCGAATCCTGCCTCGGGCATGGATGTGTGTGATGTCCTTAGATTAGGTAGGTTTAATTAGTTCTAAGTTCTAGGGAACTGATGGCCTCAGATGTTAAGTCCCATAGCGCTCAGAGCCAGAGCTAATACGGTGGCACATACACTTTTTAGTGGCACGGTACAGGGCGACCGTAATTTGCAAAGCGAATTTTAGATATCGTTGACAGTTTCTGTGACAGTTGTCCACAGTTACTATTTGTTCTTATTTGTAACTCATTC
Source organism: Schistocerca americana (assembly GCF_021461395.2). Lineage (NCBI taxonomy): Eukaryota > Metazoa > Arthropoda > Insecta > Orthoptera > Acrididae > Schistocerca > Schistocerca americana. Next base: position 326,806,418 of record NC_060119.1, on the reverse strand, counting down.
AATGTTAAAGTAATTAGCAGGTGCATTTGTGTTATCGCCAGCAATGGAGATGAAACTGAATTAACTTTCTTTGTGATTTCTTGGTATATGCTTGCTGATAACATGTACGTTTGTGCAGGTCCAGATTTAAACAGCAATGTGGAATTCAATCAATGTTTTCATCTTTACAAATATGAAATACAAGGAACATGGTATGTAATCGAAATCATCTACTTGTCCTGAAAACCTACATATTTGTTACTTATTTGTTAACATCTTAGACGCTCATTCCTATGATGTAGACATTTCGATAGAAATCGTGGAACGATTCAGTGAATTGGTGTTCAGGCACGATTTTTTTGCTAATCAAAACAAAAACAGAGTACCTTCCAAGCCCAAAGAAAATATCTGCAATAATAGCTTTCAGTGAGAAAATAAAGGCTGTAAAATTTTGGTTTAACTAAGAAGTGAGGAAATGTTTTAACTTAAGCTGTGTGAAGAGATGATTACATTTCGTAAAATATGAGCGTGGGTTCATAAACTAAAGAAAAGATTTAAAAGAAGTATTAAATATGCACCAAAACGAAAATCGAAAAAGTTTCAAAGAAAAACTATTCGAAAGGTTTAGAATAGCTCGTGAGAGTCAGAACATCGTCACCGAGGGAGCTGCATTGGACTGGGCCCTTTGAATTGAGATTATCATCACTGATTTCCATGCTTCTTAGAAGTGCTCGAACAACTCAGGAAATTATACAGTACAAAAAGTCGCAAAATTAGTAAGTTTCCCTCGAGTGAATGTATAGAGGAGATGTCATTACTGTGTAATACTATAGAGAAATTTGCAGCTGAGGTAAAATGAAGCTTCTTGTTATCCTCTGAAATGCTGCACATAAAGCTAGTCAGTCTCATTTCGTGCTAGCTGTACTTCATCACTGCGAGGGAAAAAAAGAATCGCTTGTGCAGTCGATGAATTTTTTGACAATACTAATTGTACGTGTCAGTGGATTACTGTTTCCGCAGCTTTATCTCTGCCGTCAGGAACATCAAGACAAATGAAGACCAAAATTAAAAAAAGGACTGTTTACTTGCAATCGGTTTGTAATGGACATAGCAAACTCTGCAAAAAGTGAGAAAAAAATATTCAGTGGTAAATTGGAAATGTCGTCTTACCATTTGCACAAAATAATTTATTTGTTTTGCTGACTCTTGACCTGGACATAATGACACCTCCACCGTTAGGAGATTAACGAGGTATATATAATTCTTTTTCCGCCTGGAACTAATAGTGTAATATAGCCTACCGACAAAAAAAATTTCAACAGCTTAAAGAATTTTTCAAAAAATTATTGGACAGTATAATTTCAGAGACCTCTTTTTCATTTCAGATTTGTCTGCGGAACAGTATTAAACTTCTCATTTTACATCATCACATTTTTCAAAACTAGTAATTACAGTGAAGTGCCTGAATACATTAATTTTTCTTTCGGCAGATGTATATGCTATAAGGAAAATCTTTGTTTTCTTCATCCAATAGACACTACCCATTTCTTTGACGAGAACAGGAAATAAACAAGAACTGTAACATTGTTAGTAAAGTACACATTATTCAGAAATTCTCATAAGAATAAATTATCTAGTCCAGATTGATGGAAGTTGTCTGAAATATAATATCATACAGTTCCTTCCCTCCACTAGTCACTTGTGCAACAATTACATCTCTGCAACAGTTCGGCTATCGACATGAATTGCAAGTTATTCAAAACATTTGTGACTTGAGACGTGTATGGTATGGTTTAAGTGCTTAGAACGTCTGTGTACGCGCTATGGGCTTCACGCTATGCATAACCCCCCCCCCCCGCTATGCAGCGCTACGTTCTCCTGTCACAGCTGCGTCCGCTTACTCGCTGATTCGCGCGGTGAGCAGTAAGGGCTTTACAAACCGCTGTCATAAGTATTTCTTCATGGTGCGAAAACGAATAACTATAACTTTTTTAAAAAATACTTGCAGTGCCCTTTAGCAGCTAAAATTTTGACATTGCATTTCTTTCGGTGTTTTTTTTTCCCTGGGTGAAAAACTTCAGATTTCGACATGTGAGATTGGACCACTCCCTTGTCAGTCACATGTGCTCCACATAATGCTAGACAGAGAAGGTCCCGATGAAGAAAATGTTTCTGAGCTCCTTTGTAACACGCTCTCATGTTACTTCCGTTATCACAACCTTGTCCGCAGCATTCAATGATACAATTGATCGAATCACAGGTGCAACAGCAAATCCAGTTTTTAGATTACAATCTACGAATTCAAGAGCTGTTCATTTATTTATTTTTTATCAACATCCTTACTGAATCAGGAGTTGCATCAACAACAACTGAGTAATACTCTCATTTTCTCCCTGTTGCAAGATGGGTCTCCTATGTGATGGATACGACTAGAAATAAAGTCAATATGAATATCACTTGATGGATAATGTACTTATTAATTGCTTTCTATCTTGTTGTCCAGTTCTAACTTTCCTGTTCTGTTTTACAAGACTGGATCGAATTGCCTCAAGAACTTTAATATTTCGAGGAAATATCCATTATTTGTCTCTTCAATTTTCTGATATGAACATCTGAATGTCAAACTCCTTTGACCAAAAAGTACTATCACGTCAAGTAACATGAGTGTTCCCATATAATTTGGATATTCTACAGATGTGCAAAAGAAGATCATTACCTCTTTACTTCCGAACATTGGCATGGCCAATGTACCTGTTTCGCGTCATTTCATTTCTTCACTTTCACGACTATTCCAGGACAACTATATGCAGTTAGAGAAAATAAATTTTGTGTTTACTCCCAAATATAAAATATTTTCTGTGTTTTTCGTCAAAAGCATCTTTTGATGGAATCAAAAGTGTCCTGTCTTTGAACGTTATTGACAATCTACCAAATTACAGCGACACTTCACAGCTGTTGCCGTGTACTGTAGTTGGTGAAATGTTTTAGTAGTTTTCCCAAAAACCTTTAAAGATAGTGCGTATTTGACTCCGTCATAAATTAGTTTTAGTGCACGATGACTAAAGAAAACAGTATGCATTCAAGATTAAACGCGAAATAGAATTGTATGCAACGGGCCAGTAAGAATCATAAAAGTGAAAAACTGAAGTGGAAAGCATTGACTGTGCTGGTGCTGGGGTATAGTGGTCCTGTATTTATTATAGGACAGAAAATTTGTTTTACAATAGCAGTCTGATGTTTGCAGCCGAGCACCTTGGTGAATCCAAACCCTACAGAGACTTGGGACTACCATGAGGCTTGGGCCCCGGGGAATTGCGCCCTCCCTCCCTTCCCCCCCCCCCCCTTCCCCCCCGCCTGTCCACTCCGCCCTCTCATCGGGCCTGTACATGAAGAGGTTGGCACAGGAGAGGAATTCGTGGCGATCAGCATCAAACCATTCAGAAGAACAAGAGAGGAGGTATAATTAGAGAAGGTCCAGCAACACGGGAAGGTTCTAGGTGGATCGCATTGTGGATGCACAGAGGCTCCGAAATCAAATTTTGAATTTGTAAGGTATATCCAGAAGCAGATATATTGATTCATGTCACAGTTTACTAATGCTGAAGTGTAACCTCAAATTTAACAGAATCGTTCGTCAGTGTGATAACAATGGGCAACTGAAATACCAGGGAATTGAGAGATGGATTTGAAGCTCTGAAAGGCTATAGATACTGCTACAAAGAAGAAGGAATGTATATCTCTGAAAAGGGCGTGCACAGAAGTTGATCAAGCAAAGAAACAAGTAAGAGTGAGATGACTGCAAAGAAATCATGGTTAACCTAAGAAATTAATTGATCTACGAAACAGCAGTACAGCATTATAAGCAACATAAGAATTACATAAATCGAATGTGCAGGGTTTAAGGCAAAAATACTACAGGAAAAAGTGTAGAACACGAAGAAAATGGTTGTCGGTTGAACTGATTCAGCGTATAAGAAAAACAACCAAAACAGATGGAAAAAACTTTCAGTACAATCAAAAGCAACGATATCAGTGTTATGAGTGTGACAGGAATTCCACTTTTAAACGCAAGGCGAGAGCGGATGGGTTACGAGACTACATCGAAATCTTTTACGAGGAGGAGGAGTCTGATGTGATAAAAGAAGAAATGGGAGTCTAAATGGAAGGCTTAAGGAAACTAGAATTAGTGTCAGTGTTTAATTGAGCTTTCCCTGCCTTTCGATGAACTATGACAGAAACTATAAATTACGTTATTCCAGAATTTGTAAAATTACTGGGACAGGTGTGACCAAGAAACTACTATTCAAGCTCATGTGTAAAATCTGTAAGAATTGAGATATGCCATTAGATATTCAGAATAATAGCACCCACAGAATCCCGAAGATGTAACATAGAGTGAAATGTTTGAAATTCATATAAAAATAAAAGCTATAGAGACAAAAAAGTTCAAATGTGTGGGAGGTCTTATGGGACTTAACTCCTAAGGTCATCAGTCCCTAAGCTTACACACTACTTTTAAATTATCCTAAGGACAAACACACACACCCATGCCCGAGGGAGGACTGGAACCTCCGCCGGAAGTAGCTGCACAGTCCACGACTGCAGCGCCTTAGACCGCTCGACTAATCCCGCGCGGCAGCTATAGAGAAATAAGGGTAATATACAATATGTAGAAGAACCTAGAGGGGACAGTAAGAATCGAAGAGTAAGAAAGCAGTGCTCGGATTAAAAAGGATATAAGATACGCGCATAGTCTTTCGCCCATACTATTCAGTACATGTAGAAACAATGACAGAAATGATATCAGAATCAAGAGTTTGGTTAAAACGCAGGTGAAAAGCTTCGTTGACGACGTTACTACCCTCATAGAAAGTGAAGAAGAATTACAGACTCTGTTAATGGAATGCACAATCTTATGAGAGCAGACGAGTTGAGAGTAAAACGGTAATGAGATTGGTAGAAGTGGTATTAACGATACACTTAACATCACAACTTGTTGCCACGAAACAGCCCATTTGAGGGAAATCTGCTACTTTGGAAAACAGTGACGTATGCTGGACGGAGCAAGGAGGACATAAAAAGCAGACTACTATAAGCAGAGAGGACAGTCAACACAAAAGGAGTCTGATATGATCTAACATGAGTCTTAGTTTCAGGAAGTTTATGAGAATGTAGGATGGGAGTACAGCATTGTACGTCGTGAATCATGAGCTATGGCAAAAATCAAAAAGAGGCGGATCGAAAAATTTGAGATTTGATGCTACAGGAGGATACTGAAAATTCTCTGGACTTATAAACGAAGAATCAGGAAGTCCTCCTCAGAATCGTTGATACTGAGTGCCCTTTCTTGTAATCACTGTTTTTCACTCATTCCTTTCGTCGACAGGGTGACAGACTCCCCTTAAGAAAAGTGATTTTCACAAAACGAACTCGGACAATGCCAGACACGCCGATAGAGGTATCGATTGAGCATAATTTTGAAGAAAAGCTGCACATTTTTAGTGACAGATCTATCCAGAACCATCTGCCGTGAAATCTGAAAACTACTTTCTCATCCACCACGAAACGGAGACCCCCCCTGCATTGCTCAGATCTCGGTATGCTCTGGTCAGTCTACTTAATTTTTCATCATCCTTTTGAATCGCCACATCTCGAACACTTCCATCCTATTCTCTCCTGGCTTTGCCATAGTGCATGATTCAGCTCCACACAATGTTATGCTCCAGACGCACGCATTCAAAAAAAAAAAAAAAAAAAAATGGTTCAAATGGCTCTGAGCACTATGGGACTTAACATCTGAGGTCATCAGTCCCCTAGAACTTAGAACTACTTAAACCTAACTAACCTAAGGACATCACACACATCCATGTGCGACCGTAGCAGCAGCGCGGTTCCGGACTGTAGCGCCTAGAGCCGCTCGGCCACCACGGCCGGCCGTACGTATTCACTAATTTCTGTCTGCAGTTGACGCATATGTTTGACAGAAGTAGAAGCCTATTGGCAAGGAATGTCCTCTGTGCTTGTGTTAGAGCTCTTGTTATACGATGGATTTTGTCGATTTCTCTGTTCTACGCTCCGAGAATGTTGTGAAAAATAACGTAATAGAAGGCCTTGCCATGTGTGAAACACAAGTGGAATAGCTTCTGGCCAGATACTCTGTAAGGCAAGACGGAGAGATGAGCATATGCAGTCTAGCGGCTACGCAAAGTTTAGCATATCAGATAGGTGGTAGGTGATACTGCTCAGCCTTTGACACTGTAATTGCTAGTTTTATCGCCGTAATAATATATTCTGGATCTCGCAGGCTGTTTTATTGAAGAGGGGGCACTCTTCGGTTTATCCGGCGTCAGCAGTCCGCCCCTTTCCCCTCGTCCCTGACTTATAAAACTGAACTGTCGCGATAAATCAGACCGGCTGTTAAGGCTGCCCGTAAAGTGAGGTCTTAAGGAGGGGACTGCTGTACCGCGCAGCATAATATTGTTTATACAGATCGTGTGCAGTAAAACTGAATGGGTCTAACACAAAGTAAGGGGCGTGCCAACGACGTCACGGCGTGCGACAGCGGGGCGCTGTCTCAGCTACAGCGGTCTTCACTGCAGGAGGGCTTTGCCGACGAAGGCGGTCATGGCCGGTGTGACAATTCCCAACAATGAGCAACTCATCATTAACTTGAGGCAGTCGTTGTGAGAGGAGAGAGGTCGTATAAAAACCAAAACCAACAGATACTAGAAAATATGGCAGGAGAAAGAATTCATTAGAAATTCGCAATTCGTGAAAACTACAATGAAATGAACACCCTTAGCTGCTTACAGGCGTTGACATTCGTCAACGGGGACAGATGAAAATGTGTCCCCGACCGGGACTCGAACTCGGGATCTTCTGCTTACATGGCAGACGCTCTATAAAACAGATTAATTTTTCAGACAGCGCGATACCATCGTTCGCCAGCTCAAGAAAGGTATCACCGAGTCGTCTGTGGCTGACAAAAGTCGACTGATTTTGTACCTATGGACATCGAAACGTCCAAACAAGAATAGAAGCTTTTAGAGTTGGTGCTACAGAGGTATACAGAAGATTAAATGTGTAGATTCAGTAACTGATGGGAAGGTAGTGAATCGAATTGCGGGAAAATGATATTTATGACACAGTCGGATGATAGGAAAACTCCTGAGACATAAAGGAATCATCGTTTCTGGAATGGAGGGAAGTTTGGGAAAGAGGGAGGTACTGTTGAGGAATATAATTAACAGGTTCAAATAGATGCAGGCTGCAGTAATTATTCAGAGATTCAGAGGCTTGAGCAGCATAGAGCAGCGTATACAACTACATCAAGCCAGTCTTTGGGACGGGAAATAACAAAAACTAGATCTATATGTCATGTGTGCTAAATTCTTGTAATTACTACTTATCTGTTGGCAACATCCAACTATACCTAACTGACAGTCCTAAGAACATTACTGTTATAGATCAGGTATGAATGAGAGCTTTGTTCATTATCACGATGGGAACAAAACCTGGGTCCTAACTATACCAAAGACCGTTACAGATCATCTTCATACCACATCGAAAGTTGATCAGCGGACGTTTCCCTGAAACTGTTTCTCCAAAGTTCCTTAGTGGTATCTTAACTGTCAAAGATGTCCTCGTTGTATTGATAAGAACCTAAATTGGCAAGAACAAACTTCTGCAGCAAGTAGACAATTCCTCTCTTGCCTACATGTAATCCAGTGATTAAAAAAGAAGTATTTCCACATAAAATGAAACGTAAGTGACTGCAGTAGGACTCAAATTTCACATGCTATATTTTCTTAATCGCTTTCTTAATTACAGTTGTTCTCAGTAGCTCTCCACATTCCTCATCATTCCATAATTGTTATAGAAGATTAAGCAGTGTAGCACCTCGGGTGTACCTTGGGATTAAACGATGTCTTTCTTCCTTTCTTCCTCCTTTTCAGCCGTATGGCACACCAAAAAATCCCCCTGTAACCTGCGTCTTATCCAAAACTACTCTGCATTCAAGGGAAGATTAGAGCTAGACCTCCTATTATCGACGTAGCTTATCAGGACATCCAAGGTTTTTTCCTTCAGTACAATAGCGAATTAGTATCTCTGTCACAGAATCAACACTATCGAAGCATTCTTCATTTCTATCTCTTTCTGTTTTATTACTTACAACATTTATACTAATCTTATCCTGTTGTTCCCGCTACTCCTCTGAGCAGTCAACTTATCACACTGATATTTTTGAATTCCATGTGTCGATTAATGTATTCTTTTTATTGATCATTTAAATACTGTTATTAACACGTGCAACTCGCATAATAATCGTTGACTCACTAAGGACGGGTGGTAAGGTTGAAAGCGGGCCTGAAACCCCTAATCTTGCCAGGTGAAATGACTGCAATAATAAATTTAAAAAAAATCTCTCTTAAAATATGACATTCCGAAACGTGTGAGCCACAGATACTACAAACGGAAGGATTCTCCAGCTGCAACGAAAGTGACTGAGTCAGCTATGTCCTATAAGCTGAATGGTAAGTAGCGCTTCATGTCTCCTCTATAAGCTGAGCTACAGCCACACGGAAAGGTAGTTGGTGTCACAGCTTCCACCTTGTTACGCCTTCTTCCAGCTAACTCCTCCCACTGATACGTTACGCAACGAATTTATAGCCTCTATTATTATTATTATTATTATTTTCAGTCATTTGTCTTCTGAATAGTTTGATACAGCCCGCCACTACTTCCTTTCCTGTGCCAGCCTGTTTGTTCATCTCAGAGAGGCACTTGTACACTGCATCCTCAACCCTGGGTTCGGTGTGCGGCGGCGTTGGGATGGGTGGACTGCTGTGGCCTGTTGTGGGGTTGTGAACCACTGAGGACTACGGCGGGACGAAGCCTCTTCGTTGTATCTAGGTCCCCGGTTTAATACACACACACACACACACACACACACACACACACACACACCATACATCCTCAATTATTTGTTGACTGCATTCAAATTTCTGTCCTCTACACTTCCACTCTAGGTCCCTCTTCCCTCTGCTGGAATGGAAGTTATTCCCTAATGTCTGAACACATTTTCTAATATCCTGTCGTTTTTTATTGTTACTCTTTTCCATGTGCACCTTTCTTTGGCGATTCTGAGGACAATCTACGCATATCCTACCTTATCATCGCACCTAATTTTCAACATTCTTCTGTAGCATGATATTTCAAATACTCCGATTCTCTTATTTTCCGAGTTTGTCAAAGTACATGATTCACTACCATAAGTGCTGTTCTCCAAGCGTGAGTGTTGAGAAATTTCTTCCTCAAATTAAAGTCTGTGTTTGATACTAGTAGACTTCCTTTGACCTGAAATGCTTCACCTGTGCTAGTTTCTTTTTTTTTGTCCCCCTGCTTAGTCCATCACGGATTATTTTGCTACCAAGGCATGAGAAATCAATAACTTTGCTTACATTCGAGCATCAATAATTGGGTTAAGCTTCTCGCTGTTCTTCTTCTCATTACTTTCGTCTTCCTTCAATTTTATCTCAATCCATATTCAGTACTCATTAGACTGTTAAATGTATTGAGCTGATTATGACATTCTTCTTCATCTTCACTGAGGGTAGAAATGTCAAATCCTATAATTGATTTCCTCTCACTCTGAATATTCAGCCAATTCTAGAATCTTCCTTGTAATTCTATCATTGCTTCTTTGATGTGTATATTGAACAAAAGGGATGGAAGACTATACAGCCCTATCTCACTCCCTTTTAAATCCGACCACTTCGTTCTTGTTCTTTCAATTTTATTGTTCTCTCTTGGTTGTTATACACGTTGTAAACTACTCGTTTTTTTCTGTATAGCTTATCCCTGTCTCTCCTAGAATTTGGAACCTCGTGCACCATTTTCCATTCTCATAGGCATTTTTCCGGTCGACATCCTATACATATATCTCGACTTTTCTCAAGTTCTGTTTCCATTCCAAGGGCAACGTCAGCACCGTCTCTTTGATGTCTTACCTTTCCGAAAGCCAAACCTATTGTCGTCTAGCAATTTCTCAATTTCCTTTCCCGTTCTTCTGTATATTATTCTTATGAGCAACATGGATTATAAGCTGTCGATTTGTTTGTGCGGAAGTTGTTGCAGTTACCTGCTTTTGTTAAGACTTTCGTGGCCTCTTGTTGACAGACTGATTGTTGACTTCTGTCTCAGATTCTTCGGCCGACGTTTGTTTAATGATTTATCTGACGTTTCGCCAGCACGATTAGCTGGTATTGTCAAAATTTCACTCTCCATTGCTGGTGGTGGACTGAAATCGAGTTTGCGCCCGTAGGATATACGTACCTGCCACGCCAACGTCCAAGGGCTTTTGCATGGTCTTTTCCTGTACGATTCTCCTCTTGCTATCTGCTACGGTCGTTCTCTGCAGCACGGCTTGAGGCTTTCTGCTTCCGTGTTGCAGCTGTTCTCATGTTTGTGTATTTCTGTAGCTTCTTTGAATTAGCAGGTGTAATATCTCTTCTCTATAGCCAGAACTTGCGTGTCGTGATTTTTACTATGTGTTCGGCCTCACACAGCGCGTGTCCCGCCACGGCCAATTTCTCCACCTGCCCCCACATGCAATACAGTGTATAACTGGTAACGTGTAACTCGAGCAAGACGAATATGTCAGCCTCAACAACTGAGACGCGAGAAGCAACACCTGGGAAGCGATCTGAGGAACAATGGGTTCACCACCAGTTATATAAGATATGTTACAGGGTCAAACAATCGAGAAAGTGACACATCGGAGAAAGAAATATCGGGTAGGGCTTTTCTGCCATAGATTCTCAGAGTGATAGACAAAATCGGCAGTAATATTATGCAAATAAGGCGTAAAGACTATTTATAAACCGACAAAGATGATCCCTGAGTGTCTCAGATCGGCAAAGGAGAAAAGGCACCCCATTGCAATGTTGCGAATGAACCGCACAACACGCACATGCAGAAAAGTTTATGTTGGAACGACTGGACGATCAATCAACACCAAAACCACCGAAAGTAGGCGGCATTAGAAGTCGGGCCAGGTGGAGAAATCGGCCGTGGCAGAGCACGCAGTTTGTGAGGCCGACCACATAGTAAAATTCGCCAACACGTATGTTCTGGCTGTAGAGAGGAGTTATTACACCCGCTTGTTCAGAGAAGCTATAAAAATACCCAAACATGAGAATAGTTTCAATAAGAAAGAAAGAAGCCTCAAGGTGAACGGATTCTGGAGTCCCGTGCTGCTGCTAACGAACGTTGCAGGTAGTAAGAGAAGGGCTGCAAATGAAACGACCACGAAAAAGGCCTTGGATGTTGGCGCACTCGGTACTTACAATCTGCGGCCGCGACTTCAACTTCAGTCCACCACCAGCAGTGGAGGGTGAAGCTTTGACAATGCCAGCCTCTCGTGGTGGCGAAACGTTAGAAAAGTCATCAAACAAACGTTGGCCGAAGAACCCGAAACAGAAGCCAACAGGCACTTCGTTACCTGCTCTTGCCATCTTTGGAATTGAGTGGATTATATTTTTCTGAAAGTGTGATAACACGTCACCAGTCTCATGTATTATGTAGATCTAAGTTGTTCGTGGCTAATTCCCTCAGCGAGTTTAGTAATTCCGATGAAATGTTGTTTATCCCTTCTGCCTTATTTAAGCTCAAGGTTTCAAAGCTGTTTAAATTCTGTATGTAGAATTGGATCCAGTATATCTACTCTATCGGCTCTTAATCTTCCTTGTATCACATCAGAAAATTTCTTCCTCTCATAGAGGCTTTTACTTACTTCTTCCCACCTATCAACTCACTTCACTCCTTTTAACAACGGAATTCCCATTTTACTGTTAATGTTGCACCTTTGATTTTAATGTGGCTGAATATTGTTTTCACCATTCCATATGCTGCGTCACTCCTTCGTAAGACCATTTCTTTTTCGATTTCTTCACATTTTTTCCTGCAGCGATTTGGCCTTAGCTTTCCTGTACTTCCCGTTTATTTCATTCCATAGTGACTTTGTGAAACGCTATACATGTTAAATAATCGGTGCTGGAATTAACTGCGAGACAAATTCAACCTTAAGAATCGGTGCTTAATTAAATGATGACAAGCAGTTAAATTAACGCTATTGAAATTTTCGGCCCTAGCAATGAGACCTAAGGGGGATATTCAAAACTCTTTTATGCTACAATATTGGTCGTGGTAGAGGTCACCAGTTACTGTAACCTAAATCACGATATTATATACACACATAATTTGAGAAACACATGAAACGAAATTGTATGTAATTTAACTACCATAATTAACGGTTTCCCAAGTTAAGAGATGGAAGAGAAGGTATGCTAAACAGCATCTCCCTTTCTTACTGCAGTCTGTCTAAGCGACAGTAAGTTATTCATGCAACGGTGGCTGTACTGTCGAACACGAGAATTGTGAAAGGTTTTGAGTCTCTAAATTCCGTTTGTCCGAAGACGCAGTTGCTGTGAATCAATCTCATCATACTCATCGACCCCACATGAACAGACTGCTGATGCGTGATCGGCTGGCATCAAATGCGTACCTATGAGCGCACTGCTTTGAACTCGGGCGCTGGACTCCACCACTGTCAACTGCCGAGGTGAACCGCCTTCCCGGTCTACATTTCCGTTCCCCCGGAGTAAGTCCTGAAGCTGACTTACCAGGAGCCACAAGCGGAGAGTCGAAGTTAAGTGACCAATACCCAAACGTCAATTCACCTGTTTCTAGAGGCTAGAATGAAGTCTCCCTGTTTCAGAGCTAATAGAATTTTCTCAACTAGTCCTTCAAAGTTAGCATTTTCTCCGCCGATGGAGTAAATGTTACGTTGTTGATAATTTCCCGCCATAAGCTGGTAAAATGTCGAATCCAATCAATTCGTTTTCCGCCCACCTGTTCTAAAAATAGTCAGTTCGAACGCTACGTGATACTGACGCTGCACTACAGCTGTTCACACAGGTTTTCTGTGGCCATGGGAGAAAAGTTAACAAAAAAGAAACTTCTTTCCCAGGTGACAATCTGTCGACCACGTATAACCTACAATTCCGTAGAAGCCTCTTTTGGTGTGTTTTAGGATGGCCAAGAGACGGGTATCACTAAAATGTTGTTTCTGACAAAGTCCCGACTGCCTACTGCTTCGCCGAAACTCCTTGCTACCTAACGCTTTCAGTGCAGCTTTCTGTAACATGACGTAAGCTATAAAGAGCACCATTTTCACAGCTGAACCTCGCCTTCTTACAGTGCCTTTTCGCCTTCGATCTTATTGTTCCAGATTGACTCACTCTGGACTGTGGGCGCTACTGCTCAGGTGTACGGTCCCCTACGAAAAATGAGTGCGACCCCTTCTATTTTTGCCTGAGCGGCCCTCGCTAGTTCTCAAAATACCTTGTCTCTTATCTACAGGGCTCTAATCGCTTGCGTTTCTCGCTGAATATCTTGTCTCAAGCAAGTCACAGTTTGAACGTTCTCCCAGAAAAGTCACTGTAACAGCATGCACTATTTTAATCGTAGTACAGTAAAGAAAACAAAACATAACCGCATATAAAAACCACTCTGTAGCTTTATCCAACACGAGAAACGTATTTGCACAACCTGCATAAGTTTAATTACGTTAAATCAAATCTTCCTGTCAAAATGAATGAAAAGTGATCAGCCAAGATGGCTTCACTATTTTCAGTTTATACTGCTGTATTTGTGTGTCTGCCCGAACATTTTTGTACTTCCTTCTTTCACCGATCAGTTGAAGTACTTGAGTACACAATCTGTGACAGCACTTTTTAACGATGTCCACTTCTCTGCAACTTAACTACTACGATGATACTCCTTATTTCAGTGTCAACATCTTTGCGGGACTTCAAACAGTTTGTTACAATATCAACATAACATAGACGGTTACTTGTTACTATTTTGTCAAAATTTGTTACAGTTTTGGGGCATTTTGCAACATTTTGTGGACAAGATGTTACAGTGTCAAGGCAAGTTCTTAAGTTTCATAGCAATTTTTACACTTTTGCATAATTTTCACATTTTCGAATAAATTACTACAGTTTGAGGACAAGTTGACACATTTGTGGGTCAAGCTTTGGATCATGTGTAATTAATCCAAATTGTACAACAACACCACCTTCTGTAATCTGTGCAAACACACAGGGCATCCAGATGTATGTGATACAAAAGGTGTCAGTGAGTTGTGCCACTTGTTTGAAAACAAGAACAGATGTTACAATTTCCACCTCATTGCAGATCTCAGGAAACCATGGACTTTCCTTTTTTAAATGTAATTTTCGATTACAGTATTTGAAATAGGATGCGTCTCCTCCTCATGTCATCTTTATCTGGATTCCGTGCTAAGACGATGGCTGTATGAAACTACAGATTAATACCTAAGTAACTGCATTACAAACGATAGCTATTTGCTGTTTTTACTTTATTGTAAGATTTGCAACATAATTAGAACTTACTGCTAGCAGTTTTCACATCCCTGGATTAACAATTTCATTATCATTGCTTATGTTACACTGTGTTTACACGAGAGTTTCTTCTGATGTTTATAGCCTCTTGATGTGTGATTGCAGTCCAACCGAAGTAGCTAACATGGATGTCACTAATGGGAAGGCAACCTGAGCAGCAGAGCAGCAGTCCACTTACATGTGGAGCGATTATGTCTTGTTTTTGCTGTACTACGCTTAACATACTTAAAAAAGATCAAATATTAACATAGTGCGTACTGTTATAGTGACTTATTTGGGAGAACTTTCAAACTGCCACTCTCTACCATCTTGTCATTTGACGTTCAAAGAAAAATAACATCCTATCTTCACTTTACATCTCTATCTTCTCATTAAATTTCATTCCACATACGTCCGTGTGTGCACAAAATATTTTCACACTTTTGTGATTTGTACACCACGGTAAATTTCTTTACGTCTTATTACTGAATGTCACCTCTCATATGTGGCCATACAACATTAAAATAATTCTGCTCAGTAGCTTACACCATTGTGGACTCAGCATTTTGCACCACGTACAAAAAGGTATAAAAACTTAAGCTTCGCATTAGTAACACATACACAAAAAATTGGGGTGACTTTTAACGACAAGGCAAAGATGAAAAGAGATAAAAAGGAAAATATTTCGCGAGTTAAGACTTAAACGAAGAGATCACATAGAGAGGCAATCTTTTACAATATCGTGGCAAGACAGAGGACAATTTCTTACAATTTCGGGAGAACATGTTACAATGTTGTGTAACATGGTGGTAATTTGTTACAGTCTAGGGGGAATCTGTAACAGTTTGAACCAATTTGTTACAGTTTGGAAAGGTTGGACAAGTTTATGCAGTTTGGTGCAACTTGATACACTTTTAGGGCAATTTGTTATAGTTTTGGGGCAATTTGTTACGGTTGTCGGGGAAGTTTCTACAGTTTTTCTGTAACACAGAGGGCAATTTCATTGACCCTATCGATTTTTTAACGGTGACACACTCAATTTTTTTGAGTAGTGACTTGTTCTCAATTTATAAAAGGTGATCCATTCATTTTTTTTCAAACTGCCTACTCCATATTTGTAAACGATGTCCCATTCAATTCAATAGTTTGGACGTTCAAGGAAATAATGCAACTTGACACCATTGTTACACATTATTTTACTATTACGATGATCAAACGTAGATTTATGTATGTGTATGCGAATATATTTACCTTTTACAGAAATAATACATATCTATGACTTTGGCACTTATTCATGTAAATGTCGTGTAATTTTTTACAGTATTTTTCGAATTTAGGGCTATTTTTAGACAACTGACAGTATTATTTTAATACTACCGTTTGACTGGCTGGAGGAGAAGGGGACGTTGTGAGCCTACCAAGAACAGCTGGGTTAGTTCCGCCATCTTGGATTTTTTAAATTAATTTTATATAATTTTTATCTATTCAAATTAGACTCTGGCTGGTTGCCTCGTTTTAATGCTTCTGTTTTATTGATTACCCTTGTCTTCCAGTTCTATTTGAACCTTATATCATTTTCAGAAGATGCAGCTATGTGGGCAGCAAAAACTTACAACCACCTTTCACTGTGACAGACTTCTGCCCAACTGTATCTCCTCCTACAGTTACTCCTTGCTACTCCCTAATATTAAGATAGCTAATGCTCAAGTACTGTTTATTTTGGAACACAAAACTAAATAAATGGCATTCTTTCGCAGACTTTAGTTGTCTTTTATTGTAACTGTCACTTTCAGCTTACATAGCGTCACATGGTTGGTTCTGCACATGTTTAGTAGCTCAGATGTGGGATTTATTATGTGAATCGCCATATTGATATAATTCATTAATACCACCTATGGACAACTGACTTGACTTTACCCATTCCTAGCTGTTTCATACTATATTTTTATGTAGGAAATTAAAGTGATGCTGGTGTAACCTGAAAGCTTTAGTTACAATAATAGACAAATTAAAACTCTTTGTGACATGTATTTTAAAAGGAAGGTAGCAGCTGTTTGCGGTCGCCTTAGAAAAGCGTGTTAAATTTAAATTGTTGTAAGAATTGTATGGCAGTTATATATTAGTTTCGTAGTTGGTCACATTTTCTTCAAATTAGAGAGACTAGCTCCAAGTCTATGCAGTGTCTCCATGTTCCACTGGAATTACAATAGAGTATGATAATATATACATATTATATACAGACAGATGTAAACAATTGGAAAAAAATTTGTATTCGATTTCGTTACGTGATGACTAGCAGATTTAAGCAAATAAAATGCTAGAAGAATGAAAAAAAGAAATGGATAGATTTTACTACCACATTCAAATCATTCACGCGTTAAACTTGTCTGTAATTCTCTGTATACTAATACCAGTTCCCAACACAGTATGGAATAATGGTTAATTAATCATTGCTCTATGTACAGGGTGAAATGGTTTAGGCATAATACTTGTTTCATTTTGTGAACAATTCAACATACCTGAACGAGAATACAGAGGGGTAGCTTAATATGTAGTTTGTTTAATCCTGCTAACTCTAGTATCAAATTAGATATTAAAGAGTGTTCTTCTAAGCGGAACAATGTACATTTATACCGCTTTACACACAAAGCTTGTTTTGACAGCACTCGAAATGTCTTGAAAAGAGTATAGTTCTGTGAAGCTCATTCAAATTGTCGTAGAAAGTTTTTGCAGAAGTATCCACGAAACGTACCAAAATCGAAAGATAAGGCTGCAGGGTTCGGCTATCGCTGTAATTC
Organism: Schistocerca americana; assembly: GCF_021461395.2. Classification (NCBI taxonomy): domain Eukaryota; kingdom Metazoa; phylum Arthropoda; class Insecta; order Orthoptera; family Acrididae; genus Schistocerca; species Schistocerca americana. The sequence goes on along the minus strand of NC_060119.1, from coordinate 326,789,173 downwards.
TTTCAGGGATAAGCTCTCATATCAGGCTCCATCTTAATATACGAGTACAACAAGAACATAGGTCTACGCTAGTAAGACAAATCATATTTCATCTTGACACTAGTTCATACGAGATAAATACTACAATTTTTGTAAACAGAACTAAACGAAAATTTCTTGCTTATCAGAAGGGGATTATCAAAACTTTTTTGAAATGTGTGTGTTAACCAACGAACAGTCTAAAAGCTTGATAGAAGCACGACAGAATCTGGATCTGCGATGTACCAAATTATTATCGATATTTATTGCTCACATACTTAACTGCACATTACCCGCTCTCCTCCACATAGGCTTGCGCGTTGAAACACCACTTCTGCGATGGAAAGTTGCGTCGGCCACGGATCGAATCCACCAAGCGAATTAAAGACGCTGGTAGGTGCGCCGACCAGTCTGGATGTCGTTTTTATGCGGTTTCCCACATCCGGCTTGGTGAATATTGGACCGATACCCAAGTGCAGTATCATTTACACGACTCGCAAACTTTCAGAAAACTTTTGCACACTTCACACTGAATCACTCCACACGCGGACAGGCTGTTGTAATTTTTTATATCTTCCTTCTTACAGTGCTGTCACTTTTATGACGTTGGGTAATTTGGCAATGGAAGATGATTTCAATACTGAGTACATGTGTTCGATTAAACTCGAGGGTTTAATCTGTTTTTTATAAAAATTTAATAATTTTTTACACACACTCGGTCCTGGGAAGTAACGGGGTAGTGATTGAAAGGGCATCCGGCCACCCCTTAAACTAATCATGCCGAATCAGTTAATAGCCATGCCGACCCTGTATCGATGCAGAACAAAGGTGCACAACATATAGATGCCTGGTTGCACCTTATTTTAAGCACAGAGAAGACTTTAATGTAACCCTCTAATACAGGTGAAATTAAGTGACTATCAACAAATGAAAGATACGTTTTTGTGTAAATGGTAAACATGCCGAACCCAGATTTGGAGGTTGAAATACATATTCCGTAATGTTTGAGTATTTAATGTGGAAAAATCGTTTAAGTGTATAACCAGACTAGAGAATACAAGCTCTCTCACTGGGTCGTAGTCTGCCCTAAGAAAATTTATCATAGGTTGCCAATAAGTGGGTTTAATAAACGTATTCATTCTATAACAGAACTTCATGTTTAGAATTTTGCACATTCTTCAAAGTTAGTTGTAGAGATAGGATGGAAGAGCGCATGTCTCGAGAAGTTCCAGAAATTACTAATGCTTTTCTCATTAACCGCGAGGCACTCGTCAAAGTAGGTACGCTTCGTACGACATTGTGCACGGCGCACTGAGGCCTATCTCCCGCAACGAGGCGATAGTATGAGTCACGAAAGGATATTTGACGTAGTCTGTAGTATACGAGTACACACAGGTACATAGTAATTACGTAGCAACAACGATTACATATCGAAGAATGACTCATTACATTTGATATTTTCACACCGTCATGAATAAGATTTAACCACATTAAATGGAATTCTTTGATACATATTGAGCGCTACTACGTGAAAATGCTTCAAAATATTCACTGCGAGACTATTTATTTCTGAATCGATTACTTTTGAAAATTAGGTCATTAATATTTAAAACATACCTGAAAGTAGTAGTGTTAACTCACATAGTTTCCTTCAACAGCAGTGTTTCTAAACAAACTTTGTCCTCTATGTAACTGAGTAGCTCTTATTCGAAATATAGCATTTAGAACGAAGGAAAGATAAACCATAAGCAAGCGAAGGAAACGGCAACACACAACATTATTCAATAAAACGACGCAACGTTATAACTCACGCTGTACACATATAAAAAAAAGGTTTGCATCACCCTGGTCCCCAGAACTCCTCAAGATAGACGATGACTGTGGGTACTGTATCACAGACACAGTCCCTTTGACTGTTCAGGGATGTCATTAAACCTGCCCAAAGACGTAGACAACCATTCATGAGCAGTGCCTATTAGACGGAGGGGGTCCGACAGCCGATCAGTTCCAATCATGCCACCAGGAAGGCGGTACACGGGTCGTTTTGTCTGTAGTTCAAACATGCCTAGATGGTACGTACCGCGGTTCGATCGTTTCCGCATTGTTACTTTGAGCCAGGAAGGGCTCTCAACAAGGGAAGAGTCCAGGCGTCTCGGAGTGAACCAAAGCGATGTTGTCCGGACAGGAGATACAGAGAGACAGGAACTGTCGGTGACACGCCTCGCTCAGGCCGCCCAAGGGCTACTAGTGCAGTGGATAACAGCTACCTACAGGAACCCTGACTGCGGCGCCACCATGTTGAATAATGATTTTCTTGCAACCACAGGACGTCGTGTTACGATTAAAACTATGCGAAATAGGCTGCATGATGCGCAGGTTCACTCCCAACGTCCATGGTGAGGTCCATCTTTGCAACCACGACACCATGCAGCGCGGTACAAATGGGTTCAAAAGCATGCAGAATGGACCGCTCAGGTCTGGCATCACGTTCTCTTCACTGATGAGTGTCGCAAATGTCTTCAACCAGACAATCGTTGGAGACGTGTTTTGAGGCAACCCGGTCAGGCTGAACGCCTTAGACACACTGTCCAGCGAGTGCAGCAAGGTGGAGGTTTCCTGCTGTTTTGGGGTGGCATTATGTGGGGCCGACGTACGCCGCTGTACGATATGTGAATTCCATCCTCCGACATAAGTGCAATCATATCGGCAGCATATTGGTGAGGCATTCGTCTCCATGGACGACAATTGGCACCCCCGTCGTGCACGTCTTGTGAATGACTTCCAAGAGGATAACGACATCGCTCGACTAGAGTGTCTAGCATGTTCTCCAGACATGAACCCTATTGAACATGCCTGGGATAGATTGAAAAGGGCTGTTTATGGACGTCGTGAACACCAACCACTGTGAGGGTTCTACGCCGAATCGCCTTTGAGGAGTGGGACAATCTGAACCAACAGTGCCTTGATGAACTTGTGGATAGTACGCCACGACGAATACAGCATCAATGCAAGAGGACGTGCAACTAGATATTAGAGGTATTAGTGTGTACAGCAATCTGAACCTCTGAAGGTCGCACTGTATGGTGGTACGACATGCAGTGTGTGGTTCTCATGAGCAATAAAAAGGGCGGAAATGATGTTTATGTTCCCAGAATGAGATTTTCACTCTGCAGCGGAGTGTGCGCTGATATGAAAATTCCTGGCAGATTAAAACTGTGTGCCGGACCGAGACTCGTACTCGGGACCTTTGCCTTTCGCGGGCAAGTGCTCTGCCAACTAAGCTACCCAAGCACGACTCACGCCCCGTCCTCAGAGCTTTACTTCTGCCAGTGTCTCGTCTCCTACCTTCCAAACTTTACAGAAGCTCTCCTGCGAACCATGCAGAACTAGCACTCCTGAAAGAAAGGATATTGCGGAGACATGGCTTAGTCACAGCCTTGGGGATGTTTCCAGAATGAGATTTTCACTCTGCAGCGGATTGTGCGCTGATATGAAACTTCCTGGCAGATTAAAACTGTGTGCCGGACCGAGACTCGAACTCGGGACGAGATACTGGCAGAAGTAAAGCTGTGAGGACGGGGCGTGAGTCGTGCTTGGGTAGCTCAGTTTGCAGAGCACTGGCCCGCGAAAGGCAAAGGTCCCGATTTCGAGTCTCGGTCCGGCACACAGTTTTAATCTGTCAGGAAGTTTCGATGTGTATGTTGATCTATATTCCAATTTTCTGTACAGGTTCTGGAACTCTGGGAACCGAGATGATGCAAAACGTTTTATACTGTAGTAAATAAATAAACTGTTCACTTCAAATTATAAATAAAAGCAAAGTCTATTACCCCTAGTGACAGCGCAGTTAGTTAAATACCTAAGTGCTTAAGAGAACCCGAATACCACACATCTAGAGATCAGTTGTAACACAAATATTACGTTGTGACTCTGTTGCGTTTTGCACAGACTGCCTTCTAACGACATTCTAGATAAATGAGTGCTTCGTATCGAGAAGTTTGAGTGAGAAAAATTCCAAGTAAGATTAATAACTGCTTTTGTTTAATTTACTAACAGAAATTGGAGACGGATGAATATTTTGGACTCCCTGTGCTTCCCTTCACGTTCCCAGTTTACACAGCGTGGGTGGAGTAGCAGCCGTCGCGGTCGCTGGCAGATGCAGCTGAGAGCCAATTCTATCGGAGAGAAGTGCGCGAGTCCCAGCCACGGGCCCGGTAGCCATCAGCATCGGCGAGGCACCCCCGCCGACAAATCAGATTACTTCATTAACGCCTGCCCGCCTGCCTCCTCCGCGCTCTTCCTCACTTGTCTGTTCTTTTTGTTGTAGTGGACTGCCCTCGCAGCTTCTCGCCCTCCCCTCCCCCCACTCCTCCGCCCTCCCACCTCTCGATGTCGGCAGACAACGAAAAGGAAGAGAGCTGCGGCTGACGCGCACATCGACACCGTGTCAATTAGGTTAGCCGGGGCCGGCCGGGGATCGCCGTCAGCACCCGCTCCCACACACTGAAGCAGATGTATTCCCCATCCACTGTAACTGCTAGTCGCAGACTACCGCTACGGTATTAGTGAATGTGTAAAGCCTGGTGTACAATGAAACGAAATATAACAAGAGACACCTCTGATGAAAAGGTAGCGTTCATATAGTGTGCGTTTCTCATTCATTTCTCACAAACCCCTTTATCACATTTGCTAGATATTTTTCAGTTAATCGTCTCGCCTCTGACGTGTCACCATCAGAATTAAGTACCCTGTATCTTGTTACGGAAGTAACGCATCGTGTCCTCATGCGGCACTCATTGTGGGGAATACTTTGGTCAGAAGTAGCACAATGTGTACTCCATGGCGGCCTGACGCGTTACTTCCGTAACAAGATGCGGGCTACGTAATTCTGATGATGACTGAGTAGTGGCAAGCTCCGTTGAACCCAGTGTCTCTACCAAATGTGATCAAAGAATTTATGAACAAATGGATATACTCGAATTACAAATACCTCAAGTGCTGCAGCGTGACAGTGTCAAATTTAATTGAATGTGTGACTCAAAGAGTTGTGAAACGAAGTAACAATCTCAAACTGTTTCACTCGGTCGTCCGTATAATGTCCTAAAACCTGATAACAGGAGACAGTGGATTATTGAGCTACACCTTACCTCAAGCCTCGTGGATACACCTCATGAAAGCTTATAATCTTCTGAAACAAGGTATGAGAAGATTTTAATTGTTGCGCAGTAGAACTGGTGTCGACAAATAACCTGCTTCTTATGAGCTATGCCGACGTTTAACACAATTTTTTTCAGTTCGAACTTTTTTTTTTTTACTTTTTTAAAAATTTCCCTGAAGCGTCTATTAATGAATCTGTCAAACGTTGCGGCCGGCCGTGGTGGCCGTGTGGTTCTAGGCGCTTCAGTCCGGAACCGCGCGACTGCTACGGTCGCAGGTTCGAATCCTGCCTCGGGCATGGATGTATGTATGTTAGGCTTAAGTAGTGTTAAGTTCTAGGGGACTGATGACCTCAGATGTTAAGTCCCATAGTGCTCAGAGCCATTTGAACCATTTTTGTCAAAAGTTGCGGTACATATTTTTGTCCACTAGTTTCGAACTGACTGTTTCATTTTCAAAGCTGGCTTGTTGAGGCTTCGCTAAAAGTGCCTGATCTTATTGAAAATTTCAAAATGGCAGTACATGCTTTATAAAATATTGGCAGAATGACTGCCTCAACCCACATATGCCTCTTAGCAAGTCAGAATGTTGTATTTCGAATTGTTGAGAGGTGATTGTGGTGTGTGTGAGTCTTTCTGCGAACATTTTATGAAGCATATCTTGCCATTTTGATGTTTATTGTCATAATCAGGCACTTTCACTGCAGCCTCAATAAGCCAGGCCTGAAAATGAACCCGCTGGCTCGAAACTAGTCGCCAGACATATGTACGACAGTTGCTGATAGATTCGTTAATAAACACTTCACTGGCCGGAGTGGCCGAGCGGTTCTAGGCACTACAGTCTGGAACCGCGTGACCGTTACGGTCGCAGGTTAGAATCCTGCCTCGAGCATGGATGTGTGTGATGTCCATAGGTTAGTTAGGTTTAAGTAGTTCTAAGTTCTAGGGGAGTGATGACCTAAGAAATTATGTCCCGTAGTGCTCAGAGCCATTTGAACCATTAAACACTTCAAAAAGTATTAAAGTTTTAGACGTGGCTCCGTGGTCAGCGACCGTTTACAAATTAAAGTTAAATCGATTACAGCCTGTTCTTTTCTTGTACTGTTCTGTATAAAAAAAAATCCATAATTTTGTACTTATCTTATAGGCCAAATTGAATGTTTAATTTCCGATGAAGGCACTCACTGAAGTGCCGAAACCAGGTCCCAAACTTAATTTTTGTGACCGAGGGCTGTAACTGCCTTAACTTTCTTTCATAAAATGTTTAACCCTACGATGTTGAAACCGAAGAATACGTTGATAAGAGCCGTCTCATTCAATCGATGAGGTTTCTCTGTGTCTTCTAAAACAGTTTGGAAAGGATATGTGGTTGTTGCTACAAAACCATAATTCTTGAAAATTATGGGCTGAAAATTCGACGTAGACTTCCAAGGCCGGTATTTATTTCCAGTTAAGACTTCTGGGCTGTGTGGCTGAGCTTGATATACAAGGTATCCCAGACAAAGTCACGTTTGCTGCTGTAGAGGAGGCCTATTGGCAGGTGCCGGCGCATATAGCTTTCTACTGTCCCTAGCGTCATTGGATGACATTTCTGAACACGGGTATCCATCCTCGATTTGTTCCTCAAGACACCTTCTACAACCCATCGAAGTTTGGAGCAACATTTTTTCTGGGACACCCTGCATAAAACTAATAACTGATGTCTTGTCTTTATCTCTGAGAGGCATCTTCGGATACGAATCGGCAGCTACATAAAAATTTGAAGGAAGCTCCGATTTTTTCGAGTTGTGAGAAGGTACCGTCGTTCATCAGGTGATATGAAACGCACCGTTACCCTTGGTTGGTGACATCGCTCAAAATAAATAAATAAATAAAAAATAGATCGTTATTCTGTTCGAGGAAAATCAGCATCCAAATTGTGTGTTAGTAACCTCTCTCTTCTTTTCAGCTAAAATTATCAAGGTGTTTATAAATCACCGTTGTCCTCCAAACAAGCGCCAATGATAATACGTTGTCTTGGCCAAAACGCTGTTCTTTGTTACTTTTATTGTGTAGTTTCCAGTTTTAAAAGCTTATTACTCCACGGCTGATTCATCGATTTGTCCTAAACGGCCGTTCCTTGTATGTTTCGCTAAGCGAATAGTGGTATTTCTTTCCGTGGCCACAACTACACGTTATTTTACGCACGTTAGATGACGATTGTGGATGACGTACATCTTTCGTAAGTCCAAGCCATTCTTCTGTTTTGCTGTTGGTTTAAGAAGTCGTTTAGACTCCTTGGATGCCCAAAAATTCTGTTTCGATCAATAACGTCCGTAATACACTCCTGGAAATGGAAAAAAGAACACATTGACACCGGTGTGTCAGACCCACCATACTTGCTCCGGACACTGCGAGAGGGCTGTACAAGCAATGATCACACGCACGGCACAGCGGACACACCAGGAACCGCGGTGTTGGCCGTCGAATGGCGGTAGCTGCGCAGCATTTGTGCACCGCCGCCGTCAGTGTCAGCCAGTTTGCCGTGGCATACGGAGCTCCATCGCAGTCTTTAACACTGGTAGCATGCCGCGACAGCGTGGACGTGAACCGTATGTGCAGTTGACGGACTTTGAGCGAGGGCGTATAGTGGGCATGCGGGAGGCCGGGTGGACGTACCGCCGAATTGCTCAACACGTGGGGCGTGAGGTCTCCACAGTACATCGATGTTGTCGCCAGTGGTCGGCGGAAGGTGCACGTGCCCGTCGACCTGGGACCGGACCGCAGCGACGCACGGATGCACGCCAAGACCGTAGGATCCTACGCAGTGCCGTAGGGGACCGCACCGCCACTTCCCAGCAAATTAGGGACACTGTTGCTCCTGGGGTATCGGCGAGGACCATTCGCAACCGTCTCCATGAAGCTCGGCTATGGTCCCGCACACCGTTAGGCCGTCTTCCGCTCACGCCCCAACATCGTGCAGCCCGCCTCCAGTGGTGTCGCGACAGGCGTGGATGGAGGGACGAATGGAGACGTGTCGTCTTCAGCGATGAGAGTCGCTTCTGCCTTGGTGCCAATGATGGTCGTATGCGTGTTTGGCACCGGGCAGGTGAGCGCCACAATCAGGACTGCATACGACCGAGGCACACAGGGCCAACACCCGGCATCATGGTGTGGGGAGCGATCTCCTACACTGGCCGTACACCACTGGTGATCGTCGAGGGGACACTGAATAGTGCACGGTACATTCAAACCGTCATCGAACCCATCGTTCTACCATTCCTAGATCGGCAAGGGAACTTGCTGTTCCAACAGGACAATGCACGTCCGCATGTATCCCGTGCCACCCAACGTGCTCTAGAAGGTGTAAGTGAACTACCCTGGCAGCAAGATCTCCGGATTTGTCCCCCATTGAGCATGTTTGGGACTGGATGAAGCGTCGTCTCACGCGGTCTGCACGTCCAGCACGAACGCTGGTCCAACTGAGGCGCCAGGTGGAAATGGCATGGCAAGCCGTTCCACAGGACTACATCCAGCATCTCTACGATCGTCTCCATGGGAGAATAGCAGCCTGCATTGCTGCGAAAGGTGGATATACACTGTACTAGTGCCGACATTGTGCATGCTCTGTTGCCTGTGTCTATGTACCTGTGGTTCTGTCAGTGTGATCATGTATCTGACCGCAGGAATGTGTCAATAAAGTTTCCCCTTCCTGGGACAATGAATTCACGGTGTTCTTATTTCAATTTCCAGGAGTGTATATGAGAAACGTCTTTTATATAAAAATTTCTTTCTGTCAACGACCGTTGTTCCTCATTTGCCTTGGACTTTTCTCATCTTGGGTTTAGTCGCATACCACATCGTCGCTGGAATAACCATTTTCCTTAAAAATTTACCTTAAAAGACAGTTCTTGTAAGTAAACCAACCCGCATATTTGATACTTCTCTCTACCAATGTTTTATTTGTACATTTGTTGCCTCGGATGGTGGTTAGGTTCAGGAAGAATGTCTCTAAATGTGTGTGTTAACTTTTCAGCAGAAATTATGGTCCAAAATTACGTCCATCCGTTCGATGCTCGTTGTTCTCTTTCTGCAACATACATTTTTTGGCTTGATTATAGAGAGATAAACCACGAACACATCGAACTTCTTATAGAGTCCAAACTAGAAAGATATCATCCAAATAGCGGTACCATTTAGCTGGTCTCTTATCGGTTGTCTAAAGTGCTCGCTGTTCAAAAATCTCCGTAAACAAGTTGTCAACAGATCGGCTAAGAGGACCTCCAATGGCAACTGTGTCGCCAACAACAGATAATAGAGAATTCGGCATTTAAATCTACACGTATACTACGCAAACCACCGTACGGTGCATGGCGGAGGGTACGTCGCACCACTACTAGTCATTCCCTTTCCTGTTCGACTCGCAAATTGAGCGAGGGAAAAACAATTGCCCATAGGCCTCCATGCGAGTGGTAATTGCCCCTATCTTGTCTTCCATGTCCATGCGTGAAATTTACGTTGGCGACAGTAGAATCGTTCTGAAGTTATCAGCAAATGCCGGTTCCTTAAATTTTCTCAAAAGCGTTTCACTGAAAGAACGTCGGGTTTCCTCCAGGGATTCCCATTTCAGTTCACAAACCACCTTCATAATACTTCCGTGTTGACAAAGTCAACCGATAACAAATTTATTTGCACGCCTCTGAATTGCTTCGATATCTTTCTTTAATCCACCTTGTGGTGTTGCCAGACACTCGAGCAGAACCCAAGAATGAGTTGCACAATTGTTCTATATGCTGTCTGGTTTATAGATAAGCTACACTTTCCTACAATTCTCCCAATAAACCAAAGTCGATCATTAGTTTTCCTGCTATCGACTAAACTTTCGCTACATTTCACATCGCTTTGAAACGTTACATCTAGATAATGAATCGACATGACTGCGACAGACAGCGCACCACTGTAACGAATATTACTGGATTGTTTCTCTTACTCACCTACATTATCCTATATTTTTCTTCATTTAGAGCTAGCCCGCATTCTTCACACCAAATATAAATTCTGTCTATGTCTTCCTATGGTCTACTACAGTTCCTCAACGACGACACTTTTCCGTACACTACAGCATCATTATCGAACAGTCGTAGATGGATGTTCACTATGTTTGTGAGATTAATTACATACAGGGTGATACCGTGATGATGGCGGAAAGTGGAGAAGGGTAAATGTGACAATCTAAAGTCAGGAAACCTGGTCCCGAAACGAGCAAGTGAGAAGTTAAAAGAAAATATACCTCTGACATGCAGTACACGTACAGGTGCTATTGTTGCTAATATTGTAGGATAGACAACTTTCAGAGGTGTAAATATGGACCAAAACAAGAAAATAAGTCCACTAAATATAGACTCTACTAAGCTTACCTTAAAAGCAGTGGACCTTTTGAAGTCGTTGTTTATTCAACATTTTTTTTCTTGTTTTGATCCATATTAGCTCATCCAGATTATTACCACGAAAGAGCTTGTAGTGAAAGAGATGCGTTTCTCAGCTTCGAAAATGAACTAGTGCGCGTATCTATTAAGCTATGCACTATGGAGCACATGTTTCCTAGATATTCTTTTCTTCTTTTGGTCCGTACGAGTGCTTGTTCGTCTTCTATTTCTCTTCATTCAATGCTGAAAGTAGCCTAACGCACAGTCTTAGCAACAGTAGTAGAGGTGGTCATTTACGCCAGTGGTCTTTTAGCTCAGATTGATAGATTTACTTTTCTCTATCATCCCTGAAAGTTCACAACACCATCATGGAAACACCCTATAAGTAGAGAATAAGTGCTGTCCCATCACAATTCCCTGACGCACCCCAGTTGATAATCTCATCTCTGGTGATTACTTGCCGTCCAGGACAAAGTACTGGGTTCCGTTACTTAAGTAGTATTCGAGCCACTCACATATTCAGGAATGTATTCAGTATGGTCGATCCTTCGTTAACAGTCTGTGTAAAACGCTGTCCGGGAATCTGGGAATATGGGAAGTGCCTGTTGGCCATCTTTCATGGTTGGCTATATATCGTGTGAGAAAAAGTTTCACACTAGCGATATTCTGCACATTCTTGATGGTTTATGGACAGAAACTTTTCAGTCTCAAGGAAATTTGTTATATTTGAATATACACTACTGGCCATTAAAATTGCTACACCACGAAGATGGTGTGCTACAGATGCGAGATTTAACCGACAGGAAGAAGATGCTGTGATATGCAAATGATTAGCTTTTCAGAGCATTCACACAAGGTTTGCGCCGGTGGCGAAACCTACAACGTGCTGACATGAGGAACGTTTCAAACCGATTTCTCATACACAAAAAGCAGTTCACCGGCGTTGCCTGTGTAAACGTTGTTGTGATGCCTCGTGTAAGGAGGTGAAATGCGTACCATCACATTTCCGACTTTGATAAAGGTCGGATTGTAGCCTATCGCGATTATGGTTTATCGTATCGCGACATTGCTGCTCGCGTTGGTCGAGATCCATTGGTTGTTAGCAGAATATGGAATTGGTGGGTTCAGGAGGGTAATACGGAACGCCGTGCTGGATCCTAACGGCCTCATATCACTAGCAGTCGAGATGAGAGGCATCTTATCCGCATGACTGTAACGGATCGTGCAGCCACGTCTCGATCCCTGAGTCAACAGATGGGGACGTTTGCAAGACAACAACCATCTGCACGAACAGTTCGACGACGTTTGCAGAAGCATGGACTATCAACTCGGAGACCACGGTTGCGGTTACCCTTGAAGTTGCATCACGGACAGGAGCGCCTGCGATGGTGTGCTCAACGACGAACCTGGGTGCACGAATGGCAAAATGTCATTTCTTCGGACGAATCCAGGTTCTGTTTACAGCATCATGATGGTCGCATCCGTGTTTGGCGACATCGCGGTGAACGCACATTGGAAGCGTGTATTCGTCATCGCCATACTGGCGTATCACCCGGCGTGATGGTATGGGGTGCCATTGGTTACACGTCTCTGTCACCTCTTGTTCGCACTGACGGCACATTGAACACTGGACGTTAGATTTCAGATGTGTTACGACCCGTGGCTCTACCCTTCATTCGATCCCTGCGAAACCCCTACATTTCAGTAGGATAATGCGCGACCGCGTGTTGCAGGTCCTGTACGGGCCTTTCTGGACACAGAAAATGTTCGACTGCTGCCCTGGCCAACTCTTTCTCCAGATCTCTCACCAACTGAAAACGTCTGGTCAATGGTGGGCGAGCAACTGGCTCGACTCAATACGCCAGTCACTACTCCTGATGATCTGTGGTATCGTGTTGAAGCTGAATGGGCAGCTGTACCTGTACACGCCATCCGAGCTTTGTTTAACTCAATGCCCAGGCGTATCAAGACCGTCATTATGGCCAGAGCTGGTTGTTCTGGGTACTGATTTCTCAGGATCTATGCACCCAAATTGCGTGCAAATGTAATCACATGTCAGTTCTAGTATAATATATTTTTCCAATGAATACCTGTTTATCATCTGCATTTCTTGTTGGTGTAGCAATTTTAATGGCCAGTAGTGGAGAACATTCTCGAGATTTTTGCAACAAATCAATGTTAAGGCTATTGGTCTGTAATTTTGCTGATTCAGTATTCAACCCTTGTGTACAGGAATCACCTGCACTTTCTTCCATTCGCTTGGGACTCTGCACTGGGGACGAAACTCGCGATATATGCAAGCTAATTCCAAAGAGTCCTCTCTGTAAAATCGAAGTGGGACTTCATCACGTTACCAATGGTGGTGCCTTTTATACAGCTCTGTAAATTATGGACCCCTTTGAGCTTCCGATGTATTGCCAGTTCATCTATAAATGAGACTGAGCCAAATTAATATCTTATATCATGAAATTACAAACGCGGCACTGCGTCCACCGAGGTATCATTAAAATTATCACACCATACTAGCTGATGAAAGAGCTGCTGTTTTACAAGTATATTAAAAAAATTATTATTAAGAATAAAGCTAGAAACGAATGATGTAACGTGCTGAGTCCGATTTGTTCTCATGCCTTGTCGATTGCTCACTGAACTTCACTATGCAGCGTTCAGCTAAGTATTGTCATGGGGAGTGGAGGATCGTCTTCCAGCAGCGTAAGGAACACCGTGGTTCCTTGGCCTTCTAGCAGCTCGCGGTCCTCCCAGAACGACTTCAGACGCCAGCACCAAGTGCGTGTTCAAATTGTTTGCTCGGAAATCAGAATCCGGCTCGGCTGCTCGACAGCGCGCCACGATCTGCATATGCATGAGCTTAATAACGACTCAGTGCAGTGGATCTGCTCCAGCCGCGCATGCTAACCCGGCCGCAGCTTGTCGAAGCGGTAGCGCCAGCACCCACGTTCTCGGCGCCTGGCAGCCAGGCCAGCCCGCGCTACACGTGACGAACGCTCATCTCCTGATGCGGATACAATGGGATTAACGTAGCTCTATTCAGTTCGTGAGGCGTCGACTGCTGCTATTTTCGTTGTACCTCGTAGTTCGCCTTATTATGCTTGACAAGGTAGACAGGCTTTCTTCTATATGGAGAAAGTTTTAGGTTATAACGAACCATGTCGAAGTCGTTATTTATGCCAATATTCGTGTGTGACTGTTATGCACCGACGGTAAACTAAAACGATGAGATTTATTTATTCAGAAAACTGTGTAAAGAGGCAGTAGTGTCATATCTCAATGACAAATTTTAAGAATTTAGTTCTGAACAGGATCATGTATAAGAACTTTTCTGACATTTAAAGCAATATCTGATCAATCCTTTATACACGTACCTATTGGAGTAGGTGATGTTGGAAGGAACTTTCCATGGTATACGGTCACTATACACATACTACTGAAGAAACAGAAACTACTGCATAACATAGTTAAGAACATGTGAAACAAAAGTGTTTGATTGCCTAGAGGACCATACATGAAGCCTTCGATCATTACTGTAGCAGAATGTTATTGAAATAACTATCAGAAAACCCATAGAAATTGTTTTCATATGCAAAGGCACTCAGTGGCACCGAAGTTCTCATACAGCACGCAGTTATGACGTAATAACGGTAATGGAAGATAGCAAAGTACAAAGAGAAATGGTAAACTCCGGCCAGAATTTGGCTGCAGATTAATTTTGGCTCCAAGGGAAAAATGAATTGAGGAACAGCTGAAATCCGTAAAAGAGGGAAAATCCCCAGGGCCAGATGGAATCTGTACGAGATCATATACATAGCTCGCGACTGGGTTAGCTCCATGATGTAGATGCTTCAAAAAAAAATGAAACTGTTGTAGAAACTTAGAATATCTCCTAACGTCCAGAGTAATGAAGTAACTAACAGAATGTTCCCTTCCACATTTATCGCCAAAGATTCCGAAACCTTCAGTCATGCAACATTCAGATCGCATTTTTCTTTCATAAAATCCTGGAACAACTGTTGTAGACACTTGGAATATATTAGTACGTCCAGCGTGATGAAATAACTAAATGAATGTTCCCATCCACACTGATCGCCAAAGATTCCGATACCTTCGGTCACGAAACATCCAGTTCGCATTTTTCTTTCATAACATCCTGGAACATATGAAGTAATGAAATCAGGCAAATCATCTGTTTCTTGACTTTCGAAAAACTACTCAGCCTATCGAAATATTGAATGTAAGTAATTAGACGCAGCATATTCTGTTGGATGTAGAGTCATCGACACACGTCTAAATGTGTGTGAAATCTTATGGGACTGAACTGCTAAGGTTATCAGTCCCTAAGCTTACACACTACTTAACCTAAATTATCCTAAGGACAAACACACACACCTATGCCCGAGGGAGGACTCGTGCCGCCGCCGGGACCAGCGGCACACTCCATGACTGCAGCGCCATAGATCGCTCGGCTGATCCCGCGCGGCATCGACACATGTAAAAGTAACTGCAGGCCTACTCTAGGAAAATATGTTAGTATCCTTGCTGTTCCTTTGCATATTAATGGCCTACTTGACAATATTAACTGTAATTTCAGAGTCTTGCAGTTGATCTATAATTAATTACTGGCTGAGAAAAGTTGAAGAAATATTTAGTCATATCATAAGAATCCAATTTTGTTTGAATACTGTCATCTTGTCTCAGGCGTTCATTAAAGCAAATTCATACACTTCACAAAAAGAACGAACGTTATTTCTTATGTCTACAAAATCAAGGAACTTAGGTGGGAGAAGTCAACTTTCCGAATACTTGGGTGTAACAGTTTTTGGTTATATGAAACGATCACACAGGCTCATCGTTTTATTTGGAGGGTAAAAGCAATATGAAGTTTTCAAAGGAGAAACCCTTGTGCGACCCATTATAGTTTCACAAGTATATGGAATCCTTCCCAAATTGGACAGCAAGTTACTTCAATATACCTGCAAACTATTTCGCAAACTTTCGAGAACCAGGGGAATTTAGGAGTATAATATATCTCCCTACTTATTGTTCCCATAGGGAACACAAAGATTAGATTAGACAAATAAAAGCACGTGCAGAGAGGTTTCGGTATACAATAACACATGACCTCTACCATACATTTAACAGTGGTGTGGGGGAACAACATACTCTTTGGGTAAAGTATGTCATGGTACTTCCTTCCCCCTTCCCTCTACCATCTTCCTCATCCCAATCCCCTCTCCTTATCTCTCCACCCTTCCCCCTACCATTCCATACCCCTCGCTCCCACCTTCTCATCATTCCAAAGCCATACTCCCTTCTTCTCTCCTCTGCATCCCCATCTTAACCA
The DNA here is from genome assembly GCF_021461395.2 of Schistocerca americana. Lineage (NCBI taxonomy): Eukaryota > Metazoa > Arthropoda > Insecta > Orthoptera > Acrididae > Schistocerca > Schistocerca americana. Next base: position 326,773,235 of record NC_060119.1, on the reverse strand, counting down.
ACGATACTTTCTTGGCAATAGGTCAGTCAGACAGATGATATTTAGTTCTCCCAGTAATAGTTCAGTATTTTACCGTCCACATCCCTCAGTTCTTTCTGAAGCCATATCCTTTTCTTGGAAGTAGTACAGTCAGAGATCTTATAACGTAACACTCGTATTGAGGTCTCTCAATAACAGCTCAATATGTTACTGACGTACAGATTGTCAAATCAAATTTCTGAACTCCTTCTTACCATGCCCTCTTCTTCGAAACAGGACAATCTGAGAACCTATAACCTAACACACACATTTAGTTTCACCCCCTCCCTCCAATAATGGCTCAGTATTTTACTGTCCAATGACGTTTTCCAATTCCTTCTTAAGCCACATCCTTTTCTGAAAATAGGCCACTCAGAGAGCTTCTAAGCCAGTTCTAGTGGATCTATTTATATCTTCAGTCATAGCTCAGCATTTTATTGTCTAGCAACATTGTTCAAATCATTCCTGAGCCACACACTTTCTGTGGAAACGAGCCCATCAGCGAGCTTCCTGTGGCAAGAATGGATGAGGGAACGGGACATAATTGCTGGCCAGTGGTCATGGCAGCTAAGTAATTACGATATTGCAGTGCCTGTGTTATTCTAAATTACTAATTGCCTTCCTTTTAGTTTGAAACATTTTCATGTATCGCTTGCTTGTCTACCACACAAGTTAAAACAGGCACGATAAAATAGATATGAAGAAAAACACTCATGTGTTGCTCATGTTATTATATGGAAGTTCTACATTACACTTTTCATTATGAAACAAGACTTCGCAAAACGCTATACTTTTTCCATTAATGCGTTAATACATTTTTTTATTGCTTCTGCTACGTTCGAGAATGGAAAAATGCTGACTGAGATATTTGGCCCGGTCACTATCAGTGGACCACCCTGTATATAGGGTGGTCCATTGATGATGACCGGGCCAAAATTCTCACGAAATAAGCATCAAACGAAAAAACTACAAACAACGAAACTCGTCTAGCTTGAAGGGTGAAACCAGATGGCGCGATGGTTGGCCTGCTAGATGGCGCTGCCGTAGGTCAAACTGATTTCAACTGCGTTTTTTTAAATAGGAACCCCCATTTTTTTTACACATTCGTGTAGTGCGTAAAGAAATATGAATGTTTAAGTTGGACTACTTTTTTCGCTTTGTGATAGATGGCGCTGCAATAGTCACAAATTGTATATGTACGTGGTATCACGTAACATTCCGCCAGTGCGGACGGTATTTGCTTCGTGATACATTACCCGTGTTAAAATGGTCCGTTTACCAATTGCGGAAAAGGTCGATATCGTGTTGATGTATGGTTATTGTGATCAAAATGCCCGACGGGCGTGCGTTATGTATGCTGCTCGGTATACTGGGTGACATCATCCAAGTGTCCCGACAGTTCGCCGAATAGTTACGTTATTTAAGGAAATAGAAAGTGTTCAGCCACATGTGAAACGTCAACCACGACCTGCCACAAATGATGATGCCCAATTAGGTGTTTTAGCTGCTATCGCGGCTAATCCGCACATCCGTAGCAGACAAACTGCGCGAAAATCGGGAATCTCAAAAACGTCGGTGTTGAGAATGCTACATCAACATCGATTGCACCCATACCATATTCCTATGCACCAGGAATTGCATGGCGACGACTTTGAACGTCGTGTACAGTTCTGCCACTGGGCACAAGAGAAATTACGTGACGATGACAGATTTTTTGCACGCTTTCTATTTAGCGACGAAGCGTCATTCACCAATAGCGGTAACGTAAACCGGCATAATATGCACTATTGGGCATATCCACGACGGCTGCGAGTAGTGGAACATCAGCGACCTTGGCGGCTTAATGTATGGTGCGGCATTATGTGAGGAAGGATAATTGTCCCCCATTTTATCGATGGCAATCTAAATGATGCAATGTATGCTGATTTCCTACGTAATGTTCTACCGATGTTACTACAAGATGTTCCACTTCATGACAGAATGACGATGTACTTCGAACATGATGGATGTCCGGTAGATATCTGTGTGCGGTTGAAGCGGTATTGAATAGCATAATTTGTGACAGGTGGATTGGTCGTCGAAGCACCATACCATGACCCGCACGTTCACCGGATATGACGTCCCCGGATTTCTTTCTGTGGAGAAAGTTGAAGGATATTTGCTATCGTGATCCACTGAGAACGCCTGACAACATGCGTCACCGCATTGTCAATGCATGTGCGAACATTACGGAAGGCGAACTACTCGCTGTTGAGAGGAATGTCGTTGAACGTATTGCCAAATGCATTGAGGTTGACGAACTTCATTTTGAGCATTTCTTGCATAAATGTGGTATTTACAGGTAATCACGCTGTAACAGCATGCGTTCTCAGAAATGGTAAGTTCACAAAGGTAAATGTATCACATTAGAACAACCGAAATAAAATGTTCAATCGTACCTACTTTCTGTATTTTAATTTAAAAAACGTATCTGTTACCAACTGTTCGTCTAAATCTGTGAGCCATATGTTTGTGATTATCACAAAGCGAAAAAAGTGGTCCAACTAAAACATTCATATTTCTTCACGTACTACACGAATATGTAATAAAAAATGGGGGTTACTATTTAACAAAAACGCAGTTGATATCCGTTTGACATATGGCAGCGCTATCTAGCGGGCCAAGCATAGCGCCATCTGGTTTCCCCCTTCAAGCCAGACAAGCTTCTTTCTTTGTAGTTTTTTTCATTTGACGCTTAATCCGTGAGATATTTGGCCCGGTCACGATCAATGGACCACCTGGTATATATAATGTAATAAGCGCAATGAAGCACAATGCTTTACAAAATTAAAACACTATGTTTGTAGGCCTATGTGAAGTACCAGTCAATGCATATAGAGCATCAGGCTTCTTTAAGTATCACAATAAATAACTCCTTTGCATTAGGAAACTCTTAAGAGTTATTGTAGCAGGCAAAAGTTGTGCCTTTACTAAGTAAAAGTAATGCTGAAAACACAGACAACTGTCAGCATTTTACCATTCTCGAACATAACAGAAGCAATAAAAAATGTATTAACGCATTAATAGAAAAAGTACAGTCCTTTGCGAAATCGAGGAAATACACAATCAACGAGAATAGAAGTTACAAACGTGGGATGTGATGCTTTTGACACCTATGAGAGAGTTATATGCATACTCTTAGATCTCTACTAGTCTTTATAGTATTGACTATAAGTTTCAACTAATTAACATGGAATTAACAGACTTTAGTACAGCCAGAATAGATTGATAAATCATCAGCGTCGAATATTATTGTGAGCTGTATTCTTCACGCATTCATTACTGGCTTCCCCTATCACATTAGTTATGGGGAAAATATTCTATTCTGTTTTGTTATAGCTTGATACAGTCTGTGAGAAAACAACAGAGCTCCTCACAAAAAAACGAAATGAAACTCTTAAGGAACTTTACGATTTGTCAGTACCCAGTAAAAATATACTGAACGTAAGAAAAACAAATACAATAAATTTGTTTTTGAAGCGAGAAAATTACAGTGTCAGATTATCTGTGTTGAAAGTATATCAATCACAAAATTTTTCAGAATTGATACAGAATGTCAGCTACAGTAATATGTACACAAATATATACTTGCGAATATCATATGTATGTGCAGTCGTCAGTGTGTACAACCATTTTGAGGCACATTACTTCTAAGTCAGATTATTTTCTATGAAGCAAATACAGCAAATGTGAACACAGTGTTCAAAGTACAGTAGAAAATTATAATAAAAGTAATAATCAGGCTCATTATACAGATCTGTTATAAGCATCGAGAATCTTAAATATACAGTGTGAGTACATTTAGCAATAAGTTCTATACATCGTAAAAACAAGTTGATAATTATTACACCAAAAACCTCTGTGAGCATGCATTTATAGAGTGAATTTACATTTGGCATACAAGAACTGATATAAAATTTAAAATAGCAATTTCTACTAAAGAATAAAATGGTAAAATAAATTGTAGAAGATTGAAGCGATTAGCAAAACAAACTTATTTCAAAAGGAAGTTTAAAAGTACTCCTTCGGCATTACAGCCAATACACTGACAGATCACTCAGGCAACATAGAGTAAGGGATTTTTTAAAATATAGCATAAGCGAATGAAAATAAAACAGCTATCCAATTTCACAACACAAATTCGCACTCTAACATCATACTCTGGCGAGATCATGTCATATTTATGAGCTCGAAGTCTTACTGATTTTGGTAGGATGTTGGCTCTTTCAGGCAGGGAAGTATAAATCTGTGGTACGCAAAATGGAAACGAAACATCGTCGTCAGGGTCCTAATGTCAGCTGACAGTGTGAGTGTAGTGTGTGTAGTCTGCCCAGTTGTTAGTTTTAAGAAAAGTATGAGCAGCATGGTACTGGCTATCTATATTATCAACAAATGTGTGTATAGTGTGTGTATATTGTGCAGTGAATGGTGTTGAGAAATGAATGAACATTGTAGTACTTGAACAATACTTTATGATATAAATTATCTGAGAAAATGTACTCGTATAAACAAAGTAGTATTGTACATCAGATATTAAGTGAAAGGGGTAAATGGCTTTTTAACAGATTGGGGATAAATTTGTAAGTATCGAATCTACAATCCACACATGATCAAGCTAATTTAGGTTTTCCTTATCCCCTAAATTACTTCACGAAAATGTGAGGATGGTTGCTACTATAATTCCAAGACCCAAGTCCAACTAAACCAGTAAGTATGCCAATGCCTTTATATAACAAAAATATTATCCCTCTTAAACTGTAATGCCGCTAGATCTCCAACATTTTTATGAAAGTGATTCAGGAATGAATAAAACCAATAGTGCTACCACTGCTGCTACAACTACTACTATTACTTCTCCTGCTGCTGCTAATAATAATAATAGAAATAATATATGACGGACCATCGGAGGTGTTGTTGACGTTCAGATACAGTAAAGCTAGAAGATAGACATAGGAACTTTGAAGATATTATGGACTTGGCGTTCATGCTGACAGGTGGATATTTTTACTGAGGAGAAGTGCATACTATGAAGAGAGATGCTAATGAAACTGAACTGGCATACTCTAGAATACAGACGTATATTATCAGTAGTGCCTACTTAAAATGTTTCGAGAACCGTCTTTAAAAGATGACTCTAGCGATATACTACAACCCCGCACATTTATATCCCTTAGGGTTCGTGAGGATAACATTAGATAAATTACAGCACGCATGGATTCATTTAGCCGGCCGCTGTGGCCGAGCTGTTCTAGGGGTTCAGTGTGGAACCACGCGCCCGCTACGGTCGCAGGTTCGAATCCTGCCTCGTTCTAGGATGTGTTTGATGTCCTTAGGCTAGTTAGTTTTAAGTAGTTCTTTGTTCTAGGGGACTGATGACCTCAGATGTTAAGTCCCATAGTGCTCATAAACATTTGAACCATTTATGGAATAGTTTAAACTACAATTCTTCCCGCGCTCTATTCATGAATGGATCGGGGAAACACACTAACAACTGATACAGTGGGACACGCCATCTGCCATGCGCTTCACAGTGATTTGCAGAGTTTAGAAGTGGATGCAGATGCAGTTGTAGATGAGGCCGTTGCATTATTTCTTGCTTCAGTATCCACAACTGTTTCGACAATAATTTCAATAAAGCCATTTGTCGATTACTTGCTCACCGGAGAAATAGTTGCTCTCCGTGATCGTTTTCAAGCATTTCTTCTCCTTGTATACCCAATTTGTAATCCAGAAAGGGTCACACTGGTTTCATCTTGGTCGTACGATTTAGTTAGATAAATTATTGCTATTACAAAGCTCCATTCGAAGTTTAATATTAATATGCTAACAATATTCAGCAACTAAATGCCAATTAAGTCATCCAATACCCGTTACGTATAAAGAAAATAATGTCTCGAAATGTCAGAATCAGACGCAGAATGCTACCACCTAGTATTGTACATCTATTCCACACGATGAACACAGTTTTGTTGTTGTATGTGCACACAAGACAGCGCCACAGCCCTGTTGGCTTCCGTAATTTTTGCAGAGTAAACGCGGCGACGGTGGTGTGACGTCAGAGGCGCCGTCTCTTAGGTTCCAGAGCAGCCGGCGCCTTGGCGATGACCACGCGGGCATCAATTAACACCCTCTTAATAATTTCGCTTAATTACTGGCGCTTGTCGGCTGGTCCCCGTGCGGGCGGAGCGGGTGGTGTTTATTTTTAATTAGGCGTAGCGGCTCGGCCGGCCCGATATCTCGGACAAATAAAACGTAATGAGACGGCGGCCGTCCGTGGGCCGCGCTACAAATTGGTCCCTGTCCGACAAGCCGGGGCCTCCGCGCTGGGACGGGGCGGCACGGCAGGTCACACGACCACGGCTGCCCTCCGTGGCGTTACGTAGCGGCCGCCGCTGGATGACGCTGCGGGCGGTGGGCGGCGAGCGACCTAATTCTTGAGGCTCTTGGCAACGAGATAGATGCATGTCGCTCGCGTTCTTTCAAGATTGCTGGTGATAAGAGTACACTGGCTGTTTCAAGAGAAGCGCAGCAAAGGGAAAAAGGGCAAATTGAAATAAAGCACTGTTAAAAAATTACGTTGAAATCAATATGAAAATAACCATAATTGGGTGTTGTACCACGTCGTTGTATTGGATGCGTTAATGATAACCGTAAAACCAACATTTCGATTGTATTACTAACGCCCTCCTCAGGGCAAGACTGGTCATGGTGGAGGAAGAGGTACCTCTGTTTATTGAGACGTTTATTGCAAACAATCGATGCCAATAAGTCACATCTGGGAAACTGTGTTGGTGCTAGAATACAACAGACTCGTTATGACGAAAGGGAGAGGGTAGGAAAGAAGCTTACAAGCGGTGGCTCGTTTTATTTTACAGGTTATAATTCCTTGCTGTAGGGGCTGTGATTTTTGATATTTTTTGTCTAAACCAGCAAGGCAAAACAGGGGCCACTACTTCCAACACATCAAGTGGATTCAGTGCTCACGTACTCACACCGAGCCGTGAACACTTCCCGGTTTATCAATGGGGAATAGTTGAACATGATTACTACTGTTATCGGTGCCATGCGTGCAATGGTCGTGCCAGGCGCGCGATATTGAATCTATATACTATCGTTAGTGGCGCGAGACCTGCACGACCTTATAGCAACCGTTATAGTTCCGCATTATTCTGTTACACTAGGGATGAGTTCACGTAAGGAAAGAGAGAGAATGTAAGATTAACGGACTCATTTATTAAACAGTTGAGAATCGAACAATAATACAACCAAATGGGGGTGGGGGGAAGAAAGATTCGAGTTCAGCACCCTGCCCCAACGTACGTTCATAGCACGCCACGATAGCAGGAGGAAAGGAATTTTAGTAACGATCGCCGTATTATCAAATAGAATCCCATTTAGTAAAGGAAGGGGTTGCAGGCGTGCAACGACCACCACCAGGAATTAGCCAAAGACTGAGAAGAATCGCTCGGTAGCCTCCCGTACTAAAGCAATAAAACCCGCAAGACGCGAGACTATTCGCAATGACCTATCAGGTTCCCTCTGGGCCGCAGGGCGCGAATCTACAGTGCACGTCGGCGCTCATGCTTACCGAACTTCATCTCCTGGAAGCGGCACCTCCGGTCTCCGGTACGGTCACAGTGGAACTGAGCTACTGCCCCTTTGTTCACCACCCATCCGCGGAAGGCGGTTGGCGCCTACCCGCGAAAAACGGGCGCGCACCTGAACTGGGCAATCACAGGATCGGAATTTCACAGGGAGACGACCTCGCGACGTTAAAATCGAGAAGAAATAGCAGTTACAAGGTTGGTAAGGCAGGTTGGGCAACTGAGAACAGGAGAAACTTTGGCCACTACTGAACGTTCAAACGACACCACGTGCTACCCTGGCGATCGGAAAAAGGACGGGAAACGGGAAGCCATCATGGCTGCTAGGAAGACTGTTGCCCTCGCCCATAAATAAATAAAATTTGTAGTGCCAAGCTCCTCTCATAGATCAGTGTGAGACAAGCTGTAAATATCGTCAAATAAATCAGGCAACCCATAGAAATTATTATTACCTGAATTATTACTTTACTGAGTACCAGAATGCTGGGATGAGAAATATGAAATACGAGCACTGAATGGTGAATGAAGTGCTCGTCTTTCAAGCTGCTTGTGAGATAGCCGGCTTGTCAGTGATTGACGACAGTCTGGAAATGAGCGCTTGGTTTCTCGTTGGCGTGTTTTCTTCCTGATGTGCGCAGAAATAAACTTAAAAGTCCCTCTGTAGCTGTTTGTTTAGGTCGTCGCGTCTGTGCCTGGTGAGGTTTCTGCTCCTTGACCACTCGCGTCCCGTTGGATAGGGATAGTCGGTAGCCAGGACGCCGGAAGTTCGTAGCTGTCCTGTCTATTGATATTGTCAGGCTGTTTAATGATTTCAGTCGCGTCTCGAATTTTCCGTTGGTGAGACAACCACTCTTTCGTCAGTATACGGGCTTCCTGGAACAAGACAGTCTGTCCACACTCACGGTAGTGTTTCTCTGTCACCGATTTACTGTACTGTGCGAGAAGCACATTGCCTTCATGATGTCCTTCTGGTGTGCTAACTGGTCTCTCTGTCCACCCTGCGTAGGTAGCTCTACACTCACAATGTAGTTCCTATACCCCTTCAGTATTTAGTTTGTTGAAAGCAACTTTGGTGGAATCTATCATGTGGCTGCTGCGCAAACTCGGTCTGAATCCTCGTCAGCGGTGGATGTTGTCTATACGTTCACTGACGACTTTCTCATCACCAGCGGAAGCTTCTCTTTCTTGCATTCTTCTCTTGTTTCATTTCGGTTGGTAGCGGTCTTTCTTATAATGTTGTTGTCGTAGCCATTGACGTGAAACGTGTGGTGTAGCTCCCTCAGTTGTTCTTTGATGTTGTTTGTGTCACTTATACGGCAGGCCCGGGCACTCAGCGTGCACAGAACTCGATACCATTCAGTTGGGTGATGGTGACTTCCCACGTTCACGGACCCCTGCTTGTTTAAATGTCAGTCTTTTTCCGAGCACGTCAGGAAGAAAACATGCCCACCAGCTGCCAAACACTCATTTGCAGACTTTCGCCAGCCCATGAATAGCCTCTTTTCTACACTTTCCCTTTCGTCATGAGCAGCCAGTTATATTCAACGCCAATTAAATTTCAAAAACATGTCTTATTGACACCGATGGTCTGCAGTAAATAGACAAATCCCACCCTCCACCAAAAGCAGTCTTTCCGCAAGGAAGGATGTCGTAGTACGGTCGAAACGATGTTTCCGCACTTTAAAAAAATGGTTCAAATGGCTCTGAGCACCATGGGACTTAACTGCTGAGGTCATCAGTCCCTAGAACTTAGAACTACTTAAACCTAACCTAAGGACATCACACACATCCATGCCTGAGGCAGGATTCGAACCTGCAACCGTAGCGGTCACTCGGTTCCAGACTGTACCGCCTAGAACCGCTCGGCCACCCCGGCCGGCACACTTTGCAATTTACGCATTTCATACAATGACACGGTACAACATTCAGAACAGGTTTAATCATCATGACACCGGCCGCAAAAGCCTACATAGTCACGTCAACATACACTGAACACCCAAAGAAACTGGTACACCTGCCTAACGTTAGGGCCCCCACCAGCACGCAGAAGTGCCGCAACACGGCGTGGCGTGGACTCGACTAATATCTGAAGTAGTCCTGGAGGAAACTTACGCCACGAATCTTATAGGGCTGTCCATAAATCCGTAAGAGTACGAGGGGTTGGAAATCACTTCTGATCAGTACGGTGCAAGGCATTCCAGAAATGCTCAATAATGTTTATGTATGGGGCGTTCGGTAGTCAGCGGAAGTGTTTAAACTCAGAAGAGTGTTCGTGGAGCCACTCTGTAGCAATTCTGGACGTGTCCGGTGTCGCACTATCCTGCCGGAATTGCCCAGTGCACAATGGACGTGAATGAATGTAGCTGATGAGACAGGATGCTTACGTACGTGTCACCTGTCAGAATCGTATCTAGACATATCAGGGGTGCCATATTACTCCAACTGCAAACGCCCCACAACATTACAGAGCCTCCACCAGCTTGAACCGTCCCCTGCTGACATGCAGGCTCCATGGATTCATGAGATTGTCTCCATACCCGTACACGTCCATCCGCTCGATAAAATTTGAAACTAGACTCGTCCGACCAGGCTACACGTTCCCAGCCATCAACAGTCCAATGTTGGTGTTGAAGGGCTCAGGAGAGGCCTAAAGCTTTGTGTTACACAGTCATTAAGGGTACACGAGTCGGTCTTCCGGTCCGAAACCCCATATCGATTATGTTTCGTTGAATGGTTCGCACGCTGACATTTGTTGATGGCTCAGCACTGAAATCTGCAGCAGTTTGCGGAATGGTTGCACTTCTGTCACTCTGAACGATTCTCTCCAGTCGTCGTCTTGCAAGATGTTTTTCCAGCTGTAGCGATGTCGGAGATTATATGTTTTATCGGATTCCTGATATTTACGGAACGCTCGTGAAATGGTCGTGCGGGAAAGTCCCCACTTCATTGCTATCTCCGAGATGCTGTGTTCCAATACTCGTGCGCCGACTATAACACCACGTTCAAACTCACTTAAATCTTGATAACCTGCCATTGTAGCAGCAGTAAGAGATCTAACAACTGCTCCAGACACTTGTTCTTTTATATAGGCGTTGCCGACGGCAGAGCCGTATTCTGTCTGTTTACATGTTTCTGTATTTGAATACGGATGCCTATACTAGTTTGTTTGGCTCTTGTAAATGTTGTCGGTTAAGCGAGAAAGAAAATTCGGAGCAGGTATTAAAATCCATGGAGAAGAAATAAAAACTTTGAGGTTCGCCGATGACATTGTAATTCTGTCAGAGACAGCAAAGGACTTGGAAGAGCAGTTGAACGGAATCGACAGTGTCTTGAAAGGAGAATATAAGATGAACATCAACAAAAACAAAACGAGGATAATGGTATGTAGTCGAATTAAGTTGGGTGATGTTGAGGCAATTAGATTAGGATATGAGGCACTTAAAGTAGTAAACGAGTTTTGCTATTTGGGGAGCAAAATAACTGAGCATGGTCGAAGTAGAGAGGATATAAAATTTCTGAAGAAGAGAAATTTGTTAACATCGAGTATAGATTTAAGTGTCAGGAAGTCGTTTCTGAAAGTATTTGTATGGAGTGTAGCCATATATGGAATTGAAACATGGACGATAAATAATTTGGACAAGAAGAGAATAGAAGCTTTCGAAATGTGGTGCTACGGAAGAATGCTGAAGAGTAGGTGGGTAGATCACATAACTAATGACTGGGTATTGAATAGAATAGGGGAGAAGAGGAGTTTGTGGCACAAGTTGACAAGAAGAAGGGACCGGTTGGTAGGACATGTTCTGAGGCATTAAGGGATCACAAATTTAGCATTGGAGGGCAGCGTGGAGGGTAAAAAGCAGATTCAGAAGGATGTAGGTTGCAGTAAGTACTGGGAGATGAAGAAGCTTGCACAGGATGGAGTAGCATGGAGAGCTGCATCAAACCAGTCTCAGGACTGAAGACCACAACAACAACAGCAACTCAGTATATACAGTCCGAAGCTATTTTTAAAGTTGAGACTAGTAAACAGAATTACCACTTAGGCTTTCTTCCTATATGCATCAGAAATGTGCTGTTCTGGTAAGTCTGCTGCCTGAGTAAGTTGGGTGAGTCGCTTAAGCTCCAACTCTCACTATTATTTGTGAACGGTCCAAAATAAAGGAAGGAAGTTTTCGTCAATTGATAGTCTAACGGGACGGAGTACATATAAGGAAACAGTAACTTCATGCCCATCTGCTCTGGTTGCGCTCCAAACGATGTGAGGATTGATGCAAAATTGGGAAGAGAGACAACAGGCTTTTGGAAACGGAAGGTGGAATGCGATTTCGGCGGCGGGGTGGCTCAAGGTGAAATCGTTGGTCGCCCGAGGGTCGGGAGTCAACAGCCGGGTTTGACTTGCGGGTCTAAAAAATACTCACAGCCCGCCAGAGCTGACCGAACGAATTACATTCGTGTATTTAAATTTTGTGTGTCCTTTTTAATATAAAACTCATCCCTATAATCAAAACATGTTGACAAAGAGACTAGGATTCGCACCATGCCATCTGGAAACATTATTTACTTTTTCAAAGCTGCAGTTGCAATAAAATGACACTGAAATCATAGCGAGGAAAAAGCTACCGGACGCTGAACATACGTTTCGCGAGCCAGTCTGTAGACGATAGCAGACTGAAAAGGCACTTCGGCCTGGGCATTCATGTGCTGCGGTCCTGTAAGACGACTCCATGGAGGACAAATGGTTCAAATGGCTCTGAGCACTATGGGACTTAACATCTGAGGTCATCAGTCCCCTGGAACTTAGAACTACTTAAACCTAACTAACCTAAGGACATCACACACATCTATGAGCGAGGCAGGATTCGAACCTGCGATCGTAGCGGTCACGCGGTTCCAGACTGAAGCGCCTAGAACCGCACAGCCACACCGGCCGGCTCCATGGAGGACAGGTTTGAGTGTAGATGTGCACAAAACTGGTTGGATGTTGTGGATCATTTACTTTGCTCCGTCGGCGTCGATTTTCTCCAGAAACGATTTCCTCCAGCAACGATCGGTGCCACAATCGTTTAAGTGCAAGTAAATGGTGTAATGTGTAAATAGTGCTTCCAAAAAGTCAAAAATTTGGAACTTGGAACTTGTTGTCGGTGGTGCGTGACAATTGTAATAAAAATCTTATCTTTGTTTATTTGAGTTTGGGAATCCGGCAGCGATCTTTGTGTGTTTATCAGTTCCTGCTAACACTGTTCTGCATGCTATATGCAGAATTTTGGACGCGTCCGTTGTGTGAAGAGGCACAGAGACTGGAGTGTAGGTTAGTAGCAACTGATGAGCAGCTAGCAGCCTACTGGATTCCGCAAGTTACAATCATAATACGTTTATTGTAGCCAAATAACATCACAAATTCGAACTACACTTATAAAAATAGACGAAATCAGAAATTTAAAATACAGCTGTTTGCATAGTTTCTTATTGACATCGTTCTTTTGATACGGAGTTGTATAGGGTAACGTTTCCCTATTCGATGACGCAGTTTACACTCACGCATTGCTTTTGGTTCACTATGTGACGTGTTGTTGCACATAAGGTGGTGGAAACCAAGGTCTGCCACTCTAGTGATCATGTGCCTCACGTCTAAATTCTTCCATGTCCACATTTGGTTGATCATGGCACCTGTGCTGTGAAATTCTGGAAGAATGTCTTCCCTTTATTCCTTCAATGCTTTTATCCGACTTTCCGAAGCAGTAGTGTTGGGTAGCAGCAAGTTTGTACGTAGGTCTTCAATGAGGAAGAATTCCCTCGCCAGTCTGGATCGTGTTGTTTGGGATACTCCTATCGCTTTTTCTTGTGTAGGTCAGCTTTAATCTTTCTAGTATCGATGTGGTCCGACGATACCTACACTGTACGTCAGTACTGGTGAGATTTTGGCTCTGAATAGTGCCACTGCTGTCCTAAGGCTGAGGCACCTAATGTGTGCTATTTCGTGGAGAGGCAGCAATGCTTTCTCTGTTACATGTTTTGTGAAACATTTTGCACTGTTTGTATCGTGAAGCGTGTGTGGTTGAAATCTGGTACGATTTTGAGTTTTCTCTCTCATCTGAAGATCTGAGCCAGTTCAACTACTCTTGCTGGTGGTGGTAAGTGGTGAGTTCGTATGGGACCAAACTGCTGAGGTCATCGGTCGCTAGGCTTACACACTATTTGACCTAACTTCAACTAACTTACGCTAAGGACAACACACAAGCCGATACCCGAGGGAGGACTCGAACCTCCGACGGGGGCAGCCGCACAAACCATGGCAAGGCGCCTCAGATCGGGCGGCTGCCCTACGTGGCCTCCATTTCTGAGCACCCTCGTTTCTGTTCTTATCACATTTACGTGTTAGATGCATCAACCATACATATAGTTTATTATTTCTTGTACCTTTGTAATGTCCTTTGAGCCTATTACAATATCGTCTGCCTATGCATAAGAGATTACATTCTTCCTCTGGGGTATTCTTACAATTTATTCCACTGCAAGGATAAATAACAGACTTGGTGGGCCTGTCTGAAGTACTCCCTTTGATAGGAGCTTCGGTTCTGAGATCCTTATCCCATTTCATCGCAGTATCCCTATGTTGTTTTCATTCAAAGCTTCCTATAGTTTTTTTGTCACTAGCTTTCGGTTTGCAAAATAAAGGCATTTGTTAAGTCTATAGATACTACATAAAACTTTCCTGTCTCTTAAAGGGCTTGCCATCCGCTCTTTAGCAGGAGTTCTATTACGGTCACAGTTGATCTTCATTTTCTAAATCCTTTTTGGCTTTCTGGGACTTGCTCATCGCTTGTTTACTTTTTTCTTTCAGATATTATTTTTGTGAATATTTTGAAAGAAAAGTTTTCTAGTACTATGCCTCTGTATTGCCTAGCGTTCTTTGGGGGCTCACTGCCTTTATATAGCACTCTTATTACTGATTTTATGCGCTGTCCTGAGATGGACGCTGTTTCTTTGGACATTGAGTTTTGTGTATATTGGCTTTAGTATTTGAGCCGTGTCTTTCAAATATTCGCTACACAGTCAGAGCCTGCGGCCGTTTTATTCATGTTCCTGTTAATGGTGTTGTATAGCTAGAGAAGGCCGAAATGCACGCGTTAAACTCAAGCAGGCTGGCGTGAGGTCTGAAACAGGATACGGAATGAATGCTATAAAGAAAAGTACGTAGCTGCTACAATACTTAACTTTAATCCATCATTTGTATACATCGTTCTTGATGAGACATGCTTCATACGAAAACTATCAATTGCTATGGCGCCTTGCTAGGTCGTAGCCATTGACTTAGCTGAAGGCTATTCTAACTATCTTCTCTGCAAATAAACGAGGCTTCGTCAGTGTTGCATCGATAGCTAAGTCGTCCGTGCAACTGGAGCGAGTGCTAGTAAGTCTCTCGAGATCTGCCGTGTGGTGGCGCTCGGTCTGCGATCACTGACAGTGGCGACACGCGGGTCCGACATGTACTAATGGACCGCGGCCGATTTGAAGCTACCACCTAGCAAGTGTGGTGTCTGGCGGTGACACCACAAATGGCATCTTTGATCTCTTACATGGCCAACAGTACCCATGCAGTAGTTGCTTCTAGCAACGTCTCCTGTTTGTCCTCTGGTCTCTCTTTTAGTCCTTCCTTGTTCAGTACGTTACCGAAGTCCGTCACCCTTTCTTTCACATTGATATGAGGTGTTTTGGCTTGTCTTCTGGGGCGTAGTTCAATATATAGGTGTATTGCGGCTTCCTCCACTATTTTTCTTCCTTATCTTGCCCAGAATGTTCTCTTCTTCTCTGTTAATGTTTTCTTAAAGGTATATCGGTTTTTGGCGTAAGTACTAAGGACTGTAGGGTTTTCTGCGCACAGTTTTTATTGGTGTAGGCTTTCTAGTACTTCTTTTCCTACCCTGTGACACTCCAATATTCCATATCGCTCATCGTTTCTTCGCTTGTTCCTTGTTGTCTTAGAAGTTCCCCTAGTACTTCTGTTGCTTCCTCTAGTCACGCATTGTTTTATGTCGGCTGATTTTCTTTCCATTTTGCTGAGGTTCATTGCTCTCAAAATTACTCGTTCGTTCCTCCTTTTCTTGTGCTTTTCGCAATTTTTCTGCGATTTCCAGTGGGATATTTTTCGGAAGTGGTGTGTGTCTTGCAGTCCAGAGAGCTCTTATATTGCCCCTGGTTGGCACCTTGTGATTGCGATGCCTATTGTGCTTTTGCCGTAGTGGGAAATATATGAAGGTGTTGTAAAGGTGAGAGAGGTAGCCCGTCTGGGCGTGCGCTGTGTTCTCTGCCGAAGATGGGGGATGTGGACAGCAGCAGAGGCGGGTCCTCATTGTGCTCCATTCTCTGGCACCGTCCCGAGTTCCCTCGTAAGATTCTGGCGTCGCAGCTGCAGACGTCGACGTAGGAGGGCAGCGTGCACGCGCTGCTCGAGAGACAGAGAGCTGCTCTGGCGTCTCCGGTATACGAGGCGAACCTATATCGCTATACTTCAGCAGAAGAAATGGTCTTGCTAATGGAAAAGCTGCGTATAACTCTATCGACTGGTATTATGTTAGTACTGTTCTGAAAAAGTTACACCTGTGAAAGGACTTTTAAGAAACTAACGACTGTTCTGCTAATGTAAATCCACGTATAACAATATTATATACGGGGAATTGTGCATATTGTATAATGTTACCCCTTTCACAGGACTTGACCGTGGTGTAAAGTAATGGGTATGTGAGTCAGACTATTACTTCCTTTTCCCACAAGTTTTCTAGCTTTTAGAACGAAACGCAGTAAACGTGGAATAATACTGTATCTAGGACCTTCCAGTACCACGTTCATTAAGCGGTTTCTCCAGTGGATTTACGGTCACCAGCCTATGTAGGCAAAGAAACGGTTATGTTTCAGAAAAGCAGAAGAACTAAATTTGCCTACTTTCCTGTTCCCTACATGGGTGTGAGAAAGACACAAGAGTCTTTCAGCTACTATACCCACATACATGTATAGTTTCGATCTAGGTAGACCACAGATGTGCAATATATATATAT
This sequence comes from Schistocerca americana, assembly GCF_021461395.2. Lineage (NCBI taxonomy): Eukaryota > Metazoa > Arthropoda > Insecta > Orthoptera > Acrididae > Schistocerca > Schistocerca americana. Next base: position 326,756,521 of record NC_060119.1, on the reverse strand, counting down.
ATATATATATATATATATATATATATATATATATATATATATATATACTTAAATATTGTAATAGCATTGTTCTTTGTCATTCAGTATCTACACGCAACAATACTTCAGTGTTACGGGCCACCATAATAATGAAAATGATTTATAAAAATGTTTAAATGTGTTTGAATTCCAAAAGGACCAAACTGTTGAGGTCACCGGTCCATAGACTTACACATTACTTAAACTAACATACGCTGAGGACATTACAAACATCAATGCCTGAGGGACGACTCGAACCTCCGGCAGCAGGTATGATTTATAACTGAGAGACTTTTATCTGTACTATACTCAGACCTTATTTATTCACTTTCACTTTAAAAAATAGTTCGCAATAATAATTTTCAGATATTTATTTACAGATGAAAATTAGTACTCGTAGATACTGAATAAAGCACTTCGAATATTTTTACAACAAGGTTTCTCAGAATAATCAAACACCAGGAAAGGAAACTATATAGGTGAACGAATAGGAATAAATAACAGGGTGGACCAAAGTTTATGATTTACACAATAATCATTAAAAAAATTAATTTTGAATTAATGGTTCACGGTTTTACAATTATAATTATACTCATCGTAATCTATTGGTTGTGTGCGTTGGATGTGCCGGATAGTAATATTTCCTTACATAGGTTACAACTATACAGGGTGAGTCACCTAACATTACCGGTGGATATATTCCGTAAACCACATCAAATACTGACGAATCAATTCCACAGACCGAACGTGAGGAGAGGGGCTAGTGTAATTGGTTAATACAAACCATACAAAAATGCACGGAAGTATGTTCAAAGTGGTTCAAATGGCTCTGAGCACTATGGGACTCAACTGCTGTGGTCATAAGTCCCCTAGAACTTAGAACTACTTAAACCTAACTAACCTAAGGACATCACACACATCCATGCCCGAGGAAGGATTCGAACCTGCGACCGTAGCGGTCGTGCGGTTCCAGACTGTAGCGCCTTTAACCGCTCGGCCACTCCGGCCGGCACGGAAGTATGTTTTTAACACAAACCTACGTTTTTTTAAATGGAACCCCGTTAGTTTTGTAGCACATCTGAACATATAAACAAATACGTAATCAGTGCCGTTTGTTGCATTGTAAAAAGTTAATTACATCCGGAGATATTGTAAACTAAAGTTGACGCTTGAGTACCACTCCTCCGCTGTACGATCGTGTGTATCGGAGAGCACCGAATTACGTAGGGATTCAAAGGGAACGGTGATGGACCTTAGGTACAGAAGAGACTGGAACAGCACATTACGTCCACATGCTAACACCTTTTCATTGGTCTTTTTCACTGACGCACATGTACATTACCATGAGGGGTGAGGTACACGTACACACGTGGTTTCGTTTTCAATTACGGAGTGGAATAGAGTGTGCCCCGACATGTCAGGCCAATAGATGTTCAATGTGGTGGCCATCATTTGCTGCACACAATTGCAATCTCTGGCGTAATGAATGTCGTACACGCCACAGTACATCTGGTGTAATGTCGCCGCAGGCTGCCACAATACGTTGTTTCATATCCTCTGGGGTTGTAAGCACATCACGGTACACATTCTCCTTTAACGTACCCCACAGAAAGAAGTCCAGAGGTGTAAGATCAGGAGAACGGTCTGGCGAATTTATGCGTCCTCCACGTCCTATGAAACGCCCGTCGAACATCCTGTCAAGGTGACGATGCAGTATGCGCATGACACTACTTTGACTCAGTCCACCGGCTCTCGCAATGTCCGGTGTACTCATGTGTGGGTTCATGGCAACAGCAGCTAACACACCAACTGCACCCGCTTCTCCTGTGACAGGCCTGTTACGGATCCGTTTGCGTGCCACGACCACACCTGTTGCATACAGTTGGCGGTAGATGTTTTGCAATGTGCGGCACGTTGGATGCTCTCTGTCCGTGTACCGTTCTGCATACACCCTGCAGGCTTCAGCTGCATTTCGTCGACACTCGCCACAGATGAGTATCATCTCTGTCTTGGTAACAGTTCCTACAACACTACACTATCACAGACGTCTGGTAACACGGTGGGCTACAGTTGGTCTGCGTGCGGAGACGAATGCAGAATAACAATAGCAGCAAACGCTACATGCGGACACTGCGACAGCTAGACCAAACCGCAACAGTGCACTACAGCCATACTCGTAAACACGGTCGTCATCGTAAACATGTCCCTGCAGATGCTGCTCGCCGACCGTGGCCCGTGTTTGTTACAACACGCAACTGAACGTCGGAGGTTTCAAGCGTCAACTTTAGGTTACAGTATTTCCGGACTTAATTAAAATTTTACAATGCAACAAACGGCACTGATTACGTATTTGTTTATATGTTCAGATGTGCTAACAAAACTAACGTGGTTCCATTTAAAAAATACGTAGGTTTGTGTTAAAAAACATATTTCCGTGCATTTTTGTATGGTTTGTATTAAACAATTACACTAGACCCTTTCCTCACGTTCGGCCTGTGGAATTGGTTCGTCAGTATTTGATGTGGTTTACGAAATATATCCAGCGGTAATGTTAGGTGACTCACCCTGTATATTAGCAAAGCACTCTAACGTCACATAAATCACACTTTACAAATACGAGTAGTCTTTACGGTAAAATTTAAAGGCAAAAAAATTATAAAGTAGATGTATGTTTGAGTTGCTTTATAAGGTGAGACGGCAGAATGCGGTCGCGCTGTGTTGACGGGCGGCCCCCATGTCTTCTCTAATGCGCAAGATCGCGTCGTTCCAGTGGCACGGCGGTGGCGTTGCACGGAGTCGACGTCTGCACTGATGGTGAGACGGTGAGGAGCAGGGATGGGATGTAGCCTGACCGGGCTGGGCAGACAGGCAGAGGAGCATTCTTCGCGGTCCGGTAGCGGCAGATTTCATGGCCAGGATTCCCAGCCGGCACACAACAGGCGCCGGGTGTGGCCCTGCTGTACCCGAACGTGACTCGCTCGGACGTGCCAGTGTTTAAATGCTGGTTTTCGGCGCTGAACCCGCCGAAGGGTTGCGTTTGTGGGTCACTGGGAACCACCTTGAAGAGGGCAATCACCAAGGTCTGGCGTAATCGTCGGCAACGACGAAGTCAATCGAAATGAAGTGGCTATTCAAAGGCTGGAGCCAGAGCATTAACAACCGGAGAGCTGTCACGGACGACTTTCTGCTGCTGAGGGGTGCTGATAGAGCAGGAGCGGCGGCCGGTTGCAGCCGATGTCCGTGGCCTGTGGACTGCTTCTGGCGCTCGCTGTCCTAAGACTCGGGAGCCGATCGCGCAGTTCAATGACGCGTCTGCTGCCTAACTGCGGCCTAGATGCAGTTCTGTGCCCTGACTTCTGCTCCAAGTTCTTCTACAGTTTAGTCCTGTTACAGTATGTTGGAATTGTTTAACAGGATAAACCCTTCTTCCTTGAACTTTTCCTTTACTATTTTTTTAATAGTTTTGTATACACATCTTTTAGTTAAAATCTCCGGCAGTAACTAGTGGTTTATTACGTCTACGCTGAGTGATCAGCTAGCCTATTTCATTTATTATATCAGTAGCTGCTGTATTCGGTAGGGAGTATGCTGGCGGTATTGTAACATGTTTCGTTTCTGTCAGGAGTGCATCTTCCTGTTTAATAGTTCTGCTTATTGGTGTTAATTTTATGAGGACAGTTATTCCTACCATGGGTCTTCCTCCGTCCTGTTTTTCTTCGAGAAGATTGCAGTAAAATTCCCAGCGTTGCCACTTTTCGGTGAAAAATGTTTCTCTTGCTATTGCTAAGTCATATCCACATCGAAAATGTTCATAGAACTTTTTAGACCTTGTAAATTCCATAAGCGGATCTTTAAGGTTCCTAGTGCTTCTGCCGCTTTGCATTTTTTTTTATCGGTGTTCTTGTGCTTATTGAAGGGACAGCTCTCCATTATCTCAAAAACAGAAAAGAAAAGAAAAGAAAAGAAGATAAAAGAAAAGAAAAGAAACCGGTAAAGTGTCTAACAGCGATCCTTGTTTGACGGTATTCAGCTATATTCGCCAGTTCTAAGTTACGCAAGTAGATGCCTAACTTAAAGGACTGCGTATTATTGTTGTCTGCCAGTTTTTCGCATTTCACGTTCTTTTGATTCCATTTTTATCGAGAAATTGTTTTATTCACTCTTGTGCTGTCTCAGGTTTCATTCCATAGGTCATGCAGTTTGGACTATCAAATACAATACAACAACAGCTTTTGAAAGCCCGTGGTGCGACAGATTACTTATACTATCGTAATAGTAGGCAGAGGGAAGGTAATTTGATAATAGGCCCTATTAATTGTTCGCTGTTAAACGACTCCCGGCCGGTTAGGTCACGGCAGTAACTATATCGATACAAACAATGCGGTGTCAGTCGGTACTTGAAGCTTGCTGGGAGCAGCCTACCTAGTGAGGTCTAGATAGCAGGCACCACATTTTTCGATGCATGTACGTAATCTTCAGTGGATCCGGAAGCAACAGGTTCGTTTAAATGGTACAGGAATGTTATATGTCACTGATTTGAAACGGCTTTATTTTATTGATGTCTTCAATAAAGACACTTCTTACAAACTGCATTGAAAGCTATGGCTTATAGTGACCGGAACAAGCTATTGTTGATGGCAAGCCATATAACGCCTTCAGTTTTCTGTCGAAGCAGCTGCTCAAGTCAGGCACCTCATTAAGATCCCGCTTAGAATGAATAGTTAATACGGTAAACACTACTCACTTCTATTGAACGAGACACTGCATCAAGCATGTTCTTCTTTTAATTGAATGATATACTCTTACAATGGCATTAAAAATATCTTGAAAATAAATATCTTGAAAATACGAGTGCAGTAATGTAACGCACAGAGAACCCAGCACATAGAATGAAAGCCACTCACATCTCTAAATTACGTTTAATAGTTGCACTGCTTGTTTGTATCGTTAGACCGTCATGTCTGACGAATATCTTTTGGCTCTCTTTACGGGATCTCACCCGATGTTTAACAATTTTTCCGACGGTTTCGCTAACACGACTAGCTGGCATTGTCAAAGGCTCACCCTCCATTGCTAGATGTGGACTGAAGTCGCATCAGCGGATGGAGTTTATATGTGCCTGTCGCGACAAAGTCTGAGTGCTATTGCCTGCTCATTACCATTGCGAGATTCCTCTTGTTACCTGCAACGATCGCTCAAATGGCTCTGAGCACTATGGGACTCAACTGCTGTGGTCATCAGTCCCCTAGAACTTAGAACTACTTAAACCTAACTAACCTAAGGACATCACACACACCCATGCTCGAGGCAGGATTCGAACCTGCGACCGTAGCAGCAGCGCGGCTCCGGACTGGAGCGCCTAGAACCGCACGGCCACCGCGGCCGGCCGACGATCGCTCACTGCAGCAAGAAAATCCGAGGCTTTCTTCTTTGTTAAGGCTATTGTTACGCTTATGAGTATCGATGGCTTCCGTGAACAAACCACGTGGGTGCTGAATATAATGTTCTCGGGTTTCCAACTGCGTCAATTGCTTAAAACTACACGAGCTTTCGGCCAAGCACTCCTTGGCCATTGTCAAGTGGTATGACTGCCGGTGCGCCCTTATATACGCTAGCTGCCGGTTGTGACGTCACTGGTGCCAGTGGCACTGGCATATATGGACAAGTTTTGAGTCGGCGATCGATGTGCCTTCTTCAACCGCGCGGTCGCTGGATCCCACGCAGCGCTAAGCTGTGTGCCTATCAAAGACGCTTTGGACCTGATTTCCCAGTACTTTGTAAGTGACGTGGTTGAGATATTTAGGCACACTCTTACGTCTTCCTATTTCGTGTACAACGGCCAGTATTACGATCAGACAGACGGCGTAGCAATGGGTAGCCCTTTAGCCCCCCAGCTGTTGTAAACCTTTTCCTGGAGAATTTTGAGGATATTGCCATTGATACTGTGCCATTGAAGCCGAAGTGTTTCTTTCGATACGTTGACGACACGTTCGTCATTTGGCAATACGGACGCGAGAAACTAGACAAGTTTTTGGAACACCTCAATGGCACCAACAGTGATATGCAGTTCACCATGGAGGTGGAAAAAGATACTGCATTGCACTTCCTCGACGTCCTTGTCCACCGTAAACGAAATGTGTGCCTTGGCCACAGCGTCAACAGAAAACCCACCCACACAGACCTGTACCTGCACGCCACCAGCCATCATCATCCAGCACAGAAGCTCACAGTATTACAAACACTGGTGCGTCGTCCAAGAGTAATATCAGACGACGATAACCTGCTCCATGAACTGAGCCTCCTACGCAAGGTTTTCAGGAATAACGGCTACAGTGCCTATCAGGTGAAAGAAGTCATTTCTGGGAAATATCAGAATAAGACCACCGACGAAGAGCAGGAAAAGAAACTTGCTTTGCGACCATTCTGTGTCAGGCGAGATAAGCCGCCTGTTGAAAAGACACAAGATCAAATCAATCTTCAGGCCTCCAACGAAAATCCGTCAGTTACTGAGACCAGTTAAAGACGCAGTAGGTCTCAGAACACCTGGAGTTTACGAAATACCTTGTGAGTGTGGCGAGAAGTACATCGGACACACAGTGCGCACTGTGGAACAACGCAGGAAAGAAGATGAGAGGTATTATCGCCTACGCTATCCAGAGAAATGTGCGTTAGCTGAGCATGCGTTAGAAATCGGTCACCACATAATATTTGACGATACCTCTGTCGTGGCTCGCACTAACGGCTTCTGGGACAGTTTAATAAAGGAAGCTATTGAAATAAAAATTACCGCAAACACCCTGAATAGAGACGGTGGCTTGCAGCTCAGCGCTGCGTGGGATCCAGCGATCGCGCGGTTGAAGAGGGCACATCGAACGTCGACTCAAAACATGCCCACATAAGGCAATGCCACGGGCACCAGTGACGTCACAGCCGGCAGCTAGCGTATATAAGGGCGCACCGGCAGTCATACCACTTGACAATAGCCAAGGCGTGCTTGGCCGAAAGCTCGTGTAGTTTTAAGCAATTGACGCGTTTGGAAACCCGAGAACATTTTATTCAATGTTATCGCCGCGAGACTCTTCATTCATACATTACGTGGGGGCAGTTCTCCACAGCGAGAACGGCCGATTTCCTCTCCTTTTAAACAAGGGCCGACGGAAGATCCCGAGACGAAAACCAGCAGCCAATTATTGATGTTGAGGCTATTAAAGCCAGTTGTTCTTCTGACTTAGCACTGGTTTCACAGCACATGCAGTAAGAATAGTTTAGCTGTTACAGCTGAAAGAAGGTTAACAATTCCACAGCCTGGCATCCACGCCATCTACTAGCAGTAGCATAACTCACTTACTAACAACTTAAATACTATCCATTACTGCATTGTTCTACGACGTCACATGCATATTACGAGTACTTCCAGAAATTGACAGATTATTCTTCTAGCCGACAGTGTGAAGGACGTTCTCATGTATTCAGTTTTAGACTTAGTGTAACAGCGTCTTTGTGCAGTAGCGTAGGTTACATATCGATTAGTTATTTTGCTTGTCACTGCCGATGTAATTACGAATCGATTGAAATGAAACCGGCCATAATATTAGAAATATAATATGCAGTCTACACTGGCAATAAAATTAGTTGTACAGCCAGACGTTGCGGATTTTCTTCTAAAAAGATCGCTTGTCAATTTTTGTAGAAGTGCTTTTTCTTCGTTTTTATCTTACGAAAACGAATTTTCCAAATAAGTGGTACCTGTCAGTTGGTGTGCCAGTCATAGGTAGCATTACTTCATCTTAGGTCGTTTGAAAGAGACCTAATAAAGTAGATTCCAACTGCCTTGCAAATATTACACATCAATACTAGGTTCTTTCACATACGCATATAGGTCTCCCTTGAATCATTGGTACCTTGAAGAAAGCTTCAACGCAGATCTTTTTTTGATTCTGCAGTTACGAGGACGAAATACCGTAATTTAAAGTGTGCTGAAAATGATGCGACGGGGTGCGGTGGTCGGGAGGGGGGGGGGGGGGGGTGGAGGGAAGGATAAAAACCTCCGGGATTTAAAGGTAATTCCGATATGTAACATACACATTGTAGACTTAATGAAGGGGAAAGAAAAATACAGGATCGATATCAAAGATTAAGGCGATCTGTTGTCATAGTTCCACATACTCAATCTGAAGCACTTTTTCAGGTAACAAGTTAGAATAAAGAGGTAGAGAAGTACAAACAAACGTCAAAACTGGTGATCGTACAGTGCAAAAACTGAAAGAAACCAGCAATGAATGAAAGAAGAGAAGAGAAATCACAAAATGAGAATTTCGGGTTAACCACGTCCCGTAATGAAAAGTCTAAACTTTGGCAACGAGTGGCCCGCACAGAGCACTGCTGATGATGTTGTTTGTAGCTTTGCAAGATATTTATGGGAAGAAAATCACAAAATAAAAATTAAATCGTTAATCCAAGCAACTCTCAAACGTATCGAGGAAACAATTAATAAATGTAGAGACTCCTTGATGAATCTAAATCATGGCGAGCAGATGGGAATTTTAAAACTTCTAATCCCAAATACGCATATTATGTAACAACGTTTGTCTAGGAATGGTAGTAAATTTATGTGAGATTAGCTTAGTTGAGTAATTTCTGAACAACAATTCTTAGTAATATTTTCACAGATTTCTATGGATTAAAACTAATTCATACTCTCTCTCTCTCTCTCTCTCTCTCTCTCTCTCTCTCTCTCTCTCTCTCACTCACACACACACACACACACACACACAGACACACACACAGATGACAGCCGATCAATGTGTCGTTCTCTGGCAACGTTTCAGCAAGTTTCTTACTTGCCATGTTCAGGCGAAGTACAATATGTACAATGTGCATATATACAGTGTGAATGTGGTCGGTGTATGGAACAGTTGACGTTGAGATAATGGCAGTTAGTTACAGTAAAGACACTGTTCTTGTGGTGTTATCTTGAAATATAGGTAGTTTTACAATGCATATATCTGAATTTCGTTGGGTATAACCTAACAGAGTGCCACAACATAAACAACACCCGAATGATACAGTACAACGATACAGAACCTTGAATTTTAGCCTCCCTTACATCAATACGGCTACTGTTCTACTATGTTCCAAAACGCCGCGATTAAAAAACGGGATTTTTTCCGGTCCTCATGCTTTGGCTTCTATTGGTGACAGAAAGGTAGTGTCATGAGTTTTGGATAGCCATTAGGGTAGGGATCATTTGTGTACCAAACAGAAGGATCGTCAGTACAGGGTCAAATTTTGAATAATACGCACTTTCTCCAGAGTAAGAAAACAGAGCAAATCGGATGGTTCGTTTTGCATTAGATGTGATCAGGAACAAATTCGCCTTTTTTGTGTATATCGTCACCACATCAAGACAAGAATACTTCAAACAGATTGAAGTGATTATTCTGTTATTCCTCCATCAATGTGCACTGGAAGGTTAAGGGTTCAGAGAAGCTACCGCAAGGACCGCTAGACATAAAGAACACCAATCAGCTTTAGTATCGCCTAGCAAAATTCTGCATGGTCATCGCAAAATTTTGGAATCAATTTTAGTTGAATAAATTAGATAAGTGGATAAGGTGAAGAGTTTACAATAAGTGTTTTGTTAATGAATCTACTTCCGTGCATTTTCTTTTTATTGTGAAAGAATTTAATTTATTGAAACTGATCTTATGGAATAAATTTTAGGCACTGAAATTCACATTAATTTGAATGAAATACTATTCGGATTTTATTTTCACCGTTAATGATGTCAAGTTTCTTGAAAGCTATGCCACGAGTCATTATGATAATCTGAATCCCATGCGCTAAGGGATCATACTTTAATGACACTTCTTGTTGAAAAGCGGCCATTGATGTAAGTAATATACACTCAAAGACGAAAAAAGTGAAAAAAAAGAAAAGACGCAAAGCAAGAAGAATTCGTGAAAACCGATCAAAAATTGACATTCGTACGGGTTGTTGTTGTTGTGGTCTTCAGTCCTGAGACTGGTTTGATGCAGCTCTCCATGCTACTCCATCCTGTGCAAGCTTCTTCATCTCCCAGTACCTACTGCAACCTACATCCTTCTGAATCTGCTTAATGTATTCATCTCTTGGTCTCCCTCTACGATTTTTACCCTCCACGCTGCCCTCTAATAGTAAATTGGTGACCCCTTGATGCCTCAGAACATGTCCTACCAACCGATCCCTTCTTCTGGTCAAGTTGTGCCACAAGCTTCTCTTCTCTCGAATCCAATACTTCCTCATTAGTTATGTGATCTACCCATCTAATCTTCAGCATTCTTCTGTAACACCACATTTCGAAAGCTTCTATTCTCTTCTTGTCCAAACTATGTTTCACTTCCATACATGGCTACACTCCATACAAATACTTTCAGAAATGACTTCCTGACACTTAAATCTATACTCGATGTTAACAAATTTCTCTTCTTCAGAAACGCTTTCCTTGCCATTGCCAGTCTACATTTTATATCCTCTCTACTTCGACCATCATCGGTTATTTTGCTCCCCAAATAGAAAAACTCCTTTACTACTTTAAGTGTCTCATTTCCTAATCTAATTCCCTCAGCATCACCCGACTTAATTCGTCTACATTCCATTATCCTCGTTTTGCTTTTGTTGATGTTCATCTTATATCCTCGTTTCAAGACACTGTCCATTCCATTCAACTGCTTTTCCAAGTCCTTTTCTGTCTCTGACAGAATTGCAATGTCATCGGCGAACCTCAAAGTTTTTATTTCTTCTCCGGGTATCGACGAAAAATGCAAGATTGTAAGCTTGGGCGGCCGACGGATATACATGTCACGCTGCAAATGGTTCAAATGGCTCTGCGCACTATGGGAATTAACTTCTGAGGTCATAACTTGGAACTGCTTAAACCTAACTAACCTAAGGACATCACACACATCCATGCCCGAGACAGGATTCGAACCTGCGATCGTAGCAGCAGCGCGGTTCCAGACTGAAGCGCCTAGAACCACTCGGTCACAGTGGCCGGCTGTGACGCTGCAGCACTGTTTCACAGTGCAGCTGGCAACGGTGGTGAACAGATGACGTATCGATACCAGGTAATGAAGACGTTTGCGAATTTCATTCCGTGTAATTGTCTGCACAGTAGCCATGCCTTGCAGCCAAGCTGGTGAGCAATAGACACAGATGGCAGCATTTGAGAGAGGGCGTGCAGCGGTGAAAGAATCCACTTGCAGTAATCGGCTAATCGCTCGATATTTGAATAGGAGCGAAGCCACTGTTCGACGACATTGGCAGAAGTGCGTCAACCACGGCCGGACTCAGTGTCAATAAGAAAGCAGCCGACCTAGAGAGATGACAGAGCGTGGGGACCGAGCGATCGTCAGTGTGGCACTCATGGCGCTGGATTTATCGTTATCCTCGATCCGACGTGCAACTGGTGTTTCAGCGACCACAAGGAATATGAATAGGCGCCTCACAGAAAGGGGGCTGAGCTCACGGTTTATCTTGCGGCGATTACGACCGACTACACCAACAAGCCCGTTGCAGTGGTGTCAGGCAAATTCGACCTGGAATCTAATTCACTGGAGTAGAAATGACTTCATTGATGAGTCCCGCTTCGAACTGAGCCCCGATGATCAGCGAAGACTTGTCTGCAGACGTCCCCGAGAACAGTGGGATGCCAAACTAACTGTCGCTCGCTGTAGGGCCCGACAACCAGGAGCCATTTCTTTTCAGAGATGGGCCCCTTTGATTGCCATCCGTGGCACCTTTACAGCACAGAGGTACGGCGACAATGTTCTGTTCTTTGCAAAAACAGACTTAATGTCTGATGGGATAGCAGCAATCAGTGATTGTATAATGTTACTTATAATCCGTCTTGATTGGAATTTTTTTTTTTTTTATACATGACCAGTTTCGGTTTATTCAGAACCATCTTCAGATCTGATATTTCACATGTGACGCAGCATGTGAAAGTTGCTGGATTTGGACGGGTTACTCCTGTACCTGAAATGTAAGATCTGAAGATGGTTCTCGAATGAACCGAAACCGGTCATATGAATAAAAAAAATTTTGCAATCAAGACGGATCATAAGTAACATTAGATGTTCTATTCTCCGTTTTGGTGCCTTCGTGGCAAGCCACCCTGGGCTTACATTTCAGCAAAATAATGCCAGTGTGCACACAGTGAGAGTCTCTATTGCTTGTCTCCGAGCTAGCCAAAACCTAACTTGGCCAGCAAGGTGGCTGGATCTCTTCATAACTGAGAAGTTTGAAGCATTATGGGCAGGCCCTCCACCCATCTAGCGATTTTGACGATCTAATGCGACAGCTGGACATAATTTGGCGCGATACTGCTCGGAAGGACATCCAGCAATTCTACCAACGAACGCCAAGCCGAATAACTGCATGCATAAGCGTCAGGGGTGCACTTATGCATTACTGACTTCCTCAATTTGTAAAACTCTTTCTCTTGAATAAATCATCCAATTTCTCTGAAAGTGTGGTTTGTCTGTACATGTACATCACATCTACCAATTTCTGGCCCATTCGGATAATTCCTCCGAGTTCTGTCGCTCTTTGTTCTTCTTTTTTTATATGTGCAATGCTGATGAGGCAGTTCTTTATTTAATTTGTTTACTTGATACTTTTCGTTCCTTACCCCGAAACTCAGAGCGAGTTGTTCGCGTAATGACTCACTAAAGAACCAGGGAAGAAGTCAGAAATGGTTCTAGGGGCTTCAGTCCGGAAGCGTGCTGCTGCTACGGTCGCAGGTTCGAATCCTGCCTCGGCTATGGATGTATGTGTGATGTCCTTAGGTTAGTCAGGTTTAAGTAGTTCTAGGTCTAGGGGACTGATGACCTCAGATGTTAAGTCCCATATTGCTTAGAGGCATTTGAAAGTCAGAAAATTTAAGCCAAATAGTAATGGGACTGAGGGAGTCACAATAGCGGACTTTTGCGAGGAGCTTGAACAAGAGGGAAAAATTAACGATTTGTATTTAGAATTTTCTTGTTTTGGCTCTTACAACAAAATTCTTCTTGGTTGTCAAATGGTAAGAGTACATATACAACCAAAGTTCACGTCAGAGGCGGTATTTTAATGATATTTCACTTGTTATGAGAAGTGAAACATAAGCTGCGTAAGTTTAAGTGTAAATTCGCTTCTGCCAATGCCGGAAGGAAGATGGTGTCTTAAAGGACGTTACGAACGCTGTGAATTACTAATGAGCAACTTCGAACTGTTACTGTTCTGATTATATCTAGAGGGATCTGGACATACATTTTTAATTCATTGATCGAACGCCAGAAACGTTTTTCGCGTTTTCAGACGAATTAGAATCCGACGCAGTGACGACAGCTGTAGGTTCACAGTGGGGAAGTACTTCGCGCATTAGTAGTGGACAGGAATGTCATCTCCAGGGCACTTAATGTTGAGAAGGTCAGAGGTATGAATATTCTCAACAGCGGTAGAAAATTAAAGAAAGGAAATGCATTCCGAAAGCAGCGCTACGAAAGTATAACATCGTTCACGGTATTAATCCTTAATAACAAACCGAATGCGTGTACTGCACATAAAACAACTTTTCGTAGCAGTAAATAATTAATTGCATGAATAAAAATATAACGTTTTCTCTCATACGTTGACTGACCGTGCTACAAACAATATTAAGCATACACGTGTGTCAGTTCTGTAGAAACAGGCATGTTGATTGCTTCCATTTGTTTTCTTCCCTAAATATAACGAAGTACCGAGAATATACATCATTGAGAATATATAGGAATTTTGTTGAATGTGCCTGCCTCTGGATTTTGTTATTACCTTCCCCTACATTAGCGAACGACCACCTACATTAGATGAGAAACTCATATGCTTTAAGTCAAATGTTTCAGACTGACGTTTGCTCGATAGAAGTTGTAGACGGCTACGTCTGTCGATAAGGAACTGAAACGGTAACAGAGATTTTAGAAATAATATCGATCAAAACAACAGAGTTTTTCGATAATCTAACATACAGTTTAATAACATATGAAATACTGGTGAAAATAAAGAAACAGGAGATATGAAAATCTCCACAAGTTTGTGCGTCCCGGAAAAAAGTTCCAAGTAGCATTCAAAAAGTGGGCCACAGACCTTTGTTTGGCAATCGGAAATGAGTCTAGTGTCTCTAAAATAGTGGTGAAAGGCGACAGTGTATGTCATAATAGAGAAATATCGTCCCGGCAAGCTTACAGTTCCTTTCCGGACATGGAAATGTGAAAAAACTGGTAATTTGAGAGCCATTTCGCGCGATTTGCCACGGCTATAAACGCGATTATATCGGTACTCATTTATGATGAGGTGTAGAAAGTGTTGTACTTTGTCTTAACCTCTGTGTCTGCACCTGGTGAAATAACGTTTTGCTTTTCAACTAGGAGCACGGAAGCATATCGGTCAATACTGGACGGTATTTTGCTGTTCGAATTTTGGTGTTTTATTATAACTTTCGGTTGTCAACGTTGCGATCGCATCTCTAAAAGATGAGTTGGTCTTAACGTTACGAGACTGAAGTGAATACAATCAACGGACCGTACCGGGACCACTACAGACAGTATAGGACCACGACTGAAGCCTTACTACCTCTGATGAGGACTATGGCGCCAACTAAGAGGTGAAGCAGACGAATGCTGTAGGGAACTCCTAGTGGCTTACGCGTATTTCTCACGAATGTAGCGCAAAATTGTAAGAGGTATAATGTAGCACATGCACATCGACTCCGACCTGGGTACAGGAAATCGGTTCTTGGATACTACATATAGTCTATGAGAGCGACGAAACATTTGTGTGAACTAAATGCAATGTTACTGAAACTATGAGAAGAGTTTCAGGTTGAAATACGATGAATGTCGAGCATACACGATGAATAATATATACAAAGGCGCCATGATGTTTCTGCGTAATGGATGGATCACATGCAGCCAAGATCGCACACGAAAAATCATTTAGAATCAAAGAACCGGCCATCGTAGTGAGATGTAAGAAGATTTTGCAGCCGTCTACCTGTTTCCTAAAACTGGATAAATAACGGGTCACACAAGGTCAAATTACCCCTGATGAAAAAAAAAGCAGGAAATATTGACAATCTGTGGGTTAATATTGCAAAATGTCTAAAGAAGACACTAATCTTCCCTCTTATTTACGTTTCCATGTATTTATGAAAAGATTGCTCCATACCATTTGGAATACTTTCAGCCATATTTACAATAGGAGAGCAAAAAACATTTACTCAAAGAGATAAGCTCTACCTCTTAATAAATAAAGATAAATAGGTAGTTGAATGATGCCTGCTATTCATAATATTTAAACAGTTTACCTTTACACTTTTCATGGTAACAGTTTCATACAACAGCTTGGTATAAGTATATTACGTCCTCTGAACGGAAGTGGTCGACACCAAGTCTTTTTCACAGCCTCCCTTATCTAATGATTTTCTTCTGAGCAAGAAGACAGTTGATGAGAAAAAGAGCAGCGATGACCATTCAAAAAATGATTGGTGATCTCAGTAAAAATTACCTTACGAATTAAATATAAAATTAAAATATTCAAAGTCGTTCTTTGACTGTCAGAGAACAATCGTCCCCTACGAAGTTGACTGAACACAGTTGCATCATAACATTTACTGTAATTCGACTTTCATGTTTTATTAAAATATTCACTTTTTATTAGAAAAACCATCTGAACCATAGGTAGAGGAGTTAACTCTTTCTCTGAACGTATTTTTTCAAATTAAAGTAACTGAAAACAGGGAAATTCGGTGTCATTCAAAAATGCACTCCTCAACGACATTTTATTAACAAGGGGACAGGCAGTTCATTTATGTAGCAATAATAAATTCAGACCAAACCTAGATGTCAGTGTAAAGGTTACCCAAACAGTCGCAACAATACACAATGTGCACCTCTCAGATAGCAGCGCAGGCGTGTATTCTCGCTTGGAAACAACCATAAAGGTGTTGAATGGCATCCTGCGATAGATTGTCTCAAGCATCTGGCACCTTTTGTTGTAATTAGGCAATGGAGAACGAGTAAGTTCTGTCATCAACAGGTCCACACGTGTTAAGTTCTCGAGCGGTCTGGTGATGTTCCTGCCACGGCAGTTGTTCTAACCAGGAAGAGCACGTCGCGTCCCCGCAGCCGTCATTGATGTGTGATGCTCTGTTGTTGAAAGAGCACATCGCCTTCCTGTCGAATAAATGGCACAAACACGAAATGTAGCCGCCATTTGTAACTGTTGGCTCCATCCCATTCAGCCTGGGCTGTGACCTAAATGACTCCAATTGGTTCCAAGCACTATGGGACTCAACATCTGAGGTCATCAATCCCCTAGACTTAGGACTACTTAAACCTAACTAACCTAAGGACATCACATACATCCATGCCTGAGGCAGATTTCGAACATGCGACCGTAGCAACAGCGCGGTTTCGTACTGAAGCGCCTAGAACCGCTCGGCCACAGCGGCCGGCAGGCTGTGACCTGCGCCTCGTGGGCGAATCCACTCCGGAATAGGCCACACACGTGTGTATGTCCATTAGTCTTATACAGACGGGACCTACTCTCGTCACTCAAGACGACAAAGCGCCATTCCACACTCTAGTCAACTCTTTCACCTCACCAGTGCAGCCGCGGTCTCGTAGTGTCAGTGGAAGCCTTGTCAGAGGTACACATGATCTTAATCCTGCTGGTAGCAGACGGCTCCAGATGGTCCTAGGTGAAACAGCAGGTACATCAAGTGCCCTGATTTCTTTCCTTGGTTTTGTTAGATGCGTGAAGCGTGACGTGCATCTGTACTACGTGGACATCAGAACCTGGGCTACGGCTGTGGTAATGTTTCACAGACCACTGCTGAAAGCAGCGTCACACTACCAATACACTGTGCTCAATACGCGCAGCTATCCGTTGACACGTCCATCCAGCGCTCCAAAAGCCCACCATGCGGTCCCATTAAAATGGATGACATTGTTCAACGGGAGTACGTACTCGTTGGCTGGGCGTGGTTGTATCGTAGAATCAATGTTGCAGGCACTGCTCATTCTTAAATTCAGCACAGTTACTGCCGCCAGTGTAAAAACAGATCGCCCAATGACAGGACTCCTGCGAACCATCGGATCACCGATGACAGCGGCAAATGAATCTCTAACACTACAACTCCTCACTATGCACATGCTTTATTCCGGTGCCACCGAACACAGTGCTTGAGCGTGACGCATTTTTTTTCCGGCGGTGTATAAATGGTAAATTCATTCACCTTGGTAGGATATACATTAAGGTTATCTTACATTAATAACATTTAAAAAAATGTTCAAATGTGTGTGAGTTTTTATAGGACCAAACTGCAGAGGTCATCGGTCCCTAGACTCACACACTACTTGAACTAACTTAAACTAATCTATGCTAAGAAGAACACACACACACATGCCCGAGGGAGGACTCGAACCTCCGGCGGGAGGGGCGGTGCTGCCAGAGCATGGAGCCTCTAACCACGCGGCCACTCCGCGCGGCAGTAACACTTCAAATGTCTTTGTTAAATAAATATTTTTTTATAAAATTGTTCTGTATGACATGGATTTTTGCGAAGGGCAAAAATGGAATATTTGAGACACCCGAAATGTTGTTTCCGAGGAGAGCAGGAGACTACACAATAGGAGACCGAAAAATCAATATAGAATTAAGGACAAAATTACAAATGCATAAAGTGCAGACGAAGGCCTTCAGCGTCAATAATAATGAAGAAATTTTACAGACAACAAAGACGTGTAACGATTTGTAGAACTATGAACTGAAACGATCACACTGATTCAGCCGATGGTAATGACGATTACTTGGTAGGAGATTGCTTAAAAAACACTCGCTCCGCACTTTCTAGAATGGTGTGGGATCCGTACCACTTGTGTTCCACAGGAAAAATTGAACGTATACAAAGGAAGGCACACTGGCTATCATAGGTTTCTTTCCTTCTTGTAAGACTATCACGTAGATGCTGAGAACAGCTGGGAGACAGACATCCACTGACCCATGGAATCCTGCTCACCACGTGAGTAATCTGGGGGGTAAACTGCAATCCCTACGTACGACACTCGTGGGACTCCGAAAAGGTTAAGCTAATTACAGCATGCAGAGAGGTGTTTCAGCATTTCTCCTGCGCTCCACACCCGAATATTCGCGGTCTCGAGCGACTTGTCACGGTGCGCGCGGCTTCCCCCGTTGGAGGTTCGAGTCCTTCGGGCACGGGTGTGTGCGTTGTCCTTAGCGTAAGTTAGTTCAAGTTAGCTTAAGCAGTGCGTAAGCTTAGGGACCGATGACCTCAGCAGTTTCATTCCATAAGACCTTACTACAAATTTCCAATTTTCACACCCAAATACCAAGACCGCGCGAGGTGGAGCAGATATTGGCACATTCATCTCTTATCCGGGAGGACGACGACTGAAATATCCGTCTGGCTATCCTGATTCTCTTTCCCGTGATTTCCGTAAACCGCTCCAGATATTTGCGATTGCAAGTCTTTCTCAGCGTATTCCACTGACGAATTCTTCTCAGGTTATCAGCTGAGTCAGAAGATGACGGTACGAAGCGCATTTAAACGTTACGACAAGACAACGCCACCACTCGGCTGATAACCCGAGAAGAATTCATCAATCGCTCCTGATAATTTCCTGGATGGTTCCTTTTAAAAGGGCACTGCCGATTTTCTTCCGTAATCCGAAATTGTGCCCGGTCTCCAGTGAGTGCGCTGTAGACTGGTTGTTATCATTCATTTTCCTCCCTTCTTTCCTTGTTTTCGAACAGAAAGGGAATAAGCTATAAGGCAGTAGAAGGTATTTTGTGCTAGGCGCTTCACAGTGAATTACAGAGGAGAAATGTCGATGAAAATGAAGATGAAAAAAATAAGGATAGATGTGTGGCTGTAGATATAGCATGAAGTGAAAATGCATCGAGTTAGATACCTCGACGTAATGATGGTGACGTTTAATCGAGCGTTAGATTGGTATTGATAGAGGCTTTTGGATAGCAGTCATTATAATCTGAAAGTAACTGCACGAATATACAGAGTGTTACAAAAAGTTACAGCCAAACTTTCAGGAAACATTCCTCACACCCAAAGAAAGAAAATATGTTATGTGGACATGTGTCCGGAAACGCTCACTTTCCATGTTAGAGCTCATTTTATTACTTATCTTCAAATCACATTAATCATGGAATGGAAACACACAGCAACAGAACGTACCAGCGTGACTTCAAACACTTTGTTACAGGAAATGTTCAAAATCTCCTCCGATAGCGAGGATACATGCATCCACCCTCCGTCGCATGGAATCCCTGATGCGCTGATGCAGCCCTGGAGAATGGCGTATTGTATCACAGCCGTCCACAATACGAGCACGAAAAGTCTCTACATTTGGTACCGGGGTTGCGTAGACAAGAGCTTTCAAATGCCCCCATAAATGAAAGTCAAGAGGGTTGAGGTCAGGAGAGCGTGGATGCCATGGAATTCGTCCGCCTCTACCAATCCATCGGTCACCGAATCTGTTGCTAAAAAGCGTACGAACACTTCGACTGAAATGTACAGGAGCTCCATCGTGCATGAACCACATGTTGTGTCGTACTTGTAAAGGCACATGTTCTAGCAGCACAGGTAGAGTATCCCGTGCCTGCCCAAATGTTCACAGAAAATCTGTGTTGACGACGTGATTGCACAATTGCGTGCGGATTCTCGTCAATTGGGCCAACTGGCGGTGAATCGAGGAAGTACAGTACATACTGACGAAATTAAAATGAGCTCTAACATGGAAATTAAACGTTTCCGGACACATGTCCACATAACATCTTTTCTTTATTTGTGTGTGAGGATTGTTTCCTGAAAGTTTGGCCGTACCTTTTTGTAACACCCTGTAGTTAATACTTCTGATGAAATAAAAGGTAATGAACTTGTTCTTCACAAAGAGTTTAGTCTCGTAAGATTGAGGGTTGCGAACCCTGACTTAGGACTTTCGGAAGACGAATATTTGACGTTCCCTGGGGTTCCTGTGACCACGATCGCCGTGTAGTGAAGAGTAACAGCTTGTGGTTTTATTTGAGTATTTCCTTGATACCAGCTGGACAGCGACGCTTTAATTCTTACGAAGTGCCTTACACTCAAGCAGTCCCAGAGAATTCATGCAATAAAATTACACCATATTTTAAGATTTCAGTCGGCCGTGTATTCATTCGACATGCTCTACACCTGAACGATGAGAACATGCAGGCAAGAGCCACAGAATTTATTCATTTTCAGGTTTTATCTCATAAGTTGCATCTCAAATCATCATCAGTACAACTTAAATTAGTCTTAAGTAACAACAAAATTAAATCAAAACCAAAGAATAAAATTCCAATTTGAAATAAGAGGTAATTCCTGACATAGTAATTGCAGTTTTCGTCTTCTGGCCTCCCAAAATTTCCACGAATTGACTCGACAAGAGAGGTGTTGTTTATCACGAAGAGGTTTCCTAGTGAAATTCCAAGAGAATGCGTTCCGGAAAGAGTCGGGCAACATATAACTTTCTCCCAAATACGACTCGCGAAGTGATCACCACGAAGAAATCAGAGAAATTGGAGCTGACGTGGAGTTTCAGAAGAGAAAAAAAAATCATTGTTCCCATGTGCTATTCGTGAATCGGTTTAGGAACGTAGGGGGGGGGGGGGGGGGCAACTTTCCAAGCCTCATGGTGGAGTCGCCTCTTTGCCCTCATGACTGAACGAAGATGGTGGTACTAGAGATACCATCAGAAACCGCTAGGTCACTTGCAGAGTGTGTATATAGACGTACGTATACAGACGGCTATGTTCACACCAGAGTATCAGTTGAGAAGCGGAAAGATGACAGACGCATATATGTCAGCAACTTTCCAAGCCTCATGATGGAGTCGCCTCTTTGCCCTCATGACTGAACGAACATGGTGGTACTAGAAATACCCTCTCCCACCAGAAACCGCAAGGTCACTCGCAGAGTGTGTATGTAGACGTACGTATACAGACAGCTATGTTCACACCAGAGTATAAGTTGAGGAGTGGAAACGTTACAGACTCATATATGTCAGCAACTTTCCAAGCCTCGTGGTGGAGTCACCTTTTTGCCCTCATGACAGTGTGTTCTCCTAAACGTTTAATCTGGGACGATACTAATGCGAAGACGGCGGCGGCGCGGCGCAGGTTTTCGCGCCGCTTGAGCGACTACCTGCCGGCCAGACCAGCAGGTTGCCGGCTGCTGGCCGGTGTCGGGTGGGACGCGCGCCCGCGCTCCGCATCGGCCAGCGGGCGCCGCCAGCTGCGATAGCGCTGCCTGATGAGCCCGCCGCAGATTACCGGGATCCAGCGCGAGGCACCGCGGCTTCCGCCCTTTTTATCAACCAATCAATCATAGTGGGCTTTGGCTGCCGCCGGGGCGCGCGCCCGCTCCCTGCAACCTTTGTCCGCCCTTCCTTCCTTCCTTCCTTCCGCTCGATTCCCCAAATCGCCGCCCTGTAAACAAAGGGCTGCCTGCTCGATTATCCCGCTGCTGCGACGGCGCTCCTGCCATGTTTTCTCGGCTGCACTCTCCTCAAAGGCTCCCTCACAGGCCTCCCCTTATGACTGTATCTTCACCAAAACGCCAAATAGCGGGTCCATATTTGCCAGGAGCGTTCACGGAGAGCTGGTCTCGATAAGGGAATCAATTCTGCGACCACCGTTGCCGTCGATCCTGGATATGAACTACGTCTTGACTCGCACACTTTTAGCGAACGACGCGTTCCATTTCACCTCCCTTCAAGAAGCCCGTGAGACGTCGCAGTCAGCGCTGTAAGTGCTTCCGGTGAAATGAAATTCGCTACTTCTGCATCTTTACTCTGCAGATCACTTTCCATTATTAGTGTCTTCTCCCCGGTTCATTCACGTATGGAGCACGCAGAGAATTATTGCTGAAACAACTCTGCGCGTACCCAGTTTAATATAATTTTCTCTATCGCTAAGGGAAGGTGAATAGGGAGTCACACTATTAGATCTGGTATTGGCAACTTTCAAGTTGGCTTTCAGGGGGTTGTTGACGTCGTCTATCTTCGAACATCTACCAGTTCACTGTCTCCATCTTCTCTGTGATACTGCCCCATGTGTCAAACAAACCTATGACCAACCGCACTGATCTCTTTTGCATAAGTTCGATATCTCCTTCTGGTCTCATTTCGCACGGCTCCCACATTCTTCAGTAATGTTCTAGGATGCGTCACATGAGTGTTTTGTAAGTAGTCTCCTTTCTAGGCTAACTGAATTTTCCTAGGACGTTACCACTGAACCCTGTCCACCCCCGGTAGCTGAATGGTGCCGGCACGGTAACTCACCGCGTTTGGTCAGAGGGTTGGTTGCCCTCTGTAATAAAAAAAAACTGAGTTGATGGATCAACAACGAACTGAAACGGGTGTCTTGCGACGTCCACCCCGAGCAGATACAACGAACGAAAACGAACAAAATGAGACTAAAAATAAAATAGGTCAGCGTGACGGATTGTCAATCCTCTGGGCGCGGGTTCGATTCCCGGCTGGGTCGGGAAATTTTCTCCGCCCAGGGACTGGGTGTTGTGCTGTCCTCATCGTCATCCTATGATCCTCGTCGACTGCAGGTCGCCGAAGTGGCGTCAAGTTGAAAGACCGGCACCCGGCGAACGGTCTGCCCGATGGTGGGGTCCAGCCATACGCTTAAATTGAATAAAACCAGCGAAACCGCTCTCTCTAAGACCGAACCCATCTGCAAGTTCCATATTACATCCCTGCAAACTTTCCAAGTATTTATATGGGTTGACTGATTGCAGTTACGAGCCACTGATGCTGCAGTAAGAGAGTCTACTACGTTTCCTCGTTTTGTGAGAAGCACAATTTTACGTCTCACAACTTTAAAGCATCTCTGTAAACTTTTACAGAAGCGTCTAAATATTTGTGCAGCTTTATTCTGGTAATCCTTCTTTGTAGATAACTGCGAAATCAGCCTAGTATCTGAAATCCGCAAGGTCGTTTTCTGTCGTGACCGTTATCCATGGCTATTAAATACGATATTTCCGACATAAAATATTTTTCTCTCTGCAGTAGAGTTAGTCTATTGAGGTACGCGGGAGAGGTACTGAGAAACTGACAAGAAAGGGAAGAGTAGCGTGTGGAAAGCGCTACGCTGGTCGTGAATTGTGCCACAGTCATAAGAGCACTGTCCGCAAAAGATAACAGTTTCAGTTCAGTGTGTAACACTGCTTGGCCTAGCTAATCACTCTGGAAGAAGTAGGCTACGTGTTTCACCTGGTTGACAGCAATGCCTTACTGAACTTATGGAAAGAGCAAATTTTCACCAGGTGATAGTCTGTGCTACGAGAATGAGTAAGACCAACTACGTAATGACTGAAAAAGATTCAATAAGAAATCTAAGACATTTTTCATTTTTCTGAAAGCACATTGATTTTATTCGGGATTCCGATACACGACCAGGATGTATACGTGGACAAGGAAAAAAAATTCCCGGATTTTTGCCGGATTTCGTGGTTAAAAATACACTTTCTCCCGTGTGAAAATACACATTTTCCGTGTTAAGTGACAGTATACTCATCCTCGGCACTGTAAAACTCACCAATTCTTTGAATGTTTGTGTTTTTATATACCGACGCTTTGAAAGACCTTTGATGTGCAGCAACATGTACGCTGCATATTTCCGTGTTACGAAGGTATAAATTTGAATTCGAAACACCGCATGTCAGTTTCCGAAGCATTGAAATCGAGATTGCGAGGCGGTTTTGTAAGCCAGTCATAGCTCATTGTCACGTGATCTCGCCAGCTGTTGACAGCACGGACACGTGATATAGTCAGCCAATAGCAAGATCACTCTTAAATAGCGCGAACACACAAGTAAGAAAAGTTAATGGCTTAAATTAATATACATAGCATTCACATATAATATTGGTCTCTAAGATTAATAAGCTGGAAGAGAAGCTAAGCTTCCACATATAATGTTGATCTTTCTTGAGCGTGTTACACTTTAAGATGCATCACATAAATGTGCCAGTAAAATTTTTAATAACGACATAAATGTTTGATCTTCTGGACTCGAAATTCTTCTAAATGGTCGTCCTCAAAGAGCTGATTTTTAAATGAGATTCAAACGTTTTGTGAATTCAGTATTTCATTGTACGTTTTCGCACATAGTTCATCTTGCGTAAAAGGAAATTTGGTTTGAATGTAACGCTTTTCAAATCACCACTCGCAATATTTTCCTGCAATCTGTTAGAAATAGGTTCGTTTCAGCAGTTGGAAGAGAGCGCCAGATAATACGCGTCACCGCGCTTACGCAGTTACGATGGCGCAGGAAGCCCACATATTCGTACGTGTAAAACATTAAAAGATCTTACATTATGTCATAAAAGAAACAAGACATCAGAGGATACTTCAAAAGCATCGGAATTTCGTGACCCATGCTAAAATGCATAATTCGGCTTAAAATGCACATTCATATGTCCAGATTCGTATGTAAATTTTCTTGGAGTACCAGTACTGTATTATCTCATGTTTGGTTCTTTATTATGGCATAATGCCATACGTGCACTTGAAATCCAGCGAACAGTTGCAACTAGCCAATAGTGTGAAATTAAACACTTCGTTTGAAATAAAACAGAAAATATTAATGAAAGCCAAAGCTCTTTAGCAAACCGACAAAAATGACTTCATTGTTCTGCAAGGCGATTAATGCTCGACTGTCAGGAAGGTGGAAATAAAATCAAAAACTAATAACATATTTTAGCCTTCCGTAATCATGGGAAAGTATTTTAATTTATTTGATAAGTCCCGGCCTCAAAAATCCGTTTTTTATCATTTAACGTGAGAGCAATAAACGACGAGGAAACAAGAAAACCACTGAACGTAAACACAGGTCACGTGGAGACGATCCATCTCCCCACCACAATTCAGACTGTTCTGGGCATCAGCGCCAGATTTTCTACATTTCCGAACGGTGGCAATATTAAGTAGTGGCGCCCAGCCATACTTCTGTAACCAGAAGCGAAAGAAGGTACTACTCATACGCGACTCAACTGCGCATGCGCAAGAGCCCGCCCTACGCTGCTCAAAGGAATCAAATTTAAACAGTTGTCACGTCACGGTCATCGGAGGCAATTTGTTGTTAGGAAGCATTGCATAGTCTTCCTAAAGCCTTTGACACACTTTGCTGTTGGCAGACGCTTGTATGAGCAGAGTTTTGTTGTTCTATACGGCGCATTTCCTTTGGAATTTAAGTTTTATAAATCCTTTGTTAGAGTATTGGTTGTTACCAGTCAAAATCACAAACATTTTGCTGAAAACTAAAACAATGAAAATCTCCCGGAATTCTAAAATATTCCTCGGTTTTCCCGGTTTTCTCCCGGATGAAAAAACTCCCGGGTTTTTCCCGGATCTCCCGGTTGTCCCGGCTCGTATACATTCTGACGACGCTGTTTCCCTCTCTTTTGGTTACAAAACCCTATTTTTCAACGTAATCTCCGTTTAATGCGACGATTTTAAGCCAACATACTCGGCGGAGCTGTATTCCAGCATGGTACCACTCTACTGGTTTACATCGGATTCATTGTCTTGCTGCATCAATAATCTCCCCTTCATCCAGCTACTGCTTCCCGCGGAGTGCATCCATCATTCGGACAAATACATGGAAGTTGAGAGATTCGGACTGTAGGGTGGACGAGGAAGAAAATCCCAACGAAGTTCTGTGAGCTCCTCTCAGGTGCGCAGACTTGTGTGAGGCCTTCCGATGTCATGAAGAAGGATACCTTCGTTTGATTTTTTTGTGGCGATGAGCACGCTGAAGTCGTTGCTTCATTTTCTTCAGAGTAGCACAAGGAACTCCAGATTGGATCATTGGACTATAAGGGACGACAAAGAAAAACCCCTTCAGAATCTCGGGTCACCATGACTGTACAAACTGAGAGTTCGAGTCTGAACTTTTTCTTCGGATGAGAGGCGGTAGCCGTTTTGGTTCCGGTTCTAAGTGATGACCCCATGTCTCGTCGCCTACGACGATGTTCGCCAAAAAATCGTCAAGATGAGTTAACGTGCAATAAATTTCCTCAAGGATAGTCCTTCGTTGCCCTTTATGATCTTCCGTTACGCGGCGAGGAAGTCAGAGGGCACACATATTTGAGTACTTCAACTGGTGGAGGAGCGTGTCGGCACTACCGGCAGAGACGTCCAGTTGGCAGCGAGGCGTTAGCTTGTGACCCGATGATCACCTCGAATGAGAATTCCGGACGTTCGAACATAGCAGGAGTCACAGGTGTGTGCGGCCGATCGGTGTGCAGCAGATCACACAGGTTTGCAAGCCATGGTTACGACGACGACAGATGCTCGACCAATGAATCGTCGTGCTTTTCCTACCTGTCAGTCTCCGTAGACATTCTGGAGGTGGGCATGAATATCTGTGATTCCCTGATTTTCCGCCAAAAGATCTCAACGACAACTCTCTACTTGAAACGCACCTCCGTTACACGCGCCGTAATGAAGGCTACGTACAGCGCCACTACTTATCGGAACTTAATGAAACTAAAGAGGATGAAGCGGGAATATTCCACAGTGTTCCGCAGCAATCAGCGCCTTTTTTCATCCGAAATTGGCCAAAAATAAAAATGTGTTGCATTACTTGTATTGTTTGTTAGAAAGGTTTTTGTACGGTTTTGTCCCCGGTTGACACCCCTCGCCCCCACTCCCCCCCCCCCCCCCCCCCCCCCCCCCCTCTTCCTCAGGGAACGTCTCAAACCCTCAAACCAGACGAGTGTAACCGCTATGTTTGCGTGGTAGAGTATTGGTGTTGTACGCGTACGTGGTGGACTTGTTTGCGCACATAGTGTAGCTGGGGCGGAATAAGGGGAACCAGCCTGCATTCGCCGAGGCAGATGGAAAACCGCCTAAAAACCAACCACAGACTGGCCGGCTCACCGGACCTTGACACAAGTCCGCCGGGTGGATTCGTGCCGGGGACGAGGCGCTCTTTCCCACTCCGGAAATGCGTGCGTTAGACCGCACGGCTAACCGGGCGGGATTGTATTACTTACTGAACGTTCCTCGTAATACGCTACATTTGATGTATCTGTATAGAGACGTGACTGCTGGCTGTATCAGATATGTGTCGCATCAACTGTTCGGTTTTAATTATGACGTGTGCCAAGTTGACTTATAACCGTGGTCACAGACCGAATCCATAATCATAAAACATGGACAAAATGTCTTTCCACAGGTAAATTACATTCATATGTAAGGAATAACCCACGTGCTGACGGTAACAGGATACATGATGGGATTGGGAGCTTGTGTTCAGAATATATTGTCTTTGTAATAACTTCACTTGGAATCTTCACGAATGACGGCTTTGATTGCCAAATTTACGGTTACCAAGACGATTTAAACTTCCAGTACTAAGTGAATCTGAAGAAATATGTCAGTTGATCGATGGAAGAAGCAAGTACAGAAATGTTCAGCGAAAATCAGGTTCAAATGGCTCTGAGCACTATGCGACTTAACTTCTGAGGTCATCAGTCGCCTAGAACTTAGAACTAATTAAACCTAACTAACCTAAGGACATCACACACATCCATGCCCGAGGCAGGATTCGAACCTGCGACCGTAGCGGTCGCTCGGTTCAAGACTGTAGCGCCTAGAACCGCATGGCTACTCCGGCCGGCGAAATTCAGAAAATCGGAAATATAAGAAGTTTAGAATGAAATAATAGGATGTGCAGGGAAGCTAAGGTGAAATGGCTGCATGAAAAATGGGAAGAAATCGACAAGGAAATGACTGTCTGAAAGACTGACTCAGCATATAGAAAAGTCAAAACAATCTGCGTTGGAATTGGAAGGAAGTATGGTGACGTTAAGACTGCAATGGAAATTCCACTGTTAAACATGGAGGAGAGAGCGAATAGATGGAAAAAAGACATCCAAGGTCTCTATGAGGTGGAAGACTTGTCTTATGATGTGATAGAAGAAGAAACAGGAGGCGATATTCAAGAGATAGGGGAACCAGTATTAGCATCACAATTTAAAAAGAGTTTTGGAAAATTTGACATTGAATAAAGCAGAAGGGACAGGTAACATTCTACCAGAATTTCTAAAAACTTTGGAGGAAGTGGTAACAAAACAACTGTTCACGTTGATGTGTACGATATACTATCTGACTTTTGGAAAAACATCATCCACACAATTCCGAAGATTGCAAGAGTCGATAACTGCAAGAATTATTGCACAATCAGTTTAACAGCTCATGAATCCAAATTGCTGAGAAGAATAACATACAGATGAATCGAAAAGGAAATGGAGGACATATTACATGACGATCAGTTTGGCCTTAGAAAAATAAAGGCACCACAGAGCCAATTGAAACGTTGCAGTTGATAACGAAAGCAAGACTAAAAACAAAATTTGTCTCCCCGGAGAAAGCATTCGACGATGTCAAATGTTGAGAGATGTTTGAAATTCAGAGAAAAATAGGGGTAAATTATGGTATATGGAAAGACGCATACTATACAATATGTACAAGAGCCGAGAGGGGAACAAGACCAAGATCGAAGTCCTCGGATTAAAAATAGTGCAAGATAGTGACGTACTTTCGACCCTACTCTTCAGTTTATACATCAAAGAAGCGGTGACACAAATAAAAGAAGGGTTCAAGAGTGGAATTAAAATTCAAGGTAAAAGGATATCAATGATAAGATTTGCCAATGACATTCCTATCCGCAGTAAAAGTGAAAAAGAAGTACAGGGCCTGCTGAATGGAATGAACAATCTATTGAGTACAGAATAAGGATTTAGAGTAAATCCTAGAAAGACGAAAGTAATGACAATTAACGGAAATGTGGCTAGAAACTTGACATCAGTACTGGCGATCACGAATTACATGAAGTTAGGGAATTCTGCTACCTAGGCAACAAAATAACACATGACGGAAAGAGTAAGGAGGACATAGAAGGCAGAACTGCACGGGAAAAAAGGGGGTTCATGAGCAAGAAAGCCCATTAGCATCATACGTAGACCTTAATTTGAGGAAGAAATTTTTAGAAAGTTTTTTTGGAGTGCAGCATTGTGTGGTAGTGAAACAGGGAAAAACCATAACAGAAGAGAATCTAAGCGTTTGAAACGTGGTCATTCAGAAGAATATTGAAAATTGGGTAGACCTATAAGGTAAGGAATGAAGAAGTTCTATGAAGAGTCAGCGGGAAAAGGAATATATGGAAAACACTGACAAGAAGAAGGTACACGACAGTAAGACATTGTTACGACATCTCGAAATAACTTCCATGGTACTAGAGGGACCTGTATAGGATAAAAGCTGTAGAGTCAAAAAGAGATGGTAATATATCCTGCAAATAACTGAGGACGTAGACTGGAAGTGCTACTCAGAGGTGAAGAGGTTGGCACAGAAGAGGAATTCGTGGAAAGCCGCATGAAACTAGTCTGAACTTGTGATTAAAAAAAAAAAGTGAAACTTGAAAAATTTGCAGTCGTATACTTTATGGCTACCATTTGCCAGAATTCGGTTCTGTACAGAGAGAGTACACATAGCTTGGAGTAAGTTTCACTTGTCATCGGCTAAAGTATTACCTGTACGCCCGTGTCCTGAGTTACAAATACCGTCGTAGACGCATGATGAAGTTGACCAAATTAAGTTTAGCAGCCCGGATGGATCAGGAAGAAGGCAGCACCAACTTGTAAGTACTGCTGTCAGGCAGTCTGCTGTAGTCGCATTGGAAATAAAATATCGAAGCGACAAAATTCGGTAACAGCTGAGGACACTCTCAATGGCGTAATGTTTAACAACATAGTTGAAAAGTGCTATGCAGCTGCTCAAGGAACCCAAGTAGCACAAGTAAAAACAGTAAGTATACATAAGCGACTGACTCTCATGACAAAGGGTGTCAGCACTTCCAGAGTACCGCCGACGCTATCACTTGATGGACAAGAACTCCGTCACACTTAATACTTGTTGCGAAAACTCTGGCTGGTTCGCACAATGATAAAAATTTCAGAAGTTTGGTTCCATGAGTATTGGCTATATGCTGTATACAGCGGCGCAGTGAGCACACAAGTTGTGGTATCCACTGCCACCTCTCTTTCTGTTCAAAATGGTTCAAAAGGCTTTGAGCACTATGGGACTTAACAACTGAGGATATCAGTCCTCTAGAACTTAGAACTACTTAAACCTAACTAACCTAAGGACATCACACACATCCATGCCTGAGGCAGGATTCGAACCTGCGACCGTAGCGGTCGCGTGGTTCCGGACTGAAGCGCCTAGAACCGCTCGGCCACAACTACATCTACATTTATACTCCGCAAGCCACCAAACGGTGAGTGGCGGAGTTCACTTTCCGTGCCATTGTCATTACCTCCCTTTCCTTTTCCAGTCGCGTATGGTTCGCGGGAAGAACGACTTCCGGAAAGCCCCCGTGCGTGCTCTAATCTCTCTAATTTTACATTCGTGATCTCCTAGGGAGGTATAAGAAATATATTCGATACCTCATCCAGAAACGCATCCTCTCGACACCTGGACAGCAAGCTACACCGCGATGCTGAGCGCCTCTCTTGCAGAGTCTGCCACTTGAGTTTGCTAAACATCTCCGTAACGCTATCACGCTTACCAAGTAACCCTCTGACGAAACGCGCCGCTCTTCTTCGGATTTTCTCTATCTCCTCCGTCAACCCGACCTGGTACGGATCCCACACTGATGAGCAATACTCAAGTATTGGTCGAACGAGTGTTTTGTAAGCCACCTCCTTTGTTGATGGACTACATTTTCTAAGGACTCTCCCAATGAATCTCAACCTTGTACCCGCCTTACCAACAATTAATTTTATATGGTCATTCCACTTCAAATCGTTCCGCACGCACACTCCAAGATATTTTACAGAAGTAACTGCTACCAGTGTTTGTTCCACTATCATATAATCATACAAAAAGGATCCTTCTTTCGATGTATTCGCAATAGATTACATTTGTCTATGTTAAGGGTCAGTTACCACTCCCTGCACCAAGTGCCTATCCGCTGCAGATCTTCCTGCATTTCGCTACAATTTTCTAATGCTGCAACTTCTATGTATACTACAGCATCATCCGCGAAAAGCCGCATGGAACTTCCGACACTATCAACTAGGTCACTTATATACATTGTGAAAAGCAATGGTCCCATAACACTCCCCTGCGGTACGCTAGAGATTACTTTAACGTCTGTAGACGGCTCTCCATTGAGAACAACGTGCTGTGTTCTGTTTGCTAAAAACTTTTCAATCCAGCCACACAGCTGGTCTGTTATTCCGTAGGCTCTTACTTTGTTTATCAGCCGACAGTGCGGAAATGTATCGAACGCCTTCCGAAAGTCAAGGAAAATGAAATCTACCTGGGAGCCTGTATCTAATATTTTCTGGGTCTCATGAACAAATAAAGCGAGTTGGGTCTCACACGACCGCTGTTTCCGGAATCCATGTTCATTCCTACAGAGTAGATTCTGGGTTTCCAGAAACGACATGATACGCGAGCATAAAACATGTTCTAAAATTCTACAACAGATCGACGTCAGAGATATAGGTCTATAGTACTGCGCATCTGCTTGACGACCCTTCTTGAAGACTGGGACTACCTGTGCTCTTTTCCAATCATGTGGAACCTTCCGTTCCTCTAGAGACTTGCGGTACACGGCTGTTAGAAGGGGGGCAAGTTCTTCCGCGTACTCTGTGTAGAATCGAATTGGTATCCCGTCAGGTCCAGTGGACCGGCCGGCTCTCTTTCTCACAAGAACCACAGCACATGTACGAAGGCTTGAATAGTGATCAGAAACAGCAGTTTTATTACGTTGAACGAGCTGGAGCAAATGGTTAATGCCAGCCAACCACACACATTACTTAACAGCTTCATTCTAAAGCAGTGCAAAATTGCGCTATACTGTTTCTGTTCCTTAATAAATCGCCTTTACGTAGAAGCTGGAAAGGACGAAAGAAACTATAAGAAAGGAATGCTGGAAAGAACGAGAAAACTAAAGATAACAAATGTAAAATCTTCTTGATCAAATTTTTGCGTCAAACTCAGGAAAACTTTCTCGCATATTTTGTGATAAATCTTGAGAATTATTACTTCTGATATACACTCATGCTCATAAATTAAGGATAATGCTGATACATTGTGAAACAACGCTCTGGTGGGCGGTCTGTGGGTTTAAATCACCTCGGGGTATGACCATGCGGTGCATTGGACCTGCGGTCGTCGCACGGTGGCCGTGGTAGCAGTCCACATACGCAGAGGTTTGTTGGTGCATGTCAGAGTACGATGCAGTGAGTAAGTATGCAGATGTTTTCAGACGTGCTAATGGTGATGTATGTGGGTTGAAAAAGGCTCAAAGAACACATATTGATGACGTTATGAGGTGTAGAATACTAGGGCGACTGGAGGCTCGTCAAACACAGCAGGTCGTAGCACAGGCCCTCCGTGTTCCACAAAGTGTGATCTCACGATTATGGCAATTATTCCAGCAGACAGGAAACGTGTCCAGGGGGTACAGTACGGCACGTCCACAGAGTACAATATCATAAGGAGGGAGACCTATATCACATCATCAGTGCCCGCAGACTGCTACGGAGTACTGCAGGTAGCCTTGCTCGGGACCTTACCACAGCCACTGGAACAGTTGTCTCCCGACACACAGTCTACAGACGACTGAAATGACATGGTTTATTCACCCGGTGCCCTTCAAGGTCAGTTCCACTGACCCCTGGTCACAGGAGAGCCCGTAAAGCCTGCTGTCAAGAACACAGTGCACGGTCATTAGAACAGTGGTCCCAGGTTATGTTCACGGACGAGTCCATGTATGGCCTGAACAGTGATTATCACCGGGTTTTCATCTGGCGTCAACCAGGAACCAGGTAAAAAACCCCTTAACGTCCTTGAAAGGGACTCGTATGGAGGTCGTTGTTTGATGGTGTGGGGTGGCATTATGAGTGGTGCACGTACACCCCTGCATGTCTTTGACAGAGGCACTGTAACAGGTCACGTGTATCGGGACGTCATTTTGCACCAGTATGTTCGCCTTCTCAGGGGTGCAGTGGGTCCCACCTTCCTCCTGATGGATGATAACGCACGGCTCCACCGAGCTGTTATCGTGGAGGAGTACCTTGAAACAGAAGATATCAGGCGAATGGAGTTGCCTGCCTGTTCTACAGACCTAAACCCTATCGAACACGTCTGGGCCGGCCGAAGTGGCCGTGCGGTTAAAGGCGCTGCAGTCTGGAACCGCAAGACCGCTACGGTCGCAGGTTCGAATCCTGCCGCGGGCATGGATGTTTGTGATGTCCTTAGGTTAGTTAGGTTTAACTAGTTCTAAGTTCTAGGGGACTAATGACCTCAGCAGTTGCGTCCCATAGTGCTCAGAGCCATTTGAACCATTTGAACACGTCTGGGATGCTCTCGGTCGACGTACCGCTGCACGTCTTCAAACCCCTACGACACTTCAGGAGCTCCGACAGGCAATGGTGCAAGAATGGGAGGCTATACCCCAGCAGCTGCTCGACCACCTGATCCAGAGTATGCCAACCCGTTGTGCGGCCTGTGTACGTGTGCATGGTGATTATATACCATATTGATGTCGCGGTGCATGCGCAGGAAACAGTGGCGTTTTGTAGTACATGTGTTTCGGGACAGTTTTCCCAACTTATCACCAATACCGTGGACTTACAGATCTGTGTCGGTGTGTTCCCTATGTGCCTATGATATTAGCGCCAGTTTAGTGTAGTACCACGTTGTGTGGCACCACATTCTGCAATTATCCTTAGTTTATGAGCATTACTGTACATTAATTCCATATTTTTTAGTACTCTTCCAAAGACGTAACCTGCCTAAGATAAGAAACTTGTAGCACGTTTGCTCCTATCGTTTTATCCCCTTTTGATGTAGGAGGTCTATTCGTAATGTAAGGTCCGACCGGTCGCGAAGTGGGTATCACACTGAAAATCGAAAATGTTGTACCTGAAAAAGTTTGCTGCACTTTCCAACTACTTCTTCGCATAGTCGCCACTCCGACTTCGACATTTGTCGTAGTGTGGTACCAACTTTCCGATAACTTCGCCATAAAGAGGCAGCCGCCTGTGTTTTGCGCCGTTTTTCAACGCTGGTCTACAGCTCGTTGGCTGTGCGAAAATGTTATCTTCGTAGCCAGCGGTTCATGTGAGCAGAGATGAACATCAGAGGGAGCTAAGTCCGGGATGTATGGCGAATGATCGAACACTTCCCATCGAAAATGCTGCAAGAGCATCCTCATTGCGCCTACAGTCTGCGGCCGAGAATTGTCATGAAGAAGGAAATGCATGACGGGTACGTTATGTGGGCTTACATGAAATCGTGCGAAACCTCGCAGCGGGCACCTAATGTTGGCGTGTTATAAAATGGTTCAAATGGCTCTGAGCACTATTGGACTTAACATCTGAGCTCATCAGTCCCATAAACTTAGAACTACTTAAATCTAAATAACCTAAGGACATCACACACGTCCATGCCCGAGGCAGGATTCGAACCTGCGACCGTAGCAGCAGTGGGGTTCCGGAGTGAAGTGCCTAGAACCGCTGGGCCACAACGGCCGGCTACTATTGTTAAAGGCATCTTCACGTGCTCACTGTGCGCACAGAACTAAAAACAACGAAAGACAGGAATACTATTGACACTATCCAACACATCCGTGCAAAGCTTCATCGGATTTTCGCGGTAGTTTCCATTTAGAGACCTATCGAACCGTACTTTGCGTATAACCCTCGTACATTGCTGCTTCAATCTTTTTAAGTTATCGTCATAAATTATATTGTAGCGAAGATGTGAAATTGCTAAACACCTCTGATCCTGTCATTTTATGGCTCCGTAACGGTTTACCGTGTGTAGCTTTCAAGACACTTAATTCATATTCTGTTATCTAGGAGGAACGAGCTTATAAAGCGTCTATGATTATATGGGTTACTATTTTCCATAAATTTCATAAATAACTTCAGGCTTATGCCCGAGTTGTTCCTCCAACAAGGATATCGTTTATTTCACGACGCAATCATTGTATAAGTCAAGCCTTAGCTGTTCACGGTACGTTATCACTTCTAAATAGTTAACGTAGAAGCACGATAATTGCATGGACACCAACAGCGAACAGCAGAGGCAATAATTCAAATTACCTTCTCGCAGACGAAGCCTTTTTTCCATACTTACTTTACGCTATTTTGTGCAGAGGACAGCACGGAGTCACAAGACTCCACTTCTACTCGTCTATGTTTCCTACTTTCTGGTGCCAATAACGATCTGTGATAATCTGCAGCATGTCGTCGTTGATTCTGTTCACCACTTTCTCTTCAGTCTACACAATGGTCTTATTCCGCAAGGAATAAAATCAGTGGATGTCTATGGTCGTCGGTGTTGGTCCAGCTGAGCGCCATTTCTCCCCATGCAAGACCTACGAGAAGTCTCGCAACCGTACAGCCCTGCTGGGATCAATGTTTTGTACAGTTGCTTTGAAATTCCGTGACAGACAGCAATATTTAAAAGACTAACTGAGCCTCAAATACAACCAGTTTGCGGCTTGGGTTCTCGCTTTGTAATCTGCCTCAATAGACGTGTATTATGTAAATATCACAGCTAGATATTTGTTTAATTCTGAACCCTTTGAAAGACTAGGTTCCGAATACCTGTGACTGGAGCGCGTCTCTTGGATAGGCGTGTGACTGCTTGTCAAACGATAATCTTCGATTCATTCAGCAGTTGACCTATAGTATTCAGTGGCGCCTCCACGTTGTCGCTAGTCCGGATCAGTTCTTCCTTAGATCTGGACAACAGAGCGTCTTAATCAGGAAAGAATTTTCTCACGTTTGACTCCGATCCTTTCAAAATGCTTACGTAAGCCTTCCCTAATTTCCTCCTCGAGAGACAATTGGTCAATATTGGTGGCGAACTATCTCCTTGTTTCAGCCTTTCGAATACATTAAAGCTTTCCGTCACTTAGTTCCC